>NC_057879.1:1551026-2194270 GCF_019740435.1 Gambusia affinis
ATTAACCTTCCTCTGGTGTTAGCTTTCTGCTGCCATCTGTAGTGTTAGCGGGTCATTTTGGACCCGTGTATTAAATTAGCCATAAAATACCCTAAAAACAATCTTTTATCATCCAATGTTTTTCTTAACTCTTGTTTAGCTGGTTGGGCTCCCTTATCCATGAAAAGATTGGTTTTAATATTTTTTTGTGGCCCCCTGGGCCTTTGTTTTAACAGCATACCCCTCGTTTTCAATGTCTAAAAAGTGGTCAAATGAACCTTAAGAGAAGAAGGAAACAAAATAATCAGTTGTTTTGTTACCTGAGTGTAACTGAGAGATATTAAAACACATTTCTTAAATGTTCAACAAAAAAAAGATTTTAATTTTAATATTATCAAATCGAGGACTACACGTTTTCCTTGGTTTTTTTCAGGGTTGCCGCTTGCAGATTTGCCTGTGTAAATCTGTAGGTTCCATGCATAGCTTGTTTTAGCATCACAGGCTGCCCAGATTTTTATGCCATATTTGCCTGGCTTGCTGGGCATGTATTGCCAGAACGGGCATCTTCCTCGGAAAGGGAGAAAACGTTCATCCACTGTCACCTCTGGCCCTGGGTTGAACATCAGTGGAAGGAGTTGCACCCATCTCTCCCAAACATCCCTGATGGGAGCAAGCTTGTCAGATTTTGCTCTGGTGTCTCGATTGTCAAATCTGAGGACTCTTGAGATCATCTGAAAGGTCCGAAGAGACATTGTTGCCCGGAAAATATTTCTGCCCGTTGATGCATCTCATAGACTCTCAGTTGCCTCATTGCTGGATCTGTAAACTCCAGCAAGGAGAACACCAATGTAGGCATCCAGGTATGTCTCATCAATGTCTTTCCATGTGTTGCTATGGACTTTTTTCCCCTCAAGGTTTGTCATAGCAATTTTGACTGTTTTTTTAGTGACAATGGCAAAAAAAGATCAAACCACGTCTTGATGTCACTTACTCTTCTCACAGCAAACCTCCTGACCCCAGGGGTCATTTTGATGATGTTTGCAGCTGCTGTCCTTCCATGCACATCAGGAGGAACTGTACTCCAACAGATGTTGCCACGTTTGGATTGGAATGATTCAAAATAATCAGATTTTAACTGGTCACAAATGACCCGAACACCACAAAAGTCATTTTTTTTCACTAGAGCACTTTATAATTTATTAAAAAACAAAAAATTGATTTTACTTTGTTTAAATGGAAGTCCCTGACAAAGTCAAAAAGTTTCAACGCAAAAAACAAATGTATGAAGTACTTTTATGCATGCTAAAACTCAAAACGGGTCCGTAGGGACCCTAACACCATAGGAAGGTTAAGCAAATTATGCTGAAATTTGATTGTGGTGCTGAAATTTCACAAACTGTCCATTTTTGGCTTCTCTCGCTGAGATGCTTAAAACTCAAAATTTTGAACTGCTTCCAGCTTCAAACAACCAGATTTACTGTTCTCAGCATTTCAAGTTATATTAAGCAAATTATGCTGAAATTTGATTGTGGTGCTGAAATTTCACAAACTGTCCATTTTGGCTTCTCTCGCTGAGATAAAAGCGTTTTTTGGCCACGAAGAGTAAAAAAGCTTAAAACTCAAAATTTTGAACTGCTTCCAGCTTCAAACAACCAGATTACTGTTTCTCAGCATTCCATGTTATATTAATCAAATTATGCTGAAAATTGATTGTGGTGCTGAAATTTCACAAACTGTCCATTTTGGCTTCTCTCGCTGAGATAAAGCGTTTTTGGCCACTAAGAGTAAAAAAGCTTAAAACTCAAAATTTTGAACTGCTTCCAGCTTCAAACAACCAGATTTACTCAGATTTTTTCAGATTTTCTAAGCGAGAGAAGCCAAAAATGGACAGTTTGTGAAATTTCAGCACCACAATCAAATTTCAGCATAATTTGCTTAATATAACTTGGAAATGCTGAGAAACAGTAAATCTGGTTGTTTGAAGTTGGAAGCAGTTCAAAATTTTGAGTTTTTTCAGCAGCCACAATCAATGGACAGTTTGTGAAATTTCAGCACCACAATCAAATTTCAGCATAATTTGCTTAATATAACTTGGAAATGCTGAGAAACAGTAAATCTGGTTGTTTGAAGCTGGAAGCAGTTCAAAATTTTGAGTTTTAAGCTTTTTTACTGCTAGTGACCAAAAACGCTTTATCTCAGCGTGAGAAGCCAAAAATGGACAGTTTGTGAAATTTCAGCACCACAATTCAAATTTCAGCATAATTTACTTAATATAACTTGGAAATGCTGTGAAACAGTAAATCTGGTTGTTTGAAGCTGGAAGCAGTTCAAAATTTTGAGTTTTAAGCTTTTTTTTTTTAATTTCAGAAATTTCAGCACCACAATCAATGGACAGTTTGTGAAATTTCAGCACCACAATCAAATTTCAGCATAATTTGCTTAATATAACTTGGAAATGCTGAGAAACAGTAATTCTGGTTGTTTGAAGCTGGAAGCAGTTCAAAATTTTGAGTTTTAAGCTTTTTTTTTTAATTTAAGAAATTTAAGCACCACAATCAATGGACAGTTTGTGAAATTTCAGCACCACAATCAAATTTCAGCATAATTTGCTTAATATAACTTGAAATGCTGAGAAACAGTAAATCTGGTTGTTTGAAGCTGGAAGCAG
Organism: Gambusia affinis; assembly: GCF_019740435.1. Taxonomy (NCBI): domain Eukaryota; kingdom Metazoa; phylum Chordata; class Actinopteri; order Cyprinodontiformes; family Poeciliidae; genus Gambusia; species Gambusia affinis. The sequence goes on from NC_057879.1 coordinate 1,553,674, forward strand.
TTCAAAATTTTGAGTTTTAAGCTTTTTTACTGTTAGTGGCCAAAAACGCTTTATCTCAGCGAGAGAAGCCAAAATGGACAGTTTGTGAAATTTCAGCACCACAATCAAATTTCAGCATAATTTGCTTAATATAACTTGGAAATGCTGAGAAACAGTAAATCTGGTTGTTTGAAGCTGGAAGCAGTTCAAAATTTTGAGTTTTAAGCTTTAATTTCAGAAATTTCAGCACCACAATCAATGGACAGTTTGTGAAATTTCAGCACCACAATCAAATTTCAGCATAATTTGCTTAATATAACTTGGAAATGCTGAGAAACAGTAAATCTGGTTGTTTGAAGCTGGAAGCAGTTCAAAATTTTGAGTTTTAAGCTTTTTACTGTTAGTGGCCAAAACGCTTTATCTCAGCGAGAACCCAAAATGGACAGTTTGTGAAATTTCAGCACCACAATCAAATTTCAGCATAATTTGCTTAATATAACTTGGAAATGCTGAGAAACAGTAAATCTGGTTGTTTGAAGCTGGAAGCAGTTCAAAATTTTGAGTTTTAAGATTTTTACTGTTAGAGGCCAAAACGCTTTATCTCAGCTTAGAGAAGCCAAAATGGACAGTGAAATTTCAGCACCACAATCAAATTTCAGCATAATTTGCTTAATATAACTTGGAAATGCTGAGAAACAGTAAATCTGGTTGTTTGAAGCTGGAAGCAGTTCAAAATTTTGAGTTTTAAGCTTTTTAATGTTAGTGCTAGTGACCAAAACGCTTTATCTCAGCGAGAGAAGCCAAAAATGGACAGTTTGTGAAATTTCAGCACCACAATCAAATTTCAGCATAATTTGCTTACTATAACTTGGAAATGCTGAGAAAGAGTAAATCTGGTTGTTTGAAGCTGGAAGCAGTTCAAAATTTTGAGTTTTAAGCTTTTTAAAATTTCAGAAATTTCAGCACCACAAACAATGTACAGTTTTTGAAATTTCAGCACCACAATCAAATTTCAGCATAATTTGCTTAATATAACTTGGAAATGCTGAGAAACAGTAAATCTGGTTGTTTGAAGCTGGAAGCAGTTCAAAATTTTGAGTTTTAAGCTTTTTTACTGCTAGTGACCAAAAACGCTTTTTATCTCAGCGAGAGAAGCCAAAAATGGACAGTTTGTGAAATTTCAGCACCACAATCAAATTTCAGCATAATTTGCTTAATATAACTTGGAAATGCTGAGAAACAGTAAATCTGGTTGTTTGAAGCTGGAAGCAGTTCAAAATTTTGAGTTTTAAGCTGTTTTACTGTTAGTGACCAAAAACGCTTTATCTCAGCTTAGTGAAGCCAATAATGGACAGTTTGTGAAATTTCAGCACCACAATCAAATTTCAGCATAATTTGCTTAATATAACTTGGAAATGCTGAGAAACAGTAAATCTGGTTGTTTGAAGCTGGAACCAGTTCAAAATTTTGAGTTTTAAGCTTTTTTTAATTTCAGAAATTTCAGCACCACAATCAATGGACAGTTTGTGAAATTTCAGCACCACAATCAAATTTCAGCATAATTTGCTTAATATAACTTGGAAATGCTGAGAAACAGTAAATCTGGTTGTTTGAAGCTGGAAGCAGTTCAAAATTTTGAGTTTTAAGCTTTTTTACTGTTAGTGGCAAAAACGCTTTATCTCAGCTAGAGAAGCCAAAAATGGACAGTTTGTGAAATTTCAGCACCACAATCAAATTTCAGCATAATTTGCTTAATATAACTTGGAAATGCTGAGAAACAGTAAATCTGGTTGTTTGAAGCTGGAAGCAGTTCAAAATTTTGAGTTTTAAGCTTTTTTACTGTTAGTGGCCAAAAACGCTTTATCTCAGCGAGAAGCCAAAATGGACAGTTTGTGAAATTTCAGCACCACAATCAAATTTCAGCATAATTTGCTTACTATAACTTGGAAATGCTGAGAAGAGTAAATCTGTTGTTTGAAGCTGGAAGCAGTTCAAAATTTTGAGTTTTAAGCTTTTTTTAATTTCAGAAATTTCAGCACCACAATCAATGGACAGTTTTTGAAATTTCAGCACCACAATCAAATTTCAGCATAATTTGCTTAATATAACTTGGAAATGCTGAGAAACAGTAAATCTGGTTGTTTGAAGCTGGAAGCAGTTCAAAATTTTGAGTTTTAAGCTTTTTTACTGCTAGTGACCAAAAAATTTTTTATCTCAGCGAGAGAAGCCAAAAATGGACAGTTTGTGAAATTTCAGCACCACAATCAAATTTCAGCATAATTTGCTTAATATAACTTGGAAATGCTAAAAAAAACAGTAAATCTGGTTGTTTGAAGCTGGAAGCAGTTCAAAATTTTGAGTTTTAAGCTTTTTACTGCTAGTGACCAAAAACGCTTTATCTCAGCGAGAGAAGCCAAAAATGGACAGTTTGTGAAATTTCAGCACCACAATCAAATTTCAGCATAATTTGCTTAATATAACTTGGAAATGCTGAGAAACAGTAAATCTGGTTGTTTGAAGCTGGAACCAGTTCAAAATTTTGAGTTTTAAGCTTTTTTAATTTCAGAAATTTCAGCACCACAATCAATGGACAGTTTGTGAAATTTCAGCACCACAATCAAATTTCAGCATAATTTGCTTAATATAACTTGGAAATGCTGAGAAACAGTAAATCTGGTTGTTTGAAGCTGGAAGCAGTTCAAAATTTTGAGTTTTAAGCTTTTTACTGCTAGTGACCAAGCGCTTTATCTCAGCGAGAGAAGCCAAAATGGACAGTTTGTGAAATTTCAGCACCACAATCAAATTTCAGCATAATTTGCTTAATATAACTTGGAAATGCTGAGAAACAGTAAATCTGGTTGTTTGAAGCTGGAACCAGTTCAAAATTTTGAGTTTTAAGCTTTTTTTTTTATTTCAGAAATTTCAGCACCACAATCAATGGACAGTTTGTGAAATTTCAGCACCACAATCAAATTTCAGCATAATTTGCTTAATATAACTTGGAAATGCTGAGAAACAGTAAATCTGGTTGTTTGAAGCTGGAAGCAGTTCAAAATTTTGAGTTTTAAGCTGCTAGTGACCAAAAACGCTTTATCTCAGCGAGAGAAGCCAAAAATGGACAGTTTGTGAAATTTCAGCACCACAATCAAATTTCAGCATAATTTGCTTAATATAACTTGGAAATGCTGAGAAACAGTAAATCTGGTTGTTTGAAGCTGGAAGCAGTTCAAAATTTTGAGTTTTAAGCTTTTTTACTTCTAGTGACCAAAAACGCTTTATCTCATAGAGAGAATCCAAAAATGGACAGTTTGTGAAATTTCAGCACCACAATCAAATTTCAGCATAATTTGCTTAATATAACTTGGAAATGCTGAGAAACAGTAAATCTGGTTGTTTGAAGCTGGAACCAGTTCAAAATTTTGAGTTTTAAGCTTTTTTTAATTTCAGAAATTTCAGCACCACAATCAATGGACAGTTTGTGAAATTTCAGCACCACAATCAAATTTCAGCATAATTTGCTTAATATAACTTGGAAATGCTGAGAAACAGTAAATCTGGTTGTTTGAAGCTGGAAGCAGTTCAAAATTTTGAGTTTTAAGCTTTTTTACTGTTAGTGACCAAAAACGCTTTATCTCAGCGAGAGAAGCCAAAAATGGACAGTTTGTGAAATTTCAGCACCACAATCAAATTTCAGCATAATTTGCTTAATATAACTTGGAAATGCTGAGAAACAGTAAATCTGGTTGTTTGAAGCTGGAACCAGTTCAAAATTTTGAGATTAAGCTTTTTTTTAATTTCAGAAATTTCAGCACCACAATCAATGAACAGTTTGTGAAATTTCAGCACCACAATCAAATTTCAGCATAATTTGCTTAATATAACTTGGAAATGCTGAGAAACAGTAAATCTGGTTGTTTGAAGCTGGAAGCAGTTCAAAATTTTGAGTTTTAAGCTTTTTACTGCTAGTGACCAGCAGCTTTATCTCAGCGAGAAGCCAAAAATGGACAGTTTGTGAAATTTCAGCACCACAATCAAATTTCAGCATAATTTGCTTAATATAACTTGGAAATGCTGAGAAACAGTAAATCTGGTTGTTTGAAGCTGGAAGCAGTTCAAAATTTTGAGTTTAAGCTTTTTTACTGCTAGTGACCAAGCGCTTTATCTCAGCGAGAAGCCAAAAATGGACAGTTTGTGAAATTTCAGCACCACAATCAAATTTCAGCATAATTTGCTTAATATAACTTGGAAATGCTGAGAAACAGTAAATCTGGTTGTTTGAAGCTGGAAGCAGTTCAAAATTTTGAGTTTTAAGCTTTTTTACTGCTAGTGACCAAGCGCTTTATCTCAGCGAGAGAAGCCAAAATGGACAGTTTGTGAAATTTCAGCACCACAATCAAATTTCAGCATAATTTGCTTAATATAACTTGGAAATGCTGAGAAACAGTAAATCTGGTTGTTTGAAGCTGGAAGCAGTTCAAAATTTTGAGTTTTAAGCCGTTTTACTGCTAGTGACCAAAAACGCTTTATCTCAGCGAGAGAAGCCAAAAATGGACAGTTTGTGAAATTTCAGCACCACAATCAAATTTCAGCATAATTTGCTTAATATGACTTGGAAATGCTGAGAAACAGTAAATCTGGTTGTTTGAAGCTGGAAGCAGTTCAAAATTTTGAGTTTTAAGCTTTTTTACTCCTAGTGACCAAAAACGCTTTATCTCAGCGAGAGAAGCCAAAAATGGACAGTTTGTGAAATTTCAGCACCACAATCAAATTTCAGCATAATTTGCTTAATATAACTTGGAAATGCTGAGAAACAGTAAATCTGGTTGTTTGAAGCTGGAACCAGTTCAAAATTTTGAGTTTTAAGCTTTTTTAATTTCAGAAATTTCAGCACCACAATCAATGGACAGTTTGTGAAATTTCAGCACCACAATCAAATTTCAGCATAATTTGCTTAATATAACTTGGAAATGCTGAGAAACAGTAAATCTGGTTGTTTGAAGCTGGAAGCAGTTCAAAATTTTGAGTTTTAAGCTTTTTACTCCTAGTGACCAAAAATCGCTTTATCTCAGCGAGAGAAGCCAAATATGGACAGTTTGTGAAATTTCAGCACCACAATCAAATTTCAGCATAATTTGCTTAATATAACTTGGAAATGCTGAGAAACAGTAAATCTGGTTGTTTGAAGCTGGAACCAGTTCAAAATTTTGAGTTTTAAGCTTTTTTAATTTCAGAAATTTCAGCACCACAATCAATGGACAGTTTGTGAAATTTCAGCACCACAATCAAATTTCAGCATAATTTGCTTAATATAACTTGGAAATGCTGAGAAACAGTAAATCTGGTTGTTTGAAGCTGGAAGCAGTTCAAAATTTTGAGTTTTAAGCTTTTAACTGCTAGTGACCAAAAACGCTTTATCTCAGCGAGAGAAGCCAAAAATGGACAGTTTGTGAAATTTCAGCACCACAATCAAATTTCAGCATAATTTGCTTAATATAACTTGGAAATGCTGAGAAACAGTAAATATGGTTGTTTGAAGCTGGAACCAGTTCAAAATTTTGAGTTTTAAGCTTTTTTTTTTATTTCAGAAATTTCAGCACCACAATCAATGGACAGTTGTGCTCACTCTTATTCCTAAGAAGGGTGAACTTTATGAAATAAGGAATTAAAGACCTGTTAGTCTGTTGTGTACTGACTACAAGATTTTCTCATTTTTCTTCTCCAAACTGAAGAAGAATTTTGAGGGAGCATCCATTTCAGAAACACATTGAAAACGTGAACGTACCAGAGCTCCCTGCGCTCTGAGCCCAAGCAGATCAGTCAGAGCAGCCTTTTTTCGTTTGAGTGCCTGAATATGGCCTTGATTTCCTGTGGACTCACAAAAACTCTGAAGATCCACAATTTCAGTCTCTAATTCTTCAATAGATTTTACCATTTCTCTTGTAACATTGTATGTGTATTGATTACAAAACTGCTGAATTTTAATTTTACCAATATCCCATTGTAATGGACACTAATATCCATTGTAATGGGATATTAGTAAAATATCCCATTAGTAAAATATCCCATTACAATGGGAAACTTATAACTTATCATAGCTGAAACTTATGATCAGCTAAATCATAAGTTTCAATAATACATTTCAAAATTTTCCTTGAATGTATATCCATCCATCCATTTTCTGAACACCCTTCGTCCCTAATGGGGTCGGGAGGGTTGCTGGTGCCGATCTCCAGCTGCATCCCGGGCGAGAGGCGGGGTACACCCTGGACAGGTCGCCAGTCTGTCGCAGGGCAACACAGAGACATACAGGACACACAACCAGTCACACACACCTAGGGAGAATTTAGAGAGCCCAATTAGCCTGACAGTCATGTTTTTGGACTGTGGGAGGAAGCCGGAGAACCCGGAGAGAACCCACACATGCACAGGGAGAACATGCAAACTCCATGCAGAAAAACCCCAGGCCGGGAATCGAACCCAGGACCTTCTTGCTGCAAGGCAACAGCTCTACCAACTGCGCCACTGTGCAGCCTCCTTGAATGTATAAATGTCTCCAAATAATTTCTATCTAAATCATCTATTGTACAATTAAAATCCCCTCCTAAAATTAAGTAATCTGTTGACACGTAATTTAATAGTGTATTTGCTAACTTTTCTAAGAAAACGCAACGTTCACCTGAATTCACAGGAGCATATACATTCAGTAAAATAAACTTCATATTTTCATACTTAACCGTAACCTTTAACAATCTTCCAGATATAACATTTTCAATTTCAATAGAAACTGGAAGAAAATTTCTTAAGAAAAGAATAGCTACTCCTGCACTTAGCAAAGTTTTATGACTCAGAACAAGAATTCCATCCCATTCTTTCTTCCAATCAACCTCATTATCAACATTACTGTGAGTTTCTTGAGCAAAGTCAATACCTTTAGATTTTAAAAGTTCAAAATACACAGTCCTTTTTTTACATCTCTTACACCATTTATGTTCAAATATGAGATTTTAAAACTACTCGTAATCACACAAAAAAAGATCCAAAGAAAAAAGAAAGTACAACGTTCCATCAGCTGTTTTTTAACTTTCATGTAACTCACTTAATTTGAGCTCTGACTTTTTGCACCAGCTTTTGAAGTCCATATACTTCAGTGTCCCTTAACCCATCAGATGTCCTTTGTCTCATTAACCACTTAACTGAGTCAACAAAAAATTTTTTATTTGGGAAAAAATCGTCTATGACCACATCCCGTTTTCTTTTTGTTACTTCCAAAAAACCTTCTTACCTGTTCTAGACTGTAACCATTAGGAATGGAGGAATCAGAAGATTCTCTATTGCTATCAATAGAGATAGCACCCTTTTCTTTTAACTGAGTCGTTTTAGGTTTTACCCCTTTAGATTCTTTTCTTTTAGTGTTTGGTACGTTAAAAATACTTTCATCATCCCTGATCAAATTTCCTCCACTATGAACTAAGTCATCAACATCCATTTCTTCGTGTAATCCTTCTTGTGTGGTCATTTGACTCCCTTTACTCCCTTCAACAAAAGTATTGACATCCTCAATGTCACATTCTGAAACATCGGACTGTTTTTGCTCTCCTGTTGAAACTCCTTCCTCAACATTAATTTCTTGAGCTCCTTCCCTAGCAGCAGCCACGGAAGCTGCCTCCTCAGTTGCCCCCACTGTAGCTCCATGCACAGTATCCGCTGATGTCCCTGGCTCTGGATTTTCGTTAACCTGAACAGTCTCTTTTTGAATATTTTCAGGGCAATTACAAACTGAATGGTCCTCCTGCACCCAAAACACCTAATAGTTTCAGTTGCCGCAAAAATAGTTTAATCAAAGCCGTCAACTTTAAATTTTATTACTATGCTCAGTTCCTCAATATAATTTTTAAGAATCATAAACATTTGTCTTCTAAAAGAAACAACGTGTTTCACCTTTGAAACACCTGACGGGAGCATTTTCATTGTCGACACGACTTGACAATTCTTTCAGTAACACCTCTTCGCTGATGAAAGGTGGCAAATTAGACTGGATAATCTTTTTAGCAGGGCTTATTAAAGGGAAAACAGTAGTTTGAGTACTTCTCAAAACAATTCCTCTCTCAACTACGCTGTTCACCTTGTCAATCGAGTCCAAAAACATAACCACTACATTGATCATCCTGGATGCTGCCTTCACATTTTCACACCCAACAAGTTCCCCAACAGCCAAATACACTCCTCTACCAAAAATTCCACACCAACTTGTATTTTAAAACCATGTCGATGTGAAAGGCTCCTAAAGCCTGCAGCACAGTAACTTTTCCAGGCCAACGCACCGAGCTAAAAAGCTTCGAGGAAATTGATCTTTTCACAGATTATCTGTTTCATAGCATACTGTCATGACATGTTAACAGCTTTAACTTCTAGAACCCGACGGACCCACCGGTGGGTCCGTCGGGTTCTAGAGGTTAACAAATATGTAAAAACATATTTTTTATTAAAGCTATATTCTGCAGCATGAACAAAACATAGCATTTTTTAGAAGTCTGGATTGCTTCATGTATATTTTGCACATTGCATGTGACTGTTGCTGGTGGGGAGAGACATTTCAATAAGCTAATTCTAATAATAAAAAAATAAAAATAAGCAACCTATTTGTGTGGACTTATATGGACTGTTTCATGTAAAATTCACTAGCAGTGAATACTGTGCTAGTATCAGAATTGAACCAAAGAAAGCAAGTCTTTAAACTTGTGACGCTTTTGATGGGTCAGATATACTTAAGAAATCGTGACAGCAGCTGCAAAAGGGGGGCCCTGGGCCCCATGACAAAAAATTAAACTGGGCCCCGTGGTCATGGGCCCCGTGGTCATGGGCCCCGTGGTCATGGGCCCCGTGGTCATGGGCCCCGTGGTCATGGGCCCCGTGGTCATGGGCCCCGTGGTCATGGGCCCCGTGGTCCTTCCTAACAAGCTGTATGTGTTCATATTGTCCTCATTTTCTAAAAATCCTTCTCATTGTAGAACCAGATTATTTGAAACTGTGAGGGACCAGACTCAAACGAGGACAAAAAAAGTGTTCAAAATAGAAAAAGTTTAAATTTAATTCTTCCAAAAATAATTTACTAAGCATAGAGATTTAATGCAAGTATAACTCAAAGGATAAGTAACAAATTTGGGCCCAAAATAACTGAGGTCAATTGAACTCTAACTGAACAAAAACAAAACTGACCCGCAAAACAGAACAAGACTGCTTAAATAGCGGTGGAGTAACCAAAATCTACCACATGAGGGAGGCACAACATACCAAAATAACAAACAAATCTAAAATTAACTAAAGCATCCTAAGCAAAATTAACTTTAACTTAGCACAAACAAAAATAAGCTCTATTCATATAAGAGGCAAAATTAACTAATTAAAATCAACTTGAAACAACAAAGTCTACCCCCCTGACTCTTTTAAAAAACAAATGGTATCCTCCAGGTTTCCTCCTCCTAGTGGTCTGCCGGTGCAGTACCTCAAACAAAAGAACAAGTGTGAGTAAACCATTCACAGACATTAACTAAAGTGTTTAGACATATATTAGAAAATATATGTCTAAATGAAAAATCTAACTTGAGCATACTATAAGATGTAATTAATGCTAGAATATTCCTGAAGAAATTTAACCATTGCCTGCCAAAGTGTTCCCATCGGTTTGGACCCAGCGTTCCGATGCAAAAAATTAGCATCAATGCTTAAAAGAAGCTGCAATGTAATTAATAGCTTGAGGAGAATCACAAAAATGTTGACTAACATGGACTTGCAACATTCTGTATGTTAAAATGAGTGTATAAGCTAAAATTAGCCAAAATGCTAATGTAAGCCTAAATGCTGTCAGTAGCATGTGGGGCATCACTAGCATGTTGTCTGTAATTCACTTACTCCATTCAGTATAGTAATATACTAAACATGACTAATAAGTAAGTAATAAGTGACTAATAAGTAAGAAAAATAGGTAATGGCTTATTTAAGCTAAAAGGCTAATGCTAATGAACTGCCTAAGCTTAGCTAAACAGTAGTCAATAGGGTGTGGGAAGTCACAACAAGCATCTTCACTAACATGGACTTGCACCATTCAGTATGATAAAGTAAGTGTATCACCTAAAAAATTCTACAGCCAATAGCAGCGAGTGACTTGCAAAGCAATACACCTAATAGAAAGTTAGAGTTAATTGCTCCTTAGAATGGCTGCAGCTACAGCCATTCTATTGGCTGTAGAATAATAGGTGCCTGCCATGCAATCCATGGAGGCAGTGACTGACTTGCAAAGCAAGTCTGTCACTGCTCTCCTTATGCATTGCCATGGGCAGGCCCCAATAAACTAGAACAGTGGTCCCCAACCACCGGGCGCGGACCGGTACCGGTCCGTGGACCAATTGGTACCGGGCCGCGCAAGAAATAATTAAATATGTCCGTTCTATGTATTGAGTCTGGAGGAGCTTTTATTTTGAAAATCGTACACCGGATGCCGATGGTTGAGTCTTGCCAGCTCACAACGCACGCACGCACGTGCAATCACTTGCACCATGTGAATGGTGCAAGTGATTGGGTTAAATCAGGTCTTTAATGCCCAAAACACAAGTTGTTCTAAAAGCCAGCTCAGTCCCCCTGTGTAGTAACTGACAGTTTTGCCATGTTGTAGTTCTGACATTCAGCTCAGGCCTCTTCTGTAGGCACTGAGGGTTCTACCATGTTGTAGTTCTAACCTTCAGTCATTGTAGTTCTAAAGAGCAGCTCAACTGTCATTTGTTTGCTGAGCTCAGATATTTTTCAGAAATACATGGAAGTGAATCTGGGAGATTTGTTAGTTACCCTGGCACATGATTTTGCTTTGAAGCACCTTGTCAGAAAATCATAAGCCCTAGAGAAATTTTGAAAACATTTTATGGGAGCAGGCATTCGTATCAATGTCATGACCGAGTTTGATACTGATTCTGGGTGTGACGGTGATTTCAAAATTGTTTTGGGGTCAAAAATCCACTTCATTTCTCACTCTAATGGAGCGGCAGTTGGTTTCAGTTATGCTCTGCGTTTTGGTAGTTGGAAATTTTGCTCATCTCTCGCTTTTTACGTCGCCATCATGAGTCTGAATCCCATTAAAAATAATAGCTCCCTTGCCGGGATTGAGCCACAAGTTTTGATACCACTTTTGTGGGTATCAAAACCCACAAAACTGGTATCACTGTTCTCTGCCGCAGTGACTGATTTGCTTTGCAAGTCAGTCACTGCTCTCCTTATGCATTGCTATGAGCAGGCCCCAATAATAGTAAAGAGACACCTTAGTGGGTGTAGAATAATAGGATCCTGCCATTGCTTTGAATGGCAGGACCCAATAAAGAAAAAAATACTAACACGATGTGGTGGTGGTAGGAACAGTCACCACAGACAGCATTTAGTTCTCAGTAAACGTTATTGATGCTTACGTTACTGATAACTGTGGAACAATTGATTTTCTTTTTCCAATATTTACCCACTTTTATTGCTTTTATTCTGTATGACATATGGATGTTTCATAAAACTGTTTTGTTTTCCTTTATGAAGCTACAGATATTTATAAATTGCAAAACAATTGTGAAACACATTACCCTGCAGACAGAAATCACAGGGTGTTTGTGGCTCATGGCAATGTAGTCACCTTTCCACTGACTGCTTTCCTCATCTCGCAGTCAAAGTTTCCTTCCCCTTTTAGCTTCATACCCCCTTGAAGTTTTAGAACCACCTTCATTTTGATCTCACTTTGGACTAAATTGTGTGAATGTTGAATGTGAGTACTTGATGTTTCCAGAGGGAGCAAAAGGTGAGAAGCTTCTATAGGCCGTCTGGCACATTAAGTCCTGCTTTTTTTAGTAAAAGACAACAAAAACAGATGTCCATTTTGTTTGTATTCTATTCTATTCTATTATATTATATTATATGCTATGCTATTATATTATATTCTATTATACTATATTTTACTGTGTTAAGTTGAGAATAAGGAACACTGGAGACTGCTCTTTCTTTGCTAGGCCTTTGCCTCTTACACCTTCCCCGCCCAGTTCTCCTCTGGCCAACCTGCGTTTTTTTTATGATATGACATCAAACCACAATGCATTGCACTGTTTATAGTTTACCCAAGGTCTCCATAGCGATAAAAACCGGTTCGGCCCCCTTATTCAAATTGAACCGGAAACCAAGATCATTTTGGGCCAATCTCTACGCTCTGGAGTGACATAATGGAATTTTTGGGGGTAGAACGCAAGCAAGGTCTGGCGCTGCGCATAGCAGACGTGCCATCGGGAAGAGACAATGTCATAGGCAAGCAGAGGAGACACATCAGAACCCCTGAGGCGCACCACCTGAAGTTCTGGGCTGACGGAGAGACTGCGCACACGGAGGACACGGAAAAAGTGTCCGGATCGACACCCCCCCACCACCACCTGTCTGTATTGAAACGACTCGACCGTCATCTGAGGGTGTAGAATGGAAACAACTCTCTACCCGGTCCCCGTGGTGAACAGCATCTAGAGCACGATGATGAAGAAGGATATCAGCCTGAACCAGGAGGATCAGAACTCAGAACTGAAGCCGAACCCGCTCCGGGTCACGGGTGGAATTATAAACTCCCAGGATTTGGGACTCCTAAAACTAGCCTCTCCGGACCTGGAGCGTCTTATTATCCAGTCTCACCCGAACTCTCAGTTCATGTTTCCGAAGTCGGCCAGTGAGGAGCAGGAATTCGCGGAAGGCTTTGTCAAGGCGCTTGAGGACCTTCACAAGCAGAATCAGCTGAGCGACGTTGGGTGTGTGTCCGTGGACCGGCTGGAGCTCCTCGGATCCCCCAGCTCCGCCGGATCCACGGGGCTCCAGCCGTCGGACCTCCCCATCTACACCACCCTTAACGGCTATGCCGCGGCTCCGCTGGGCGCCGCCGCCATTAACTACTCCGCGGACACCATCTCCTTCCCGCCACCGCCTACCCACGCGGCCAGCGCCCAGCAGCAGGCGGCCGCCGCAGCGGCGCTATCACGGCTCCAGCAGTCCGTCAGCGCGATGAAGGACGAACCGCAGACGGTCCCGGACATGCAGAGCTGCGGGGACAGCCCTCCACTGTCTCCCATCGACATGGATAACCAGGAGCGCATCAAGGCGGAGCGGAAAAAGCTGCGGAACCGGATAGCTGCCTCGAAGTGTCGCAAGAGGAAGCTGGAAAGGATCTCCCGGCTGGAGGAGAAGGTCAAAACCCTGAAGACGCAGAACACCGAGCTGGCCTCCACTGCCAGTGTGCTGAGAGAACAAGTGGCCCAGCTGAAGCAGAAGGTGATGAGCCATGTCAGCAGCGGATGCCAGCTTTTACCAAACCAGGTGCAGGCATACTGACGCTCTCCTACGGGGAACTTTTTGCTCTCCTGTAATAACCAACATTAAATTCCTGTAACTACGGATCTTACCAGACTTAAGGTGAGGTCGTTATTGCGCATGCCCACAGATCTTGACAAACCAAACTTGCGCAGCGACCGACATGAACTATCACCTGGAAACGAAGCAGGTGTGCCTGGATTCAACAGGAACCGACTAACCCGTGTAGCAGTCCGCCTCTGTCCGCTGCACCGGAGCGGAACAAACAGAGCCCAGGGTCTCACCAAGTGCTCTCATCTACAATGTAATAGAATATCTTACCTGTTTACAAGCACTTAATAATAATAACTATATTTTATTTACTGAAACATTTAGTCTTATTTCCACCTTATTTACTTGGTAAAAAGAAGCCCTATCATGTGTCCTGCTCAATATGTTGTCAGTAATCATTGTAGGGTTTGCTGCTCAGCTCTTCAGTCGCCATACTTTTATGAATGTACGAATGTGTATGAAGTGAGAACGTATACATGTGTCCTTCTGACCAGCGTCCTTCTGACATCTATTAAATTCACTACATTATTTAACCTCAAGGTTTCGTGTGAGTCAATAAGGGAGAGTTGTTTACAGTTACGATGAATCACTTCTTGTTTTTGCTGCATGGGCCAAAAATGATCATTACGAAGTACATTTAGGCCACGAAAAAACAATCTTTTTTCCGTTTATAAACGCAGAACAGTGACGTGCGGTGAGATGCAAAGCTGGTGAGGCACTGACTTAATCATTATCAGATATACAAATGTAGACCACCTGCATGTTTACATAAGGAAATTTCCTGCATGCGGACAACGCTGGAGGCCAAAAAGACAAATATTTTACATGCCATCCATAGCCGCGCTGCCGCGGTATAGTAATTCCGTTTACTGGATGAAACTTGGAAATTTAGATGTCATTAATTTTGTGCTGTGCTCCACACCAAAGGGGAAATCAATTTAAGTGCAAGTCAAAATCACGTCTTTCTCCCTCTTTGCATTGCCCAGTCTACGCAGACTCGTTTCCATAGCAACTGACAACAGGGCATTCATTTTGTTGCAGTAGTATGGTTTTAGGCTTAATGTTTATTTTGCGATTATTAAGTGATTGCTGTGGTACAAACTATAAATATATCACTGCACTTTACTGTACGGCTAGCTCGCTGTTACTCTGCAGTTGTGGAATTACATTGTCTGGGATTATGAGCGCCCCCTGCCATGAGGCAAGAGAACTGCCTGCCTCACTTCGAATCCTGTACTCTGCCGTTTCCGATCGCTCCTCAGCACACGAAACACGTTACAAACACTGTTAGTGACAAAAAATATTGTACATTAATAGTGTACGGTGAAAACACTTATATACATAAGCTAAATTATGGAAAATCGGCCCATATATTAAATGTTTTTAACCATTTTACCGGCGACGCACAGACAGGAAGAGCATGCTCCCAAAGGAGTTAGCGAGAGGTTACGCAATCCCAGGTGAGGCTCAATTCGCTGCCTTACCAGCTGCGCTTTCGAGCATTTGAATGGAAAAATGCGAAAATTCAGCTTTTTTGAAGAAAAAAATAATCAAAACTAGTTAAGCTAAATAAAAATAAATAATTTACAGTACAAACCACAAGGTGAAAACAGCAATATAAATTATTTTGTCAACATATTTTTCTATTATGACAGGTGAGGCTCTGCCTCACATGCCTCCCCTAACCGCACGTCACTGACGCAGAATAATTATGTACATTTAAAATTCAACATTTTTATTGCAGTAATGTAGTCGGACTTATGTTTAAAGTTACTTATAAACCATTGTAGATCTGTAACATAAAAGGGTCTGTCATTTTATGAAAGGTGCTACTGTTGTACTTTCTATGAAAAACACAAGAGAACAGCTGAGACAAAAACTGTGTTGTACCAAACAACTTCGATGCTAAGAAGATATAAGTAAGTGAAAAAGGCTAACCTTTACAAATTACAAAAAAGTGTCTGTCTATATAAAATGCATCCGAATTTAACTTTGACCCCAAACCAGGTCAAGTTCAAGTAAATTTCAGTCTGCAAAACAACTGCCCTCTGCTGGCTAAAATATTAACTGACAAACATTTTAAAAGATAAGAATAGCCTACATTAAGACTTATTCTATTTAGTCATAAAATCAAAACCAAAAAAGCATTTTGGCACACGAGTTTGGTTGGAGGATGTAGTTTAATAATGTCTTCAGTTTTTTCTTCTATCTCAACAATTCTAATTTCAGAATGGGGGAAAAAATACTGAAGCCTGGATTCCAAGTAAGAAAGTTTGAGAAATGGAAATCCAACATGGCTGTGATGCATTTAAATCTCTGATAGCAGTAGGAAACAATAAAGATAAAGCAGGATTTTATTTTTCATTATCACCATGAGAAAAAAAAATTAACAAAAGAATGTCTTTAGCTCTAGTATTTGAGATTATTGTATGATTGTGTGATTCAATCTATCTACACTCTAAAAAACCAGGTGATAACAGGAACATGCAACTTTTATTGTAGGCATTAATTAAGCCAGAATTAATTCTTATGCAGATCTGCAAGGAAATCTGAATGTTAAACAATCCATTTTGAAAGGCAGTTTGTTCCAGTGCACCTTGGAACTTGTAGTTTTGTCTCTAACCCAAATGTCTCAACTTTTACTGCAATGCAAAAAAAAGATTGCTGCCTTTCTCAGTAAGAAAAAAGAGTGATGTTAGTTATACTGAATGAACTAACACCACATTTTAAGACATAAAGGTTTCTTAATACCCAACATATAAAACCAAAGAATATTTACAACTTTTTTAGGATTTAGAAAGTGAACTTGCAGAACTTGCAATGCCAGCATGTTCAACTCAAATGAACACCTTCTGATTATAATAATTTAAAATTTTATATGTGTTCTTTTTCCCCAAATCAGCAAAATCTCCATGAAAAAAATTTAGTTCTTGTGAACAACAATAGAACCAACACAAACCTCCTGCTTTTATTACGGTTTATTGGTTCCTTATTTTAGTAAACCTGGTATTACAGAATTACAACACAGTTCACAGACAGGAAGGATGTTCCTATTTACAGTTAGGAATTCTGCCATGGATCATTGAAAGAGAACAGGACTGATATGTTTTTTACTCTTCAGCAAAGTTAAAACTGTAGCAAAACACAATAAATAAATATAATAATTAAAAAAAAAATCAGTAAACAAGTCAAACATAAACAAAAATAGTCAAAATCACTACCGTATTTGATGAAGAAGTCAGAGTATTCAGGTAACCTGCAGCAGTGATTTCCCTTTCTGACAGCAGACAAGCTCAACAGAACATTTCTAACCAAACAATCAGGGAATTGTTTTAAGTATTTATTCCAAATACTTAAAAAATAAAATAAAATCCTGCAAATGCTCTTTATTCAGTTGCTTTTACTCACACGCGCCTCGTGTTACAAATCTAAGTTGTCTTAACTGAGTGTGGGGGTGAAAAAATAGCAGTCATAGCACTTACAAAACTGATATCAAAAGACAAACATACTGCTCACTAAAGCTACTTGAGCATGATAAGTTCTCACTCTGGAATGTTTTAATGCTCTACTCTCCCCCATCAAAAGGAATCATCCTACACACTGCTCTGCTAACACTCATAGGAACAGAAGTGATGGAAAACGCCAGGGTACGAGCAAACATCTCCTCAAAACGTGCAGAATGTAATGTATAATCTTAAATACTACAAAAAATAAGTTAGGTCATGAATACAAAAATAAATAATTGATGTGAAACACTTGGCACATGCCTCTGCGATTTTGTGACTGCATGAGTTGGTTAGTAGTAAAAACAAGCGCAGACACATCCTTCACCGCATCGGCATAAACCAAAGCAGACAGCCTAAAAAATCCCAACATGTAGAAAACAGACGGATCAGTTCTGATGGCATGCCTGACTACCTGGGGGTTCTGATAGTCCAATTAGTCTCTGGGTCAGTGTGTTCCTTCACCTCTTCATTAGAACCTCATCTTCTTCCCACCTACTTCAATTTTGTACCAGCAAACAAGCCATTTAATTTCTACTTGACCGACGTGCATAATTTTATGTCTCTCAATAAATGGGTGTTAAGAAGAATAATGGAAGGAGGATAAAAAAACATAGCTCTAATCATACATGTAGTCTAATTTAATTCTGAATAAATTTTGTAAGATTTTCAATGGAACCCAATTCCCATAGATTAAATTTTTTTCCAATCGTTTCTTATGAAATTATTCCTTAAAAATGATTTATAGAAGTCATATCCCAGACTCCAATGTCTCTCTTCCTTGGTTTCTGACTATACAGCCAAACAAAGATGTAAAAAAGATGTGGCAAAAGCAAATGAGATGGATTAGCAGAGCTTCCAAACAACTCATGGAGTAATCCAGGACATGTTACTGGGGAATATTGTTTCTGCTGCCTGGATACTGAGCTGTTAGGATCTCATGACAGCCATGATACTGTCATACAGCAAACAAGTTTCAGGCAGAGGTTTATTCAGATTTGTTGCAATACTGACTGCTTCTGGAGATCCTTTGTACCTGCAGCATCACCTTCAACAACTCTTTAAAGATACTTGTATGATGAGTTAAGACATTTCATTTCCTTTTAGGATAAAGTTGTTTTTTAAATTGAATTAAATCAAATGATTTCCTACAGCAGGACATTAAAAGTTTCTATTACTGGTTGTTAAAGTGGGTACAAGACGTACCTTTGCTGAGAACAGATTGATGCATGATTGGTACAGAATGTTCTGATGCACAGAAGGAAACAACTAAAACTGCAGAAGAGTGGAATGGCGAAGGGAGGAATGACCAACACCCACTATATGCACTGAATAAAAGCTGTGGGGTATCAAGTGTTAAACATCAGAAACTTCTCACACCCATCTGGCATTTTAAAGTAATAGAGGGAGTGGGAGTAATGAGGGTAAAACCAGTAAAATCAACAGCTCATACAAATAAACCAGTCAGAAGAAGCGCAAAAACATCAACAACATGCAACTCTGACTACAGCAGGCAGAAATCCATTCACTGCTTCACAATCAGTTTATATGGATACTCTAAATATCTGCATTTTAAAATGCATATTTATTGACATTTATAGATATTTATAAAATCTTGAGTGGCCAGAGACATTTGATATTCTCCTATGTATGACTCAGAGCCAATGCTCAATGAGTTTTATAAAAGCATCAAACGTCCAGGTTATGCTGTTCTTTATCCAAGTCCAACCAGAATGTTGACTTAACTTTTTCATAGAGATTTACTATATACTTTTGCTCTCAAAAGTAAAAACATCTTTGCCAGGTTTGTGTGAAATAAAGAAAAGTATGATCAAATAATCACTTTTCCCACATTTAGTCCAACAGGCATCCTGTTCAATTCATCTGGAAACAAACATCAGTTAGAGGGGAATATAGAAAACAAATAAAAATGTTAATTATCTAGTTGCATGAGTGTGCAAATCCCGAAACTAATACCTTTGACTCAGTCTTCCTAACGTCATCACTATATAAATCATAGTAAATCTGATTAAATATAAATAACATTCTGCTGTTCTTGAGATAAATCTTTTCCTGATGTTGTTACCAACATCTTTAGCTATAGCTCTGCAGAACAGATCAAAGGTACCAGTCAGAAGATGGTACATAAAAATTCTCAGAATTACATTCAAATCATAGCACAATGCAAACAGATATCAATAAAATAGGGACAACAGTACGGTGGCCCTGAGGTCCAAAACCCTACAACATTAACGAGGCACAATTACAAAAATACAACATTAACGAAAACACAACATTAACGAAGCACAATTACAAATTCAAAAACACAACATTAACGAAAACGGAAAGGGTATGTCCCAGTTGGAGACCTGAGAAATCGCTGATTGGACGACAGTACTTTTGAACCGGACGTTATCGCTTGAACTGGTCGGCCCGTTGTTGCAACACATTATAGCATCCGCCATATTAAAAGTGACTTATCTACCAGCAAGCTAATACAAATAAATGGACTGAACTTCGTAAAGTGCCGTTCTGCAAAGTATTTCAAGTTAATGAATGCCACTCTCACACATTATCATTTAGGAATGGAAAAAAAAGGACGTTTTGTACTTTTTGATGTGATTATTTCATAGTTTTAGGGCACAATAATTACATTTGATACAGCTGATTCTGATCAATTGTTTTTATTGATGAACACACATACCTTTACAGTGATGTATTCATGAACATATTAACACAATTCCATATTTCAATGTGCATTTGCTATTTCAAGATATGAATTAAAAAACGTAACATAAAAGCCGGTGGGTCCACTTTGTACGGTAAAACCATTGAAACTAGTCCATGCAGCACTGCCACTGCCACTTTCAAGATGGCGGTGACGTAAAAGTGGGACCCAGCATATAGTATTCATGCCTAGTGTCCAATCAGCAATTTCTCAGGACTCCAACTGGGAAATACTCTTTCCGTTTTTGTTAATGTTGTGTTTTTGAATTTGTAATTGTGTTTTGTTAGTGTTGTAGTCCTATCATTATTGTTGTTGTGTTTTCATTAATGTTGTTGTGTTTTGGAATTTGTAATTGTGCTTCATTAATGTAGTGCTTTCGTTAATGTTGTGTTTTTGAATTTGTAATTGTGCCTTGTTAATGTAGTATTTTGCACCTGAGGGCCACAGTACAACAGCCATGTTAACAGGACATTTCTCGAAAACTGATGAAGCTATGATGCTGAACTAATTAAATATAATCACTGGGTCAGTGAGGTTGCTAGTAGACTAACAGCAACACGGAAAGAGCTGCAGGAAAAAGTGCTGGGTGTGTTCTATATGCAATAACAAAAAAAGGAGCTGGGATGTCTGACTTGCAAACATCCAGAACTTCCACTACCATCTGATAAAACCTAAATGGATTTTCTGGGCCACAATAACAGCCAGTTTCAATAAAAGAACATCATACCCACAATGAAACATGGTGGTGGCAGCATTATGCTCTGGGGTTGCTTATCTTCAGAGGAAAATGTTTTTTGTCACAGTGGGTAAGATTATGCACAACTCCAAACAAAACGCCAAAGTGTCTCCTAGGAAGCTGAAGTTGAAGATGGATTTGATGTTTTAGCATCACTGTGAGTCTGAGGAGAATGTCTTCACCGGAGCCAAGAAGCGAATCTGAATCCGAGAAGGCCTGTGGAAACCATAAGTCCTCACAAGTGGGTAGATTTGGAGAACTTTAATACATGTGAGTGGGTAAATATTACTAAAGCCTTGTAAACACGTAACTGGGTCTTTATAAAATGAAATATCTCTGCCATATTATTTAAAAAAATAATATTGTATACATGGGATCAGTTTCAGAAAACATTTCATCTACATGGACCCAAACAGATTTGTCTGTGAGTTTTGGTTTTAAACATGCCACACCTGGGGCGTGCTGTGGTGGCGTAGGAGATAGCACGACCCACATTTGAAGGCCTTGAGCCTTCGACTCGGCTGTCACGGATTCAATTCCCGGACCTGGAGACATTTACAGCATTTCTTCCTCCCTCGCCTTCCGTTTTTCCTGTCAGCCTACTTTCATATAAGAGACACGAGAGCCCACAAAAAGACTCCCTGGAGGAGAGGAAAAAATAACAACAAAAAAAACATGCCACACCTTTAGGGGGCAGTGTAGTGCAATCCTGCAACCAATCACAGGTTGCTTCAAAAATAAAAAAAAACACGGCTTCCTATTAGGAAGAAAATGTGGTGCCGGGAGTATCATTTGGTTAGACACCTATGTAGGTTGAACGACTTTTAATCAGATTATTAAAACATAAAATTATGTTGATTGGGAATCATGTCAAAGCAAGCATGTGGATATATTTGCCGCATTATTTGTGGCAGACTGTAAATGTCTGTTTTCCAATGTACACACAAACACAAATAAGAATAATCATAAAATTCTCCTTATTAAGCTGGGAGTTTTTAGAACTAATTGTTTGTAGTGATATTAAACATTTTTTGTGTGGATGAAAAGCCGAAACGCAAAAAACATGTATTTTTTTGCCCAGATATCTGGCTACGTTTAGACCAAGCTGTGGAGAGCCAAAAAGACTCAATGTTTAAAACAAAATATTAGCTTAAGGGTGTGAACATTTATGCATCTGGGTTGTTGCATCTTTCTATTTTTTTTCTTTTACTAAAGCAGATTTGTTTTCAGTAGGATTACACAGGATGCATGTCTCATTAATAAAGAAAAATAATTTGAGATAATTTATCACGGCCTTTTCTTAAGTCACAAAACCCTACATTTTAAACATAGGTTTGAGTACTTTTCAGATCTATTGTAACTATCTGTCTTGAAGATAAATATATAAAATGAATTAAATAATTTCTTAGTTTAAGAACAACTCTGCCTGAACATCCAACTTGGGTCCAAAATCTCCCTAAAAGTCCACCACAACACTAAAAAGAGAATTTCAGATCCTCCAAAACACCTACATTTACCAACTTCAGCAACAAACACCTTTTCAGAGGAACAATAATTACAACTGTTGCACATCTGGTAACATAGAGCTTAGTTTGTTTAAGAAGTGTGTGAAAGATTCAGGGAATGTTGCTGAGCAGAAGGACAGCCCCTGGAAGGCCCAACTCTGGGCAGACTCTGCTCCTGGTGTGGGGCTGTGGATGGATGGCAGTGTTTATGTGCAGGGACGTTTTGCATCTGCATATTAAAAAGAACAAACAACAAGATCCAGGACTAAAAAAATCTTGAAAAATCAGGACAAGCAGTGTGTGTATGTATGTGTGTGTGTGTGTGTGTGTGTGTGTGGGGGGGGGGGGGGGGGTCATTTGTGTGCATTCAGCAAGCGCAATCCTGGTGAGACCTCTGGGGCTGCTCATTGAGCTGTGGCCCCTGCTTGGCTCCGGTGACCGTTGGGTCTTTGTTGTCCAGAGTCTCTGTCATCCTCTCACAGATGATGTCCACCAGTCGCTCGAACGTCTGCTTCACGTTGATGTTGTCTTTAGCGCTTGCTTCAAAGAACTCAAAACCTGTCAAACATACATGGAGGAACCAAGCTGTTAACGTAGACAAGCAGTGAGCTCCAGTACAATGTTCAAAGTGTCACTGTTAAACACAATATATTGATATCCAGATCTTTTTCACTATTTATCAGAATACAATCACATGCTTTTATGTATTATAATGAAATCTTTTGTGATATACCAACTCAAAGTAACTTATAGTTGTGAAGTTAAATAAAAATGACGAAAGGATCTCAATTTTTTTTCAACCACAAAAAGAGTAACAAGAATATGTCCTTTCTTGCCTGAAACATGTCCAGGTCAGATCTGACATTTTCAAAATCTCAATTGGACATATAGCTGGACTGGACTATTTTGATGCATGGATATATACTGATCTAAATTGTAGCTCTGGTTCCATGTGTAGGGTTGATGTCCTGCCGAAACAATTGGATTTAATTGATTATTGAAATAATCCACTAATTCAGTAATTGGGTAATCATTAATTGAGTATAAAGACTCAAAAAATGTCATTTGCTAAAAGCACCACCTCCTCCGAGCAATAATCAAGCCAAAATTGTACAAGAAATACATACTTTCTTCATTTAAGAAATAAATCCTTGTCTGTAAATATGTTCTACCTAGATCAGGGGTGTCAAACTCCAGTCCTCAAAGGCCGGTGTCCTGCAACTTTTAGATGTGCCTCTGATGCACCACACCTGAATAGAGTAATTAGGTCATTAGCAAGGCTCTGGAGAACTTATCTACACAAGGAGGAGTTAAATAAGCCATTTCATTCAAGTGTTTTGTACCTGTGGCACATCTAAAAACTGCAGGACAGTGGCCTGTGAGTACTGGAGTTTGAGACCTGTGACCTAGAAAGTTGTAGGTCAAGTTTTAGCTTGACCTGATTCAAACTCCGTGAAAATAAATAAATAAATAAATAAAATAAAAATCTATCAAGCAACTTTTGCTATCCATTTATTGATGAGTTCATTCAAAATGAATCACCAGACCAGCCCTACACTATACTGATGTTGAGTCCAGCAGAAAGGCATGATCTGTTCCATGTTGAAGGATTTTTAGCTGCAGGTACAGGTTATCAAGTGTTCACTAAAAAAATGCTGTTATTGAAGTTTGCGGAATAAAATTTCCTTAGCTAAGGGAAGGAATTTAAGTATTTGTATTTTTCAATGTATTTCTAACATTGCATAAAAAATGCTTAGGTGGTTAAATTAAAAATCTGCAGTGTGTCAACTTTTTTTATCCAATTAATAGTCAGAATAATCACTAAATGGTAAATGGACTGAACTTATATAGCGCTTTTCCAGTCATTTTGATCACTCAAAGTGATTTACACTAGAGTCACATTCACCCATTCGCACTCACAAACACACACCCATTCGCAGATCGGTAGGCAATTTGGGGTTAAGTGCCTTGCCCAGATCGACATGTGCCAGGAGGAAGCTGGAATCGAACCTTCAACCTTCCGATTGCAAGCCGACTGCTCTATCATAGAGCCACAGTAGCCCACAACTAAAATAATGCTTAGTTGCAGCAATACTTCAAAGTGCTGTGTACTGAGATGTGCTAAAAGGACCACATTACCAAGTTGCTCTGACAGCTGGCGCCCCCTGTCGGACACCACCACCCGCTCATCCTCCATATCACACTTGTTTCCCACCAGGAGGACCTGGGCGTTGTCCCATGAATATGTCTTGATCTGGGTCGACCTGTCAACACAAACACAAGGCTCCTTCTTTTTCTTAATGACTTCAGCCTGCAGTCCTTCCTAAGAAGGGATAAACACAGCTTCTTCTATGGGGTACAAGCAATAAAAATACTGATGAATCTCTGTGGAACAGACATTGTGATTAGAATTTCATGTATATTTTAATATATTCTGCTTAATATGTCTGTTTCCAGAAACTGAGAGGAATAAAAGGTCGTCCAAGCAGCAGAGAGCTGAATGAAAATCTGAAACAGATAGGGTCACTACTTTCCTACAAACAGAGATACATCTCAGGAAGTTAGAAATCATAAAAAAGTTCATTATTTCTCCTCTCATTTCAGAAAGTGAAACTATGATATAGATCCATTTTACATGGAGTGAAATACTTGAAGCCTTTATGTCTTGTAACTTTGATGCTTATGGCTTACAGATCATGAAAACCAAAGCTAAGTATCCTAGATGGATTCTCCAAATGTTGATCTGCTGGACATTTTCTGGCTCAGGCCTCTCTTTGTGAAGCTCCCTAAAAATTCTTGAAAAGATTCTGCTGCTGCACCTTTTCCTATCCCACTTTTCCCTTCTACTCAACTTTCTATTAATATGCTTGGAAGCAACACACTGAACAACCACCTGTTTCAGCACTGACCTGCTGTGTCTTTCCCTCCTGAAGACCGTCATGGACACCATCCAGTCCATGACGGTCTTCAGGCCATCTATCCACTTAGTAGATTGTGTAGTGTTTAAGAGTAAACCTTCCGCTGTTTGCGAGTTAATTAGCTTATCATTGTGTGAGTTTCACTATGAGATTCCAAAACTTGCCCTTTCACAATATTGCTAATCTTTTAGCAGCACATGTACCCATCTCTTACCAATCTTGCACAGCATTATAGGACTCCTCGTTGGTGATGTCGTACATGAGGATGAAGCCCATTGCTCCCCTGTAGTAGGCTGTGGTGATCGTTCTATAGCGCTCCTGACCAGCAGTATCCTGCACACACACGGAACCAAAACACACTCCATAGATTACTTCTAGCATACAGAGCTATAAAGATGAGTGACTATAAAATAAGATAAATAAAAAAAAAAACATCCAGCAGTAAAGCCAAAGTGTGACTTTAACATTATGTTCTGGTCCCTAATGCAATAAGCAAGCAGAACCGGGCATGCTTCAAGGGTTCTTAATCATTTCTAACGATGAAAGGATTCTGACCAAAGAGGTAGATGTTTAACAGCTGGAAGTTATCAGAAAACCTGACCAGACTGCTTGCCTCAATGGTCATAAAAAACAGTCTTAGAAAGGTCAGTTAACAGCTAATGTGGACCATCAGGAGGATTACTGTCAAGTTTAAAGGTCGGCTGAATTTAAAAGTTGAAATGTCTGAGTAATGAAACTGGAGACTTGTAATAACTTAGGAATGTTTTGAGACATTTTGCGTTTTATTTATTAAATATGAAACATCTCTGATTTGAATAGTTTAATACATAACCACAAACTAACTGACTGCTTGTGTCTGACAAGTTAATGTTACATTTTGATAACTATTTTACAATTAGTGACAAAATAATGAGTAATAGAACTTTTAATAAAACTAATGGTTACAGGTGCAGGCTGTACATTCTGCATACTGTTAAAATACAAAAACTTCACACAGCAGTAATAACACAGTCCACATCTCATTAGCATTGCAGGGTCAGTGTATAGTATGCGACTGTGTATAACTGAACTCACTCATCAGTGATGAGCTGGACATTGCAGACTCTCAGTTTTAGGCTGGGATATATAAAATAGACATGTGAATTTCATTTATTATTATTATATTTATTTTTTAAGGTTTTATTTTCTCTGGTGTCCTTTACTTTATGATAGTGGTCAGACAGGTCATCAGGCCAGGACTCGAGCCTGTGACGGCCGTATCAAGTCAGACTAATACATGGGTTGTGCTTCAGCCCTGCAGCGCCCCCAACATGCAAATTTCCTCCCCTTACGTTATAATTTTAAATCCAAGCTATTAGCTTTTTAAACAAAAACACCTCTTTCATCCTCTTTCAGCTTACTTGTTAGATGAGAAGTAAGCTCTACAATATATGAACAAAACTAAATTCTCAGTTCTGTTTGTGACCACTAGAGGAACCCAGAGTTTATGTTCAGACCAGAATCCAACTTGTTCAGGGTAATACTGAGACAGCAGTGATGGCAGGTGTGGATCACAGTTAGAGGTGGTGTCGGAGATGAATCTACATTTGTTCATTAAGGTGAATCAACCATACACATTTAAACCCCTTAGCATGAAAGGTCCATGAAAAAAAAAACCACATTTATTCATTGAGAACACTGAGCCATGCCTAAAATCCATTTAAATGATCTTACTGCTTGGTCGGATCATCAGTCATATCCTAATATCATGTGCCCAATTACTGAAAAATCTTAAAGAGGTAATAAAGAAAATAGTAATTCTCTTAGATATAAATGGGTCACTGTTAAAACATTTATACTTGTCATATAATCTTGAGGATTTAACCAGCGTCGAGGCGATCGACAAAACTAATCTGGTGCTGTTATGATGACCCAGATGAAAGTTTTCAAAAGCCTGGAGCATACGATTATTCTATTTCAGTTGGGGTCAAGCATTTAGGATCAAAAGAAGCATTAAATGGCTCTCCACTCACTTCTGCCCTGGTGAGTAGTGAGTTGTGTTACTTTAAGTAATTAGTCTGTGATAACAATGCTATCGCTAACGCAAATAGCAAGCTAACCCATGTTATTTCTATGTCCTTGTAAATAATTTATTTAGCTTCTGTAAACCCAAGCTCATGCTGGAGTTGTATGTTAATGTTGAGTGATACTACATTCTACAATGTAGGTCAACCATTCACAGCGATCTACAGAAACCACATTACAAAAAATTGGTTCAACCAAGCTAGTGAGCAAAACTGATAAATCTTACCTTACGTATGAAATCAAATCAAATGCTTGTCAAATCAATCTTTTGACAAGCATTAAACAATGCGATAGTTAGTGGGCTTTGAAAACTCTGGCATTGTTAGCTTCTGCACCTCCTGTTTTTAGCCGTAGATTGTTGATCCACTTTTTTATATTTTTTTCTGTACGTTTTTTTAAATGAACTCCCTTATGACCCTTGGAGAGAAAAATAACATTTCTTTTTCTCTCTATTAGAATGGTTGGAACACACACAACACAGACTTTCGGCAATTTGAAGCTGGATCAACAGAAGTAAACGGGCTGCATTTACTTCCTGCCCTCTGTCTTCATTGCATGACATCGGTACTATGTCATCTGCAACCCAGCAATAAGAGAAATAAAGGGAAATTGACAAAAAAAAATAGGTACCAAATAGGCAGATCAAAGTTTTGATCACAAATGACCACAAACTTCAGAATTGTGCTCCTCTAAAATCAAAGTGTGCCCATAAACCTAGAGTCCTCACCCAGATCTGTAGTTTTATCCTCTTGTCGTTCCTATAGATGGTCTTGACCTTGAAGTCGATTCCCACCGTGCTGACAAACGCCGGTGTGAAAGAGTCATCTGCATAGCGGAAGAGGAAGGAGGTTTTTCCCACGCTGCTGTTCCCAATGATGAGTATTTTAAACATGTAATCGAAATTTTGGTCCGAGGATTCCTTCTGTCCATATGTCGCATTTGCAGATGCCATCTATACATGAACAAACAGGCAACAATTAGTACCTGAAGTTTACATACGTAGGAAACAATAAGCCATCATTCAGAGACCACACAAAGCACTTGAATACAACAAGCACATGCCCCAGCTATGTCACAGAGGAACCACTGACTTCAGCTGTTTTCATTGTTTCTATTTGTTCTCTCCAGACTTTCTCTAGGACTTTACTGTCTGAGTTTGAAGTAGAACATGAAGACATGGCCAGAAGCTTGGGCCTCACAGAGGTGTTGTGTTCTGCAAACTTTGCAGTTTCAGTTTTTGTGCTGACAGTTTATATTATAGTTGGATCATTGTATTTCAGAATAATTCAGAATGAATCTCAGTTTACATTTTAAACTTTATAGCAAGACTCACTTGTTCATTTCAGATAATTTTCCATCTGTACAGTTAAGATGTCACATCATCAAAACAGGTGATGCTGCAAAAAACTGTTATAAAGGAGGAACAAATATGCTTCAAAGAGAAGAAGGTTTTTGCATCTAAGCTAACACCAAGCTACCTATTTCCCAGGGTGCACTATAGAACACCCTCAGACTCTGAATATTAGCAGCAGAAGGGTGTTAGTGTGTGAAGGGGCAAATGTAACCTGGTTGTATCTCTCTTTTGTTATAATTACACAAAATGTATTTGAAAATTTGTCATTGTTTTAACTATTACTTTAAGAGCAGAAGCCCCTCCTTTTTATTTCTTCTTCTGTGGTATTGTCTTTAAAATGTTTGCGTCGTGTGGGCCCTCCCCTTTTGTCATGTTGTCCTGCAGGAGAGGTGTGTATTATATATTTTCTATCTAAATACATATTTATTTATAGATCTATTAAGTTACAATTTTTGTTACGTGCTCCTGTTTTGTGTAGGACTTGGAGCGGGCAGCTTATATCACAGTTGTTTTCTATTTGTTGTGCTCGTCAGGTATGTTGTATAAAAAAGGTTTATTTTGTTTATTGTTGCGAGACATTGTCCTCCCACCTTTTGTCATGTTGTCCCACCACACAGTTGTTTTCTGTTTGTTGTTCTCATCAGAATAAATTTGAGAAATTATCTTTTAAAAGACAAACTGTGTCACGGCCTGATCACTTAAAACCAGCACAACGCAAAAAGGATCTGGTTACACGGACAGTTTGGACAACAGCCACGTGATGAGAAACAGTAAAGACATCAATTCTGTCCAAGAAAACAATAAAAACAAACTAAAATTTTGCAGTAAGTAGTGGCATCATCTCTGTCCTCAGATCTGTCTCCAGCATGATGGAGCACCATGTCATAAGGCAAAGTGAACAAAGGTCTCAAAGATTTGATAATCCAACTTCAAGCACCAAGGAGACAAGAATGGATCACCATCAGTCAGGATGCAGTTCTGAAGCTGAAATCCAGCAAAGCAGTCACACGAGTTAGGAAAAGAGGTGACCAGCACTGTAAATACTGACTCTGTAGATATTTGATTCATTTAAAAAACTGCTTGAGACTCAATCTATGGAAAACATGGGAATAAACAGGTTCCGTGTAACCAAGGCAACCTGTACCTATGTTGGTGATTGATGTTTTGAGGGGGATTAAACACTCTGTGTCTCCCACTGAAAGCAGTCCTCCGCCATCCTCCCTTTCCCAGCCTGGAGTACTTCATCGTACCAGCAGTCAGACACAAACCGCACACCTTCACCTCATGAAGGATAAGAGGGCGGAAGAAGAAAGGCTTAACAGACTAAGCATCGACTAAACTGACTATCCTATCGCCTTCCATCCAGGGATGACAAGAGCCTGAGCCGGACAGGCAAAGTCGCTGGTAACATGCTTCGCAATGCTGTAAAAACAAACAAAAAACAAAAACGGAGACATTGTTTCATTTATCCCTGTGTTATTCCAGTGATTGCTTCTGATCTTCCTCTCCTACGTAAAACGGCCTGAATCCTAAAACCATCCAGTAACAGAGTTTAGCTGGAATTATGTAGCTGTACTCTCAAAGTTAGCTCGACACAAGCCCTCCGGTTTATGACGGTTCAAGTTAGTTACCGCCATTAAGCGTTGTTAATAAACATTACAGTACTAATTATTAAGAACAAAGCAGAAAGCTAGTAAACGGCTAATTGAGTCCAGCTATAGTTAAATGTGACAGCAAGAGCTAGCTAAGCATCCCAGCTATGTCAAATGAAGGTTACTCTTGCTTATTAACAACTACCTAAATCACTGACCTTGTAATGGATAAACTCAGTTCTTTCCGCTGTTGTAATGAACACAGCCTCGCTACTCAAGATAAGCGCAGTGTTTACCATGAGATGGTGATTTTTTTCCCTTAGCTTTCCAGCAGCGGCTAGTTCAGAGCCCTGCGTAGCACCTGCACAAACAGAATGTAATAGTTATTGCCAGGACAGCTGACCAATCAGAGCAGAGACTTGGTTGAGTCCCCTCTACAAACCCCGCCCTGTTTGTGCAGGATTCTCCAGTGTTGATATAAAGAAGACTGGATTACAGATTACAGTATCCTCAAATCCAACACGTCTTAATTACCGAAAACCGATTAAACCGAAACAATCATACTGACTAATTTAAACTAAACTATATGCATTTCAATTTAATCCATACAATTCTGAAATGTAGTCATTTTCAGTGTAAAATTGGAATTGGTAAAAAAACAAAACAAAAACAAACAACAACTCCGTTTTAGAAAACCAATCAGCAATCTCCTTGTAACAATACCTTGTTACAAGGTATTGTTACAAGTTGAAAGGACTAATTCTCTTTGAAGAAGGTGAAACCTCCAGCAGAACCTGGCTTGTTAAGCAGAGTCAAAAGTCACAGAATCACTGATCTAAGAGGACTTTCCATGAAACACAGAGTACATAGATGAAGCAGTTGCTAGTGGCTTCATCAAAATAGAAATGGCTACCAATCTGATCTGACATCTCAGCCACTCTTGGGAGGCCCAACAACTCTAGACTTAGCTTCTTAGTCTACTTGTCCAGTCACTTGAACCTGGATTCAGTGGTAGATGATTAAAGGATGGATTTTTTTTTCTTTTTCTTAAAAATGTTTGCGCCAGTGAAAACTGGGTATTGTAAATGCAAAAAAACCCATCTCATGCTCTCATACTATATTGGTCTATCTAGTGGTCTGAGGAACAGAGGTGAACTGACCACTTGTTCCTCCTTTATAACAACTGGTCATAGTCCAACGCTTACTGATGCAATTTGGGATTCGTCACAAGTGAGAGGTGGTGATTGAAATCTGACTTCCCCAGATCTCAATCTAATCCCTGCATTTGTTGGATGTACAAGACCAAACCTTTCCAAAAACTGGAGGCCAGACCTGTTTAGTTTACTAGACTGAAATTATCTGCTGCTAAGATTTTGGTACGAGATACCACAGCACACCCTGACTCCCTCCCTAGCTTGCCTTCAGTCTGCAGCAAGGCTGTTGACTAAAACTATCAGAAGAGCACTGTAACACGGCAACTATTGATGGGCTATATGAAGCCAGGCTTCGAGGTTTGTACCGAGTAAGAACGGGGTGTGTCCGATGAAGCCACGCTTCGAAGCTTGTGTCATCTTGCTGTAAACCACGTGACTGGCAACAAACGAGGCCTAGCATTGCATGGGTCACGTGACTGCTTCATTTTGCGTGTCGGTTTTCAAAATAAAAGCGTGATGAGCCGCTGCTTGATCGCATCAGAGGAGTATTTGTCTTCAGCAGTGGCCGACATAAAATTAACCTTTTATAGTTCATGTGTATTAATGATTTTGATAATGACACTCATCGAAATGTAATGTTTGTTACCAGTTTTCTCAATGGTTGATTATGGCATATTTTGTGACTTTATATTTATGTGTTTATATTATGTAAAACATTTTGACACTGCATTGCTACGCTGCATTGGTGAAATGTGCTACACAAATAAACTTGCTTGAAAAGGAGCCAGCAAGGAGAAAAAATCTGACATCAGGGAATACTTGAGGTGATCACTCACAAGATTCTTAAATAACAATAATTAAACCCTTCACCTCCAAAATTCTCACCTTCTTGAAATTTCCACTATTTCTTTGCTCTGCAAAAATATATCAGTCTTGCATAGCAGAAACAGACTTAAAGCTGTTGGAAAATTAAAATTCTGGCTTCTTAGTAAAAATATAAGGCATCAGATCAGAGAGCCAAAAGAAATCCCAGAAAAAGAACTTTTGAAGAATTTTAGATTTTCAGGAAGCAAATCAAAACTCAAAGAAAACTGTCTTCCCCAACAAGCACTGCACTCCAAGTACACCAAAACAAATGTCTATTGTCAAATCAGTTGATGACCAAAGAAAACAGCCACTAACAGTCAATATATACCACGATTGACAACAAATAATTTTAATAACTAAAAAAAGATTAGTTAAATAGGATTTAGTTGAAAAATTAGTTAAACTGATTTGATGACTTAGTCTGTACAATAAGATTCAAGTCATTGTATTTTATTGTATATTATATATTGTATTAAGTTCATATCTTCCGTGAAATTCAAAATATATTTGATATTCTTCGATACAGTCAAATAATGTGAACATAAGTGATGAAAGTGAAAGTGAACGCGTTTGGAATGAGGATGCTTGTGGACTGGTTTTTTTTTTCCCCCACAAATTTTCATTCAAAAAAATTAATTTTTCCAATATTTTGAAATTTAGTCCATTCCGGTTTTTTGACACAACTTCTCCTGTGTAGAAAAAATAAAGTAAATAATACATTTCTATGAAATAGTTTATAAAAAGCAACTGAGTAATTTGTAGAATGGCTGTATACCTGACTTTATCCTGGGTGTATCTGCGACTTCATTCTGATGCCTGGCACTAAAATGCCTCAGCATTGAGGAGATGGATTCATTTAAAGAAAACAGATTTTAGTCACACTGTACATCCATCCATTTTCTGTTCACCCTTGTTCCTATGGGGTCGGGAGGGTTGCTGGTGCCTATCTCCAGCTACGTTCCGGGCGAGAGGAGGGGTAAGCCCTGGACAGGTCGCCAGTCTGTCACAGGGCAACACAGAGACATACAGGACACACAACCACTCACACACACACACACACTCACACCTAGGGAGAATTTAGAGAGACCAATTAACCTGACAGTCATGTTTTTGGACTGTGGAAGGAAGCCGGAGAACCCAGAGAGAACCCATGCACAGGGAGAACATGCAAACTCCATGCAGAAAGACCCTGGGCCGGGAATCGAACCCAGGATCTTCTTGCTGCAAGGCAACAGCTCTACTAACTGTCCCACTGTGCAGCCCATATATTGTTCAAATAAATTAAATTTTTTCTTTTATATTTATTTTGTACGCAGATCTTTATGGATGTGTTTTGCTGGAAATGTTTTTTTATTTATTATTTATTTATAGCAGGGTTGTCTTTATTTTCATTTTCTCAGTCTAAAGATTTTTATTTATGGAGGGTAATTTAAGAATAAAATTATAAAATGTATGATTTAAAAGGAGAAACATATGAAACTTAAACTGCAGAACATAATACGAAAGTCAATTTCAGCTGAATTTGGATTCAAATAGATCGAGTAGAAACTGGAAAGAACTGGATGAAACAACAACGAAGTGATAACCGATACCTTATATTCTGATGTAAAATCAATATGGTCCCAAACTACAAAACCTTTCGTTTGTCTTGAAGCTGCTCCATAGTTGACGCTGTACCGTAAAACATCAAGAATTATTTTGGCAAATGCATCCCGCTGACAGATTTGCTTCCTTATAAACACAGTTTGGCTCGTCAGGATCATTTCGAAACAGTTCATGTATCGGTCACATGACATGGTGAAAGCAATACGCGCACCGACACGGGGTCTGGTCTATGGGCTTGACACTAGTGATGGCCAGTGATGGCATAGTTACTTTGAAAAAGTAACTTTAATCGGACTACTGATTACTCCTTGAAAAAGTAACTTAGTTATATTACTGACTACTTGATATGGAAAGTAACTAAGTTACACTAAAAGTAACTTTTTAGTTACTTTCAGCAGCTGCTAACAACAACGCTCCGCCTCCTGTGAAAATAACATTGATCTTTGCCAATACTTAATTGTAAGCTATTTTATAATGGTAACATCAACAATATGTCTCCATTGATAAGGCTGAACTGAAGCGGAGATTGTAGAAAAAACAGTACAAAAAAATAAAAAACGTGAATAATTTGTGTGGTCCACAGTTTTCTGGAAAACTCTAAGAAGGATTTTAAAGGCCCTCCTCGCCCCCCGTCCCCCAGGTTCTGCGTTACGGCCCTGCGTTTGGTGTCACAGCACAGCGCTCCTCCTGCAGCTCAGCTAAGATGGCTGCACAGATTTGTGACACTTATATTAATATTAATAATTATAATTGCGTTAACTTGCCATTATAATTATTGGGAACTACTGACACGTTCATTCGTGGCTGTTTTCACGTTTATTGCGCTGTTCATATTGGTCTCGATGTTTGCAGTTTTCTGGAGCGCAACGCGAAGCTCGACGTCATTCAGAGGTAATATATTAACTTGACATTAACAAAGACACATCGGGACGGATCATCCAGGTCAAATGTTGGTTGTACCTTGAACCTGTTTTAAAGCCTGTGGGGACCGTGCTTTTTGAGGCTCAGGTTTTGGAACACTTTCCCACTGTCCTCACACTGCAGACTCCACTGACTCAAACAACTTAAAAGGTTGTTTGGCAACCTTAAAAATGGCATTATTATGTGTTTTCCAGGCACATAGAGCCATTTTATAGCACAATGAAGTAACTATGATAACTTCAGTTGATATATCTTTATTTATATAATAAATAAATATATTTATTCATGACCACCTTTGCTAGTGTAAAAAAACTAAACAAACATGTCTTTAAAGAGGTTTCGTCTTTATTGGGAAGTTGTAGTTGGGAGGAGGAGTAACACACCCAGAGTTAAACTGCAGAGTTTGGATTGTCAAAGCTGCAGCATCTCATATCATTTATGATCTGTGCATAAGCACAGGTCACAGACGACTGTATGTTTCTATTTTCATGGTGAACTGAGGTCTCTAATTAGCACAAATACTGCATGGTTATCATAAACCATATGGTGAGCTCAGGGCAAGCAGAAAGACAGGCCTGAGATGCTTTAGAAAACACAGGTGAAAATCTGTCACACACTCATGTCTGCAGAAAAAGCAAAGAATTAGCAAAAAAGTGGTACTATTAGCAGATTCAAAAGAAATGAGAGAAAACAAAATCTGAATAATAGTTACAGTTTTTCTCATTCAACTTGAATGAACATAAGCCTTTAAAAAGGCACTGCCCATTCACTTCACTGTGCTAACAACTAGCACAGAAAAAAATTACATTGCACATGGATCTCTGCGAGGAAAATACAAAATCACTAAGAAAGAAGACAGGTGTAATCATTGCATATTGGAGTGCTGGTTAAAGTTACGTTAAATAGTCCTTAGTGTTGAAGGCACCCTTGAGAGTTGGAGGGTTTGGCGTTGTTTAGGATTTGCAGACAGAATATATTTAACCAGAAAAATAAAATATCAAATTATAATAAGGCTTCAATAGAAACTTGTAGCTTATTCAAACATTAAAACATAACTTATTCTTTTAAATGGCAATAAAATAAAACAAATGTAACACAATCCTAATTCTTAAATAAGCTATAATGAGCTCTTCATGTGGTTTGAATCCTTCAGACAAAGTTGCACATTTTACCTTAACACAGTTCTTTTTTTCTACAGTTCTTCAAAGTAGTCCCTATGACACCATTAACACTATAACATATGTAGTGGTCCACCCTTGCAATTACACCACTGACTATAACAGACAAAAACAGTAACACAATCATGTTATACATGTTTAAGTGCAGAACTGTAAAAGTACCATTCAAAGTGCATCTGATTTAACAACAAAAAGTCAACCCATTCACTAAATCACAAAAAAGTCTGTTTTAAGACAACATCAGATTCAGTGATCTGAATAGGAGTTAGAACAAAATGACCACAGACACAACGGTCTGGTTGGCACACGAAGCGATACAATCAACCAGCTTTATCAGCTTCTGATGGAAAGTAGCCAGTGGCAAAATGGAAAGTACAGTACTACTTGTGTCATGCTTGCTTGGCACTTGTTTGGTGGCATTGACTGCTTCCCTCCAAAGAGCAAAATATTGACCTGTGAGAGGGGAAAAAAGAAGAAATGTGGCATAGGCAACTCTCTGTTGGTAACCGCCTTGGTTTTTACAGCTACATTGATCTTTTTTGTTGAGTCGTTTAAAAACCCAGTCATCAAACTGATGTCTGACTAAAATGGATGTGAATGTAGTGCTAAAAGTATTCAAAACTGGTCATTTTTCTGTAGTTTCTGCTTAACATCTGCACTGATCGCTCTTTGACATAAAACAGATGCAATTTTTGGCTTAAACCCTTAAAAATCACTAGCAGGGCTTTACCAGTGTAATAAAATCCACATAAAAACTCATCTTGACCCAAACGTCTTGAATGCAAAATTTTGTAGGAGAAATAATAAAAACTGTACAAGAAAACTCCTGATACATTTTGAATGGAAAACCCTGCCTCAGTACCAGACTATCATTTCCGTTTTTTCGACAGTAGAAGGCAGCATCTGCCCTCCCTGAAAGTCTTTGGATATAATTCCGGAACAGCCCAGCAGTGATGCAGGCTTTGTTTCTTAATTCTGAAAGAAAATGTGCTACTTTAAGATTATTAAAAGGGGGGGGGGGAAGCAAAAGACATTATACCTGTCTGATGAACACAACAGAAAGTACGTTGCATCTCAAGCAAAAACAAGTGTTGGTGTGCCAGTAGAGTAACAGTGAAGTAGTCACTCAAAACATGCTACATTTAGTTCATATTACACTTATTAGTCTGCATACATGTCGTTTTACTCCAATGACTTTATTCATCTTTGTTCTGTTTGTACTGACTATTCAAATAGAGAATAAATGGAGATGAGAGAGAAGAATACGCTGCAATCTCCAGATAAAAATCTGGCAAAATAGCACTGTCCTAATTTGTATGGCAACAACTATGAAAGAACCTTTGCTTCATCACTTTCTCAGTTTCATCACAAATTCTCAGAAGATACCTCAGTCTTTAGTTTTAGACCTTTGACTGACTGGTAGAGCCTGCTTTTTTACTTCTTGTCCTCATATGAAAACAAAGAAGACAACAGATAGGTAGGACAG
Organism: Gambusia affinis; assembly: GCF_019740435.1. Taxonomy (NCBI): domain Eukaryota; kingdom Metazoa; phylum Chordata; class Actinopteri; order Cyprinodontiformes; family Poeciliidae; genus Gambusia; species Gambusia affinis. The sequence goes on from NC_057879.1 coordinate 1,590,677, forward strand.
TTGTTTTGTGTCTTTCATGGAACAGTGTTCAAACCTGTCAGTGTGTTTTTTCAGTGCAAAGAACCATCCTCATCCTCCACACAAATATCTACACTTCAGTAATTTCACACTATCACCCTGTTGGGGGAGACTTGGAGAAGGATGGCATCTGTTTGAAGTAAAGGAAGAACAGTGACAGAGGACAAGGCACTGATATCAATCTGAATGAAACAAAGAAGGTCTGAGGGGGAGACACTTGAGACTGGTGCTATGTGCCGAGTCTGAAACGCGGGACCACAGAAGGGCCTGCTGGGTCTGTTTCTCTGTCTTCTGCCATATCCTTCTGAGAGTCCAGAGAAAATGTCCTGCCTGAGTCACTGGTGAGGATCTTGTTGAGCCGTCGAGTCGGTATGGATCCAGAATCAAACGCACCGCTGTGTTTGGTTAGGCTCCTGCTGCCCTTCTCCTCTCTTGGTGAGCCCTCCGTGTCAGACTCACCCTCTTCCTCTAAAGTCAGCCCAAACTGGAATTTCTCAGTTGTCGCGGAACCTGGGCCCTCGCCTGGCACTGAAGCTTCCTCCAGAGAGCCCCCCCCTCCCTGGCTGTGGGGCCTGGGTGAGGGGCTGCGGGGGATCATGCTCTGGTACCACTCTCTGTTGTCCTCCAGCGTGTCCAAGATCTCCTGAGCATCAGGGTGCACCAGGTCAGCCCACGTCTCCCAGAGCGGATGGACGATGTAGTCAATGAAGCCCACCTGGAAAACACATGCTGTCAGTATGTTCTGCTTGGCTGAGCACCCTGACCCTGACCTAGCTGTGGCATCTCTCACAACCTGGTTCTTCTCTATCGAGGCGTTGTGTTTGTCACACATGGGGCTGATCTCCATTCCTTTGTCTCTCTCCCTGTCTCCCTGAGTGAAGAACTCCACCATAATGCGGTCAGTCCACTTACGGTACAGTTCAAGGGGTTTGGTGGGATTGCTCAGGTCCGCGCAGTGCACCATGTTCTGAAGAACCTGCATAAAGAAGTCAGTGGAAGACTGAATAAATACAACTCTTTAGAGAAGTATTCAAATCTTTTAATCTTTTTTTGTTACTTTGACATTACAACCTCAGACTTCCACGGATTTTATTGGGATTTACTTGGACAGCCCAATACGAATCAGAGTATGATTGTGACATCACAGACTATCACATAAAATACCAGCATGAATACGCATGAACACTTGGAAGGACCTATAACATCACACAGGTTTTTCATCCAAATGTCATTCAAATTTTGAGCAAACTTTTAATGTGTTGCAAAAAAGGCAAAAACATTCAAGTAAGGCATGATTCTATGAGATAATCAACAAGGCTCACAAAGTGTAATTATGTCAGATGTTGACTTTGTGCTTGGTTATAAAAAAACCCCCAGAAATTAGACATTACAAACTAGAATGGATCACACATCCCAGGAAAAGAGAGAGAGGTTTTCAGGAATAAATTGTAATCGTTCTATCATGTCAGTGATGTTTATGTCTGTAGACATAAAGAAAGAAATACAATTCCAATGCGCACCTACATTGAGGGAATTTTGCCATTTCCATAAACCTTTTCTAATGAGATTTTTCACAATGCACATTTAAAACAGAGAAAAATTACTGCATTCTGCTTTTCATTCTTTCCTTGTTTCTTCTTCACTTCTGTTGTTAGAAAGCATTTCTCACCTGTATGCGATCTGAATAGTTGTCTAGCAGGAGAACACCCAGATTGGTTACTTTCTTTGTCTCCACCATGGTTTTTAAGTCTGCTAATAGGTTCATGTGTTTTGACATGTCAGTGGCCAGCACCTGCAAGCGCATCAATCAGATTAAATTACACCTGAGAGGCAAAACTGAGGTATAAAAAAAAGCAGTAGCTAAACTGAGCAGGTTGAGATGTTAGCGTTACCATGTCAATGACCATCTTGCGGAGAGACTGTCTCTGTTTTTTGCTCAGGTTCTGGAAGATGTCACAGTTATCTTCCTGCAGAAGCTTAAAACCCACAGCCAGGTGATGGTTCTCCAGCACTGACAGATCATTGTACATCAGGGCCAGCTCAGAGTCTAATGGACAAATTAAAGACAACAATAAGGATGAGAAAAATACCTTGTCCAAATCAAACTCACACTATCTTTGTGAAATTATGTAAACTCACTGGTGTTGATAAGAAACTGGTTGGAAACTCCAGGGTGATCCACATCATGGATGGAGCTGGCAAACAGTGCAGCCAGAATCTCTAGATCAGTAAATACGGCCTTACAAAGCCAAACAGGAGAGTCAACATGTATTAGTGATGGATGAAGCTCGGCTTTGACAGATCCTACTGTTCACGTTTCTGTCCAGCTATACCTCTAGAGCAGGGGTGGACAGCAGCACATGCGTGGACTGCACCACATCTGCAGCATGGATGTTGTTATGGTAAGCCACGTCAGAGCGGTAATGATCCTCCAGTGTCATCATGAAGTTAATAAAATGGTCTGCAGGAATCTTGAATGTTTTCAGCAAATCACGTTCCTACAAAAACAGAACAAAACAGACACTGGATCAGAGGATATAGAGACGTTGATTATTTGGTAAAATGTAAAAAGACGTTTCATTGATTTAGTACACTGTGTCAACATCTGATATAACAGCGTCTGAGGTTTTCCTATAACTTTGGGCACCTGAAAGATTGTGTACATTGTGACTGTCAATGGACGTTTTCCAGAGTACTCTGCAACCTTGAAGATGTCGAGTCCCCATCTGTCAACGTCCTCAAGCTCCTGCCAAGGTTTAAGATAGGTTTTACTAAATAACATGCAATATCCATGGTTCAGTGCATTTTCCCAATATTTAGAACAAGTAAGTGATGAACTTGTACCTTTGCGAGGAACTCCTCCTGACTGGGGTTGACCCCAAAGCGAGGGATGGTGGAGGGAACGAGGCTGTGCGTGGCCTTCTTGACACCACTGATTTGAGACATGGGACGCTTCTTTTTGTCTTTCTCCTTGGTAGGAGGAGAGATAATGTCCATGACATCTGGCTTCTCTGTTAGAATAGGTTGGACACAGTTAGTCCAGGGATTTCTCAGTAATCATATGAGAAAGCATACAGTCACAGTGCCTCATGTGATTCATATGTATTCATATATTTTCTCATATTTTGTAACATTATTAAAACAAATGTGTTTTTACCACATAAAATCCCAAAGCAATTCACTAAATGACACACAACTATGAAGAGGTATTGAAAGAGTATACAGCTTTGTATGGTGTAAACAGTGAACCCTTTTTACTTTGATACCCCTTAAATAAAATCTAAAAAAATTCAGAAACCGCTTTTCTTCAGAGGTCAATTAGTTTAGTCTCAATATACAAACAACTGTTCTCTGAAGGCCTCATGCAAAACAATACGAGTTGTGTAAAAGAACGCCGTACATTATCCTGAACACTCCACTCTCTCCTTAACACAAGATAACAACAGCATGATGCTAAGAGGATACTTGTCTTAACCTGGAAAAGAAAAATGGACATCAAAGATGGCCACCAGGAAGAAAACCTCCTAGAGGCTGCAAAATGATTGAAACAGGGGAAACATACATTCAGGTAGAACATACAAACATCACAACTGTCCTTGTTAATTTTTTGCAAATAGAAATATTTCCAAATCACTATAGTTAGAAAGGTGTAAAAAGCATAGGATTACTATTTTTATTGCCCGCTGACTGGCAGTGAGCAGCAAGTGAGAGAGGGGCAGGATTGTGAAACAGTCTGTTTTTAGTAGCAATGAGGATTTTAACATAAAATGCAGCTGCAATAGATTAGAATGGTCCAGTCAAAGTCCAAGTCTAAATTGATGTCCACAGATACCTTACTGCTTGAGTTATGTCGTCAAAAAGAATGTGCAGAAAATTTCAGTCCATTACTGGCTCCACAAAGTATTGACTCAAAGAGGCTGAAAACTAATGAACACCACCGTTTTATAGACGTCCACCGATAAAACAGTCACCTGGTAAATTTCCTGAACTTTGAGAGTTCAGAAATCAAACTATACTTACTTACTTGTGAAACTGACCTTATCTTCCTGCAAAGATCCAAAAATCAGCTGCTGCCATGAGGGAGGGCTGACTGCCAGCAACCCCATTGTTGACAATTTAACCAATTTGTCGCTATGGGGGCATGCTGTGGTGGCGCAGGGGGGTAAGTACGCCCCACGTTTGGAGGCCTTAGTCCTCGACGCGGACGTCGCGGGTTCGACTCCCTGTCCCGACAACCTTTGCCGCATGTCTTCCCCACTCTTCTCGCCCTCTTTCCTGTCTGCCTACTGTCGCAAAAAATATGAGCCACTAGCACCGCAAAAACTCTTCGGGGGAAAAAAAATTGTCGCTAAATTTAGCAAAAATCATGGACAACACTGACCGTCCTCGTTATAAGACTGACCGTAGAAAAACAGTGTCTTCAGTCAGAGACTTTTTCAAACCACTGTAACACAGACTCCTACTAAAAATCTTTCCTGCCAACAGCTATCAACATCTACAGTAACTCTTTGAAAAACATTGAATTAATATGAGTTTGTAACTCATAATTTTCCCAAAGGGAAATTCAGTTCAAAAGTGGTTTTGAACTGAATTTGAATTTAATTGAATTAAAACATATGGATGTATGTAGTTGTAAAATGAAAAAATAAAAAAAGATTAGTATAAATACTTTTGCACCATCCACACACGTTTACCTGGAGCAGCCTAAAAGGAGGAGCTATTTACCGAGAAAGGTGCTGGAGATGAACTCAGACACCTGGTTCCCAGAGCGGCTGGTCTCTGACAGCTGACTGAGCTCTCGGTTCAGCATTCTCTTGAACTGAGGACAAACAAAAGAAGCATGCATGAGGCACGTCAAACAGAACACAAGTTAGTTCAGTTGGACTTTTTCAGTAATGAATTAAAACAAAGACTTTTCTGGAAAATCATATACAAACAAAACTTGTTTAACGTGATCAGATGAGAAAAATGACAGGTTTGCAAAAGGTTGCAAAGATGCTGTGCACAGTGATTGATTCACTTTGCAGAAAACCAACAGAATATGTTTAAGAAAATTCCATCTCCTGTTTCATTCAGGAGGTGCTGGTGTCTTCTCAGCCTGTAGACAGGTAACACTAAACCCAGGTGCAGTCTCACCCCTTCCATCAGGTTCATGGCCACCCCCCTCTCACCTGAGCAAACATCCACAGCGAAGAGATAAAACAGTTCACTTCTGGCATCTCAGCACAAAGTTGCACATAGGAGCCGGATTAAAAAGGAAACAAAAGACAAAAGTTTCCTTCTCCTCCTGATTAGCAGAACATCCAGCTCAAACAAAGAGTGTATCAATTAGTTTGGCAAAGCTGTGAGCAGCGCCATAGATGTTGATGTCAGAACAAAAGGATGGAACTGCAGCCGAGGGAATGCAGAGGGATGTGAAGCAGAGGAACCACTGTGCTGCATCACGCTCCTCCTGACCCTTCCTCATTCACACTGTTGCTGCCTGCTTGCTATGTGTGTAAACAGAGGCAAGAGCTACTCCAGTGTCCGCCTCCTTCAGAAAAAAAAAGTCTAAGAATAGCAGCCAATGGGGCAGTAGCTACAGCTACAGTTAGGGAATCAATGGGCTGTCATTGGAGAGGAGATGCACGGAGTAGGCAGGGCAGATGGAAGCAGGGATTGCGAGGAGCACCATGTGCAGAGTGTAAAGAAGATATGAGCAGAAAACACTGAATGGATGTGAAGAAGAGCTTTACTGATTGAGCAGGGAATAAAAGTAGGACACCAGGCACCAGAGGAATATGCTGATTTATACTGTCATTCATTCAGATCAACTGGATGACTTGGTGATGGTGGATCTGAACAACAACTAAAAAGTTCATTCTTGGAAGATTAAAAACAAGGGACAATGAATCAAATTCAATAGAAATGTATGATCCTTTCTTCATCCAGTCAAGTTTTTGTGAAAATATTAATCAAGACATTAGAGGTTGGAAGAGCAACGGTTGGCACGTTTCCCGAATAAGCAGTTGGGCTTATGTGTTACATAGATGTATTCTAAGATCAGTTAAAAACATAAAAGAGTTTTCTCTCTTTCTCTGCCTTCTTTGGAACGTGTGTGGATGGGTGTGTGTATATGTCGTGTGGCTAGAAGTTGTTGCAGGGATTGCATATCTGTTGGGTGTTTATCTTGTGCTTTGACCTAGACTGGGGTGTGTTCAAGGTGGGCAGGGTTTTTCAGTTGTCTGTGACTACTGTGTTCTTATTGTCCCAATGATTGATGCATGTCTAGCTGTTAAATTCAATAAAGCAAATTGGAATAAAAAAGGCCTAAGACATTAAATGCGGAAAAAAAAAAAAAAGACCCAACCATAAAACAGTTCAGTTACATTTATGGTAAGAGAATTGTTCAGAGGGTGTGTGTGGGGGTGGAGAGGTGCACTATGAATACTTCAGTCAGGGATTTGAAACCAAAATTCCCACAAAAAAAATCTAAATTTTAGAACCATCAGAAAGTGTAACTAAATATGTGCATACTGCGAAGACCAATGATGCAGCACATTTAAGTCATAGCCTGTTTCAAAGTGTATTGAAAGTTTCTGAGGTAAAATCAGAACCAAGCACTCTGAGACCTTTTCGGATTTTTTTTAATTGGTACCATTGATTAAAACTTTAGCAATTCGTTTTCCACTGAGACATGCCCTTTAACTCGTCGAGGAAGATATCATTCTTTCAGTTGTGTTCTGTTGCCAAGATGAAGAACGCCCTGTCCCACGCCATAGTGATGCAGAAATACAAACCCATCCAATCTGCCACTTCTGTCACCAAGTCTCATCAAAATGGCTTGTACAGAAGTATACAGAGTTGAATGTATGTAGCTTAATCTGAAATTAATCTGTTTACTTTTTCTGCACGTAATTTTTTTCCAAGGACGATGACATTGTTTTGATGCAACTGATTGTAATGCACAGCTGGAATCTGATTATTTTAAACGGCAACCAAATATACATGTTTCCTGAGCTCCTTTACAGAATATGAGCTCTGTAGCTAGCTGCATGAAGCAAGTAGACCCAACTCTGTTCAATCTCTTGACAAGTGTCTATGTTTAGCTAGTCACTCTGGCCCTGTTCAGACCAGCAGGCTGTTAGTGAGTTAGAGGCAGGGTTCTGTTAACCTACCTTGTTGGAAGCCATCTCGCTGACAGAGTGTCGAGTTTTCAGCGTGTCTAATTGATCCAGACACCAGTCCAGCTCATCCAGAGTCTCTATAGCCAGCTGCTGGTGAGGCTCCTCTGTTCCAGATCAGAACAAACAGGCATTAAGGCATCAAGAACTTTTTTTTAATACAATATTAGAAATACATCAAGAGATGCAAATACACAAATGATTTAATTCCCTTTTTAAAAAGGAAAACCAATATTTTCTTGCCTAAAGTGTAATGACAGCATTCTTTTAGTGAATGCTTGATCACTTGTAGCAAAAGATGCATCTACAGCTCAAAAATCATTCTAACATGAAAACTAAGGCCTTTCTGCTGGACTGAACATCAATACAGTGTAGGGCTGATCTAGTATCTCACTTTTGGATTAACGGAATGCACAAGATGCTTAATATGAGATTTTTTTCTTTCCAGATTGTGAACCAGATGCCACTCGAGGAGTTCTGGGTAGAAGATTTTCATAGAGAAAGTTTGTTTGAAACTTCTATGCAAAATGCATATATGTTTTGTGCAGTTTTGGCACAATTACTGCTTTGAACATGTTGTTCTTTTGTATAAGAGCGGCAAAATAGACAAACAATTTTAAAGTACTGACTCAGGGGGTTCAAAACAAATGTATGCCACACTTCTCAGAATTGTATTTGATACAAAAATAAGAAAATCATAAACAATTTTCCATCTACTTCATAATTATGCAGCAGCTTCATAAAATCTACTCAATTTATTTCCACATATGACAGAGTGACAAGGCTTTTATTGGCTAGAATTCTATTTTTAAACAGCTCATGCTTTCTTACTGCAGGATAAAAGTAAGTATTGTTAAAGTATTGATATCTCCTGTTCAGTCACTGGTCAGCGGGTTTCCTCCAATGTGGATCTAATCATGGGTGATACTGATTCATCTATTAAACACTACGATGTTGTACCAGTAACCTGCAGGTTCAGCTCCATAATGAAGGTGCTTCCAGCTCTATGTCATTTAGTCCAATGTGAATTATTGGATACAGCTCAGCAAACAGCCCTCTCTGACAGTGGCACAAACCTGCAAGACTGGTCTTACACATTGAGGGTGGGTGGCTTCCTGAGGAGCGTGTCCTATAAATCAAATACAGAGGTTAGACTGATCTCAGTGTGATTATGATGTGAAGTCAGTAGAAAACAGATCCAAGGATGGATCACCTACTTGCTGGCTGCTCTGTCTTGCTGTCCAGTTATGAGGGCAAAATTACTTCGGACTGTCCTCAAGCTGGCAAGGACCTAAGGACAGAAACAGGAGGTTAATCAAACTGGACCTGTGTAGCCCTGGTGAAACAACAGATTTAGCCTCGTTGTCCAGCCATCCATCCTTGTTCTTTTGAGGACGATATCCTCAAAAGAACAATATCCGCGATCTCGTTCTTTTGGTCATGGCCCAAAGCTCATGACCATAGATGAGGGTGGGAACGTAGCTCGACCGGTAAATTGAGAGCTTCACTTTATGGCTCAGCTCTCTCTTCACCACGACAGGCCGGTACAGTGCCTGCTTCACACTCTGCTGCGAACCGCTCCAGCGAGAGCTACAGATCACGTCCTGATGAAGCCAAAAGGACCACATCATCCGCAAAAAGCAGAGATGCAATCCTAACGCCACCAAAATGGATCCCCTCAACACCTTGGCTGCGCCTAGAAATTCTGTCCATAAAAGTAATGAACAGAATCGGTGACAAAGGGCAGCCCTGGTGGAGTCCAACTCTCACCGGAAACGAGCCCGACTTATTGCCGGCAATGCGTACCAGATTCTGACACCGGTCATACAGGGACCTGACAGCCCATATCAAGGAGCCCAGTACCCCATACTCCAGGAGAACCTGCCACAGGGCTCCCCGAGGGACACAGTCGAACGCCTTCTCCAAGTCCACAAAACACATGTAGACTGGTTGGGCGAACTCCCATGCACCCTGCAGGACCCTGCTGAGGGTGTAGAGCTGGTCCAGTGTTCCACGACCAGGACGAAAACCACACTGCTCTTCCTGAATCTGAGGTTCAACAATCTGATGGACCCTCCTCTCCAGAACCCCTGAATAGACCTTGCCAGGGAGGCTTAAGAGTGTGACCCCCCTGTAATTGGAGCACGCCCTCCGGTCCCCCTTTTTGAACAGGGGACCACCACCCCAGTCTGCCAATCCAGGGGAACTGCCCCCAATGTCTATGCGATATTGAAGAGTCGCGTTAGCCAACACAACCCCACATCATCCAGAGCCTTATGGAACTCCGGGCAGATCTCATCCACCCCTGGGGCCCTGCCACCGAGGAGCTTTGTGACCACCTCGGCTACCTCGACCCCAGAGATTGGAGAGCCCAACCCAGAGTCCCCAGGCTCAGCTTCCACAATAGAAGGCGTGTTGATGGGATTGAGGAGGTCTTCAAAGTACTCTGCCCACTGGCACACAACATCCCGAGTTGAGGTCAGCAGCAAACCATCCCCACTGTAGACAGTGTTGGTGCTGTACTGCTTCCCCCCCCCGAGATGCCGGATAGTGGACCAGAATCACCCCGAAGCCGTACGGAAGTCTTTCTCCATGGCCTCTCCAAACTCCTCCCACGCCCGAGTTTTTGCCTCAGCAACCCCCCGAGCCGCATGCCACTTTGCCCGCCGGTACCCATCAGCGGAGTCCCAAAGACCAAAAAGGCCCAATAGGACTCCTTCTTCAGCCTGACGGTGTTAGAATAATTATGTTTTGTTATCATTTTTACATAAGTAGTTACCAGTTTGCTTTTCATTTAAAGGTTTAGTATTCACACCCCAGAGAGGAAGAATTTGTTAAACCGTGTGAAAGACAAAACTTGCTTTTTCCCTAAACCTTGAAGCTGCAGCTGCTTCTTATCTTGGTATACTCCTTAAACTGCGAGTGTGTAGAATGAAGTTCTTCCTTGTTTCAGAATAGCCCCTTTCTTTTTATTTATCACTCTCCCACATTTCACTCCCGACTCCTTTCTTTCCTCCTGCTTAATAAAAAGACAGGCTCTGCTACAGGGAGTCAGAACGCATGGTAAACACCTTGGAGAAGTGGTTTGCTGTGTCTTCTCCTTCTGCAGAAGCTTGGCTGAAAACTCATAAACGTTGTCTGTGGTTCTCTTTTTATGTAGGTTTAAAAAATACCTAGCAGACGGCTTCCCTCACCGAAGGTGTCCACCAACGGGTTCGAGGGTTGCTGCCACGACAGGCACCGAAAACCTTGTGGCCACAGCTCAGATGAGCCGCCTCGACAATGGAGGCACAGAACACGGTCCACTCAGACTCCAAGTCACCCTCCTCCCCCGGGACGTGTTCGAAGTTCTGCCGGAGATGGGAGTTAAAGCTCCGTCTCACAGGGGATTCCGCCAGACGTTCCCAGCAGACCCTCACAACACGTTTGGGCCTGCCAGGTCTGACCGGCATCCTCCCCCACCAACTGACAGGAAAACTTGAGTCTTGTTGCAGGAAGGGCGACATCAGCTGTGGTCCGTTTTATTGCGCATGTAAAGAGTAATGAGTCCTGCCTTGTGCAGCTTCTGCCACACCGTCATCTCCATACGCATGTCATGGTTGGCGAAGAAGCCCACCTTGTGATAGGATTTGTCGTAGTAGTGGTCTGAGTATTTGCTTTAGTCTGGCGTCATGAAGCCGTAGACGCTCACCAGGTCGCAGGTGTGCAGTGCGGCCAGCAGCATTGCAGCTCCAGTCGATGGACGGTAGATGCTCCTATATCAACCGTTCAGGATGTTGTCTATGTATTTAATTAACTGTTTTACACAATTAAATATGACCTTGTATTGAATCACTGGGCTCACTTTGATGCCATTGCTTTCAACCTCTCAGCTGACATGCAGCACAGAGGCATTCCTCTTTCCCCTTCTGATCTTTTCAGAGCATCACTAGCTCTCCTCTACATTCTGATTGTCCTTCTATCAGGAGCTGACAATTGACTCAGTGTGCAGAGAAGGCCTGCAGAGTATTGCATGTCCAAGGGTGACCCTTGTGGAGGGCACACAAGCTGACATGCAAATCTGAAACAGCACCATCCGGCAGTATTCTATTCACTATTCTGTCAGAATGTAAACCGAGCACAAGCATGACGCACAATCCACGCAAAAGTCAGGCAACACCAGCAGGAAGTCTGGTTTTGTTGCAGAACCAGCGGAGGGCTGTTTCACTGTAGCCCTCACACACCAGCCAGCTTTGCTTGCATCATTTTATCTCATCATCCCTGCTGGCTGTAGTGTGTGGCTTCTAAAATATGGATTTGTGGGCAAACGGCATTAGCAACAGCAACAAAACTTTCAAATTAAAAGTCTTTGGTAGACTCACCTGTGCAAACGGTGTGACAATCATGTCTTCCGAGTGTCTGCAATCAGAAAAAGAGCACACAAGAACAGAATGTATGTAACTGTACACCATTCCTGCACTTTAAGATTTTATAAAGACTTAAAGGGCCAGTATTATGTGTTTTCCATGCACATAGTGCCATTTTATAGCACAACCAATTGACTATGTTAAAAGTGCTAAAAATGACTTACAAGACAGGTTCCTTTGTAATTTAGAACCTTGAAAGTGGGTGTCTGTCTCGTTAAAAACTCCTGATCTTTCTGAAACTCCGTCTTCAGGAAGTCATCACAATATGGCCTCTCTATTAAAACTTTATCATTTTTACCAGCGTTGCTCGGAGAAGTAGCTCTTTTAAAGAGCTCAGCTGATGCACAGTTCCTCCAGGTGTTTGCTAATTGCTGCTGGCTAGTATGAAGGAGCTGAGAGGGGGCGTTGTGGGACAGGGCTGCTCAGTGAGGCAGAAGCTTGGAAGCTTAGAAACTGGAGCTCTGAGGAGGAATTGCATCCACCTAGGCGTTTTGCATAGCTGAATGGTGGCTGTGGAGATGAAAGGATTTCTCAAACATGTATAAAAGAATCAAAGCAACACTCCAGGTATGTTTTTGATGAGGGAATAACATTATAACATGATGCAAAGCTAAAAAAAAAAAGTCAGCTTCTACATAACACTGCCCCTTTAAAATATTAAAATACATTAAACAACTCTGCCAATGAATTAAAAACCATAGTGTGCCTCAGTGTAAAGTATTGTGTCTCCTTTTTTTTAAGATCTGCAAAGGAACAAAAATAACAAGCATAAGGAGTGGCTGGCAAGGAAACAATTGGGATGAAGGACACATTTTGAAATAGCAAATAATAACAGGTGGAATATATATTTTTGTTACATGCGAACATCAAAAGAAACTGAAGAAAACTGGATGTGCAACAGCGGCCAACAGCAGAGTTTGCAGTTTAGTGGTGGTTGTAAAAAACAGAGCTGGGATGTGTCAGGCTTGAGGGAAAGCAGAGGAGGGATTTAAGAGGCAGAGCAGGTTTGATTTTCTGATTCTGCTCAATATTCTCACCGAGATGACAACCAGTTGACCTCCCAGTGCTTCAAGCTTTCTTCCCTTTAAACAGAGATATGCAAGAGTGCATGAGGGAACCTGAGACCTTCTTACTGGACTAATGTGAAGCTGTGTCACATTACTGTGAACTGTGAACTTGGGATTGAAAAGTCTTTCTCTAAAACTGTGTGCAAACTCATACCATCAATACATGGCATGAGTTTGTAGAACGTTTTGAACAATTAAAATACAAAACTGGAAAAAAGAAAAAGGATTATACTAAAGGGGGGAACAAAAAGGTTCCACCAGGAACAAATAAAAGAAAAAATATATATAAAAGAAACACTGCTAAACATTGTTTAGCAGCACCCCAGATCATTACTAAAGAGTAACAATCTGAAAATGCTAACCAAAGCAGTCCTCATATGTGGAAACTTTTCAGTGGTCTGATCAATGCATTCTGTATTGGGATTCCTGATGCTGTTACCTGTTTCTGGGAATTTGTTAGTAGTTTTCTCAGTGAGCGGTATAGCCACTGTTTGCACAGCTAGCTTTTGACAGTTGGACTATTTTTATGTGCAAAGATTTTGTGATATGCCTAATCTACATATTTTTTGTCCTTTACACCAGGGGTGTCAAATTCCAGTCATCAAGGGCCGATGTCCTGCAACTTTTAGATGTGTCTCTGCTGCACCACACCTGAATGGAATAATTAGGTCATTACCAAGGCTCTAGAGCAGGGGTGGGCACTCCTGGTCCTGAAGGGCAAATGTCCTGCAACTCTTAGATGTCTCCCTGGTCTAACACACCTGAATCCAATAGCTGAATCACTTCCGAAGTGCAGTCAGGTTCTCCAGAGTCCTGCTAATGATCTCATTATTTGACTCAGGTGTGTTGAAGTAGAGATACGTCTAAAGGTTGCAGGACACCAGCCCTCGAGGACCAGGAGTGAGTGCCCACCCCTGCTCTAGAGAACTTACACAAGGAGGTAGTGATGGCCAAATGAAGCCTCATGAACCAATGAACCTTCCCGGCCCATTGCTTTGCCCAAAAGTTCATTACTCGATGCTTCATTCATTTCTCACTAGTGACATCTGCTGTTGAAGCTGTGACAGCCTTGTCACTCAGACAGACATATTTAAAAACAATTAGTAAATGCAATATTGTCCCAAAGTTTTTGTCAAATTCACGTTTAGTAACAGGAGAGTCAATTAAATCCTATTTAGCTAATCTTTTTTAGTTATTAAAATAATTTGTAGTCAATCCTGATATATGTTTACTGTCAGTGGCTGTTTTCTTTTGTCACTGACTGATTTAACAATAGACATTTGCTTTAATGTATTCGGAGTGCAGTGCTTGTTGGGGCAGACAGTTTCCTTTGAGTTTTCATTTGCCTCCTGAAAAACAAAAATTCTTCAAAAGTTCTTTTTCTTGGATTTCTATTGGCTCTCTGATCTGATTCCTTATATTTTTACTCACCAGCCAGGATTTTACTTTTCCAACAGCTTTAAGTCTGTTTCTGTTGTGTAAGACTGACATATTTTTGCAGAACAAAGAAATAGTGGAAATTTCAAGAAGGTGAGAATTTTGGAGGTGAAGGGTTTAATTATTGTTATTTAAGAATCTTATGAGTGAATCATCTCAAGTATTCCCTGATGTCAGTTTTTTTTCTTCTTGCTGGCTCCTTTTCAATCAAGTTTATTTGTGTAGCACACTTCATCAACAATGCAGTGTCAAAATGTTTTACATAATAAAAACACAGAAATATAAAGTCACAAAATATGCCATAATCAACCATTGAGAAAACTAGTAACAAACATTACATTTTGATGAGTGCCATCATCAAAATCATTAATACAAATCTGATGCAATCAAGCAGCGGCTCATCACGCTTTTATTTTGAAAACCAATGTTAGAATAATTATGTTTTGTTATCATTCTTACATAAGTAGTTACCAGTTTGATTTTCATTTAAAGGTTTAGTATTCACACCCCAGAGAGGAAGAATTTGTTAAACCGTGTGAAAGACAAAACTTGCTCTTTCCCTAAACCTTGAAGCTGCAGGTGCTTCTTATCTTGGTATAGTCCTTAAACTGCGAGTGTGTAGAATGAAGTTCTTCCTTGTTTCAGAATAGCCCCCTTCTTTTTATTTATCACTCTCCCTCATTTCACTCCCGACTCCTTTCTTTTCTCCTGTTTAATAAAAAGACAGAGAGTCAGAATGCATGGTAAACACCTTGGAGAAGAGGTTTGCTGTGTCTTCTCCTTCTGCAGAAGCTTGGTTGTAAAGTCATAAACGCTGTCTGTGGTTGTCTCTTTATGAAGGTTTGAGAAATGCCTATCAACCGATACGCAAAATGAAGCAGTCACGTGACCCATGCAATGCGAGGCATCGTTTGTTGCCAGTCATGTGGTTTTAAACAAGACGACACAAGCCTCAAAGCAGGGCTTCATCGGACACGCCCCCTTATTACTCGGTACAAGCCTTGAAGCCTGGCTTCAGATAGCCCATCACTACAAGGAGGTAATTAAGCCATTTCATTCCAGTGTTTTGTACCTGTGGCACATCTAAAAACTGCAGTATGACTGGAGTATGACACCTGTGCTTTACACCTATTCTACAGTAAAAAGAAAGAGGCTGCTCTAAGTGAAGGACAGAGAGCTGCACAGAAAGCAGCTGAAATCCTAGTCTATCAATTTTCAGCAGTTCAAGAAGAAGTGCTACATCCAAGCAGGGGTGTAAATCCCATCTCATTATTGCAGGGGACCATAAAGAAGAAAATTTCTTAAGAGAAATTTTTTGGGGGTTGGCGAGGTTCCATTGAAATGTAATGTAAAATGTAGTTTAAAAACTTTTTAAACCACATTCAAGCTGCAAGACCAAAAATAACTAATAATGCACATCAAACATGTTTTATTCTCAATAAGCAGCCTATAGAGAAGTAAAACTAAAATTCAAATGTTGCTTAGATACGTGTTTTGTTCAGTCTGACTGATCTAATCTCTGCTACACTTTTACAAAAATTTAAGGTTCTAAATACAAAAGCTTTAATGCAGGGGTCCCCAAAGTCGGTCCTCGAGGGCCAGCCTCCTGCATGGCTTAGTTCTCTCCCTGGTTTAACGCATCAAACTGAAGTATTTATTTTAGTGCATGCGAAAATTAGTTGTTGGTACAGATTTTCCAGGAAAGATTGTGTAATCACATGAAAGATTTTGGAAAAAAAAAAAAGAGAAAGAAATCAGTGCAACTTTAATGTCAACAACAGGCAACAGTTCTGTATATCCATTGGCAGCCTTTCCTCCTGTCTTCAGTTTTTGCTTTAACGAGTAACTTCTCTTAATAAAATTCCTCATAAACACCGATTTATCGGAATGGCTAACAATACAAGTTATGGCCTATTTAAATTATAACTTATTAAGTTGCTTTATTTTTAAGCCGTTTTTAGTTTTGGCATGTCCTCGGTGACTGAGAACAAATAAGTAGATAGAAATGAATATCTGGGGAGTATCATGATTTAAACACAACACTTAAAGCACGAGAGTTTATGTAGAAAAATATTCAGATTTTATTTTGCGGTTTTAAAGGCTCTACATTGAAGACAGTGAGAAATAAAGGCATAACTTTTTTGTAAATTTCTATCTGTTCTCTCTTCTGTTCTCGGCTTCCATACACAGAGCTGGGTCCACTTGCTCAGTCCCCCTTCCCACCCCCACCCCCCCGACACCAACAACCAGATCTTCTTGTCCAACATCAGGGTCTCTGATCTCGTAAATGCACTTTTGGAAGCATGGTCAGAAATTCCCATTGACACACTCCTCATTCCCAGAAGCAAAAAAAATGATCAGTAAAAGGTTATTATCAAATGACCCAGACTGAAATTGGGGACCAATAAATCATAATTTATGATAAAACAAGAAAAAATTAATTCAAATAATTAATCTTAATATCCCAGCATCAGGGCATTCTGAGCCAATAGAAAATCATGGAGATTTTAGATTTTTAGATAGACAAATAATTTATTTTTTTCCTCAGTAAGACAATAAAAGGAAAAAAAGGGAAGTTCGTCAGGAAATATTTGACACAACGCAATGAGTAGTGCACATTTTACTGTAGAAAAATAACAGATCAAGTGATTCATCCCAAGAAAGAATAAAAGAGATGAACTTACAGATCACTGGCTGATGACAGGTTCCTGGAGGGACCTTTAGCTGAAAGGTCAAAGTCAGAGTCAGAGCGGTACAGGAAGGATTCCCGTCTCTGACTATGAGGATAGTTGGCCTGGAGGACTCGACCAGAGCTGGAGCTGCTCTGGGCATCCAGGGGGCTGCGTGCCACTGATAATCCATTCTCCACATCAAAACTATGAAGATAGAAATGAGCAGAGATTCAGAGAGTTGGAAAAATAAATCACAGCAACAACAGCCTTTAGGAAACAGCATGAAAAGAACAGACAGACATGAACATAAGTACCAGGAGTCAAAATGTTAAGATGGACAGATTCCAGCAATCAAAACAACAATAACCCATGTCTAATCATGTCACAGGAATTCATGACATTCATATTTTGAGGAGGATACGGTTCACAACAGAAAGAAGGATGCCTTTTACACAACAGAAAACAACACAGGAGCTAGTCACAGGGGTGGGCAATCCTGGTCCTCGGGGCCTGGTGTCCAGCAACTCTTAGATGTCTCCCTGGTTCAACATACTTGAATCCAACAGCTGAATCACCTCCCAAGTGTAGTCAAGCTTTCCAGAGTCCTTCTTCTTCTTGTTGAAATTTTATTGGCGGTTGGCAAAAAACGTTAGGTGAGCATTACCGTCACCAACTGGTAAGAAGTGTGGACCACACATGACACACACACACACACACACACACACAAAAGAGAAACTATATATTATACAACTTACTCTGTTTCAAAAAAATCAAATATAGCCTTATATCCTCTGCTTCCAGAGTCCTTTTGCAGTAAACAATAATATCAACAATATCAAATTTCATTTTCATATTACTAAGATTTCTCATTAACTTGCTTCTCTGATACAGATAATTCCTGCAACTTAAAATAACATGCTCCAATGTCTCATCTTCCCCACAGTCACATTTCCCTGTCTGATGTTTCCCTATCAAAAATGGTGATCTATTTAGTCCAGTGTGTCCAATTCTAAGTCGTGAAATAATTATCTCTTCTTTTCTGTTTCTTTCTGTTCTTTGTATTTGTCCTACTCTCTTTTGGATTTTATAGAACCACCTTCTTTTCTTTTCCTCTACCCATAACTTTTGCCACCTCTCTTTTATTTTCTGTTTAATTATACCCTTTATTTCTGTTATACTAAAACTAACATTAATATCTATCCTTACCTGGTTGGTACTCTCCTTAGCCATCCTGTCTGCTATTTCATTCCCCTTAATCCCTTGATGTGCTGGAACTCATACAAAATTTACTGTTAACCCCATCATATTGATTCTGTAAAGCTTTTGATACAATTAATGTATCTGGTCTACTTTCTGACTGATTATTTTGCAAACTGAGTAATGAAGAACTAGAATCTGAGCAAATGATAGATTTTAATGGTCTGACCTCTTCCACCCATTGAACTGCTAAAAGCAAAGCAAGCATTTCTCCTGTATACACCGAAACTCCGTCACTAATCCTTTTCTCTACCTTGATTTGAAACTGTGGCACAATAAATGCTATCCCTACCCTATTAACTGTATTTTTTGATGCATCTGTGTATATTTGTATATAGTTATATTTATTTAAATACTCTTTTACTATATATTTACTCATAATGTGATATTTTTCTTTGTTCTTCTTTTCTAATAATGAAAAATCAACTTCAGCATCAGGAAGTATCCAAGGTGGTACTGCAGGTAATGGAACATATATCTAACTGATTTAAATTATTTTCATTAACTTTAGAGTTTATTATCCAGCCAAAGCTCTTTATCTGTTTCTTTTCCTTTTCCCATCCAGGTTTAAGCACTTCTAATGTTGGATGATCATTTCTTTGTCCCTGTAAATTTAACCAGTAGTTTAAAGATATTTTATCCCTTCTAACTTTAAGAGGTATTTCTCCCATTTCAACCTGTAATGCTGCTGTTGAAGATGTTTGTAAAGCACCGGTACATATTCTTAAAGCCTGATATTGGATCATATTTAACTTATGAAGGTTTGCATCGGCTGCTGAGTTATAAACTATACATCCATAATCCAAGACTGACCTAATTAATCCAGTATAAATTGCTTTTAATGGATTTCTATCAGCTCCCCACTCTGTTCCAACTAAACACCTCATTATATTTAATACCTTCCTACATTTATCGATTATTTTCTCAATGTGCACACCCCATGTCATTCTTTCATCAAAACACATCCCAAGAAATTTAAATTGTTTAACTCTTTCCAAATCCTGACCATATAATTTTAAGTTAATTTTTTCATCAACTCTTTTCCTTGTAAAACACATTATTTTAGTTTTCTCTACAGAAAGTTTAAAACCCCATTTATATGACCATTTTTCTACAACTGAAATTGCTCCCTGAAGCTTCTTTACAATAAAGTCTAAATTTCTTCCTTTTTTCCACATTGCTCCATCATCAGCAAAAAGTGAGAATCCCATTCCACCCTCTACTTCTTTAAACATATCATTAACTAACACTGAAAATAGTAACGGACTTACTATACTTCCCTGTGGTGTTCCATTTTCTATATTCAAACTGTCAGAATAATCCTTCCTTATCCTCACTTGTATTTGTCTTTCTTCTAGAAAATTTTTAATCCATCTAAACATATGACCATTCATACCAATTCTTCTAATTTTAATTAATAACCCTTCCCTCCACATCATATCATATGCTCTCTCAATATCAAAAAATATTGCCACAACACTCTCTTTATTCACTTGAGCTTTCCTAATTTCATGCTCTAAACATAAAACTGGATCTATTGTACCTCTCGCTCTCCTGAAACCACTCTGATAAGATGATATAAGTCCCTTATTTTCCATATAATATATTAATCTTTCATTTATCATTCTCTCCATTATTTTACATAAGTTGGATGTTAATGCTATTGGCCGATAATTTTCTGGTTTTGACTCATCTTTCCCTGGTTTCCTGATTGGAATAATCACTGCTTCCTTCCAAGACTTTGGCAATTCCCCCTCCTCCCATATCCGATTATACATTTCTAATAAAATATTTTTAGAAGACTCACTCAAATTACTAACCATAACATAACAAATTTGATCTTTTCCTGGAGCTGATAACTTAAATTTTTTAAGTGCCCTATTCAGTTCTGTTATTGTAAACAACACATTCAATGGATCATTCGTATCTTCCATTTGCTGTAATAAATCCTTGTTCTCTAAAATGGTATTTTCTCTTCCTTTTTACCCTTCTTCACTAATATTTTCAGAACTAGGAATTTTAGCAAAAGTATTTACCAAACTTTTTGCCTTTTCTCTGTCAGTAACTACTGTTATTTCTCCATCATTTAATATTGGATATCCACTCACTCTTTTAATCCCATTCATCCTTTTAATTGTTGCCCACACCTTAGAAATATCTGTCTCCCTCCCTACTGAATTACAAAAACTCCTCCAATAATCTCTTTTTGCATTTTCAACAATTCTTCTTACATCTGCTTGTAATTTCTTGTATTCATTCAGATTCTGAATGTTGTGATTTCTTTTTAACAATTTGAAAGCTTTATTTTGTTTCCTGATAACCTCAGTACATTTTGATGTCCACCAGGGCACCAACCTTCTTTCCCTTTCACCACCTTTCTTCCTTATAGCCTGATTAGCTGCTTCTAAGACAGTATTACATTATAGAAAAATTCAAATCATCAATACTACTACTCATGTCCACTTTTAACATTTCTATTTCAGTACTGTTCCTAAATGTTTCCCAATCTGCAGACCTAAAACACCATTTATTTATCCCTTTTATGCAATACCTCTCTATATTTAACTTTATTTCAATCATAATAGGATAATGGTAACTTCCTATAGTTGTTTTATTGATTACTTGCCATAAACAAACACCTGCTATAGAATTTGAAACTAATGTTAAATCAATTGCTGACTCTGTATTGTTTCTAAAATTAATTCTGGTTCCACTTCCATCATTTAGACATACAAAATTTTTAACATCCATTATTTCTTCTATGATATCTCCATTTTGATCATTATGATGACTCCATAATGAGCTATGCCCATTAAAATCCCCACACCATATAACTTTACCATCTAAAAATACCCCAAATTCCTCCATTAAATCTATTGAAAGTTTTTTACATGGATTATAGAAGTTAATTAGTTTAAATTGCCCATTTACTGTCCAAACAATATATTCTAACTCTCTTCCTTTAGCCAATAATCTAAATTGAATTCCCTGTTCTACGAATATTATACACCCTCCTCCAGATACTCCCTCTCTGTCTCTTCTAATGCTTTCATATCCTTTTATAACAAAATCAAGATTTGGTTTAAGCCAAGTTTTCTGAATACATATAATATCTAGATCTTCTTTAAATTCTCTAACAAATCCTTTAAACTCTTGTCCATTTGCAAAAAGGCTTCTAGCATTCCATTGTAAAATGATCAGTTTTTGTCTTCCTGTTGTCCAGCCTTTCCTTCTGCCCCCAGTCTCTTATTTTGTGCTCCCAAGTTATGTCCTTTATACGAAAAAACCTCTCTGTCCCTTTTGCAATTATTTAGATTTTTTTCTGTTCCTTCCCATTTTTATCTGTACAATTAATTACATATGCAATGAACTAAAGAATCTTCTCAACTGTTAGCACAGTTTCAGTTCCACTCTGTCTTTGTTCTGGTGTTGGATTCGGCTGAACTTTTCTTATCACATCTTTTGGCTTCAGCATAACTTATATTACAACTGACTTTAATTTGTTCAATTTCCATTGCTTTTCGTCTGACCTCACAACCTCCATAAGTCACCCTGTGTTGCCCTCCACAATTACAACAACTTTCCTTCCCATTTTTACATTCATCATAATTATGCTCTCCTCCACACTTTGGACATCTTTGTTTTCCCCTACATGCTGCTGCAATGTGTCCATATCTCTGGCTTTTATAACACCTGAGAGGAGGAGGGATATATGGCCTTACAGGAAAGCACATACACACGACTTTTACCCTTTCAGGAAAAACATTTGTATGAAATTCTAACATTACTGAGAGACATTCCACTCTTTCACCTTTCACTGTTCTCATCAATCTTTTAATTTTGATGACTCCTTTACAAAAAAATCCCACAAAAATCACATGTGGTTCACACAATTTTTACATGTGAATCACATGTGAAAGCACATGAATACGTGTGATTTTGGAACGTTTTGTGGTAAAATCACATGTGAGTCACACATTTCCACATGTGAATCACACATTTCCACATGTGATCACATGTGAAAATCACACCAAAAATCACATGTTCTCACATGTGATTTTACCACGAAACGTTCCAAAATCACACGTATTCATGTGCTTTCACATGTGATTCACATGATTCACATGTAAAATTTGTGTGAACCACATGTGATTTTCGTGGGATTTTTTTGTAAGGGCTTAAATACTGCGTCTGAACTTTTCTAAATCTTCCCCCACTGGAATACCTGTGATCACCCGTCTTACTACTTTATCCTCTCCCAAAATCTTTGGGTGCTCATCACTTTGTTTTTCTGTTCTTCATTTCTCACTGTAACCAACAGATTCCCATCTCTAAGGATCTTAGCAAATGACAGCTCTCCAAACTTCTTTTTTAATTCTCTCGACAGAGCTAATGGACTGAGTTGAAGACCTTCATCCTCCTTCCTAAACTTTATGATTAGCTTAGATTAACTATCCTAACTATCCTCTTGCAAACTACGTCATTTTCATCTGAACTATTTCCTTCAAGACTCCTTTTACTACGTTGTGTCTCTGTCAAGTTAGCTTCTTTTCGCTCTCTTCCTGATCCTCTACTACCACGCATAGGAGTCCAGTCACCTAAATCCATCTCATCATCTCCATCATCCTCAACCTGAGACGTCATAGCAGTCCATTCACAAACTAGTTTTATGCCAACCACCCAAGATCAGCAATTTTTGTGTCGATTCTGCTCTGTCAACTTTAGATTCCGCGTCAATCCTCTCCACTCGTCACTGTCGATCTCCTTCCCTTCACTTCCGTCCCCCCGCTGCGCCCGGAGCAGCCACCGAACCTGATTTTCTTCTGTTGCTGCCTTTCCAGAGTCCTGCTAATGACCTCATTATTTGACTCAGGTGTGTTGAAGTAGAGATGCATCTAAAAGTTGCAGGAAACCGGCCCTCGAGGCCTGGAGTTGCCCACCCCTTAGCTAGCAGGAACTAAAAATGTCTACTGTTACAAAATATCAGAAAACGGAATTGGATGGTGAAATATCCGCGAGCAGAGCCATCAAATAAAATAATCTCAGGAAGTCAGCTAGAATCAGCTCAGCTTTATTTTCAACATCAATGGCTGCTGAAAAAAGCAACAAAAAGCTGTTTTATTAAACTGAAGTTGATATAGGGAGGTGATGAGAGCCACAAAGAAAAGCCTCCAGCTCTGATGACAGCGTGCCAGCAACATGGCTGGCTTCATACCCACACCATAGACTGTTCTCCCTGCTGCCCTCTGGAAAGAGGTTCCGCAGCATCCGGTGCAGGTCCACCAGGTTCAGAAACAGCTTTTTCCCACTTGCCATCAGACTGCTGAGCTCTTAACTGGACTGCACTTGAAATAACTGGTCTCCACTTCATGTACATAGCTAAATAACTTCTATTTTACTGTCATTCCTGCACTTTATATTTAATATTTAATATTTATATTTATACTTTATTGTGTACGCAACGAAATTTTATGTATACACCCCTGTGCATACAAAATGACAATAAAGTCTGTCTAAGTCTAAGTCTAAGTCTAAGTTCTCATCACAATCATACAACCAAAAACTGCTTCATGACAAAAACAAAAACAAACAAAACATAACCAACGGCTGATGACAGAAAAGCCAACAAAAATAAAAACTGGGTGGAACCATCTGCAAGTTTGTTTCACCTTGATGCATTTGTTGGTGGTTTTGCTTTTATAACCCAGGTTTTTAACACCAGAAAAGAAAGATCAGGTGTTGGTTTTAGATGGATGAAGGTGAGATGTGTGCTGTGTGTGGAAGAGCTGGAACAGCACTGTGTAAAATCAGCACGAAGCTGCTGACGTGAAGTCATGTGAAGTCTAAAAATAACCCAGTGATCAGGTAAGGAGGAGTTCCTGCAGATCAGACTGAGGCTAGATGCATGCAGAGAAAAGCACCACAACTGGGCCTGTCTTTACAGTCAGAGCACGTCTCGAACTCCATCCCACGTCCCCGCTTTCCTACACCCCCTCTCCCCTCATGAGAGCAGGAGAGGGGGCTCATACACCCACAGACACATACATATGCAAACATGCGCACACACACTGCCCACCGACATTTAAAGCCAGATGAGTACACTGCTCTGTTTGCCAACATCATCGTCCTGTGAAAACAGTCAAAGAAGCTGATGGCTGTTTTACACTTAGAAGATTGAATTAGACATCTTAATGGATGTAGAATATTTTTTTATGTAGTTGATAAGCAATCTCTTAAGGTTTGCAGTAATGCAAAACCTGCTGAAAATCCCATCCATCCAGCTAGAATATTTCAATTAAGAATTACAGCTATTTCTAACAGTAATTTCTAAATATCCTTTTTCACCTGTGCAGTCATCTTTTATGTGAAAGACCAACACACCTAGAGCAATGAAGGAGACCAAGGAAAAGGAGACAACGTTGATAATGTATATCTAAAAATTTCTTCATCCCTCTATATTCCAAAACATTTGAATAAAAGCCAGTGCATAAGTACCTTCAGAGTCACCTAATTCCAGAGGTGGATAATGTTCTCAAAAATTTAACTTGAGTACAAGCAGCACTACTTCAACATATTTTTACTTACAAGTAAAAGTAAAGTAGTAATAAAGTAAAGTAGTAATCCAAGAAATGACTCCAATAAGAATAGAAAAGTATTTCATAAAAAGGGCACTCGAGGAACTGATCATACTTATTTATTTTTATTTTTTCCCTCCAGGGGGTCTTTTGAGGGCTCTAGTTCCCCTTAGGCTGACAGGGAAGGGGGAGAAAAAGGGGAAAGACATGCGGCAAATGTCGCTGGGTCCGGGAATCGAACCCACGACGGCCGTGTCGAGAACTCAAGGCCTCCAAATGTGGGTCACGCTATCCCCTACACCACCACAGCACGCGCTGATCATAATATTTGATTTATTATCTACAAATAATGTCTTCAGACAGACAAAAATATAAAGTTATGGGCAATCAGAAACTAGATTCTATTTTTGTTTTTGCATCAACCTCCTGTTTCCATGCAGCTATTTTTAGCCATCCCATAATGGGGAGCAGGCTGAGAGAGGCAGCAGTGAAGCTAAGAATAGAGTATCAGGTAGAGCGCTGAGCTGTCCTCCCTCTATCCCACTCATCTCACTATGGCACAAGCTTCCCTCCATTCATGAATATCCAGGGAGGAGGTTCTATTCGAAGCTCCTGCTGAGCTAAAAATAGATCCTGGCTGAAAATGTCGCCCACATCTTTTGCTTGCAGGGATTTCTCTGCAATGAGCTCACTGCAGGAAAGTCACTCACTCAAAAATCTGTTCAACACATAGAACCTATAACATAGAACCAAGTATGATATGTAAACTAATGTTGACATCACTTTGCTCTTTTTTAGAAATGGTATTTTATTATTACACTTATAAAGATACAGCAGTTTATCAGGAATGCCTTCCTAGTTCCTTTTTTGGACCCTTTTTTGCCATCAAAAATATTCCTAAGGGATTCTGATCCAAATGGAGCTGTTAGTGACAGACATGAGCAATAACCATATTCAGGTAAGCTCCATTGATTCTACAGTATAGAGAACCAATCCTGCCAAAATTAGAATAAATTAATGCTCAATAAATAAATAAGCATAAAATTGAATGCACACAATAAATAAATAAAATATATTGGCACTAATTAAATTATACAGTAAGACATAAATGTATACATCCTAGCAGTTCCATGGATGCAGGCTCAATCATACAACTATGCACAAAAAGTTCTTGCAACAGATTAATTGTTTCTTCCTCTCTGTCCTTTCCACCTTTAACAGTTTATGATTGTTGTAATCCACCAATCTGCTCCATGAACCTCTTATTATCTGCTGCACCAATAAATGTAACTGTCCAACAATGGGAATATCTCTTTTTTTTCCCTTCTTGCAGAGAAAATCTGGTTCCGGCATTGGAAAGCAGCCGGACCGAATTAAAATTAAAAATAATTTGAATATTTGCTCTTGTGAGGATTTGTTGGAACTTGTTAATCATATCTGTTCTAGGCTGATCCAGTCATCAAGCTTTCTGACATGCCCTCCACAGAGAAAGATGAATGTCTCCTAATAAGATCAAGAACTGCCTCAGATGTTTGTGTCCCTTTCCAAATAGTCAGCAGAAGGTATTCAAGGATGGGAAGTGGAAATCAAATATCACATCCAGTTCTGAAAGCACACAATATGTACCTGTTATGTCAAAATGCTTTTATATCTTTCTTACAAATTTAGAATAAATGTCACAAACCATGCTCTGTGATTTTGGGTTAATTTATGATTAAGGAGAACTATACTCCAACAAGCTCTAGAATAATCTTGGAATGCGGAAAAAAAAAGTGAGGGAGTCTGAATAGTTTTTGGCACCGCATTTCATTTTCTAATTGGACTCAATTTGCACACTGTTCATTCTGAATGAAACCACATGGTACATGATGATCAGCAAAACAGCATGAACTACTTCCTTGTTGACCCTGTTGTATCAGTGCATGATGTTTCATGTGTGAAGTATAATTAGATACAGTACAGACCAAATGTTTGGACAGACCTTGTAATTGAACTCAATTACAAGGTGTGTCCTGGGTATTGAGTCAGCTCAGCAAACCTTGCCATTAGAACAGGATTCCCCTGTAGGCCTTTGATGGAATTGCAGGACATCCTCAAATAAATAACAAGTACCATTACACTTTCAATAAAGTCAACTCTAGAGCTCCCTGAAAGCAAGAATTTGGTTTGTCCTTTCTTGGCTTTTAAGTGAAAACAATGTAGCACAGTCAGGGCAAAGGTCAACCTATTAGAGATTATCCTATGAGGGAAATAAAATAAAGTGCATTTCAATGACTAATGGTGCAAAAATAATGAAAATTTTGCCTTCTTACAGATCCCTCATAATACTTGACTAAAAAGATAGCCACCTGTATGAAATTCAACAAACATGGTGGAACATAATAATTGCATCTGGGATCTGGAATCCAATCAAACTGGCCCAAAGCATCTACAGCAACATATCCCACCCAGACACACAAACATATGGATCTAATTAATTTCTCACCCAAAAACTAGAACTGACATTCCAAGTGATAACAAAAGACTGCGAAGAGAGTGAGAGGTAACAAAGAAGGAGTCAATATGTGTTTTTTATTAAAACGTCTGGGCCGGTGAGAAGTGTGATTGATGGCAGCTTGTCGCCCTATACTTGACACTCTTCCTGCGTCACTGCCTGTCATGGCAACATCAATCCCATCTGGGGAGCATTAAAATACAGGAGCTACCGGGCAGAGTGAGAAACAGGCCTGTAAAGCAGGACAAGCTGTCATCTGAACCTTCATTCATCATTCCTGGGCCTGTGCTGTGACATAGCCAGAGACGGAATTAGTTGCACCCAAGTCAACTTGTCTTACTGGTTCAGTCATTTATTCAGGAGAGACATAAACGATCAAAGTCAGGATGGATTTACTACAGGTGACAGAGATCTGAGCTCAGTAAGGTGAGACAGAATCTAAATCCTTATGCCGACTGAAATCTTACTACGACACAATCTAAGCTCAAAATGTCTGTGTGATTTTCAAGAATTAGAATAGAATAGAATTAGGGGTGTACCGTCTTATTCGTGCCGATTTTGTTCAATATTGACAAATCGGTGATCGGCCAGGGAGAGGTCTGACTGACATGGCCGGTAGGACAAAAAGAAATTGGTGATCAGCCAGAAAACAGCAATCCGTGCATCCCTAAACAGAATATATCTTATTGATCCTCCAGAAGAAATTGCTTATTTGTTGACAAGCTCGATTTAAAGAGTTAAAAATTTATATAAAAATAAACAATATACAATTAATAAAAAATATTTAAGTATGACACTATAAGTAATTTAAATATAATGTAAATATAAAATTAATTAATTAATCAATTAATTAATTAATTAACTGTAGCTAACACAGTTTGTTAGCTACAGTTGTAAGCTGCAAGATCGTTTGAACCATTCTCCCAGAAGAGCATTTGTGAGGTCAGACAGTGATGTTGAATGAGAAGGCCTGGCTTGCTTTCTACACTCTAATTCATCCTGAACGTGTTCTGTTGGGCTAAGGTCAGGACTCTGTGGAGGTCAGTCATCTTCCTATGTACCATACTCACTCACCCATGTCTTTATGAATGTTCTATTTTGGACATTTTAAAAGATTAAGAATTCCTCTCACCAAAGCTAAGAGCTCAAAGCCGACTTCTCAAAGCAGCTATGAAAATCCACTTTGGAAAGCTTCTAGTGCACAGTTTCTGAGCTAATCTGAAGAAGGTTGGCCTTCTAGAACTATTTGACTCTACAGAAAGTTGGTGACCCCCTTCACTCTGCCTTACCATCTGCTGATCCTATTTTGTGATCTTATGTGGCTTACAACTTATTGTGAGAGTTTCTGTCATTCCCAATTTCTTCAGTTTAGTTATAATCTCTCTAACTGCTCACAGTGGATTTTAGTAGCAGTACTATCCCTGGAATTGGCTGAGCTCCTGAGACTAACCCATTCATTGACAAATGCTTGCAGAAGCAGTCTGAATGCCTGGAACGGCTTGGAACACCTGATTCAATCATTCAGTGCCACATATTCCTGGGTTTCAATATAAATATTACTGCTATGGCTGCTAATAAATGTTTATTAAAATTATGCTTACATGCTATCTATATTTCACTTCTTTTTCAACACACTGAAAAAACATTCACGTTGCTGAGCTCAGCACTGCTTCTCTGCTTTGGTTAAACTACACACAATTCTATGCTTCATCACTACACCTGTCACATGACCAAAAAATTACTACCTGACCAACCTTCTTCCCTTTCCATCCAGAAACAAAAAGCAACAAGATGGAAGTAAATATTGGTTGTTAATATTGGCCCAGTTCTATTTATTGGACAGACTAATTTTTAAATTAATATCGGCCGATAATGATGTTAGAGTCAATATATTGTGCATTCTTATCTTCTTCGGAAACCAAGGAAGTTCCATAAAACTTTGAACATATCTTTTCATTGGGACATATGTACTTTGTGAAGACAAAAGTTCTGATTAACAGAGAACAAACCATTGCTCAATACTTTCAGTAAATATTGGTGTGTTGTTGCAGAAAACATGCATATAATTTATATTAGACAAAGTTATATTAGACAAATGCTGCATTTGGATGTGTATCAGAGTCCAGGGATGTTCCTAACCAGTTTTGGAGGAGTTTACAATGGTAAATATTAAAGTTGTTGTGAACTGGTGGCCGTAAGCACTTGTTAGAATAATTGTATACAAGTTATCCCATATTTAATTTGTTTTATTATTTTTCTATGATGTATTAAGATATGATGTTCATTACATGTTTAGAACAAAGTAGTACTTGTACTAAACAGTTCCAGGAAATGGGGACAGGCAAAGTGACTCGCTGAGATAATATCCACAGAGAGATACAGGAAATGAGTATTAAGGGTGTTTTCCTTACAGAGGGAATCTGTTTGGAATTAAATTAAATTTGTCTAAGTGTTGAAAATTATCGACACTGCAGTGTTTGAATACAATGGAATATTTGTTGCATTTAAATCAGTTAAATTAGAGTTTGATTCTAAAAATAATCTACATTTTATTGAAATTGGTGAAGTGTTTCAGCAGCAGAAAATTATTAGTTGTTGCTAGATTATAACATAAGTTGGCGATTTCTCGTTTTAAATGTGCACATATTATTTAAAACAGGATCTTGAAGACTAAAGTTAAATATTAAAAATTATTATACACAAAAAGATACTTAGAGACATGCAACAGCAAAGCTCTGAAGTAGAAAAATGATTGTGGATAACTAAAAAGGCAGCATTAAATACTGGTAGAATTTTCCGGGTAAAATAATAAACCTGTTTCATCAAAATCTCTATTTAAAGTAGTAGAAATTGTGATACATGCCTGTAATGCATCATCAATGGGGATAATACATTATGGATTTACCTTTTATATTATTCAATTATTACTGAAACTTATATTACTTAAACAAATAAAACATTTTGAAAACATGTCTGATCTGTGCTAAACATAACCCACAGGGAAACAGGGAACCCTAAGAATAAGAAGAAAAACGTTTCCAGAACCCAAATATCCTTTTCAAGCAATTCACATAAGTTTCATAGAACTAAATCAAAGTGAAGGGAAAAACATTGTCTGGTTATAATAGATGCCTACTCTAAATGGATAGAGTAGGCATCTATTGTTGCTGCATAGCTTCTCTGTTTCTGTCTCTATGCATTTAGAACAACTCTAAATGGATAGAGTTGTTCTAAAAGATGCTCTGACGGTGGCTAAAGCATTTGCAAAGAGATCATTTCCAGATATGGTATACCTGAACGAATTTATATTAATAATGGAAAACATTTTTTTAACCAACTTGTAAAAACTATAGAAATTATGTTTCATATTGATTTCAAATATCATTGTGCCAATCACTTTCAGAGTGCTAATTTAGTGGAGAAGAGAAAACAGACAAGCTCTAGACAAAATGTCTGGATTGGTTAAGTTATACAACAGCAAGTAGTTTTATAGCAGCAATATCAACTGAAAATCCTTATAAAATAATAAGTTGCAACCTTCTTCTTTAACGTGGTCATGAAATGTATTCTTGTTGCTGCATAGCTTCTGTTTCTGCCTCTATGCTTATTTGAGATTTATTAAAGTTTTTTGTGCAGTATTTTGTTTATGGTATATAAAGTTACATGATATAACTGAGACAAAGGTTTAGCCACAGCACAATGGATCAAATTACAGCTAACAAGAAGGGATCCTGTATGTTTTTATGTAAAATCAAATACAAAATGCTAAACACTATTCAAGCATTTGTCCTAACTCCACTCTGTTCTAATAACAATAAATGTGGAATGATATAAAGAAGAAAATAAAATGTTATGTTTCTTGTAATAGCAATTAAAAAAAAACTAAACAGAATAATCTGGAGGTCATCATTCAGGTCTTTCAGAGGAAACATGGCAAATAATTATTTTGGAAAATGCTGACGTAAAATATTTGATAAGGACTAATGGATGTTTTTGTAAGTTTTGCAGCTAATAAAAGTCAGCAGTTTGTAGATGTTATATAAAACGTAGAAAAAAGTTTGAATCCCACAGAAGGCGAGAAATGTAAGAAATTCAGTCTTTAAAACATTAGAAGCACAAAAAACTTCCTTCCTTTTCATGCATCAAGAACATAGTTAAATACAAAGATTATTGCACATTATCTGTAAAACAATCTGGGGAAAAGGCATCTAGCTTCTTATTTCATTCCCTCTTAAAAAATTATTTTTTAACTATGTTCTGGAGAAACAGTATTTCAAGCGAAGGCTGCAGTATGATGGTAGATAGTAGAAGCTAATGCTAAAGCGCTAACTTCAATTGAAATTGTATGTGCCCTTGAAGGACTACAATTAAAAGTTAGGAAAAATGAGGAAAGGAAACTCAACAACTGTGTCAAGAGTCTTCGCCTACTTTAAACAAGCAATTAACTACAAAATAACAAGTACCATCGATAACAAAAACTTCTACACAGATGTTGAACTTTATCCAACAGAAACTTTACACAACAGCCAACTAAATTAGGCTTCAGAATTTATCTGGAAAAAATTCTTTAGCTGAAGCTAAGGGTGCTAAACATTTTCAAAGTCAGCAAAAGTGCTAAATAAACAATTAGCTTTGCTATTAGCAATTTATCGGAAGTGAGACCACAACTTCTGAAAGTGTCATAACAAAAGAAATAGAAAGTTTGTGTCCCTGTTAATGAAACTGGCATGTAGAAATAAACGAGTTTCTCAGCCACTTCAAATGGGAGTGATATTTTTAAAGAGAAAATGACCTTTGACCTCAAGAGGTGCCATTTTTACAAACAGAACCATATGCAACCTCTCATAGCCAGCTGGAGCATCTATTCATACAAGGATAACAGAAACCAGACGAAAAAGAAGGAGGATAAAAAGAAGTGTGAGTGGAAGTGAGGTAGCTCTTAATTACCGCCTGCGTTTGTGTTTGATGTCTATGGGCCTGTGACAGAGCACCCCGAATGTTTCCACTCCGCACAGTTATACTCCGCTCCACAGAGTAAAAGATGCCGTAGTTCGCCGACACACTCATCTTTTCTTTTGACAACTCTGTTTAAGTCTTCCTCACCATCCTCTTCTCAGCCACTCTGCTGTTCTCCCCCTCTTGGTGCTCCTCAGATTGTGGCCGTTCTCATCCCTGTAAAACCTGAAACACTTCCTCGTCTGCTTTGTGGTGTCAGGTCGTCCGCCTCTCCATGGCTTCTTGAGGGCTCTCATCCCCCCTGGCAGGAGCAGAAGGCAATTCTAAAACAAAGTGTCAGCGACAGAGCCAGAGCGACTGGGACGATACGATCCGCTCGTGAAAATCCGACTCTTCTTAGATTAGACGCAGATTCGGAGTTTCTGCTTTCCTGAGACTAAATTCCTCTGAGTAGTGCTCTCCCAGGAGTTGGTTGGATAGCCATAAAGGCTGAAAGAAAGCTTTTAATCACTCTCTGCACCAATCTGCCCCACATGTACATCTTGTCTTTGCCTGAGTCTAAATGTGTCTCAGACTCTGCCCTCTCTCACTTTCTGTCTACTCTCTCTCTCTTCTTATGTTTCCCTCTCATCTCTGTGTGCTACACCTTTAATCACAGAACAACCTCAGACCTTTCTCTGTTAGCGTAGGCCTATCCTCTGCAGGAATATTCTGTCACACCCTTTCGATTGTGCACAGATCTGTGCAACCTGTTTGTGTATGTGAAAGAGTGTGCGGTTTTTCAAACCATGTGTGTGTGAGGGGCTGTGTATGTGTATAGGCATGTGACTAAGCAAACGTACATCACACACAAATGGGAACGGGTTTCGAGTGAGTATATAGTGTAAGATAGAAAGGGGGCGGGATCTGCCTATCTTAGCTACAGGTCTCTTTCTCCCAAACACTGTGGATCCTGAAACAGAAGCAGGACATATTATCCTCTCCAGATGGAGTGTGTCGTGTGTTGGTGTTAGTGCATGTGGTGTGTGTCCGTGGGCGAGTGTGCGTGGGTGTGTGTTTGTCAGTAAGTCTTGTCTGTGTTCTGTAAAGAGATTGAAGACAGAAGGAGTATGATAAGGTATTATAATAAGCAGCTCTGAAGACTCGGCTCACTGCAATCACATACACGCACGCATTTACTCTCAACATGTACAACTATAATAGCTCAGGCATGAGCACCCCGTACCCTACTGCAGACTCCATAAATGTGAAAACTAAATTTGAAACCCCAGCTGGTCAGCCTTATGAGCTTTTCATAAAAATACAGGACATATCTGACTAAAGACACCATGACTCTAAAGATTACTGAGGGTCAGTAAATGATTTTCAAACCCAAAAGAAAGATTTTTACAAGCAACATTGAACATGTCTTAAAAATATATTTTCCAATGACAGTTGAAGTTAAACTCAATTTAAAAACAATTTGTTGTTCATATCTGGCCTCTTTTCCAGAGTGATAGTGTGTAGTCATACAGCAGCCACAAACATGTCCACGCAACCTGCCAAGCTGTGACCCACGGGAGACCGGAGAATGCACAACGACCCCAGTTCATGAAGCATAAATATGCCTTAAGGCTTTTCTCATTTTGTCACATTGCAACCACAAAACAAATGCATTTTTAATGGATTTTACGTAATACACTGAGGCAATAGTCTATTACATATTACAAGAAATATCAAATAAAATCCTTATAAATGCACTGAAATATAAAATGACAAAATGTGACAAGGTTCAAGGGGTATGGATACTTTTGCAAGACACATTATGTTGCCATGTCAACATCAGCCACTGGTGTGAAACGGACAATAAATATAATCCAGATGTGACTGAAACCAAGCACACAAACTCAGCTTTGCAGGCCAGGAACTCGTCAGTGACATGGTGCCACACCCAAAGGAAGGATCTGATCTGTCCTTTCATACACAGATGTCTGAATAATGGAGCTAACACAGGCCCTTTGCTGTGACAACCTGAGTTCTTTTAGCTGAAACTGAAATAAAAAGAATGTGCCTGCATCGAAACAGCTGATTAACTGTACATACAGTACATGCAGTATGAAGTAAGGTTTTACCTACTTTAGATATTTTCTGTAATCCTTTGTTGTGATGCTGAGTTTCTGTGTCTGTGGTGCATGGCCAAGACTTCCATTTAAGGAATTGTAAAGAGGCTCATCAGCAGGGACCATCAGACCTGACAACATGATGTACAACCCCGCAGTAAAAGGGCTTTCTGGAGACTGAATGGCAATATAAATTCAATCAAACTATTTCATCTCCTATTTAGTCTTGGACTTTTACTTTGCCAAAGTAGGATTAGTTCTTCTCTCTTGCAATGCCTCTTTTCTCTTACTGCATCTTTGTTAACAGCATTCATGCACCCACATACTGAGTGTAGTTCCTCTAGTTTTGCTCTGGATAATGTCCTATGCTTGTGCTTTTCACAGTGTGGAGCATGCCTCCCCTAAGGGGTACTAGATTTCTTCTGGGGTTGCTACATGAGGAAAAAAGTACAAACCAGAAAAAGCAAATGCGAACATTTAACTGCCTTCAACAAGCCTATGCCATAGACAAAATGCAAAGAATTTTAGTAGCTAAAGCTATGATGTGTAAAGCTAGGTCTCTAAGTAACCCATTGATCGCATCAAATCGCCCCTGTATGTGGGCGTCATGCAGCGCTGTCACGGGATCTGCACCTCAGAATTTTGTAATTCGGCGCCACCTTTCACTCAAACTGGACAATTTGGAAAAGAGCATTATTATAAATAAATGGGCATTGCTTCCACTGGCATTGTCAAATTATAGGCAGACTGCAATTCTAAAACAGTGCAGAAATCAATGCCATTGTTCACAACTTCTCCTTCTGTCAGTGCGGTTGAAATTCTACTGAAGATTCTACTAAGCCACTGAAAGCTTAGTGAAAGAAATTGCAGACGGAAAACTGAAGGGAGATGAAAATCAAGAGAAACTGGATGGCCATGACCAAGCAAAGGAGTGCGCAATCAGGTGTTGCAATGAGGCCATCTTGCAAGGGAGGGAGACAACGCGCAGTAGCATGCACAGTCCAATGCATCAACCTTAAACCTAGCTTTAAGAAGACAGATGGGCAAAACAAAACAACAAAAGAAAAAAAGAGAAGAAAGTATGGTCATGATTATTTAAAGTATGGATGTTCATAGGCTGGATCTACCCATGCTGCAGTGCCACAGTGTTGTCTGTCAAACTCCAGGAAGGATTTGTCATGTGGCTCTACTCATATCAGGTAAACTCAACAAACTCAACATCAGTTCTCCAAAGGGTTTCTCAATGTTCCATGAGTCTGTGTCCATATGATGGAAAACATTGTGATATTTAATGAAAAACAGGCACTGAATATTTGGTTCTGCTCAGTGTCTTCACATTACACTTAAGCTAGTCTCAGTCTGAAGCCCTGGTCAGTCGGGCCAAAAAAAGCTTTGACATGAAACATTTAAAACTCATAAAATGATGAGACACAAATCCTGGATGACCCTTCATTTGAGGGTTTATTAGCCTGTTGTTGGCATAGCGGCCTCACACCATCGTCTATTGGCTTCATGGAGGCTGGCTTGCATTCCTGATCTGCAAGCTGGATTGTAGTTATCGAGGAGTGCAACAGTGTATGCCAGAGTTGTTGACTATATGTCATTTATTTGTGGTTTGTTTGTTAATTAACATGTTATTATTCTTTTATGCTTCAACGTCTGTTTCATGTGGAAGAAAACACCCAATCACAAAACCTAAAATATGGTTAATTGTGGCACTATAAGATGACAATTTTTGTTATGACAAAACAAAGCACTTTATATGGTCATACTTATAAAAATGAATAAAAATCCATTAAAAATGTTATAGTTGTGATTCAAAGTGTATTTGTTTAGTGTTCAGGAACTAAACAAAAATTTACAAACAGACCAGATCAAAACTAGTTTGAACAAAGCTCCAAAAATGACTGAATTTATTTAATATTGTTGTTCTGTTGAATAATCTAGTTTGGATGCAGCTATGAGACAGATGACCCAATTCATTATGGTGTAAAGCAAGCCCAAATCTCCTGCCTTCCACTGCTGTGTTTGGCAGTTGGAGGAATTTAGCCAGTGTACTGAGTTGGATTTAAATTTAACTCATCCTGTGTTTGTTTGTTTTTTGCAAATTTGTTAAAAGCAGATAACAAAAAAATTATATTTACATACTTATTCACAGCCTTTACTGATATGATGAAGCTCAAAATTGAGCTGTTTCCACTGATTGTCCATGAGATTTTTCCACAAATGAAATGAAGTCAACCTGTGGTAAATTCATTTGACTGCAGTGTGTGTCTTGATTTGAAAGACAAACACCCATCTAGAAGGTCCCACAGTTAACAGGTCAAAGGTCAAACACCAAGCATGAAATCAAAGGAATTATCTGTAGACCTCAGAGAGAGAATTCTCTGAGGTCTACTGGGACTTTCTTGCGCTGAAGGTCCCAGTAAGTTCAATGGCATCCAAAATTAGTTAGTGGAAGAAGTTTGCAACCAGCAGGAGTGATCCCAGCAGGAGTGATCCTAGAGCTGCTGTCCGCTTAGGAGAGAAGGGCCTTTAGTCAGGGAGGTGACCAAGAACCCAATGGTTACTCTATCAGAGCTCCAGTGTTCCTCTCTGGAGAGAGGAGAACATTTTCATTGTTTAACAACAAACACGGATTAAAACCACAACCTGAAACCATCAGCTGTCAAATCTAACGTCCAGCGCTGGAAGCCCGATTGGACCATCTCTGCAGCAATCCACCAATAAGGCCTAGAAGGCAAAGTGGCCAGGTGAAAGTCATTCCTTAATAAAATGCTCACAACATCTGGAGATTACCCTTACAAAAAAATCCCATGAAAATCACATGTGACTTCCACATGTTATCACATGTGACTTTCACATGTGACCTTATGAAAATCACACGTGGTTCACACAACTTTTTCATGTGAATGATGTGTGAAAGATGTGAATCATATGTAAAAACACATGTATACCTGTAATTTTGGAACATTTTGTGGTCAAATCGCACATGTGACCACATGTGATTTACACATTCTCACATGTGAATCATATGTGATTTCACCACAAAACGTTCCAAAATCACACATATACATGTGCTTTCACATATGATTCACATTTTATTTATTTAGTAGCCCGTATTTTTTGCGACAGTAGGCAAACAGGAAAGGGGGTGAGGAGAGGGTGGAGGACATTCGGCAAGGGTCGCCAGGACCAGGAATCGAACCTGCGACATCTGCGTCGAGGACCAAGGCCTCCAAATGTGGGGCATGCACCACCACAGCACAATTCACATCTTTCACACATTATTCACATGAAGAAAAAAAAAGTTGTGTGAACCACATGTGTGGATTTTATGTGGTAATATGTGATTTTCATGGGATTTTTTGTAAGGATATATATATATATATATATATATATAATGTAAACACCAGAGCATTGAGGCCCAGATATACCACACCAGACAAGACCCAAGGTGTAGGTTGTGCAAGGAGGCCCCTGAGACAGTCCAGCACATAACAGCAGGGTGCAAGATACTAGCAGGGAAAGAGTACATGGAACGACATAACCAAGTGGCAGTCATAGTGTACAGAAACATCTGTGCAGAATATGGACTGGAACACCCGAGATCAAAGTGGGAAACACCCCCACAGGTGGTGGAGAATGCCCGAGCTAAGATCCTGTGGGACTTCCAGATCCAGACAGGCAAAATGGTAAGGGCCAACCAACAGGACATTGACGTAGCGGATAAACAACAGAGGAAAGCCGTTGTGGTGGATGTAGCAATACCAAGTGACTGCAACATCAGGAAAAAGGAGCATGAGAAACTGGAGAAATACCAGGGCCTAAGGGAGGAACTGGAGAGGGCCTGGAAGGTGAAGACCACAGTGGTGCCTGTGGTCATTGGGGCCCTTGGGGCAGTAACCCCCAAACTGGGGCAGTGGTTACAATAGATCCCAGGAACAACATCAGACATCTCAGTCCAGAAATGTGTAGTCCTATGCACAGCCAAGATACTGCACAGAACCCTCAAGCTCCCAGGCCTCTGGTAGAGGACCCAAGCTCAGAGGAAGAAAGAGAGAAAACCACCCGCGGTGGGTGAGAAAGGAATTATTATATATCACTTAATTGTATTTATTAAGTGTGATAAAATATATATTTCATAAAATATATATATGATTATATCATAGATAGAAAATATCTATGATGTTATAATTATTGTGAAGCATTTTGGTCAGTTAGGATTATTATAAATGCAATAAATAAACTTTGGTATACTCTTAGTCTTCTCAAGTCAGTTTGAATATTTTGTTAGGGCATCCTGTTTTTATTGTTTGTGTTTTGGATCAAATAGGTCATGTTTGTATTGTTGTCTGACTTAGGAGAACTGACGAAAATTATCTCTTGTGCCAACTCTGTCATATTAACATGGATTTTATATCTGACATGTTTCTTAATATGCATTGTCCAATTTTTTAAAATTATTTCAATGTAAAATTTTTTTATTGTATTACAGATGGATGTCAGTGTTTACTTGTCAGATGTATTCCATTGTTGACATATAACATTTCAAAAATATGATTATAAATGTTGTATATTAAATATATCTTAACTGTATAATAACACAGTAGAGTACTTAAAAATATTGAGAAATGTAATATGGGATGTGATTATTTTCATGGACTATGTGAACCACATGTGAAAAATGGGAACCACATGTGATCAAAGTGAAAACATGTGATTTTCGTGGGACTTTTTTGTAAGGTTACCTAAAGGCACCTGGAGGAAAACTCACATAGAACTCACATAAAACTCAGAATATTTTAAATTTGTTTCTTTACTTTACAACTCCTAGGTGCTTTGTAGTGTGTGAATATAACTGGGTTAGTTTCTCTCTCAGTGGTATGAATATGTTCAGCCAGTGCAGACAGGAGCTGATGGCTCAGATGCGGTCACTGGACTGTACTCTGGACTCTCATCTCTGGACTTCAACTAAAACTAATGACTTATTACAACTTGTCCACAAAGCTGATCTTTGAACCCAGCAGTTTCTCATACAGTGAGCATGGAGTACAGTAAACAAGCTGGTTCTGAAGCTGAGCCCCTTGTACCAGCCCGCTGCTACGGATCGATGAGGCTCTGAAGGCAATTGGGGAAATCAGTCATGCTTAAAATGGGGAGTGGGGCTGTGACGCACGCAGCAGCCGACCCGCCGCAACCCCACGCAGGCCGTATCGACTGAACCAGGACTATGCGGCTATGGAGGGGGATGGTAGCTATATTGGGACCTCTGACATTGAGACTGCTGCCCTTTGGTTAAATGGCCTCACTTGACATTTTTGTTTCAGTTCTTTACATCACAATCCATTGTTTAGTGTCCAGACTGTACTTCTCTATTTTCTGTTTCCACGGTCACAGCCGTGCCGCGCCACCTCTGCAGCCGCTCCTTATCGCTGCCCAGAAAACTGAACTATCTGAGCTCCAGCCCACTGTCAACGCACACGTTTAGTAACATGTTACTGACGTCGGACCACTTTTTTCAGTAATGAGTAATCTAATGCATTGCTATTTCAAATCCAGTTGTCAGACCACAGTTACTTATCAAAATCACTTTGCGTCACTGTGGGTTACTATTTTCTTTTGTAATTTAATTTTATTTCCTCTACATGTCTTGAGAAGTGGTCATCGTTTCTATGCCACAAAAACAAACAATGGAGGGAAGAGGAAGATGCACATTTTGTTGCTGGAAAAACAGGAACTATTTCGTGTTTCTTTCTTTCTGCCAAGTCCCATTTTTATAAGCAGCTTTGGGCTTGTTTTTTTTTTGTTTTTTTTGTTTTTTCTTTTCTAAAGTCGCTTGCAGATTTAATGAGTCGCGGTTTGCGGTTTTTGGGCTTGGAAATAAGCAGACGTAATTTGTCTGACATCCAGTTAGTTTTAGTCAGGCTCCCCCTGTGTCTCCCACTGTGTCTTTGTTAATGTCAAGTTACCGTAATATATTACTTGAGAATTACCTTGAGCTTCGAGTTGCGCTCTAGAAAACTGCAAACATCAAGACTAATATGAAAAGCGCAATAAACGTAAAAACAGCCATGAAAGATCGAGTCCGTAAAGGTGTGTAACTAAACGCCATTATAATAATATCAAGTTTCCAGACAATATTGGAACACACAAAGACATGCACAAATTACTAAAGTTTTTTTTTTGTACTGTTGTAACCATTGAACAATATCCCCTTCAGTTAAACCTTATAAGTGGAGATACCTTGTTGATGTTACTATTATAAATAACTTGCAATTAAGTATTGGCAAAGCTCAATGTAATTTTCACATGTGGTGGTGCGTTGTTGTTAGCAGCTGCTGAAAGTAACTAAAAAAGTTACTTTTAATGTAACTTAGTTAATTTCCAAATCAAGTAATCAGACAGGTATACAAACCTTTGCATGTTCAAACCCACAAGGGCCACAATTATTTTGTATGAATGCAAAATAATTTTATTGTGGATTATTTTTACCTGCTCAGCAACAAATTAGCATGATATTTTTAAATGAAAGGTCATAAAAAAGGGTCTCAAAGTTGTACAGTGTCCTATCTTGTTGGTCAAGATATCATTTGTAGCTTATTCCCAGCAACAAACATCAGAGCTGTCTTTGAAAACCCTGTATTTAGTCCATTTAATTATTAAGTTTGATTTTGAGTAAAAAGTCACTAGAGATTTGTGGCCCTACTTAATATAATATTAAATCAAAGCAAAAAAAAAATTAATGAAATAAAATACAGCAAATTAAAGAAAAACACTTGTTTACAACCGAATTGTTCTATTTAAGATATAGATTTGTCAAGGCAAATCTCATACAAAGAAAAACACAGTCTCCATCTACATCACCTCCATTTAGACCAGTGGTGCCCAAAGTGGGTCCTGGAGGGTAGGCATCCTGCATGTTTTAGTTCTCTCCCTGGTGGTAGTAACAGCCATTTCAGCAGGTCAATGTTCTTCCCAGGTCTTCTAATTTAGCAATCAGTTGATCCAGGTGTGTTAAACCAGGGAGAGAACTAAAACGTGCAGGATGCCAGCCCTCCAGGACCCACGTGGACCCCACTGGTTTAAACCATTTCTAAACAGTATCCAGGGCAAAACTATTCCAAGGGCTGGCTCCTGTACTACATTTTGGACACCAATAGCCCTCAGCTCAGTGCCAGGCTCAGCCTCATCCAGAACAATGCATTAATGGTTAACCTTTCCCCTTTTGTCACATCACAGCTACAAACGTCAATGGATTCTGTTGGGATATTTTCAGAGACCAAATCAAAGTGCTACAGGACTGTAAAGGAGAATCAAAATGATCCATAGTTTTAAAGCTTTTGATAAAACAATGCGAAAACAGAAGCACATTTGTAATCAGCCTCTTCACTCTGATTCCAGTAAATAAAATCTGGTGCACTGAAATGTCCTCTGAAGTCACCTACGTAGTGGGTGTATTTCTATCTTTATTTATAACAAACCTTAATGTGAAGACCTCAAAGAAAGCACAACAGACAGTTAAGGGAGAATGTTTTAAAGAAGTCAGAAGTACTTTTAGTCATAAAGGAATATTTCAAGCACTGAACATCTTAGAGTTCTATTCCATCCATCGTCTGAGAAAGGAAAGAGCATGGCTCAACTCTAAACCTATCAAGATAAAGCTGAAGCCCATCATAACATGGATGCAGCAGAGATCCGCACTTCAGGTGGGAGAACCTGCCAACGTGACAGCTATTCATTTTGGGGTGCACGCTACAAATTTCTTTATACAAAACAAGATGTTGGAGGGAAAACTAACTCTGCACATCACCCCGAACACACCATGGCAGTGGTAATGTCTTGCTGTGGGACACAGGTATTTTTTACCATGCACAGGAAGTTGGTCAGCACTGATGGGAAGATAGATGGAGCTTAATACAAAATGATTCTGGAGGAATATCTGTTAGAAATGGCAAATGACATGAGAATTAGAAGGAGGTTCACTTCACACTAGAAAAACAACCCTCGACATGCAGCCGGAGTTGAAATGGAACTGTTTACATCAGTGCATATATCTATGTGCACTGATGTAGCATAAAGTATAGACCTCAATTAAATGTAGAACGTGTGGGGGGAAAAACTTGAAAATGTATGTTCACAGACACTCTCCATCTAATCATCCTTAGGCTTAAGCTATTTTTCCTAGGAAATGGGAAAATGTTTGAGCTGTTGAAGATAAACCGCAAA
This sequence comes from Gambusia affinis, assembly GCF_019740435.1. NCBI lineage: Eukaryota > Metazoa > Chordata > Actinopteri > Cyprinodontiformes > Poeciliidae > Gambusia > Gambusia affinis. The sequence goes on from NC_057879.1 coordinate 1,633,050, forward strand.
CATTTGCAGGTGAAACTGCAACCAAAAAGGGGGTGAATACAAAAGCAGCTAAAAGTTGGCTAAATATTGATAATCTTTTTTCCCATCCTCTGTACATTTTTGTCACATTAGTGTTCTCTAGTGTTTGTGCTTGTACCTTAACATGTAAAAAAAAAACGTTTAGGAGTATTTTAGCAAGGCAATTTACTGTGGCAGTTGGATGGAATGAATGGTGTCTTGGTACTGTTGATACAACTGGGGAGAGGTGTCACAGTCTGATCACAAACACAGCTTTGTCTATGTGGGTGTGTGCGTGGGCGTGCATGGGTGCCTGTGTGTGTGTGTGTGTGGGTGGGTGGGTGAGTACTTAGTTTGTATGAGTTCAGAGGAAACTATTTTTCCAAGAGTTCAACTTCTTGTAAAATACTATTATAACAAATAATTATCAACTGTTATCGACATCATGAACATTCACCAATCCAAGAATAAAGAATAATGACTTGCAGGAAAGGCAAATGACAGATCCAGAAAATCAAGTCTTGATTCCATGTTTCTGTCTAGTTTGGATGCAACATCCACCAATCAGGTAAGAAGAGTACATAGGCTTGTGTTGTTGATCTCTACACTTTTGTATTTCTAGATGTGGTAAAAAATCACCTGCTCTGATCTCCTCATATGATCCAAAAGGCTCACGGCTGGAGGAGTTCTGATGACACTCGCGAGGCACATGCCTCATGCCCAGGGTTCAGAAATGTTTGCTTCACCACACATTGCACTGAAATGTTTCTCTCGTCCTTTCAGATTCAAAGGAGTTTGACTCTTTACCAGGTTATGCAGCATTTAGAGTATTTTTCTAAAGAGTTATCACTTCACAGTCTGAGTCCTGTTGTGTTGTATGTTTGTGTGATGTGAATCAGAATGGGTGCTGCAGGGATTTTTCCTGATTACTGTCGATTATTCAGATGATCATGTTACACACTGGGTCAGTCAGTGTAATCAGCATTAACTGTCTGACATTTAGGCAATTTGCCACACCATTTATGCCTGTCTGTCTTTGTTTCCTAGACCACATCTGATGAGAAATTTTTGCACATTTGCTTTTCTGTGTAACTGTTACACAACACTAATTCTCCCCTGCTGAACACTAGATCGTTAACAGGTATCTGCTGTGGCATTTAAATCCTCCACTGGTGTCACATGACAAGATGTCAGTGGAGATATTTACTTAATTGAAAGAAGACATTGCAATTTAACTAAAACGTGACAATTCATGAGTTAAAAATCTAGAATTAGCCAAAAAGCTTGTTTTCCTCTGTAGTTCCATGGTTGTGATGTTAAAAGGCAATAAATTAACATCATCATTCTAACATGAATCTGCATTGATCCAAACTGTTCTGTTGTAGCTGTATATTTAGAGCGGTTGTCCTGCTGGAAGGTCTTTTACAGCCTCTGACGGGTTTTCTTCCAGGATGGCTCTTTCTTTAGACACCATCCATCTTCCCTTCAACTCAGTTTCCCTTCCTAATGAAGAAAAGCATCTCCACACAAAGAAGTTGCCTCAGAGGAAGGAAGCGCACCATATTGAGGATGGTGCGCTCAGGTGCTGTCAGTTTTGTGCCAAAAAGTTCAATTTGACCTCATCTGACCTTCTTTCACAAACCCATAAAGTTGTCCCGCCTGTCTTGTAGAAAACAACCAACGGGACTTTTGATGGCTTTCTTTTAACAATGTCTTTTGTCTTACTTCTCATCCATAAAGGCCAAATATTGGGAAATTGTTTTATAGCCTAACTACCCTTTAAGTTTCTCCACCACTTCCTCCCTGACATGTCTGCTGGGCTCCTCTGTCTTCATGATGCTCCTGGTTCTCAGATGTTCTCCAACAATTCTCTGAAGCCTTCACATAGCAGCTTCATTTATACTGGCATTAATTGGCTAACTTAATTTAGCCTTAAGATTTTACTGTTTCTACAACAACAGATTTCTTGTGTCATGTATTGTCTTAGTGCTCATTGTACTTCTTAATAATTGCTGGCATTGACTTCAATCAAAAGGCTCTTCATATGTAGCAAGGTACATACCCGATGCAGGAGTGCCTGCGTGTGGAGAAGCTGCTGTGCGTCTTCCGAGAAAAGCGGGAGTCTTTGTTCATCATGTCAGCTGCAAGTTCAAGAGGATTTGGGCTGAGGGTGGAATTTCACCGGAGAAGCATCTCTGAGAGGGGGACAGTGAAGCGGAACCTCTGCGGCATAACCAGTACCTCCATAGAGTCATGGATCTTCAATTAGTCCCAATTCTTGAGTGTGATCTCAGTCCACACTTATGGCAACCAAGAGACAAGTTTCACTTAGAGAAAGGTACAGGAAAATGTGAAGCGAGAGCAGCAAATGCAAAGCAACCTGAAGATGCAAAACAGCAACATCAAGGGCCCCAGTCACAGCCGGTGGGAATAAAAATAAAGATGACCACAGTCCTGTTCAGGCTGGGAGGTGCATTAAAGAAAAAGTCCAACTTCACTTTTCAGTTCCAGATGTAAGTGTGCATCCGCTTGATTTTTTTGGAGAAGACTAGATCCCCTCAGAATGCATGTGTGCACGTGTGCACGGTGAGAAGCCTAAAAAGGCAAAGTCTTGACTGTCAAACCCAAATCACAGAAAGAGCAGGCGGAACACTTCAGAAAGTAGGAAGGTGAAGGGTCTGAAGACGATATCAGCTGTCATCTCATTCTCATCTTAGCTTACAAGATCCCAGGAACAAGGACTTTTTTCTCCTCTCTTCTCCTCTCCTGTTTAATAGGAAACAAGCTTGAATACTTATGGATGACGTTGGAAACTTACAAAACCAAATCCTTTAAGAAAGCTCCTTGGGTTTTCTTTCTCTGCCAAAGTCAGATCTTTGACAAAAAGCAGTCATTATCGTTGAACACTTGCCTCTCTGATGCTACACCGTGTGCGAACTAAGTGGAGTTATTATTAGTGGGGAAAAATGAACTGGAAAGAGTGTTCTAACCCCGTCAGATGCTCCCTTGAGTGGGCTGTCCCATGCAGTCCCTGTCAGCGCGGGCCATTACAGGCTTCTGCCCTCCCTCTTGCCTCTCCTGAGAGTGGTGGGACCGAACTCGGGCTTAAAACAACAAACAGCTCTGTCTCCCCGGAGAGAGACACACACAGAGGGGGAGCAACAGAAAGAGAGAGATTGTGGAAGGGGGAGGTGAGGGGTGTGGCGCCTGCTGGTCAGGAGTGAGACGCTAAATGTGAGCTGATGGTATTCAGAGAGATAAACAGCACAAATTCTAGCTGTGCCTTGCAGCAGGGGTCGCAGCCAGTGCCCTGCAGAGGTTTTCACACTCATGGAGTTTCTCCCCATTTCGAGTCATTACAACAAGCATCAACATGTTTTGTTGGGATTTTATGTGTTAGATCGACACAAAGGAGATCATTATTTGAAATGGAAGAAAGTCAAACAGGATCTTTCACATCTCTTACAAAGTTTGGCAAAGTATGGTTCCACGCATTATTTATTTGTTGCCATAAACCGTTCATTTCTTGAGCCATCTTTTGCTGCTATTCCAGCTAAAAGTGAAAATTGGAGGGGAAGCAAATGTGGACAATATTTTAAAGTATTATCAAAGATTTAGAAATAGATTTGGTTGTGACTTTGACTAGGTCATTCTTACACAAAAATGTGCTTTAATCTACAACATTCCATTGTAGCTCTGGTTGAATGTTTAGGGTTGTAAGCCTCAGCCCCAGTCTCCAGTCTTCTGCAGGACTTCATCCAGGATTGTCCTGGGTTTTGCTCCATCCATCTTTTCATTAGCATCCCCACATTATGCTGCCATTCCCTTCACTGTACATAGTGGATCCAGGGTGTTGTGCAGTGTTTGTACATAATTATTAGCCTTTACTCTAAAACATTACATTTTGGCTTCATCTGTCCACCTCCTTCCACACCTTTGTGTTGTCCCTTCATGCCAGTTAGTGAACAGAATATAGATCTCTCATGGTTCTCTTCTTGATACTCTTCAACAAAAGCAGATTCTTGAGATTGTTCCTTCATCTTCATAATGCCATTTCTTCTCTAATGTTCTCCAATAAACATCTGAGGCCTTCACAAAACAGTTGGACTAATACTGACAATAAAATATACATAAATGATTTCTATTTAGTAACTTTATGATTTAAACTTAATTTTATTTAGGGGTAGTAGAGTTAAGAAGCTGAATACAAATGTAGACCACATTTTACAGATGTTTATTTGTAAAACACGGGTCATTTTCTTCCACTTCACTTTTACTTTGTGTTAATTTACAACATAAAACCAAACTAAAATTCACTGAAGTGTGGATGTAACAATAAAATATGGAAAAATGTAATGGGTTGTGAATATAATATTCATGTAAAACCAAACCACATCACTGAGTGAAGCAGCTGAGGTGTTGATGTGAACTCCTGATGGCAGAACTTTAAACAAAATTCACTCTCTGAACAGATTCTGGGTTTGCTGGCCTGTTTGGCTACACAGGGAAGCAAACAAAGGAACCCATATCCATGGCTCCTGCAACTTGCTTTGAATACCAAAGGTAGGAAGAAACAAGTTTCTATCCATTTTGGTAAAAAGAAATATTCGACTAATACAAAACGGAAATGTTAACTATGACAGATAAGAATCAAATATGAAGTAGATTTTTATGTGTTGGTTAGTTGAGTGTATGGAAAACGTGAGACAAAATACCCAGTTATTTACCAACTTATATATCAGAGTCAGATACCATCTTCTATGCTCCACTATATCACACAATACAGCAGCCTCTGGTGGTACAAATCAGCAAATGCATGATGTTCATACAAAGTGTTTCTGTTTGTCAGCATTTGAATAGAAATCCACCAGGATGGCAGATCCTGGTATTTAAATTACTGGCTGCGAGTGAACAAAAAAACTTTAGTAAGATTTACATCAACAATGTCACTGACTATTTGAGGCAGAATTTGATTTAATTATCAAGAAAGTTACAAAATAATACAGAAATTATATTACGAGGGATATGTTTTAGTTAAAAGCTCTAAATGTATCAGACACAAAATAGGACCTCAGCGTTTATAAAATGGAAGAACTGTAAATCTTCTTTCAACTCTAAGGTTTTATTCTTCAAGGCAAACAGAAAAATTGGTTTCTTTCTGGATCCTATAACAGGATAGAGACACAAACATATGGTCAAATCGAAGCCATTTTTACAGCTCACATGGACAGACATAACAGCCTATTAGCCAGATGTGAACGGCTGTATTAGGCAGGATTTTTGTCTGTTAGTGTAAACACGGTACTTGAATGGAACAAGATCATGTCATTTCAGCATAGCTAAGGTCTAATAAGAAAAAAACCTTCAAATCACCTGAACCAATGCCCTTTGACAGAAAAAGCAGGGAGCCAACCATCATGCATGTTGTCATGTTTGGCAAAAGCTAAAAATACCATATCAACAAAATTACATCAGACCACCCACCATAGGTAGTAATGGAGGAGTGATAACTCCTCCACTATGTGTTTTGCAAGAGAACATGGGCACTTTGCAGTCACTGAGCTTCTCATGAATTTAAGTTCAAGATTTGAAGCAATTGAATCACTCAGCAGCACAATAATCTCGACAGCAAATCAACAACAGAAGGGCTGAAGAAATAGGACAAAGGCATTGAAATAGCCCAGTAAAAGATCTAACCTTAGACTGAATAAATATGGTTGCTGGCAGATCATAATGAACTTAAAGGTGACCTATTAATGCTTCCTTTTAAACAAATTTGTATAGGTCTATGAGTTATACAAAACATGTTCATTACATTTTTGCTCAAAATTATGTCATGTTTATGTAAATAAGCTGTTATCAGCAACGCCCTCCAACTTGATGTCGCACTTTATGCATACGAAAATAGCTGCATACAGATGTGCAATTGTAGAACTGTACATCTTTGACCCTGAGTGCTGACTCAGGGTCCACTTCTTCTTCAAGAAGAAGTGGAGTCCACAACCATCGCGTATGCAGCTAGTGGTTTCTGGATGGTTAGTCAACAACAAAACACTTGTCTTTTCCAGCCATTGTACTACACATACAACAGGAAAACCAGCTGACCAAACATGATTCCCCCAGGTCCCTGCTTATGTTACTAGGTAGCGGGGCAGTGCCTGCGGATTGTGACATAATAATTGAGAAGTCTTTGAAATGGCTCATTTTCTTAGCGCCTGAACTGCTTCTGGAAGCAGTAAAGACCCGAACGAAAGGACTAAAACTTGCAAAAGGTGAATTTTACATAGTAGGTACTCTTTAAACAATATTCTCAAGAAGAATGTAAAATTCCTGAAATTCCTCCACAATAATGTGAAAGACTGAGAAGGTCACACAGCGGAACATATTCATGCTCCAACCCTATGGTTATAAAGAATGACAAAGGAAATTTCTTCAAACTATTAATGTTGAACACACTATCACAGGCTGTGCAACAAATAACACCACAATTGTATATAGTTGCCTACACAGTAAAAGTATAGTCAGATAGCATTGGCTTAGGTCATCTCACGACATTTGATTATTTGCACTGATGCCATAATCAGTATTATTATTATGTAGGTTGTATTTGTAATACGATATAACATGATATCCAGTTGATCCAGTTCTGACTTTCACTTCTATCAGAACTAAAAATAAAACTACAAACAATCTTCAGTTAACACCGAGGGAAAATAACCTTGTGGGTATGTTCTAAAACTGACCTGACTCCGACATTTATTTTCCACTGGACTCCATGTTTGTTTAATTCCTCCTCCTTGCCAGTCATCCTGTAATAACTCATCTTCTCTCATTTATCTAAGGCCTGACATTATGGGACATAGCTGCACAGAGTGTGCAGAGGGAAACTTCCTAAATGGCTGGACTTTAGAGCTGTGTAATATAAAAACCTGTCATGTTGAATATCTGCACTGTGCTGCCAACATCTGGCTTTCCAGATTCAACCGAGAAATCCCCTCTGCTCCTCAGCTCTGGCGCATTAATATTTAGATTTTCAACAGACACTCGGAAATTAATGAAACAGTTTTGAAAGAGTTCAGTAAACTCTCAAAGAAAAACATGTGTATCAGGCCCAAAAACGCAGCACAGTGTGAGTTTAAAAGGTGAATGAACTTGGTGGCTAGCCTTAGAATATTAAAAAGGCTGTTCTTGGGTCAGACATGCCTGTTTTTCAGGCTTAACTTCTGTTTCTCAACGAATGCAACAAGTGCAGTTCGAACACGTTTGATCATCTGGCCACCTGAATGTGACCATCAAAGGTAAACACAGACAAACAACTGAGATGTCCATAAAACTAGTTTCACTGCGCTCAAAAAGTTTCCATGATGGAATTTAAGGAACCCCAGAGAAAACATCGCTGACTGCTTAAAGCTGGAGCATGTAACTTTTACAAATATGTTTTTATTTGTAAAAAAAATAATAATAATAAAACTGTTACCATGTCGAGACAGTATGGTATGTGACAGATAATCTGTGAAAAAAGATTATCTTCTCCACCTCCTCCCAATACTGCTGTTGCTACCTGCATAAATGCACCCCTCCTGGTCATAATCAACCAATCAGAGCCAGGAGGAGGGTTTTAACGCTATCAAGGTGGTTACAGGTAGTTGTGGTGAACCACCTGTAGCATAGCAGGGAAGAAGGTCGGGGGTATGAGCGCAAAACTGATTGACAGCGCTAAGACTCTCCTCCTGGCTCATAATGATTGTTTCCAGTTAGTACTGGGAACACTGGGTGAAGGCAATTTTTCCACAGATAATCTGACTTATATACATAATAATTTTAACAAAAATATAAAAACCCTTGTTTTTTTTTCATAAAAGTTAGAATCTGTAGCATTAAAAAAATTAACCACGCCTGGTTTAACAGGTACTGTACTGTACTGTATGTTACAGCGTAAAGTTTGTACAGTATGCCATACTAACTTATGTTACATACAAACATAAGTTAGTATGTTTACTAATAAACAAACTAACTTATTAGTTTTGGTTTGTTGTATGTCCATGCTCATCATACAAGTCTAGCTTTAACGTTGTTAACCAAGTAAATGTTTAATTTGCTCGGTTTACGGCGGCTCGTAAAACTGAAGCTATCACCCAAAGCAAGGTTGGTCGACTACTGCACTCTTCACACACAAGAGTTATGACCACTTAACTGGATGAAAAGATCTAAAGGCACTAAGCACTAATTAAGCAGTTTCTTATATAAACCAGCAGGGAATATTGGAATGTTCTGAAGATGCACAAGATGTTCAACCATTTTTTTTTTTTAGCTGTCCCTAAAAAGAGCGTTCAGAATCCTGATCATGTTCTTCAACAATGTTTGATTTGGTGCCAAAGGGCAATAAAGAGGTTTTCTTCTGCTTTTCATCTGTTGTTTAATGGTTATTTTGGGCTTTTTACCTGTACTTTATAGTGCTTGCAGGCTATTCACTGATTCATAGCTATGTTGTTCTAGGAGTGCTCTAATCTGAGGTTGATGTTTGTTTCTGTGTCTCTTAATTATTGCTAACAGTGGTAATCTCATTGGTTTTAAGAGTTCCCTACACAACAGACATACACATGTCACAGATTTATGGATAGATTTAGAGCGATTGTCAAATTGACTCTGAGACATGTCAGGTAGTGGGAGGGATGCTTCACTAACACCCTCTGCAGTGGGAACACAGAGTGGACAGGATAGGGAGAAGGGTGTAAATGAGAAGTTAGCCTGAAATGAAAGTGTGAAAAAAGCAGGCAACCAGCTGTTTATCCTCATAAACAAGACAAGATGAATTGGGATGTTGCCCTTTACAACAATAAGCATACTCTTACTGGTGCAGCCACAGAAAAATATGGGCGGTTAGGGTAATAGGTAAGTATTCCAGAGACCTGCTGAAGACTAGGGTCAAGACAGAGCTCGAGATCAATGCAGAGGTTGGGGTAGAGTACAGATCTGTTGTGGTAAAGACAGAGCTAAGCCAAAGTCCTGAATGCTCAGTTTTCAGATGGATTTATGTAAAAGCCCTCAGCTAAGGTCAGGATGATTGTTCCTATTTGCTTTGAGTTCTTCAGAGTTTAGTCTGAGTTCTGTGTTTGCTTAGTAGAGGTTCAAACAATCCTCGTCTCATATGGATTTTTATCAAAGTTTCCTAGCTTTACATTTTCCCTCAGTGCCCACAGCTGCTCCACATTTAGTTATTTACTCTCTCCTGTTCCTTTTACTAGTAATAACTCACTCCCTGTGTATATATACTTCATCCTTTATGGAGGTTTTTCAGTCACTGTCAGATCCGCCTATTTATGTCAGATGTTTCTCCCGGTCAGTTCCCTTTGTGCCTCCTAATGTATTCTGTAATTTTTCTTCTTTAATAAGATTCTACTTCACTATAATTCTGCCTTGTTCTGGCCTGCATTTCGGTCCTGCTAAAAAACAATCATAACATTAAGCTCTGGTAAACAACCAAATGAATAAGATTGTGCCTGCAAGCAAGGGCTGCACAGTGGTAGAGCTGTTGCCTTGCAGCAAGAAGGTCCTGGGTTCGATTCCCGGTCCGGGGTCTTTCTGCATGGAGTTTGCATGTTCTCCCTGTGCATGCGTGGGTTCTCTCCGGGTTCTCTGGCTTCCTCCCACAGTCCAAAAACATGACTGTCAGGTTAATTGGGCTCTCTAAATTCTCCCTAGGTGTGAGTGTGTGTGTGAGTGGTTGTGTGTCCTGTCTGTTTTCTGTGTTGCCCTGCGACAGACTGGTGACCTGTCCAGGGTGTACCCCGCCTCTCGCCCGGAACGTTAGCTGGGGATAGGCACCAGCAACCCTCCCGACCCCATTAGGGAAGAAGGGTGATTAGAAAATGGATGGATGGATGGTGCCTGCAAGCAGCTGAAAGATGCTTTCTCAGTGGTGTGTCTGGATTCTGTTAAAGGGACAGGTTGAGGTCCTACAAAGTATGAAAGACCAGGTAAGGTGGTTTGTCTATTTAGTACTGAAGCTATCTTGATGCCTTCCCAATTAGTTGTGGAGAGGCTTAAAGTAGAGTTAGGTTATAAAACAAAGCTGGGAACTTCTCACAGAACTCTATTCAGTCTGTTATCTGAAGATGGAATGAGGATAGGTAACCACAGAACTAAAAACACACGGATGTCCACCTAAAGCAGGGGTGCCCAAAGTTAGTCCTCAAGGGCCAGTGTCCTGCATGTTTTAGTTCTCTCCCTGGTTTAGCACACCTGCATCAAATGATGGCTCATTAGAGGCCTAAGAAGAACATTGACATACTCAGGAGGTTGTTACTACCACTAGGGAGAGAACTAAAACATGCAGGATGCTGGCCCTCGAGCACCAACTTTGGGCACCCCTGACCTAAAGCTAACAGGCTGGACGAGGAGGGCTTTAATCAGAGAAGCAGTCAAGAGCTGGAGGATCTGAAGAAATCCGCAGCTCAGGAGGAAGAATTTATCAATATGTCGACTGTTAGTCACACGCAAATCTCAAAATCAAAAGTTGAGCAAGCAAAAGAAAATGTAACGTAAAGATTTCCATGTAAATTTTTGAAATTTTTGCACCTGATTAGCAATTTTTACCCACCTGATTGAAACCAAGTGATTTTGTGAATAGGAATGTGTAAAACTGGTGGAGAGATCAAAAGCCCTGTAGCACAGACTGCAACAGGTTTCACAGTATTGACTCAAGAGGCTGAATACAAATTTCTATAATCCAAACTTATGTTCGTATACCAAATTTAAAAACGCATCATTCTTCAATGTTACAGTTATATTAACCTGGCCATTGACGTCCTATATTATTCTGCTCAATTCACTTCCAGCTTATAACTCAATCTGCGTTTTCTCTCATTCACTTGGATTCATTCAGTAGATTTTCTACTGGGCCAATCAGCAAACAGAATGAAAAGGACCTTTTGGACAAAGTAAAATGTACAAAAAAGGTTTGGTTTTAACCAGGCTACAATTATGTACAATTTAGTTTTAGTCTGTCACATAAAAACCCATTAAAGCTATATGAACTAACTGTAAAAAGTAGGATTGTTCAACCTTTCTCTTTTATTTAATAGCAATGTCCTAAACAATTCTATCCAACAAATTCAGCATTTCTGTTGCTGGTTTAATTTAAAAATGGAGTTCTACAAAAATTAAAATAAATAAAAATAATTAAAAATATAGTTGGAAAGGCCAAATAATGTGTGGACAATTAAGACGATCAGTCCTAACTGTCCACACAGTTATCTTTAGTGCACAAATACAAGCATTATGATGCTTGTTCTTTAAGATAAAAAAAAGGTCAGAAGTAAGCTTTAGCTAACTAAGCTTTAGGGTTGCCGGCGATACCGCTTAAAATATAAGCATGATCCGTTGATTCAGCTTACAGTACATTGATAATTACTGATTAGTTTTTTTTTTCTTTTAAATATCAAAAATACTGCCAAACAAGTGACGCGACCTTTCCTAAAGCTATTGTGCTCGTTTTCTCCTTTCACTCCACCCTGATCTCTCTTTTCTTCTAGCAGTTATGGCTCACTGTAGCAAAACATAAACACTCCCAGACAGTTTCATGTTACCAAACACAAGTCGTATTCTGTATTTTGCGGACCGCGCACCGTCCGCTGACGGTTGAGGTTTTATTGTCAAGTGTACAGGTTGCCTACATTTCTCGCGACAAATGCCTTCATAACAATCTCAATAGATATTAGCACGTCTGATAAGCTTGTTGGGCTAAGCTAACCCTGGTGTAGAAGAAACGTTGGTTTCTTCACCTACAGACCAGCCAAACCGCACACTTGTTAATGCTGCATAGAGAGCGGTAGTCACGCAACGCGTCTTGGCCCTGGTTGACGGCTCTAACATTTTCAGCTCGGTGTTGTATAGAAAACACCGTTCGATGTGAACACTGTTACTTGCCGAGCGGTTTCCTGTGCGAGTCAGCGCGTCACCGAGTACGCGTCCGCGGGTATTATTGAAAAACTTACGTTGCAACGAGCGTGACCTTCGGCATCTTCGTCTGCATAGAGTCCGTGGAATCCGTCCAAGTATGTTGGGGGGGACATGAAACTGTTGTTGTGCAGGTTACACAACAAGTTGTTGCTAGGTAACCAAAGCCAGTGACTAAGGACCGAAGAAGAACAGTAGAACCTTAGATGCTACATCTCACTGAGCTGTACGTGAGAGGTAGCTAAAGCAATTGATATATCACGGTCTTAAAGCCTTTCCTCTTTCCTTCCGCAAATAGCCTATAATTCTGGAAACTCTCTCTGATCTGGTACAAAAATGTTTTGGAGGAATTTTTTGATTTCTGACACTACTGTATGATTAAAAACTCCCTGGGTCAAATTGACCCCCGAACATTATTGCTGTACTTTAGAAACAAACATAATAGGAGGGTTAAAGCTGGATGAAGTAGACCTTGGTGAGACTAGAAACATCTTTGCATTAATAAGCAGATACAGCAGAACAGCATTTAAACAATCCTAACACAACTGAGAGACAAGAGTTTGGAGTTGATAGAGTAAAGATTGTCATATGCACTCAAACTTGCGTGTTTATTTAGAGTAGCCTACTTCTTCTGATCAATAAATCCACATTTCTGGCCATTTTATTTTTCATAATAGAATGAATTTTTCTTACTATGGAAAGTTAACTTCCATGTCTAGTGCAAGAAGCAATCAGTGCCAACAATGCCAAAAACGCATAAGACATTTATGTTTCATCCTATTCTAATACAAACATTTCACATTTTCTTTGCTCTGGTCAGTGAGGTCCTCTTTTAGGTCGGTTTAAAAGAGGGCCTCATCATGAATCAAAGGTTCATCTTTCCCTAGTAAGAAAACAAGGCTAAAATATCTCAGAATACTAGTAAATCCTGTAGGTGTACTTTAGACCATGCTTAATCTGCATCAGAGATAACCTGGTCAGAAACAAAAGTGAGAGGAAAAAATGAGAGCTGAAGAGAGTTCAGATCACAGTTAGGAACTGGTGTGGCAAATCTAAAGTTATTCTTCTCATATTCTACATTTAAGAAAATTAACAACACATCAGTAATGGAAGTAGTAGATAAACGGAAGAACATGATCTGTAGCACCATTGTGGAACTTGAACTCTGTACCCCTCACTATGTGACCCATCTATGTAGAGCCTGTACCTGGGCGTGTGAGCCAGCGTGAAGCGGCGTCTCTGGAGGTTGATGCTGCGGTTCATGAGCAGCTTTCTGAAGAGCAGTGGGGAGTTTCGAGGAGATCCGCGCGGAGAGTCTTTGGGTGACACCTTTGGGGATCCCCCAGCTGAGCAGGTTTTGGACCTGGGAAGCAGCTGGATGATGGGTAGCCGGCCTGCCCCCTGTTTCCTTGTCTCATCGACCTCAACCAGCTCTTCTTCAGAACTCTCGGAGCAAAGATCACTCATGGTGGGCAATTCACAGTCAGCTGTCAGGTAGTTTTTATCCTTTGCCTCCTGAGTACAGATAACCTAACAATGTGTCTTGTTCTTCTGCCTTACTTTGCGCTTGCACTTTTTGTGACGTTCTATGTTGCAGCAGGGCTTCGGTTCCCATGGCTGTGTGTCTTCATTTTAAAGTGCAGGGTATACTTCATACCTCATGGCTAACACTAACCAAAGCTCTCTCTCAATAAATCTAAACATACTAAAAAGCTGAGGCCCCTTTTCCCCCCTGAAAAAAAAAGAAAAATGGAAAAAGACAAAGACACAACAGAGGAACTTCCAGATGATCTAGTTCGATCTAAGTTTGGCTTGGTCTTCCTTGCCTCCTCCTGATGACCAGGATCACAGCTGTACTGGGCAATGAACTCCAGGGCTGGTGTTGATGTAGTCTCTCTGCCTCCCGCCCCCAGGCTGTGTTTACATTACTGATGGGCCTTCCCTCTTTCCAACTAAATATGGACGTCTGATTTACCATGAGGGGAAGGAGCGGACAGCTCCTTCTGCTTCTCTTCCCCTCATTCCACCCTCTGACATCCCTTCTTTCGTCATTTGTAAGCTTAAGGAACAGATTTTTCATCAATTTCAAACTGTGTTCCATTATTACTTCCTGTATGAGTGTATACGAGTCCACTGCCTCTAGCTCGCCTTTCTCACTCTCACTCAGATTCTAACTTCCACCTTTCTCACTCTCGTCCCATCTTTGCAAGCTCAGGGTTTTCCTCCGTTCCCTCGGGTGCTGTTTGTTGTGAAGCTGGCCATTTCCTCATGCTTTTCACATGCTCTGAGTGCACCGGGAGGAGTCACATGAACGGTCTCTGACTATAAAAAGCAGAGGTAGATAAAAGCTACGGAGAGCATGGGTGTTGTCACGATGGCGCTCTCTATCTGTGACCGGAGGCAGCTTCGTTTTAATCCAAACCCGATGTCTTTGTTTCTGGAAAGGGGGTAAGAAAAGCTCCTCCTGTGATTAAGGACACACAGCCAAACACCAGCGCTGTCTAGGGAAACGCTGATGAGCTAGGAAGCTGGAACATCTGACACAACTCTGAACTTATGACCAACAGCTGGTAACAGGAGAGGAAGAAAAATACTGTTTAGGTGAAAAAGCTTTACTTTATCACAATTTTAATTCTGATTTTAACTTGAAATAATTCAGAAGAAAATTGTCAAACCTACAGCAACTTTAACCATTGTAAGCTCAATGGGTCTGTGCAACCCGTTTTCACTTTTCATTATAGTAAAACAAATAAGGGTATGTGTGTGCGTGAGCGAGTGTGAGCATGCGTGCGTGTGTGTGGGTGTGTGTGTGTGTGTCTGTATGTGTGAGGGAGGCAAAGGAAGAAGAGTTCCTCTGTGTTTTTGTGTGTGCTTGTATATACTACATGCAGAGGACCATTATAACCATTCTAACCAACAAAGGGTTTCCATTCATGGAATGTGAGTTCATTTTCCTGATTTCTATTTCTTTCAGTTGTACTGAGCACAGCTAGTTCAGTTTGAGGTATGGAGTGAATAAAGCTTTGGTAAAGGTTAGGGTTAGGAAAATGTCTGGGTGCAGCATAAATACTAAAACCAATCAATGTCTATACAAAGTCCTTGGACAGACAGAGGTACAGGGATGTTTATATGTGTGAATTTTGCCTTACTGTACCTGAAACATTGTTGCAATGTGCCATTGCCAAAAGCTTCACAACTGACAAATGCCCATTCCTACGTATAAAAATGTATAAAAATGTATAAAAACAGATTGCTATCATAAAGTCTTTCGGGTAAGTTTAAAGATAAATATAAATGTTTACTTAGCTTGAATAGAAATCATGTCCTTTTTTAAAATTGCATGTTTTTGTCAGAGCAAACATAAATGAGTGGCACTTTTTTTTTTCTTAAAATGTTTAAAAGGCAAAAATCAGCCATATTTGCTGTGTATATTGATGTAGTGTAGGTGAACATGTTTTTTGTATTTAATGGCAACAAATTTTTTGTATGTTGAATTTGAACGGTAAATTGCGGCAGGTCTACCAGACCTGCGAACAGTGACTGTGTAACTAAAATATGAACACATCAAATCTACTGAACTGTTACCTTTTCTTAAAATGTATCGTGAAGTCCTCTCCCTAAACAAAATGTGTTTTGTAAATATGTTTTTTAAAGTGCTCTGTCCTGGCAGCTTGGAAAACAGAGTGGTGGGCCTGGTTGCCTTGCAGCAGATTGATAGATTTGATCTAACAAGTAATAAAAATAGGATACTCTTCTTGTTGCTCAGTTGACAAGTCAAACTAGTTCTAACTATTGAAAAACAACAAAGACAGAGAGAGAAAAAAACAAAAGGGGAACCAGTAAAATGGCTGCTGATGACTGTGCAGCCAATTTTTCCAGCATGTCTCTTGCTGGACATTTTGTAATGACTGTCAGTTTGTACTCATCTGTTTCAACATCTCATCTTTCAACCGTTTCTAATAAACCATGTAATTTATTTCTACCTGCCTGAGTTTTCACAATAAAAACTGTAAAAGCTTCCCATTTTACAGTAAATATATAGGGAAAAATGCAGTCATTTAAAAAAAAATTTCTATCAACATCTTTAATTTTTTTTTCTTAAATCATAAGTGTACAAATGTGGTTACAAATTAGTGATCTATCTACAATACAACTCAACAAAATGTCCAGAGAAACACAAGAATATGTAATTATAGTGCTATAGTAAATATGTAAATATAAGATGATAGACCTGAGCTATGGGCAGGAAACTTTGCTAAAAAAAGATGAAATGGTGAACATATAAACAATTTATGGATAAACGAATGTATAATAAGAAAGATCAGAAGATAAGACACAAAGGATCAGTTTCTTATGAGTAGACAATATCTTGCATGCAGTGGATATCTCCACTGGAAAAAAAGAACAAGAAAAAAACCTGACTTACTATAAAATACCAGCAGGTTTTTTTATAGTGTATCTCACCTTCACATTAGTGAAACAGAGACTGTACTGTACATTGAAAAAAAATAACTCTTTCGATGAACAAAAAATCATGGAAAGGATTTCCACCTGAGTTTTTGCGGCGCTAGTGGCTCGTATTTTTTTGAGACAGAAGGCAGACAGGAAAGAGGCCCCAAACGTGGTGGCGTGCTAACCCCCTCCACTACCACAGCACGCCCAAGAAACCAACTTATGTTACAGTGGTACCTTCACACTACTTAATTAAGTAGATCAGACTCGTGAAAATTAAGTTAGCTCAACAAACATTAAGTTAGCTTTCTTTCAGCATAGTTCATGATGAAAGAAAGTAATCATGTGGAAATCCTTTCCATGATTTAATCACGTTAATTCAAATACTTTTTTTTAAGTTACATTACATTAAGCGTTTTAAGACAGGACTGGGTGAAAGGGTAGAAAGAATACTCAACAATTAGAAAAGGTACAACAGAACTGTATTTTCAAAACTCAGCCACCTTACTGTATTTTCATGTTGTAGTTTTTACAGCCATTTGTTACAATGCAGTTCTTATATGCCAATAGTGCCCTGCAGAGAAAAACAAATATCTATAGTTTAATGTGTAACTAAAACCGCTTTGAAGTTTTCCCAGGCGGAAAACAGTTATGTCGCATGATCTTCCATAATCTCGCGTGACACCCTGATCTCGCTAGACCCTCTTCGGAGGGAGATGAATCTGACTAAATTGAATCGCGTTATCTCAACTTGAATACAATTTATTCAAGTTGAGTCGAAAAACGATTGTCTTGCGTGGCCTCGTGTGATATCCTGTGATTTCACATGATCTTGCATGAACTTGCGTGATATCCCGTGATTTCACTCGTCGTCTTCAGCACAAGATCAGTCTGACTATGATGAATCATGTTATCTCAACATGATTAAATTTCATAAATGTTAAGTTGTTGAATTTCTTGTTTATCCAACATGATTGTATTACGTTTTTGTTTGAAACATGAAATTATTGTGTTAACAGTACATGATATTCTTTTGTTAATGTGATCACCCCCTAAGTTCATTTCTTTCAGTGTATGTGTAGCATCTAAACATTTTTATACAAAACAAAGTGAGGGCTTTCTTATTTCAGCAGAGGTGATATGCTGGAAGGCCCCTTTAAAGAGCAGCTGAGCTGGACAATGAGAACGTAGATCTCTTCATAGGAGCGATAGAGCTCCAAACTCAATGTTTTGTTTTTTTCTGAAACTATATTCAACAATAGACATTTTTATTTAATGAGCACCGTAAACATCTGATGAATAAGCTCAAACAAGAACTAAACCATAATGGAATCAAATAAAAACAAACAACTTTTTGATATTGGATTTCTTTTTTTGTTATATAAATTTGTTTCCCCACCCCAACTTTAACTGATCTAAAGATAATCCAGGACTCAAACCAATTCAGGCCCTGAGGCACATCATCATTCCTGTCATGTGGATAACGCAGGCAGAGGTGAGGCCTTTGCAGTTCTACTGAGGTTTGGGGGCAGAGAACAGAGAGTACCTTCGTATGAAAAGCCTCTGGCTTGGAGATAGGGTCGTTCAAGTTCATCAAGACGCAGCTTCAGTATGTCGCATTAAGAGCGAGTGTTGGTGCTTTTCATTTGTTCCACAAAAATTACATTGCAGAGACATTTCTAAACTCCGTTCTGTAGGTTTTGAAACATCTCCTTATTATAGTTTATAGAGCGATAAAAAAAAGTTAGAAATTTCTTTCAAACTTTTAATCCACTTATAGAATTTTAATGTGCATGTGAATGGGTGAGTTACTAAATGTAGTGTGAAGTCCTTTGGGCTCCCCTGGTAGGCTGTCACTATCAGAATCAATAATATATTTGCAACATAGATTATATTTTTTTTTCAATTGAATTATTATGATTTACTTCCTCTCTCTTTTTTTAGAACATTTGTCTTGGCTGTGCTGCTCCCCTTACATGTCTGTGTGGATCATCGACATTCTGTCCAATCAGATTTCAGTCTCTGTGGGTTGCCAGGGGCAGCCAAATCTGTCCAGGGCCACCAGAATTGGTACAGAAGGCCTCCGAAAACTATTTTTATTGTTGTTGTAATTTCATCTTAAATGTAGCGCAGAGTCGGATAAAATATACATTGACTGGTAAATGTTTCACAAAAACTGGAGGTTGGAAACCGACCATAGAGTTTAAATGGATGTATTTTCAATTAAACAATCCTAAACTCAAAGGATGTACTATTGTGTCTACATGCTGGATTTTCCATCTACCTGCAACACAATCTCTTTGGCTGAATCCATAACATCGTGTCAATATAATAGTAAAGTTAAAGGGTCTATGTTTCTGGGATTTCTTTGGCCACGTGTGGTAGATTCTGGATGAAACAGCTTTTACAGCTTCCTCAGGAACACTTTCTTTGGCACACCATCAAACTTCCTTATACACAAGAGAGCACCAGGCTGCCCTATGCTAGCTGGGGCAACAGTGAAAGAATTTTTACTTCACAAACAACTCTATAGTTAGATCTAAGGCAGAGCTACTACATGTCTACCAGTGGCTACATGGACCTCAGCTTGTAGAATTTTTTGTCTGATTGCCTCCAAGTACTTCTAAATAGGACACTAACTAGGACACACACACTTCTCTTCGTTTATAGTTTGTAGCAGAGAACAACATATGGCTGATTACCCCAGGGAGTCTTTCTGGGATGCCGTGGAACGTGGCTTCACTGAGCTTCAAACCAAACAAAATGCTGACAAGGACAAAGCAGGAATGTCTGTTATATAAAGACCTGGAGGCAGAGACTCAGCTGCAACACATCCAACCCAGGGCTGGGATAGAGACTGTTCCTAAAATAAAATAAAATAACTTGATGATTTAATTAATGAATAATATTGAATTATAATAAATAAATAAATTTTGTTAGAGTTCAGATGTTGCTGTGAGGAACTGATGACCTGTTCATGATGCCCTCCGGGGATCAGCTCCTGTCAAAGAGGAAGGAACTGAGCAGAGTACAGATGGAGGTGTCTCTGTTGTAGTAAAGATTAACTTTGTGAAGTCACAGTGACCTGAGATCACCAGGAGAATTGGATCTCTTTATCTTTTAATTCTGGTGAGGATTTGTATTTGGCTTGGGAAATTTCTGACAAAGAATTCCAAGGAACTCCATGTTTCCAACAAGAAAAGTGGTTTTCTTTAGCTTCATTTTCATTCTCATTAAAAAGCAAACCTTGAAGAAAGTGTCAAGTGATAAAACATTGCCTTCGTCACAGAACTGAGTCATTTCTGATCACCTGAAACAGGCCAGGTTTCATTCTCACAACACATAAACACAAGATAACGGTGGGCACGTGCCTACACACACACACGCACACATCCACACAGTTTAAAGAGGAGGGGCAAAAACCACAGCAGGGTGTGAAGCAGCAGTTTCACTTGTGTTTTCGCAATAATCAGAATTTTCTTAGGCTATTTTTTTCCACTGATGATTGTTTTGAAGATTGATTAATGCCTCGAGCATAACTCTGTTCAGGCTAATTATTTTATCTTAAAAACACCGGTGAATGTTTTTCATAATTATTGTGCTCAGCCCAATACTTTCTTATTTATTTCAAATGTTTGATTATACAGAAAGACAACATCACTGTCTGAAAGAGCAATTCACATAAAAAGTTGCAAAAGTGTTCATACTCCTGGATTTTGTTCATATAATGTTACACAATATCCAAAACTCCAGTTTATATTTTACTGGAATTTTCAGGGATTTTCTGTGATAGACCAACATAAAGTAGTGTAACATCACCATCCTCCAGGAAGGTGAACTTCTGCAGCCTCTAAGAGCTTTTCTTCAGACTGCCTGTATTTAGCTCCATCTGGTCATCATCTCTGACCAGATTTCCTGTCCAGGCTACCGATAGTTTGGTCTTAGGCTTATCAGATTAAAAAGAAATCTTAGATACATATGAACGAGACACTTTTCAGATGCTTATTCTGTTATTTTTTGTGCATTCTGCTCTACTGTCTCAAACCCACTGTAGTGAGCCAGGTTCTGGTTCTGCTGGAAGTTTCTTCCTGCTAATCGGGACCTTTTTGTCTCCACTGCTCAGTATGATGGACTGCTGTAAAGCAGTGTTTCTCAATTATTTTCTCTTGGATCATAATTTTTTTCACGCCACCCTGGTACCCTTTCCTTCCCAGAATTGAAATACTATTGTGAATTTGTGCATATTTAATAATGTGTCTGTACAAATCATTGGCTCCAGCATTGTATGACCTTATTATTACTGTTTTATTGTTCTAAGTCTCAAAATAATTTCCAAGTTCAGTTTATTAATCAAGACTATTCAGGAATTGTCTTTAATCAAGACTATTCAGTTTGAAAGAGAAAAAGTGCAACTGATTCAATGGGATGTAGATTTTTAGACTTACTGCAGTAAAACTTTTTACCAAGCATTGGTTACTTGTCAGCTTCTTCACTTTTTAACATTTATTGTGGAAAAATATGCAGCAATATTGTTCCAGCTTGTCAGATAAGAAGAGATGAAAAGTGTACAACATTTTGCATTAACAATAAAAAGATAAAAAGATGGTCTTTTTCTGAGAGCTACATTTACTTGCTTGTGATGGAGTAAAAGGGCCAGGCTCTGGGTTTGTGTTTGTGCTTTAAATACGAGTAAAGTTGGTTGAGAGTAAAGACTAATTTTATGATAACTTTTCACGACACTGCGCTAAATTGCGGAATATTGATTATTCAGTAAGGTTATGGTTGGTGCTGGTTTAACAAATGAGTAAATACTAAACAAATGAGTTAAGCAAATTAGTAAATACAAAATGTTTTAACACATCAGAAGCAAATTTTCAGCCCCAGCTTAAACGATTGTTTAAGCAACTTATTATTTAATAGAAAGAACCAGATTTGCTGAGCGGGTCACGTTACATATCACTCTATCGAAGTTTTTTAATTTCACGACTTTATTCCAGCAATACTGCATCTTTATTCGGCCAATATTAAAACTAATCTGCAATAGGACAAGGAGCTGAAGGTGGTTTCCAGTTCCAGCTTCCAATTCGGGAAATGGCTAAAGGGCGATTCCACTTAATTTTTCAGTACCTTCCGCATCTTTAATTGACTCTAGTTAAAAACTAAACTACAACACCTAGACTCTTCAAACCTGGACTGAATTATTGTGCTCTAATAGCAGAATATTTAGAACCATGTTTGGGATTTGTGAAACCTTTATCGGATTTGTGAAACCTCAATAAGGGTTGACTTTACCACTTTTTTGCATCTGTAACACACTAGAACTGCTACAGTTCCTGAAATACAACTCATAGACACTTCAGATTTGGACTAGATTATTCTGCTCTAATAGCAGAATATTTAGAACCATGTTTGTGATTTGTGAAACCTTTTTCTGATTTGTGAAACTTCAAAAAAGGCTGATTTCACTACTACTTTTTTTTTAATCATGGTCACACAAGGACTGCTCTAATTTAAAATCTACAACACCTAGACTCTTCAAATCTAGCCTAAATTATTTTCAGCTAATAGCAGAATATTTAGAACCATGTTTGGGATTTGTGAAACCTTTATCAGATTTGTGAAACCTCAATAAAGGTTGACTTTACCACTTTTTTGCATCTGTAACACACAAGAACTGCTACAGTTCTTGAAATACAATTCATAGAAACTTCAAACTTGGACAAGATTATTCTAAACTAGTAGTAGAATATTTAAAACCATGTTTGGGATTTTTGAAACGTTTTTCTGATTTGTGAAACATCACTTCACTTAACAGACCTCTGCAGAAGATCTCTCCTTCCAACAGCCATCACCCATCTACCATAACGTTTTGAAGAATTAATGAGTTACACCAACATTTAATTTCCCAGTGGGATTAATAAAGTGTTTTTGAATTAGAAATGAATTTGAATTTGAAAAAAACTGCCTGGAACAAGTGTGAATCTAAATTTTAGTGAAGTTTCACAAATCACGTGCATGTTTCACAAATACCAAACACAAATTAAATATTCTGCTATTAGAGCAAAATAATCTAGTCCAAGTTTGAAGTGTCTAGGTGTTGTATATTTGAAATTAGAACAGTTCTTGTGTGACCAAGATAAAAAAAAAGTGGTGATCATCCTTTTTTGAAGTTTTACAAATCAAAAAAAGCTTTCACAAATCCTAAACATGGTTCTAAATGTTCTGCTACCAGTTGAGAATAATCTAGTCTAGGTTTGAAGAGTCTAGGTGTTGTAGTTTAGGAATTAAAATAGATCTTGTGTGACCAAGACCAAAAAAAAGGGTGAAAATTGCCCTTTATTGTAGTTTCACAAATCAGAAAAAGGTTTCACAAATCACAAACATGGTTCTAAATATTCTGCTATTAGAGCAGAATAATCCATTGCAGGTTTGAAGTTTGAAGTGCCCCCTGAGGGGCGCGCCCCACTATTTGAGAAGTACTGCATAAAGTCAGCGACACAATGCCAGCTCTACGTGTTTGTCCAGGACGAGTGAATGCTGCAAGTCAATGATAATCTGCAATTATCAACACATATGTTGATCATTGGAATGTATGTGTGATTGAACTGAAATTATTTTTTAAAGTGTCATGTGAATTAGCCTATATAACTAAATTGAATTGAATTGAAATGAAAAAAAAAAATCTAAACTACTTGATAGTAGCACCACTACTTATTGGCCTATTGCATAAAATCCCAATAAAATACATTGAAAGCTTTGATTCTAACGGACAAAAATGTGAATACGTGTAAGGGATGCACATACTTTAGAAAGGCGCACCATTATGAGTAAAGTTTGGAATGAGGAAAAACTCCAGTGAGGTCCCTCAAGCAGAATTAGATTGTCTCGCTGTTGAAAGTGTAAAATAAGCCTGTGAAATTTACACATACATCCAAAGAACAGAAGGAAATGAGTGGAATGTTGTTAGAGACTGGAGAATCACCAACTCACCAGCTGGTCAGGGTCCCTAGGCTCCTGGAATGTCTGATGCTGCGTGTTGGAGGGGCCGCTGGCTCTGGCAGGGCCCCATCCTGTGGCCTTTCCTGCGCAAATGGTCTGCTGGAAAGCCGTGGCAGCTGCACATTGCCTGAGAAGACCCTCTTCACGGCATATCTGACATCAGGGTCCTGGAGTAGCTCAACGCACAAGGCCGGCTCCGAGGAGTCCCAGTGTCTCTGGACAAGACAGAACATGCATGTGAAAGAGGCGAAGGGGGAATTCCACGGGGTCACTTTGGTCAAAACTATAAGTGCTAGCTTTGATCTAAAAAATTAAGGCTGATCATTAAATGCCAAACTGAAACCAGATGGTCCATGAAAACCGATTTACAAGCTACTTAAGAAAAAATATATTTTCCATTTTGAAAACTCTTCAGAAGATAAGCCTCACCATTCAGCTGTTCACTTTGATTCTGTTTGTTTCAATTTTTTATGACTAAACACAATAAATACAGTTTTTAAGTTTAGAAAACAAAATAAACAAACAAAAAAAATCAACATTCTACAGTAAACTGAGCATGTGAAAAAAGCACCTGCAGGATTATCCTGATTTCATAAAGAATTAGGAAGTGTTTCAATATAAATATTTAGAAAATGCAGGAAAAGACTGTATGTTATATATTACAATAGTTTCAAAAGGTAAGCAGCAAACAGAGCCGGTTTTGTGACGACCGGTCTGGCATTATTTTTGGAAGCCTTATCTGATTTCAAGTCCTGAGACCTCCACACTCCTGCTTCAGACACAATAGGAGCTTCTTACACAGATCCAGAGTTCAACATTCAGCTTTCAGGGCAACTTTGTTTTAGCGCGTCAGTGCCAGGGGGGCCGCAGATAACAGCCTGTGTTTCTGGCCGTGTCCCATGACCCTGGATGTTTCACCTTTCCATAAACAACTGTCAACAGCCTTTTTATTTTCTTCACCATCAATGAATAAGATGAGAATGACAGGAAGCTAACCAGAAAGAGATTGTGACGTTTAATTATTATTGATTTAAATCAAGACAGTTATTCCTCATTACTGTTGCCTATTTTGACAACTACTTCAAAAGCAGAAAGCTGAGCAGATGGCATTTGACTATTAAAGTACAGTTTAACTATATAAATAAAATCCTGTTTTTAGTTAAGATTATTAGATTAAGTTTCGTTTTAGCTCAGAAAGAGAAAACATTCTACTTTGTGTCCTTACATGCAAATGGAATTAAAAGTCTATAAAGCTTTAAAAGTTTTCCTACCTCTGTAACGTTGAAAAGTCTGGAGTTATTTCTTCTCATACTTTCGGTCACTCTGTCATGGGAACAGTTGAGCTTGGAAGGAAATGCCAAAGAGGAGGATACAGGAACCCCATTTAAAATCAGATAGGAGCTCGTCTGTGGCACCAATCCGTCTTCTGACTGTCACTCAACACGTCACGCTTTCCCCGCCTCCTCAGCTGTCAGCTTGTACCGCTGATAAACACCTAACACTCATGGTACCACTTTTGGCTCAATGCTTCATGGCAGCAGCTCTCACACCATGACTTTGTCAGGCCCGCAATATGCAGACATTCTTTCTTAAAAAAAAAAAAAAAAAGTGGATTATTTTGTGCAAAAAAAAGAAAGCATAGAAAAACCTTGTGACCTGCATGACAAGATATCATTCATTCGTGTCTATCTGGTGGAATGAGGTCTTGATATCAAGTACCAGTTCTACAGGTTAGGTTCCTCACAGACAATGGTTTTATAAGGCAAGGTGATATTTATAACTGTGCTTTATTTTTTGTTTCACAACTCTTAGTTTTGAGTTTCTTCTCACGTGTGTATGTGTTGAACTTTAATGACCCTGCCTGCTTCTGATGCGTACCCACATGAAGCACAGTTTGAAAAGTAAATACATAGCAAAGGAGAATGCCAGCTCAAGCTTATTAGACTTATTAGACTCTGTCTTTCGCTTCTCTGCTACTTTGTACTAGTATTATATATTATTTAAATAATAGTTTATTTATTAATAATACATTTATGTATTTATCATTAAATAAATAAGTGTTATTTAACATTTTATAAAACTTTATAATCAATGAGGATTATGTACGGTATGTAGCACATTTCAGCAACAAGGCAGTTCCAAGTGACATTAGTGTAGACATTATAGTCACCAATTGTGAAACCAGTAAAAAAAAAAAAATAAATTCATTTTGTCAACTGCCATTATCAAAATCATCAATACACATCAAATATGTTGAATGTTTCAGTTATCACAAGTCAAAAGCAGCTCTGTTCAGGTAACCTTCATTTAATAGCTTAGTAATGCAGCAGACAATGGTGGTTTAGAATGAAAGTGACTATATCACTATTTTAAGAAAGAGCAGTGACTTCTTGAGCTTTAACATTGAATGTAACTTGGCGTAAGTTTCACTGTAGGTAGGCTGGCTAAAGCTGACTTGTATGATATGGCGCCTACTACTGGCCATGGAGAAGAGGGTGGGATACCAAAAAGTAATGAGCTTTGTGTAAGTGAAAAAGCATTAAACAACAGATCAGATTTCAGATATTTTAGAAAGAAGATTGTATTTATTTGTGCAAGTTTTAAAAATTAGGTGAACAGAATCTTCCATTTTTCTAGAGACATAATGAAGATACAAAGAAAACCAATATTTATGAGTGTTCTTCAGTTTAGAGGCTACAGCATTGAGCTGCTTCTTCATTCATTGTGGCAGTAACTTTTGTAGTGTAGTTTCTGGCTTCCTCCGCAGGCAGCAGGTTTTGTTCCCTGAAAGTAACCGAGAAACAAAAACAAAACATGTTAATTCATTGTAAGATAAGAGAAGATGAAGAGTCAGATCAGAGACATTAACTGTACTTTATACATGGAGCAGACCAGCGCGAACAGGGAGGACATGGCCTTGTCCTGCAGGTCTTCTGTATGCACCTGCAAAAAATAAATATAATTTTAAATAAACTCTAGAGACTGGCTTTAAAATAGATGATCGCACTAAGTCAATCAGAACTAAGAAATAGAAGCTTTCTACAATAACCCAGTGGAGAGCAAGAGGTTAGCTCTTAAACATCCACAGATCCAGCCCTGCAGCAGGCCTGAAAGTCCTGTATCCTGCAGCTGTTAGAGGAATAGACATAATGAAGAGCAATAAGGCACTGGCTGCTGGAGCGCAGGAAACACGGCCATCATCTTGGAGCGGTTGTCCATCTTATTTAGATGGACAACCATCTACTTGGATGGTTGTCTTCTGCAAAACAGCAGAAGATGCCTCAGCACCTTGGGGGGATGAAAACAAAATTTGTGTGTTTGAATGGCCTAGTCAAAGTCCAGACCTAAATCCAATTGAGAATCTGTGGAAAGACTTGAAAATTGCTGTCCAGAGATGATTTCCATCTAATCTGACTGAACTTGAGCTATTTTGCAACAAATAAGCAGCTCTTCCTTTCAGCTACCTTAAGGCAGAGACACTATCTGTCTGGTAAAGTTTTATGAGTTGTATCAAACTGCTGATTTCAGAACAGATGGACTTTCTTTGGTTATCCATAAAATCCTGGACCTTTGAAAGACATACCCCATTGATGGTGATCCAGGGCACATACTGGTGGGGAGGGTTTAACGCCTTGGTCTGCAAGGCATTCTGGTGCATCAACTGCATTCCCATGTCTCCATTAACACAGCTCATTACTTTGTCCATGCTCAGATCAGGGGCAAAGACTTTCAGACACTGCAAACAAGAAATTCAATTTATTGATAAAATGAGAACAAAAACAGCTGAGCTAGACAAACATTCACTCAAAAAAATCTGCTTACACTTTCAGCTGAGCCGATGACATCAGCAGAGAACTCCATGCAGAAGATGATTGGGAAAGCCATATCTGTCATGTTCATTATACAAGTCTAGGGAAAGTAGAGGAATTAATTCATTGGTGAAGCACATCTCTGCTGAGTAACAGAAACAGCATTAGTAACAATGTTCACCTTTAAGCTTTATTTGTATTCCTTCAATATTTTTCAATAATGGTTTTAGAAACAGCCTGAAACAGTGAACATAACAGTTCCTTGTGATTCCCAAAATGTTTATTTACTGATAAATCTCTGAGCTGTTTTGGTTTTTTCAACAACTTTGGGACAAAACTGATTGATGAATAATCAACATACCAGATGTTCCAAAATACATGAAGACCAAAATCATACATCCTCCTAGTGGATAATAAAACTGTTTCAATTTATTTAAATAAATGAAAAAATAAAACTATGTAAAAAAAAAAAAAAAAAAAGCATACATTTTTAAAACTATTATGAGAAATCAGAAATTATTTGTGTTATTTAAATTTTTAATGTAAAAATGTTAATTGGCAAAGCAGCAGTTACATGGAAAGCTGTTTCATTCAAAAATTATATAAATACTCTATCACAGTGGTCCCCAACCTTTTTAGTACCGGTTAACCCTTCCTAAATTTTCTGCATCGTTTCTTACTCATTCTGCTGCATGGCGTGCAAGACGTTAACCAACAGCATCCGGTTTAGGATTTTCAAAATAAAAGCTCCTCCAGACTCAATACATAGAACGGACATATTTAATTATTTCTTGTGCGGCCGACCACTGCTCTATCAAATGTCCAGATGAAGAAAAAACTAAATAAATATGAATAAAATAATTTTTTTATAGGGTGAGTATTTAGTTAACTATAGCTTTATTTATGTAGTTGAAGATGTATTTATTTTATTTATCTATTTATATTTATTATTAGAGTTAAAAAGAAAGTCGATGAAATAGGTAAAGTAGCTTTACTACATAAAAGTCCCACAAAATAAAACACCACTATAAAATGTAAAAATAAATAAATAGTGAAATAAAAGAATAAATCTTGAAAACATGAATGCCCAGCCTGATTGGAGCCTCATTTAGAGGAAATATATTTTTGATTCAATATTCAACTGTTTAGCTGATCTAAGAGTAAAGCGAGCTGAGTTAATTAGTAGTGCTATCATATAAGTGAGGGAAAGTTTACATGATTTCTTTCAGCCAGCTGAATAGCAACACGTAGCAACACATGCAGGAGGGGCAGCACTGCATTACTCTAATCTGTTGTCCTGTTCAGAGCCTCGGCCTTTACATATTAAATAATCAAATTAATAAAACACAGCATTCACACCATAACCTAAAAGTCTGTCTGTCTACAGCAGATTCCATTGCTCTGTGATTACCTCTATCATGTTCCCCAGACACTCCTGTTTCCCATGCTGGCACTCATAGGTATACTTCTGAGCGACAGGCGTCTCCTGCCGTGGTGAGACAATTAAAATCCTTCACAAAACAGACAAGTTTTACATATATGAAATATTTCTATTAAGCAGCTGCTTACCTGTGCATTTCCATAGGGTACCAGAGTAACAGACATGATGTCATTGAGCAGCAGGTAGGTGGGAAAGAGCATCTCAGTGAGGAACCCCCTGCAGCCAGGACACAGGCTCTCATAATACAGCCCGACCTGGACTGGCTCTTCGGTCTGACGGCTCCTCCTGAAGTCAGACTCCAGGCACTGCTTCAACACCTGCAGCAAGACAGCCAAGGCAGAGAAGTCTGAATCTGGGTGAGAATGTCTGTTTAATTTGAGAATTATGTAGACTTTGATTATTCATTCCTAATAATATTTTCCACAGATTTGAACATGTAGAGATTCAGGAAATGTCAATGATTAATCTTTCACTTGCAGCACAGTTAGCCCGGGCGTTCCTCAGGGCTTGATGCCTGGAGCAATTCTCTCAACTTTACGCATCCTTCCAGTAGGTGTGGATGATCCCACACTTGACACACCTGTGTCAGGTGACCCCATCTGACACTGTGTCAGGTGAGATCACATGAGTACAATGTGATAAGCATGTCTCAATAAGCATGTCTCATAAGTACAGGAGCATGAAATAGTTTATTTGAGGCTACTAATTTACTAAAAGGTTAGTGGTAATAAGCTGAAAGACACAAGTAGGTGAGTGCGTAGATCTTTAGATAATTATAATTTAATTATTATAATTATAATTTTTATAATTGAAAAATCCTTTGAATTTCACTTGATTTATCATCAAGTGAAACACGCTATATAGATTAATTACACACAGATCAATGTTGGAAAGCCCTTATTTCTGTTAATTATGATGATTTTGCTCTTACAGTTATTGAAAACATGACATTTAGGACTGAAATATTACATCAGATCAACAAAAAACATGAGCTGAATTGAACCTTTAGAGAGTTTAAACAGTGTCCTCATCCTCAGCTGCATCGGTTTGGCTCAAAATAACTCACAGGAAATGCTTAGTCACTTTTAAAGATGTAGTATTTATTTAATCCTTTATTGTAATTGCCAGAAAACACCTGGTTTATTTGCAGTATCATGTGATTATCACAAAATTATGTGTTTTTTTGTTTGTTTGTTTTTTCTTTGCTTTTACATAGTCCTTAAAGTTGTTTTATTCATTCAGACCTTTCGGCTGGTGTCGGATGTGAGGTTTATTTAGTGGCAGAACAGAACCAAGGTGTTCTGTTAGAATTGGTTTCATAAATTGACACTATGGCAATTCTGAATTTGACAACCACATTTCTATTGTTTAGAATTTTAGAGGATTCCTTAACTTTTCCAAACTTAGAAAATTTGACTGTGATGTTTGTCTGTAACGCTATAACGCGCTTGCGTAAGGTTGACTAAAGCTGTCCTGTTTTACTTCCTCGTTTTTAGATATTTTCCTCCTCAGGTTATTTTACTAAGAACTTCCTCTTTGACTTTATGACCTGAATAAAATAATGAACACTTAACATTCTTGAGTTGCATAGATGTTAAGCAGAGACCAAAAGGCGAAACATGGATGTTTACATTCATAAAAAGCTAGCAAGAACCGGGCACCAAGCTGACAAGTTGTCATGGTTTCGTGTTGTTACCGAGTCTGTCACTGTTCACCGACTTAGGATAAATGCCGGTAGGGTTAGTTGTCCCAAAGGCAAAAATTCCATAAGTGTTTCTTTTTGTTCTTTGCAGCAGAATATAGCTAAAAGCAAAAAAAGTTTTAGAGAAGAACTAAAAGCTCACCCCACACTGAACAGCTGAGTCTAAAGAGGAGCACCACTTTGCTGGAGGTAGGAGGCATGACGAGGTGGGGAGAGAGCAGCCGCCGGACGGAGCGCTGACCCAAACTGCCAACAGGAGCGGGAACAGAAGCCTCATCTTCAGTTGTGGCCAAAATCTTTTCGTAACTCTACTCACACTATTTATCACAGCTCAAACCTGCGACCGAGTTGCCTGTAACCTTTCCTCTTTAAATACAGCTCTGGCGCTTCCTCGTGAAGGCTTCCGATTATTTGATTGGCTGCAGAGCACAGTCACTACAGTATCACTTGTAACTAGCAGAGAATCAACAAGCTTGACCTCCTCTCTGTTGCTGTTTTGAAGAAGTGAGAATTCCCCAAGAAAGAGCAAATTTCCATAATATCTATGAATAGCTTGGGCGTCTTGCATGTTTACACTTTCTCAGGTCCAAGCAGTTTTAATAACGCGGCTGTTTTCACTGAACGCAAATTAATGATTAACTAATCTTTTGATTGAAATTGTAAAACTTGTATGAGTCAGTTGAATTCTGACTACTTATCACACTGGATGGGTTCTGTCTCAATCTTAAGTTTTAAGTTGTGAGTGCAGCATGCAAGTCACTGTCACATGCTTATATCCCAGCTTACTTCCTTATTCTACAGATGTTGCTCAGAGCAATCATAAATCTTAAAGAAAAATCTCTTCACAAACCATAGAGGATCCCAACAATTTCCCCTGCTGTCTTATACACACGACTTTACTGATTTCACCCCAAAACACAGGGATCCACTTGGATAACAAAAAACACTTACTCATATATTGAGGTAACACAATATATGAAAGAGTGAAAAACTGAAAATTGTAAAATATGGCAAGTGTTAATTTAATTTGGTGAATCACAAATGTATGGATTAGGCCAGAAGTTCTGAAAATGTTCCATGCCACACACCGCCTCCCCCAAACACCTTTGCTAATGCACAAAATATTTAAAGAAACACTGACTCTTTTTTTTTCTCACTTTTACTTAGTATTCTATAATTACTCCCTTTGTTTTAGAATAATTCATGCCTCACAGCTTCTGATAAAGTTGCCCATGAGTTCTTAGGGTTTTTTACAGCAGCGTCCTCCACAGCAGTGCTGCTGGTCTGGTCAGGAGCTTCTGTGTTTTTCTTATCAGAAACATTTCCATTTGCACTGAATAGCCTGAGGAGAAAAGCATTCTATTTTATTCTGTATTTTCTCAATATATTTGTCACTTGGATGTTTTTATGTTCACTCCGTGTAAATATCTGATATTATATTTCTGTGTTTCTCTGTTAGAAGCATCAAGTGTAAAAAATTTTAAAAAACCATACAAAAAAAAAAAAAACAGGTTTGGTACATTGACTAACTCATTTGGAAAAATTCTTAATTAATGTTAAATAATTTGTCATATAAGCATATTAAATGATACTACTGGCAGAAAAACCTGTATTTCTAAATGATGTTTTTATTTCACTTTTAAATTTACTCCGATTAAAGACTGGAATTTAATCTGATTTTCAGCATTATTTCTCAATCAACAATTTTAGCGTGTATCAAATTGCCCAATATGAGAGTGAAATTTTATTTCTCCTGCTTTTAGACAATTTTTCTTTTGAGTGTTGTATTGAGCTTAAATTGCATTCACAAAAATTCTGGGAAAAAAGGTTGTTATTTGAAAATATAGCTTGAAAACATCCATAAGAGAAAGTGACTTCATTAGAGCAGTTTTTGTGCACTACCAATATAGGAGGACTAAAATTAGTAGAATGAACCTTTAATTTCAAGAGTATCTAATAAGAAAAAAAACATATAGTGCTGCATCTATTAAAGAACCATAAATAAATAAGTTGTGGAAAAGAAAATAAAGAGAAACCAGGACACCAGCTTTCAGTTTAAAATCTTTTATTGTCTTTTGAAATCATTGCATTAGCCTACAGAAAGATCCGTACAGTTTAAAGAGTACCTGTCTGAGGACAAACAAGTCTGTGGCAACCTGTACACGAGCGAGAAAGAAGGAAGTGTTGCATCTGAGTTCAAACAGACCAACAGGAGGAGGACAAGCAGAGAGGAACAGCTGTCTGCATCATGGCTGGCACAGCGCAGCCAGCAGGCCTCTGTAGGCCAGGACAACAGCTCTCCCTCTGCATTCAATTGCACTTTGGTGTAGAGTAGCTTCATGTGACTGCTTCACCCATTTCCATTCATCAGCTTTTCAAGCTAATGAGTAGGTGTCATTATTACTATTGTGTTATTAGTCTTCGATCTTGCTGATGATAACCCACATTTGAACAGTGTTGCCTTAGAACCAAAGCAGAAACATAGGAGTTGAAAGTGAAGATGAAAATGTTGCTCCTGACCATGGGTAAAAACAGAACACTAACAGTGCTGTGAAAAAGCCTCAATGTTTCAGGACATCAGACAATCTGAGTAAATTGAAAAAGCAGCTTCAAATGAGGAACAGCTTGTGGCACCTTTTGTAGCAACACACTCGTTTTCATTCAGACACATTGGAGGGTTTTCCAGCATGAACAGATTGTAAAACATAACCGGAGTTAGCCTATCAGTGAAGCTATTCAAGCCCAAAGAGTATGTAGCATTAGCACAAATGTCCCAAATGCTCATGTTAGTGTACATACACAGTCACATTTAAAACTTCCTGAGGCACTGAAAAACTGAACGGCTAGAATAACACTTTACTCAAATCTGATGGTTGAAGAACAGATTAAAACAATAAACATCTTTGTTGTTGAGGTCATGTCTATTCTTCAACAATTTAGCAGCAAAAGGGTTATTGAATTGAAAGTATTGTTTATTTTGTTGATATGTAGTTTTCAAATAAAATGCAATTAATTAATTATAGACCCAGCAATTTATTATGTTTATTGGGGTTAGCACCAATTTTTACCTGTACCTTTATCTCTTATAGTTCTGTGGAACACTGACTAACTGAACCAAATGTAGCGTAAAGTTCTGTAGATGCTGTTCTTTAGATCATGCGTACTGTTTAAAATCTATTTCTTTAGTTTATGTTATAAGACAGATTGTATGCATGTGATTTCTTGATTCTACGGGTCTGAGAGCACTGAGGGTATGGCTATTAAAATCCACTCACCTGTCCAAACAATGCTTTGTAATCACTGTGAATTTGTGATTTAGGTTTTGTTTTTACGCATAAGCCCAATTTGCTTTGGATACTTTTTTTCTTGACATAATGAAATGATTTGAAGCATTCTTTTTGTATTTACTCAGATTATCTTTGATAATTAAATCTGTGAAAAAACATCATCAGGAGAACTGTAAGATTCTCCATAAGATGCACCATCTCGGAGCACTGTGCATCGGCTCAAACCTACAAACTAGCAACTTTCCTGTCCTAAAAAGTAAAAAGACAGGCAAAAGACAGAAAAACAGGAAGTGAAAGTGCAGTTGTCATCATATTTTTACACACAAAGTGACATTATATGGCTAAATTTTGGTCTTAAGGAGTGAGCTATAGAACCAAAAGATAAACTAATTCAGGTTTTCATCTGAAGATCCTTTGCTGTATAGTGCAAACATAAACAATAGATCGCTGATAGTTATTCCTGAATTTACGATTATTGTACTGGATTGGTACTCAAGTATGTTTGCCACATGGCGCCTTTTATTGTTCACAACATTTCTGTACAAGCTCCTAAAATTCCATGTAATGACCTTTATCAAAAATCCACCAGGCAGAGTTGCAGTTAAGTCTACCTGATCGTGAACAGAAACAGCAAGAAATTCAACAGGGTCTCAAGTTCAGTTCAAGAACATAAAGGTTCAGTGTGAGTCAAAGTAGTCAGCAGGTAAAGCGAATGGACTCGTGAAGAGCAGAGGAAAACAGACAGCTGAGTTATTATTCTGAAAACAGAGGTTTCACAAAGTTAAAGAGAAAAAGCAGTCATAACATCTTCGAGTTTACACTGAAAAAGGAAATAAAAGTAATACATAATCTATCACAGCCACATGGAGGGACAGACAGATCAATTCTCAAGCTCACCTTTACTATTTGGTTAATTACATCTTGTAAACATTTGTATTTGTTTTTTTCTGTATAGAGGAAAAAAAATTATCAAGCTAGCTTATTTTTTTCTTTATAGGCTCTGTAGGTTTACCGTTAACTGATAATATTAAAAAAACAACACATAGATAGACAAATATATCAGCTTTTTTTCTTGTTTTTAAAGTCAACTCATAAGAGCAAAAATATACTCAAGCACCGTGAAAGATCTCTCTCTGACGCCATCGTCGCTTCCTGCTGAGTTCACCTGACACTACACTGTAAAAAAAAAGTCTCGAATTCATGTTAAAACACCAGCAGCTGTGGTTGCCAGAACTGTACTGTATAAATACAGTAAAATTTACAGTAATTTACTATAAATTAGACTTTTTTCTTTTTTTTACAGTGCACAGCCTGCAGCAATCACAAACATCTGCAGAGGTGAGACGCAGCATGGCGCCGCTCAAAAACCGCCTCTACTCGCAAAAAACTGAATCGTTTAAACACAGTAGATCCTTGCAAAAAGAAATGAAAACGACAAACACTGTTCTGATATTTAAGAAATGCAAAGCAACCGGAACTGTGCCAAACACACGGGCCTGTTCAGGAAGCATTACCAAGTGAGCGTGAGCTCACTTCATCCCCAGAATGCACATGGGCACCTCAATAATCCTACATGAGCTCCGGCCACCAGGCTGGTTGGTTTTGCAGTGGATGGGTAGAACTACCAAGGCTGAATCCTCCAGCCCTTTCCTAACCTTGGGTCTCCTCACAACACGCCTCACTGATTTATAGATGTTTCAAATTAATTTTAATCAGAATAAAAATATGGCAAGGATTAATAATTTTTCTTTGTTTTAAAATATTAAATCATCAAAACAACCATCAAAATGGTTGTTGTACAGCGATGTATTTAGTTTTAAATAGTTTCAATTACTCTTTAAAAGTAAAAATGAATTCTAGTGTGTTATCTCAGTGGGAAATAAATGCATCAAATGACTAATCAAAAACTAGTCAGCTATTTTAAAACAACAATATGCCATATAGTAGATATTTTTATAAGTGTTATCCACCAGTCTTAACTACCTCCACAAAAGCTTTAAAATCAGTTACTGACAACTTTTACTCTGTAGTGAGAGGACTGACTGACAGCGCCCCCACCAGGTCACTTCTGCACAGCGCTGTCAACAAGTCACCCTACTGTTGCCAATGTAGCAACAATGTCACTAAATTTTGTGACTTTTCAGACAAAAATAAGAAAGCGGTATCGGAATCAGTTGGCTGGGCTACTTAAAGATCGGTGATCAACCACAAAACTGCAGTTGGTGCGTCCTCAGTTTAAATACATTAAAGCTGATTTATTTTTTGATAGGGTTTATTTGTTACAATAAATCTTATTTTCTAAAAGCCCAAAACAGTAGTATAAGCTAATGTGTTTACACTCACTAATGTGCATATAGTCATGTCTGTTAACATTTGAGGAATCAGTGAGACTGATGGGTCATTTTCCGCAGGGATACTCCAACCTGACCTGGGGGCCAACAGGAATAAAGTTTAGGGTTTCTGAAGCCTTGAAGAAGTTCTATACATTGGCTCACATCAGGGTGTGTTTCTGATTTGTTTAAAGCACACACACCAAAGAAGAATGAAGTCCTCTAAAACAGGAGGATTTCTGAGTGATTAACTGTAGCGTCTTTACTAAATCTTGTTCTTGAAATTCTACAAGAAAACAAGTACTTTTCATAGTTTTTATACTTGATAAGATATGCTTCAAGTGTGAAGGTGAGAAAATGAGCAGTCAATTGTCCTGAAAGAAAATATTTGTCAGAAAGACTCAAAAATATCTCTAGTTTCTGCCCATCTCACCCCATTTGCTGCAAGAGTTCGTCCAGCTAGCTCACACTGTTAATAACGGAGAGTTCTCTATAACAGCTGAAAGTTGGCAAAATGATGTTAATGAAGCTTTCAGAAATATATTTCATATTTGATTGTACAAAAAGCTGTGTGTGTTACTGGGCTTTATCAGTCAGATGCAATTAAATAAACTTCAAGTCACCATTTATGCCACTTTTAACCATTTTGAATGTGCCAATAAATAAATCTACTGGTATGTATGTTTCCTGAAATACATCCAAATTGTTTTTGGTTCTTTTTGTCTTTTTGTAACTTGGTGCTTAGCACTGCAAGTGTTTCCCCAGGGCAATACAGAATGTGAACCAAATTCTAACAATAAGAAGAAGCTACAATAAAACTGATGTAAATGACATGAGAAAAGCGCAACTATCTCTAGTAAATATCCTTCTACCATTTGGATAAACTAGTCTATAAGGAAATGTAGCGGGGTGAACAGGAACTGCAGAAATGAGCCAGCAGTTCTCCTTTCAGCTTGTTTGAAAACTAAAACAGCTTTGATACCACTCACCTGGTAGAAATGAGGAAAAATAATGCAGTCAGCTAAAAGCAAAAGATTTACAATACAGCTACTGACTGCAGAATAGCAAAAGTCACATACTGTACACTGTATGCTCCAATATATAAATGTCTCTTACTTGAAATATATTGTATACAACATTGTGAAGTAAAACACGCTATTAATAAAGACTATCTGCTGTGTGTTAGTTTCAGAGTGCTGGACTGTGTGAAGCAGAAGTAAACATGTGCAGTAACAAAGTGTTGGTCCATCAAACTAAACTAAGCAAATGTTCTGCTCACAAAGCTTAGAAAGTAAAAGGTGGAGGAAGGCTCCATGAATCATGGGGGTTCTGTTCATGCGTAAAGAATTTCTGAGCAGTCAGCAAGTTACCTGTAATACCTTCAGTAGACAACAGTAATCACCGTCCCAGTAAAGAGAATCAGAAACTGGGAGCCACCAGCAGAGTGAGTGAACTAAAATTCACTAAAATTTGTCTTAGATTTTGATTTCTGCATTTACTCTACCGCTGGGAATGTGAACCATTGGACCACATGAGGCTTTTTGGTTGCCCCTGATCCACACAGAATGGCTTGTATGAAATAAATTTCATTCGTGCTTTTTCTTTGAAAGTAGAAGCTACTTTTTTGTATGAAGGCATTGTCCCAGCTTCGTTAGTTACTTTATGTATGTGCCAGCAGAGACAGCCTTGGGAAATGTCAGTTGAGAGAGTTCAAAGGAGTTCTTAAGTTATGGTGATGTTTAAGCAGAGAAGCATGGAACAATCAGAGGGTGACCAGAATGGAGAGTGCACCATATCACTAACAGACTGCACTGACAACACTCTTCAGAGTGGACGTTATTGCTGGAGGAAGAAGACCTAGTAAGCAAGGCTGCGTGATATTAGGAAAACATGAGCTGCAATTATATTGGTGAATGTTTCAATAAGTACACAAAAAATGTATGTATTACTGTCTTTCTGCATATTTTCAAAGGACTTTGAAGATTAAATGATTTGTGGGAATATATATTCCACGTTTACATTCTGAATATTTGAGAAAAACAAACTAAACTTAGTGGACTACAATTTGTCTTAGAAATCTCATTTGGTAGAATTATTTTTAGTTGGGTTTTCATCATACTGAAGAATATCAGGTATTTTTATATTTCCCAAACAAACACAAAACCTGATTCTTGGTAACCCTGGTTTTATTTAAAAATTAACCTCTTAATTGTGAAGACAGTTAAACAGTCAGTTTATCCAAGTAGTAGAAATATATGCAGTCCTTTTATAGTGAATCAAGAGAAATCAAAAATAGCATTAACTGGCTATAGAAGGTCAGAGCTTAACAAAATGAAGAATCTCTACCTATGTATTTATTTACTGAGGTCAGTAGTATAGCTTTCTAATAATTTTGAAAAGGAGAGGTTCATATTTTAATAACATTTGAATCAGCATTATTGGTCAAAGAAAAATGAAGAAGACTCTAGAGAATTTTCAGCCAAACAAGAACAAGTCAAGAAGTTTCTTTTTAAATCATTCAAATTTTTTTACATTTGTCTTTGTTACATTAATAAATTGTTATGCTAATTGTTACGTTAATTGTTGGTAGAAAGATAAAATTTAAAGAAATGCATACAAGGCAGTTTATCCTCACCAATGCTAAGCTTATAAGATGTATAACTGACAGAACGATTTTTATTTATTCTCCAAACTGGGATGTTGCTGCTGTTTGTCTAAGTCAGGTCAGTCCTTTGCTGTCACATGTACTTCACACAACCCACTTCAAGATAACCAAAAATTAAAAAAAAAAAAAAAAAGAATATTGCTGGAACTTGGGAGGCTAGCAAAGAACTGCACCAGGCTAAAAATGAATACTTTTCTTATTTCTAACTCATCTATGTTTAATTACAGATATACCAGATAGATACAGAAAAACCCCAAAACTTTAGTACACAACTATAGCGTCCCAAGCTACTGTACAGTTGCAACCAAACAAAAAGGATGTAACAATCTCAGGTGTAACAGTAACCCCAGTCATTCTCTCCACGACACACACACACACACAACTAGGCTCATTTGCCAGATATTCCTTAACCTTAGATATGGCAAATGTGTGGCACGACAAAATGGTGGCGATGGCACCATCTAATGGTGAAAACAAGGAGCACACAAACTCCTCAGGATGACAGAAGGCACTTGTAGTCGCCTCCCTCAGCGCTATAAACCTTAAATCAGAAGCTCGGCTGCCACCTCTGCTTTCATTCCTGGGATCTACGCTGTACCAACAACTGTGCAAATGACTCTATAGTACGATGGATCCATCTCAATCTGAGCTTAGCCCGGGTAAATTCAGCTCAGTAAGTGGCAACATTCAAAGAGCTGTGCTCAAGTCCGAAGCAAAGATCTTCGGACTTGAAGATCTTTGCTTCAACTTCTGATGCCACCTCTTCACCTGCCATTAGGAGCAGAAAACTGGTGAAGATCACATTTAGGAAACATTTCTAACCCCTGACAAAAACACATAAAGCAGAGTAATAAACACTTGATCATAAACAACTTGTCTGCTCCAGGATACAAAAATATATATTCATACATATTCTCTTTACCATTCTCAGTCATTTGTGTAAGAAATTATGAAAGATTTGTGTCTGAGAATCAAGTTTAAATGCAGCCTTGTAACTTGTCTCTCTGCAGTGTCTCCACTGACCACAAAAGGAACTGCATATCTCTGTATCTGTACAACTGTGATTTAAAAGCAATGAAGGTGACAACAATTAGTCTCTCGAGCCAAACGCACATAGAAACAGTAAGAGGAGATCAATGCCACAGGACAGAACAGTAGATATGGACTGATCTGGAGACGGTTTCTCAATCTAAAAATTAGTGTGTTTGGAGTACCACACACCATGACCTAATCACTACATGCCAACAGATTTTCAATCATTTGTCCAATTAAAAAAAAGAAACAAAAACAAATGAAGACCTCCATACACGCTATACCGGGTAATCTCTTAGCTGAATGGCAAAAGGACGTGTTCTTTTATTCCTGTTGTGCTACATGAGAACACATCCTTCACTGGGCTCACATTTGACGGATCATCCAAATCCTCAAATAGAACCTAAGAACACAACAAATATTCTGAAAACATAAAGGAAACCAGGGAACTCTATAAAGTCACATACATCTAAAGCATGTGTGTCTAAAATATACTGTACACAACATATATTACTGCCTTTTCTGTTTTTTTTTTTTTGTACATTAATATTCTCCAGCTCTCTGAATCAAGCATCAGATGAAATGAACAGTCAGGTGCAGCAGAGATGTAACATCAAAAACTCTGCCTCAAAGAAACAAATTAAAATGTTTATCTGAGAGGGGATCACACCACTGGGAATCTACGCCAACTTTACAGAAAACTAATTCAGTACAGACAGTAGAAGAATCACAGAGATCGATATTCAAAAAGCGCTGGTACCGCAGTGAATCTACATGCAAAAGAAGAGCACTAACAGTGCAGAGTGTCAATAGTGCTACAGTAATAGAAGAGGAAAAACAGGAAGAGGCGTCTGACACAGCACACCTGAATCATAGAACTGTGTTTGTAAATGTACCTCACAATCTAGCATACTGTGATTCAAAATATATATTCTGTCATTGACAAAATAGCAAATATGTACCATGCATTTGCTCCTATTCCTCATTTAATGGGTTTTTTTTTTTCTCATTAGTTCAAAAAGAGACCTAATGAGAGAGCCACACAGCAAAGCAGATGGATATAAATGAGTCTATTAAAATGTACCTGCCTGTACATCTTTTAAAGCTGTAGCCACATTGAAATTATTCCCAGTCCTCTCCTTTCAACCTTTAAAATGTAAACTGACAGAAGCTTGTGGTCACTCAGAACTATTCCTATGTGCTTCTGAAAGGTAAAATCCTTAAACTCCCACAGCTCAGCCCCAATTTGCTGGATCCTCTCAACCACCTTCAGGTGGAAAGTGAGCAGCCATTCCTTTATGGAGTTAAAAAGCATACTTTTGTCTGTGTTTCCGGAGAGTCTGGAGATTAGGACATTTGTTTAAACACAGATACTTTGTGCTCAAGGCATTAAAAAAAAAAGTTTTAAATATTTCCAATAGTTTCTCTACATGCTCTTTCCATCTCTTTTGTGCAGCCTTAAAAATACTTATTTGTGCTTATTTTGTTCTCCTTTAACACATGTTGTCTCTAACATCTTTGTGTAAAGTCTACCTTCCTGTGGATGTTTGGGGCCTTTTGTAGATTTTCACAGTAGAGCTGTGACTGGCTAATGTAGAGGCTCACTTTTACACTTTTACCCTCTCAGCCAGTGGTTCTGCGACAGTAGTGGTGTGGTTTTTGGGAAGAGTGTTTTTTAATGGACTGGTTCTGTCAGGAAACTATAGATGTATCAGGTTCCAGACAAAAACACACTTCTTTCTCTGAAATAGTTGACACTGTCCTGGGCTCCAGAGGCTCGGTGCCCCACTGCTGGTGGATCTATAGATCATCTGGGCTGCTGGTTCTATTTCAGGTTCTGGGAGCGGGCCAAGACTGGATAAGCTAGATTTACATTCAGATGGTCGTTGTGTTGGGCCAAGGAGACGTTTTTGTAGTGGAGTACCAGCTCTTGGAGAGACGAGTACAGATTGTAGGGCTCAGCAAATCCATAACCTGTGGCTGTCTTATAGATGACACAGTGCTTTGTGTCGCCATCAACACTGAAAAGAAGAGCAGAGTTATTATCAGGTTAGAGTAACTGTGCAGTACAGGAGAACTAAACTCAAGCAGTTTCTAGGTTCCCAGTATAAAGATTTTTGTGCCTGAAATATTTCAAGGGACAGCATTCTGTGTTTTTTAGGCATACAGTAGCATTTTATAGCATAGTCAACTATAAGGGAGTCATGCGGGAGGGCCGCTCTGTGAGGTAGGAGCTTGGAAACTGCATCTTACAGGAAGAGCTGTGTCTTGAAGGCGGGGCTAGGTCCACTCAGGTGTTTCACATTTTGTTATTATTTTTTGTACTTTAATGTGATAGTACGCTGGATCTCAGTG
Organism: Gambusia affinis; assembly: GCF_019740435.1. NCBI lineage: Eukaryota > Metazoa > Chordata > Actinopteri > Cyprinodontiformes > Poeciliidae > Gambusia > Gambusia affinis. The sequence goes on from NC_057879.1 coordinate 1,675,077, forward strand.
TCAGATCAAGGATGTGAAATCCATTCTTATTTAGAAGAACACAAACTTACACAACAGAACAGGCATAAGAACCCTTCTGTGATTGGCTTTCCCTGATGAGAAACGTTCCATCACATTTGTCTCTCAACATTTCCTCTGCCTGGGAGCGCTTGATGTCACCTACATACCAGGTACAATCGTCATGGTGAGGTGAGCTGTCATCTTCCTCCAGAGAATAGGAGCTGAGCAAAAAAGTCAAGCATTAGTGTTGAAGTGCCACTCTTAATGGCTGGTTTCACTAAACATCCAGATCTGAGCTGGAACACTTACTCATCAGCATCGATCTTTATGCCCAGCCATTCATTGATCTTCTTCTGCCTTGTTCCCTTCTGTGTCAACCATCTGAAAAACAGAAACCCCCCAGTAGCTGCTGAGTGTGTCTGCAGTATGTGTGTCTCCTGCATGCCTCATTGGGAAGAAGAGAGCTGGCGCTTACATTAAGTACTGGTCCCTGATCTTGCGAAGCTGCATGAGATCTGGCTTGAGGCTGTTCATCTTCTTGTCAATCTCTCTGTTGTCAGACACCTGCTCCTTCAGGTCTTGCTCCAGTTTTCGCTTGCTGTCGTGAATTTCCTTCACGCGTGACTTCAAACGCTCAGAGTTGCTCTGAATCCTGATTTGAAAGAATATCACAATTGTTGCCAAAAACAACAAATTGGATAAGGATGAATAAGAATGCAAGTCTGAACATACTTTTGAATTTCCTTCTCGTTGCCCTCTCTTTGGAATCGCTCTAAAGACTCTCGGCTGTATTTCTCCTGGGTCTCAAACTGTTCTTCAAAGATTTTGATGGTTTCATTGAAGGCTTCAATGGCTGTTCGCTTCATCTGCAGCTCCTGCAGGAAGTATTAAACCAGAATTTCAAAAAGGTACAATTTCAGAATCACTGAAATTTTCCACCACACAATAATTTCAAATCTTCAGCTGAAATGCCAGGGAACATTCTGGAGTCACCAACGTTTCTCTGGCTGTTAAAAGGGTCGCTAAGTCCTCATCCATCCCTTAATTCTATACATATACAGCACAAAAGTTTACTGTCACTGAATGATGAGGAGAAAATTATGCTGTTTTGTTGTTGCCTACTATTAATGTCAGTACAACTATAAATTAAACTAGACTCTCCCGGTGTTGACAGGTGACTGACAGAAAATTGCTCGACGTGTGTTGTTATATTAACCGGATTGTAGTGCATACGTTATTAAATAAACTAAATAAATCTTTGCTGTTCTGTTTGAATGACTGAACAGAAAATAATTGCTTGTGGTTACTCTAAATGGATTTCTCATAAAGGGTACACTGGATAATACAGTTAATGAAAACAACATAAAAGTTGAAACAATTAGCAAAATTATGATTGTAAATTAACTGGTAGCTGACAGTTTTGGGTTGTTTTGTATGGAGAGAACTGAAAAACTATAAAAGCAGGTGTGTATTAGTGGATATCAACCACCCAATAACACTGTTTCACAGAAAGATTATGCTAAAGTGTTCTGTCAGTAAACTCTTCAATTTTATTTGCTTTATTTAGTCCTTCCATTTACCGTTAAGCAGCAGATTCTTTAGGCTTGACATTATTAGCCATTTCTTTACTCTAAATCCACTAATACACTACAGCAAATAAGGAAATTTCTTTTTCTTTGTTTGTAGTAAATCTGGAGAATTTTACAACTTGTTAGTCAGAATTTATATATGTTGTACACAGTAATATATTTACAACTGGAAGTAAGTGCAAAACACAGAATGAAATAATGTTGGCTACTCTGGTACCTAGCCACACCAGTTCCCTCTGGTGGTTTCAGGAGGTTTTGGACTATTGAGGGTTTTATGCCTCAGAGAGAATAATATTTCTCTTTTTTTGTTATATTTTGGGGAATATTTTACATGGTTAGAATGTTCTAAACAGCTCAGTAAGCGTCTGTCGGGAGCAAAGTTCCATTATCTCAAGGAGATAATAGAACTCATTGGAGTTCACTGAACAAGCACTACCTGTGAGGTTCGAGTGTACTCCTCATAGAGAGAGTCGTACTCGCGGCTCTTCTCCTGGTACTGCTCATGGTAGACCTTGAGCTGCTCTCCCACCTCCTCTATGCTGTTCTCCTTAACCAGCTGAGCAACAGAAAGCAGAGGAAGAAGATGAAATCAAAGTGGTTTAATGCTGAAAATCTAAATGTTTGCTTTAAACTTCAGTCCCCAAATGGACCAACCTGCTGGAACTTGGAAATGGGGTAGAGCAGCTTGGTGTCGAGTTTGGCGTTGTACTGTGCCAGGGACTCGTGGCGGTAGTGATTGATAAGCTCCACCACAGACTGGAAGGTCAAAGGCTCTGAGAAGCCATAGCGTCCCTCGTGGTGGTAAATCTTGATCAGTTTGTTGTTCCCCCCTTTCCTGCAGGGGGAGACAGAAATCTGATAAACAGGATGGAACTGAACCTTGGATGTGTGTGTATCTCTGCAGCTCTACCTCAGAGTCAGAGTGTACTCGCCCTCCAGTTTGCTGGAAGCGTCTCGCACCAGAAAGGTCCCATCCGGAGTGTCTCGCAGTTTCTCATTCACCTCCTCTCTGCAGACATGGCAGCAAGTTGGATCTGTGAACATCAGTTTTCAAGTCCTGCCACAAAGTCTCTATAGGACTGGACTTTGACTGGGCCACTCTAAGCCCATGAACATGCTCTGATCTAACGCATTCTATTGCAGCTCTGGCTGTATGTTCAAGGTTGTTGCCCAGCTGGAAGGTGAGGCTTTATTTTCCAGGGACATAGTGCCACAATCAAATAACTCGAGTGTTACTTCCAGTTTTTACAAAAATCCTGTAAATATCAAATAGGTCTTAAAAGAAATTTGACTTTTACATTTAATCACTTGGAATTAAGCCTCTGTCTCTTTAAAAACTCCACCTTAATAAAGCCACTGCAATATGGCTCCTCTATTAACCCTTTAACAAAGTTTTTACCGTAGAAATTTTACATAATACTGCCCCTCTAATTCGGTTGAATCCTAAACAGCTCAATCCAAGTTTCAACAACTCTGACCAGCTTTCCTATCCCTAGTGAGAAGCCGCCATCATATTGCCCCATGGAAATAATAGAAAAGTCTTATAAGAACACCACTAGCTTGTATATCAAAATATATTTCTATTTCATCCCTACTGACCGCCAGAAGGCAGTGCTAAAAGCACTGAATGTTCCCTTCGTGCATGCGCCGTTTGAGCAATAATATCAACAGAGTCACACCTGTGACATATCGGATGATCAATCAGAGGCTATATAGCATGACCTCATCCGAGGCTCTGTTCCTCTTTTCTTCTAGCGTGCGGTTCGCTTTGTATGGCATCGGCCTTTTGGATTTCTGAATCTTTTCACCGTCGTTGGACGCCTGACTACCTGTTGGCCGGAGTAGCGGTGTATCGCCCTTCTAGGGCTGCGACGGTTCAAGGTACTGTTTGTTGGAGATGACAGCGTTTACGCCTCCTCTTCCAATTCGCAGCTTATAACCACTGTGTTATAAACCTTATAAGCGGTTTGTTATTACTTTGATTGGTGACAGGAACCTTTTTGGCCCCCTCTCCCAGTTTTATTTGGATTTTCGTCCTGTCCGGACATAGCTGACGGCGTCAGCCCCCTTTTTCTTCACCTGACTCTTTGTTTCCTGCTATAATTGGCGACGGCAGAGTTTTCGTTCCCCTCTCCCAATTTTAGATTTTTTGTTCTGTATTCTGGACATCAGCCCATTTGTTGCTATTGGTGACGGTAGCGTTCTCCACCCCCTCTCTCAATCTCGATTTGATTTTCATTCTATACTGGACATAGTGGACCACGTCTGCCTGTCGTTGGTGCGCTGTTTTTCTGTAATTGGTGACGGCAGCGTTTTCGCCCCCTCTCCCAATTTTAGCAAGCCTCCTGTTCTTTTATTATGTTGCTCTTTTATTGTGATTGGTGACGGTAGCGTTCTCTGCCCCCTCTTCCAATCGTAGTCTGCTCTGCCTCCCTGTGGTGGGACGCGCTTCAGTTTCGGACATGAATAGATCCCACTGCTGTGCAGATTGTGTGGCTGTGCTTCAATCAGATGATGGTGACGACCTGTGCCCTGTCTGCCCCGGGCAGGATCACCTGGTTGAGGCCCTTTCAGACGATCCTTGCATGAACTGCAGCTACATGCCCCATGCATTGAAAGTGGCTCGACTGGCCCAGTTACACCCAGAGTGTGGAAATGACCTTCCATCTTCTGGGGAGATGGCCACTCCTAGGCGCTCTAAATACAGGACTGAGGCCACAACCTCTGTGGTTCCTCCTAAGAAGAAGCAAGCTACGTCTGATCAGGGTGTTTCCACAAGGGTTGAGTCTACAGAGTTGGCGGTGATGAAATCACTTCTTTGGGCACCTCAAGTGGATGCTCCCATGACTGGGTTCTCTTTCCCACCTGTGCCAGTGTTAACTGTGGAGTACGATGTGCTGTCTTTCGCTGCCTCTCCCTCTCACTTTGGGAATGATGGGGAGGAGGCACAGACGTCTCACGCTTCGGAGACTGGCTCACGCTCTTTGTCTCAGAGTGCGACTAGTGGCTCGAGTGACAGTTCAATGCAGTACATCATGCATATGGCCTTGAGACAGCTGCAGCTGGATGTCCCGCAAGTGTGAGGTCCGCTCCTGGCAGTGCCTTTTTCAGGTGCAGACAAGCCCCTACTCCCTTTTCTGTCCCTCCATTTGAGGAGTACCTCAGGGAGTTGGATGCTTGTTGGCGGGACCCTAGAACCTTTTAACGTCTCTCCACAGATGATTGGTGTTGGCAGCTATGCATAATTCGTCAAGGCAGGCTTAGATCGTATGCCTGCAGCCGAACCTGCTGTTGACTTGCTCATTGTGTCCCCAGATGAAGCCCTGCATGATGATGTTCGGTGACTGCGGGATCAACGTCGTATTACAGATGGCTTCCTCTGTAAAGCATATAACACTGGAGTATGTGCCAGTCACCTTGGCAATTCCTTGGTGCACCTCATGTTTCCCCTTTCTGGATCCCTTCAGAATACCAGTGGGGCAGATACAGCTATCGGTAGGCCTGTCACGATAGTAAATTTTGCTGAGCGATTAATTGTCTCAAAAACTATTGCAATAGACGATAATATTGTTTGAAGACCTTTGTACACTGATTTAATGGAAATGACATAATAATGCATGTGATTTCCTGCCAAAGATAGATACACTTTATTTTCAAAAGAAAACTCAACACTGGAACTGATAAAATAAACAAAACAACTAAAAACTAAATTAAAATGGATTCTCAGTCTCGATTAACAAAAATGTAATTGAATAAAAACACTAAAGTGTAAATAAATACTGCATTCAAAATAAAAGTGCAGATTATGAAGTCTGTATACCATATTGCCCTTCAGTAATCATTAGATTTAAATAGAGAAGATGGGCATATCCAACTAGCTGATGCAATAGTTCACACTACACATTAGTTCACACGTCCATTTTCCCCTTACGACAATCTTAGAACTTTGATCGTTCTAAGATTGTCACTTGTGATCATCCTGTAGTGTGTGGTGTGTTACAGTAGAGGCCGCTCCGATCTAAATCAGGAGTTTTCCCTGACTGGGAGCTAAACCCGGTAACTTTTCAGCTGTTCTTTGTTAACGTGTCATAAATAGGTAATAATGATTTTCATTCAGTCAGGACGTTACGCTGACAGTAGAGCCACATGCATTGTAGGTAGATTATAGTAAAGCATTGATTAATGCCTGGTTTTAAAATAAGTTCACTGGACTTGTAGCTATTATTTTGTGCCCATTGTTGGACACCACACAGCACGATTGTACCTGATCAAACCGTAATACCTAGGATTTCTGTTGGCTAATGTGTGGTCTCTCAGGTTTTAAAAATGGGCCGACAATCGACCGTGGGCCAACAATCGATCGTGTAGCATGCGCTGGATATTACACTGAGGAAATGAGGAAGGGAGGGTCAGTGGAGAGCAGCGGAGTTGAGCTGTTTTTCATTTAGTGTCATCAACAGAAAGAGAAAAAAGCTGGAAGAGACAATAAAGCCGATAATTAAAATGATGTCGATAGTTTTAATTTATCGTATGATTAATTGATTTATCGTTTATCGCGACAGGCCTAGCTATCGGCTTTAGCGATGCAACGCTTCAGGCCTTTGCATTCTTGGGCAGAGAGCTTGGGCGTGTGATGTCCTTTCTAGTCCAGGCTCACCGACAGGTCTGGCTGGCCCAGTCCACATTGACTGAAACATGCTGCAGGACCCTCCTCAGCGTTCCTGTGGTGCCAGGGGAGTTATTTGGTTTTGCTGCTTTGAAAGCGCTGCAACGAACTGTTCAGGCACGGCAGACTAGACAACAGCTTTCAGGCCTCAGCAGAGGTATGCCCCCTCCTCCTCCTCATAATCTGGGGCACCCATCAGCTGGCTCCAGCATTCGACCGCCACCTCGGGGTTGTGATTGGCCTGGTGGGTTTTGCCCTCGCGAGGTACAGCAGAGACCCAGCAGGGACATTCGTGTGCCAGTCCATCAACCAACCAGGCACACCCGGGCCACAGACTTTGGTTGCCGCCCCTCCAGGGCCCCTACGGGTTGCGGGGAGAGAAAGTGAGGCTGCCAGGCCAGCCGTCAGATATTTTCACCAGCAGCTCAGTTACTGGGCTGCTCTCACTGCGGATCCATGGGTGGTTGCCACTCTGACCCATGATTACATTTCCAATGGCAGTCTCACATCTTAAACCGGGTCAGAGTAACCGTCATCAATGACCCGGTGAAAGCTAAAGCCCCGGACCAGGACCTATCTGCCCTCCTGACAAAGGGTGCAATCGAGGCAGTGGATCCTCTGCGGCAACCCAGAGGCTACTATTGAATGTATTTTCTCATTTCAAAAAAGACAGGCGGATTTCGTCCCATTTTTGATCTCAGGGGACTCGATCAGTATTTAAAGGTCCTGCCATTTCACATGCTCACAACATCAGAGATTCTTCGGGCTGTGACAAAGTACATCAATCGACCTCAAAGATGCGTAGTTTCATGTACCTATTTCAGCGGAACATTGCCGCTTTCTAAAGTTTGCCTATCGGGGTTGCCACTGGCAGTTCTGTGTGCTCCCATTCGGCCTCTCCCTTTCCCCAAGGGTGTTCACTCGGTGCGTGAAGGCAACCCTCTCTCCTCTGCAGGTTTGCGGCATAAAGGTTCTGCCATACCTCGACGATTGGCTTCTCTGCGCCCTGTCTTGAGAGCATGCATCGCGCTATACGAGTCGCCTGCTTGCTCATCTGTCTCGATTGGGCCTCAAGGTGAATTTGGTTAAAATTGTCTGTCCATTGCAGACAACCACCTTTCTTGGGGTGCTTTTGGATTCTCCCTCCATGACAACCTACCCATCTGTCCAGAGGGTGGACGACATTCTCCAGCTGGTGAGTCGATTCAGGGTGGGCGGGCAGCTTCCTTACATCGCCTTCCTACAGCTGCTGGGCAAAGTAACATTGGTTACTTGGGCCATCTTTGGCCCAGGGTCCTCCTATATGCCTTTCTGCCCCTTTCCCTGATTTGGCCGACTCTTCAGAGACTCCTCAAGGAGGGCCACAGGATATTGCTGGTAGTTCGGTATTGAAGGGAACATTCAGTGCTTTCAGCACCGCCCTCTGGCGGTCATCAAAGGATTCATAGAACAGTAGCTACATATGTAACTTTCGAATTTCCATTATTTCATCATTATTCACTAGTTTGTGCCAATCTATCAAATATCATGTATATCAGTTTGGTTGGCTTACCTGGAAATATCTCCCCAGTACCACTCGGCATCGTTCAGCAGGCTGCTTGTGTCCGTCATATCTGATGGGGCTATTTTTGATTTGGTTGGTTTCGCTGGAAGAACTGGAAAAAAACCCAGAAATTCCCATTGAGAGCTGGTCAGTCTGATGGAATCGTAAATCATGATCCTAAAGATAAAGAGTTTACCAGGAGGAGGGAAGTCTGGCTGTGCAGTTTTCTCCACCAGCAGCCTTTCCACTACCAGGACAGGAAAGTCCTCCTCCCATGAATACCTGACGGTCAACAAATCAGTCAGCCTGACTTCTATATCAACTGCTTACAGTAGCACAGAGGCCCAATCTAATATACTGATCATCTTCAATTCAGGATAAAAGAGCTCACCCTTGGGCTGAGGGGCTTGTCCGAATCAGGAGGGGGCCAAAGATCCTTCCCAGAGTGTGAGTGTCCAGGCCGTTACTGGCCTGAGCCTGAAGCACCTTGGTCAGGTGTGTGAGCAGGTACTGCAAGGTGAGACGATGGTGGAGAGGGACCACCGTGGAGTTCTCCAGAACCAGACTCACTTCTCTGTCATGGCTACCAGCAACAGCTCCATCTACCAGATATTCAGGCAATTGTCAGTAAAACTGAATTATTTTATGTAGAGTTGATAATTGTGTATGTATATTTGACTAAATCATTTTTAAAATATCAGAAGATTATTTTATTATTAGCCTTTATTTCACCAGGAAAATTCCATCGAGATTAACCCCTTAAATGGTGATACCAAAATTACCAAAAACCTAAAAAGGCATAACCAAATTAAATCACAAATTAAATCAGCTGCTGTTGTTGAACAATTTTGAGTACATGCAAAAGCTTGAGTCTCATTTCCTCCAGCAGCAGCAGAGAAGGCAGGATCTCCACATCTTTGTAGAGATTCTTCTGTGCCAACTCCAACTGCTGCAGGATCCATCCCTCTTGGTCTGTTTGGTCCATAGAAACCACAACCTCACCTTGTTTCTGGTCGGGTCCTTCTGTTATGGCATGTGGTAGAGGTGGTGAGGCAGAACGCAGCGGACACAGGTTGAAATGAATGATGGTGTTTAAATAATGAAAATAAGCGCAAACAACCCAAAGTCCAGGCAGCAAAGCTGAGCGGAAAGGCTAAGGCTCAACACTGGCAGCAAACTAATAGACATCTAGCAACAGACTAGATGGGACAGCTAAACAGCAAGACAGATTAAACAGACTGATAAGGCACAGACAAAGACACAGAAACACAGGTGGCATTAAATACACAGAGGGTAATCACAGAATGAGACACACCTGGGAACAGACAGGACAAGGGACAGACAGGACAACACGGAGACTCAAAAGACACAGAAACCCAAAATACACACACAGAAAAACTCAAATCAACACAGAGAAAACCAAATCCTTAAATGCAGTGTTGCTTATATTTCAAAAAATAAATAAAATCACTAACCACTTTTAGCAGATAAAATTTGTTATCTATCAAATTTTAAGATTATTTTTTATTTTTTTTTCTTCCCCACCAGGGGGTCTTTTTGTGGGCTCTAGTGTCCCTTAAACAACAGTAGGCTAACAGGAAAGGGGGAAGAAGAGGGGAGAAGACATGCGGCAAATGTCGTCGGGTCCGGGAATTGAGCCCGCGACGGCCGCGTCGAGGACTGAGGGCCTCCAAGCATGGTGCGCGCTACCCTCTACGCCACCGGAGCACGCCCCAAATTTTAAGATAATTTGATGCATAAAATTATACATCACATTTGAGCAGAATGAGTGAAGAGTCCGTGTATACTTAAAAAGATGAAGGTGTTTTCCAAAACAAAAGATAATTTTTATGATACAAAAACTATCCTTTAGGAGCTCTCATCAGTAGAACCATATACTGCATGTCTACTCAGTGTCGGACTCACCTAGAGACTGCTGGTGAAGCTGCTGTTGCATGACTGCAGTTTGAAGTTGCGGATAGATGCATGCAGGGATGACAGGTGATGGGAGGTCTCTCAGGCAGCACAGGACACTCTCAGAAAGGAAACCCACGTCACTCTGAGCAGCATCGCCTTCTGAAGCAGACAGAATGTTAGACGATCATAGACAGAAGTTTATGACCGACTACTGGTAAACATAAGACAGAATCTTAGAGCTTCAGTGACATTTTCTTTGAATCTCTATGACCCAGCCACCAGGTCACATCTGCTTCTGCGCGGTGAACGAAAGTTACGACTGTAACTACAGTTCAATGAATCCCGGATGACCACCAGAGGCGATGCTTAAAGCATGAATGATCACTCTTGCACATCCACAGGTTGAGAATCTTATACCAACATGGTCACGTGTGACTCCCAATGACACCGGCAAGTCTATATAGTCACGTGACAATGACAGCTCAGTCCCTTAACCCTTTGGAGTCTTGGGTCTAAATGGAAGTCTTTTAAATGCATGACGTCATGCCCGCCACAGGGCGGGCGTAGACCTCAGAGGGTTAATCTTCTCGTGAAACGCGATGATTTTGAGGGACTGAGGGCTCTGGTTGTCATCCAGGATTCATAGAACCGTAGTTACAGTCGTAACTTTCGTTCTATTTCATCACTATTGGCCACCAGAGGCAGTGGTTAAAGCACTGGATGACAATTACCAACAGAGTCCAGAGGAATCACACACAGAAGAGAAACAACCCCGAAAACATGCCCACCTCATTGGGGTGATGATGAGCGCTGGGATAGGATCCCCTCTAATGGGTAAAAGGCAGCCAAGTTAACCCTGTAAAACCTAGCAAAGGTATTTGGGGATGATGGCTGGTTTAATGGATGAAGGCTGCTGCACATGAAGCCTCCAGAGTGACCCCAGTTATAGCGGCCCATGACACACTAATGCTCCTGGTGGAATGGCACCATACACCAGCAGGGGGTTGGTGGCCTTGTATAACATACACTTGTTCCACCACGTCCACAATCCAAATTGCAAGACACTGTTTAGAAAGGGCCTGCCCCTTGCAGAGCGTTGCATAGCAAACAAACAGACTATCAGACTGCCTCAGAGAAGCTGTGAGTCTGACATATGCTTCTAGTGCCCGAACAGGGTGGAGAGGCTCATCAGGCCCATCTATATAAAAGCAAGCAAGCTGGAGGGGCACAAAGTGGCTCGTAGATGAGGCCACCTTAGGGAGAAATGCCAAAGAGTATCGCCAGAACCAGCTGGGTTCCAATGGCAACAGGACTTGTGAACAGACAACTTATGTAGTTCACCCACCAACTTTGTCGAAGCCACGGCAAGGAGAAAAGCTGACTTTTTTTGACAAACACTCAAGGCTCGCCTCTGCCAACAGTTCAAATGGAGGAGATCGCAGGGCAGCAAGGACACGAGAAAGGTCCCACACAGGCACGACAAGGTGTGTGGGAGGGTGCAAACATTGGGCACCTCTCAGAAACAAAGAAACATCCTTGTTACGGCTTATCGTCTCTCCACTCACCACCGTATGCCAGCAAGAGACAGCAGCAACACAAACTTTCAGGGTGGATGGAGACTGACCCTGAGAAAGCAGCGCTTGAAGGAAGGTTAAAATAACAGAAATAGGACAGTGTACAGGGTCCTTGTGTCTTGCATGACACCAGCTGCTAAAAACCTTCCACTTACGGGTGTACACCAGTCGTGTGGAAGGGGCCCTGGAATTAGTCATTGTATGTCCGATGTCTCCCTCATACTCTGAGAAGGAAACACTGGGCCCTGTAGCAGCCAAACCCAGAGTTGGAGGCGACTGGGATTGGGATGCAGGATCTGAGCACCCAGCTGTGACACAAGGTCCTTCCTGTGGGGAAGAGGCATTGGAGAGCTGCAACAGAGCCAGTGCAACAGTGGAAAACAGGTCCTCCCTGGCCACAAGGGGGCCACGAGAAGGACCTGATGCCTCTCAGGAGTGTTGGGCCTCTCAGGGGAAGTGGCGGAAAAGTGTAGAGCAGCACTCTAGGCCAGTCGTGTGCCAGTGCGTCCTGATCCAGTGAATTGATACTGTCTGCCAGGGAGAACCAAAACGGGCAATGTGTCTTCTCTTGGGACGCAAATAGTCCACAGCTGCTTTGCCATACCTCTCCCAAATGACCCCCACTTCCTCCGGGTGGAGCCTCCACTCCCCTGGCGGTGGGTGTCCCCGAGGCAGAATATTGGCCAGAACATTCTGCACTGCTGGATTGTGGGCTGCCCTCAAACTGGCAAAAAGGAGGGCTGCCCAGGTAAAGAGCTTCTGGGTCAGCCTCAGTAATGTTATTGACTGTGTTCCCCTTTGACGGTTGATATGAAAAACCACTGAAGTAGTGTCTGACTGCACCAGGACATGCCTCCCACACAGGTCTGGGAGGAAGTGTTGCAATGCTCGCTGCACAGACTCCAACTCGAAGGTGTTGATGTGCTGCAGTTTTTCCTGCAGAAACCATGTCCCCCGGGCAATCTGTCGCTGCCATGATGCCCCCCATCCTGTGGTGGATGCGTCGGTAGAGACAACCTCTCATCGAGATGGCAGTGAGCCCATTGGAACTCCCTTCGTCATAAACACTGCATCTCGCCACTGAGCCAGTGATGAGAGGTAATGAGCAAACACCAACAGTTTCCTGCAACGGTGCAGTGTGCGAGATGGGTCTAGCCTTAGGCTGTTGAGCCACATCTGCAGTGGTCACAGAGATAACAGTCCCCGGGGTATTACTGTAGCGGCAGAAGTAAGCTTGCCCAACAGACGAAGATAAGCAATAAAGGGCCGTGCACGGCCGGGCGGAAAGGCGGCCAGCATCAACACGCTGATGGGCAAGCAGTCATAGTGAGGGAGTTCATCATAATCCCAAGAAATGTGACCTCTTGAGATGGGTCTAAGTTGCTCTTCTGCCAGTTCACATGAAGACCCAATAAGTCTATGTGATGGAATAATGTGCGTGTGTCTGCAGCCGCCTGGGCTTCCGTGGTCACAAAGATGAACCAATCATCCAAGTAGGGCAGGATCTTCAACCCCTTGGCCTGCAGAAGACACAGCCATGCACTGAGTGAACACATATCAATGTGAACACATCAATGTGTGTTCACATTGAGTCAAATGTCTTACCACCTGTTCAACCTGCATGCGAGAAGAAGAAAAAGGGACTGAGCTGTCATTGCCACGTGACAATATAGACTTACCGGTGTCACCGGGGGTCACACGTGACCATGTTGTTATAAGATTCTCGACTTATGCATGCGCAAGAGTGATTATTCAGTGCTTTAAGCACTGCCTCTGGCAGTCAGCAGGGATAAAATAGAACAATATTCACATTACTGTTGCAACTTAGCATCTTTGTTGTGATATTCACAAACGTTTCAAAATCAGTATTGACAGCTCAAGCATTTTAAAGATCGCCCAGAAAACTGCGAAAACTGCACCCCCGAATCCAAAAACAAGATTTGAGCAAGTAATTAATATATTTTCCAACCCAATCACTGTACTCACCAGTGCTCAAGGTGTACACTGAGCTGTCTGTTGTGCTTGCTGTTCTGTACAATATTTTGCTGTCCAGACCTAAGAACAGAAAGAGCACATCAGTAAAAGCTCAAAGAAAGAAGTAGAGAAATAAGCTCAAGAAGAAGATAGTCTGATAGCTTGAATTGGAATAGTTTAACATATTATCTTCTAAAAAAGATGGAACCAGGACATGTGGTTTTCTCATTGGTGGTTATGTAGCAGTGTACACAGTAGGGCTTCAAGAGAGAAACAGGTCATTTGACAACATTAATAGATCAGAAAGTACTTCTGACAGACTAGCTTGAAAAGAATTGGCTTAGACAGTTTGCATCTAGCAGGCAGTTCCTGGAGACAGCTCTGTCTGTCAGGTAGGAGTGAAAAGCACACAGCGTGTGTGGAAGAGGCAGTTCTACAGTGCAGCTCTAGTTTTTCAGCTTTCCATTCAGAGACAGCTTTTCTGTCATTCTTTTACGAAATGTCAAAAATTCCACTTTACCACTGTTAGGAAACATGGGATAACAAAATTCTCTGCACACAGCGCTAGTAAAATGCCTTTTTAACAATAGTGTACTGATTAAACAGATGAATTTATAGAAAGAAATCACAGTAAGAAGCTTGTGGCTTTAGTTCTGGTAGAGCTGCAATATTATTTAACATAATATTACATAATATAACATAATATTACTGACTGGGTTAGTATCAGAATACATTAAAGACCTCTTAGGTCTTCTGGTTCATGGAAAGCAGAGCAGACCAGAGAATCTGAGAAGCACCATTCAGCTTCTATGCACCACAACTCTAGAGCAAATTTCCAGAAAACTGCAAAACAGCCAAAACACTGAGTTCTTTTAAATCTAGATTAAATCTAAACTGTTTCGAGCTGCTTTTGATCCATAATAACTGAACCATTGACCAGTATGTTTGATGTGTATTGATGATTTATGAAGCATAATTTAACTGTAGTGTCTATGTATGTCAGATACCTTTTAAAATATTAATGCCAACATAATACAGATGAAGTTAATAAAGCCTCAACATAATCAAGGAGTTAGTTAACAGGAGAACATCACACAAATACATTTGAATTATCTGTTTCTCGAGGTAAAAACAACAACAAAAAAAGCCAAATAATTATTTCCAAAATGCATTGTACAGTTATGTCCTCAAGCTAGCACACAACACTACCAAAAGCAGAAAACTCAATGCTGCCTCTATAAACGAATAGCAGGGACATCATTATCAACACACAACATTTATGTGCAAAATAACCTTTGCTGTTATGTTAGCGTTATTTGAAGTTTCTGCTTTGCTGTGTCTGTGTTTTAGTAGAAAGAAGGCACTGACCCTCAATCAGAAAAAGTCATTTGGAAAATCTTGCGATACTGAACGAACTATGCTCCAAACAAACCAGACACTTCGAAGAGGCTTTGATGCATAATCTAAGAAACCCTGTGTGTTAAGTACTACAACAGTTTGACTTGTTTACTTGCAACTTTGGCATAAATAAACTTGGACTATAACATTGTTGCGAGAGAAACAAATGACGGATTCACAAACGTGATTAGCCAGAAGTCATGATCTTGTTTAGAAGTTATTGCAGCTTTCATATTTGCTTCCTTCTAACAGATTTGTTTTCCATTTTCATTGTACAAGATGAATGCCTCATTAAAGTTGAAAAAGACCTGATCATGAATACACTGTGTGGTCCTTTTCATTTCAAGAGTGTGTCAAGAAATGTAAATAAGAAAAAAAGAACTAAAGAGCAGCAAATGGAGTCCTGCTGGGCTCCACCACCCTCAACTGAAGGTGGATGAATAGTGTCATCTTGGTCACAGGATGAACAGACAGCCGAATGACGTGGATGCACCTCTGTGTTCAATGGCTTGGATGAGGCTGATCAGGGCTGGGGGAGCCGTCTCCGGTGGAGTGAACTGCTGGCTGAGGTCTGGCACTGGAACAGCTGAAACAACACAAACCTCAGTTACACTCTGACCTGCATGAGCCTGCTGCTCACTACCACAACTTCCACAGACAATTTCCCAGTAGAGAAAACCAGATGAAAGATGAGAGTTTTGTGTCCCCTCTTTCTCCTTAAGAAAGAGGCGGACACACTGGATTTCGTTTGAAGAACAAAACTGGATTTCATATCCGCACCTAGCTTGGTAAAAAAAACAATGCATTAAAATGAACTAATGTCCATGACGCAAGCAATTCCATCCATCCATCCATTTTCTATACACCCTTCTTCCCTAATGGGGTCGGGAGGGTTGCTGGTGCCTATCTCCAGCTGCGCCCCGGGCGAGAGGCGGGGTACACCCTGGACAGGTCGCCAGTCTGTCGCAGGGCAACACAAAGACATACAAGACAAACAAACATTCACACACACTCACACCTAGGGAGAATTTAGAGAAACCAATTAACCTGACAGTCATGTTTTTGGACTGTGGGAGGAAGCCAGAGAACCCGGAGAGAACCCACGCATGCACAGGGAGAACATGCAAACTCCATGCAGAAAGACCCCGGGCCGGGAATCGAACCCAGGACCTTCTTGCTGCAAGGCAACAGCTCTACCAACTGCACCACTCTGCAGCCAACGCAAGCAATTGAATCTTCAAATTCAAAACTACTTTACTGATCTCAAAGGGAAATTTAATTTACTTGAGTAACAAATTTGTTTGCTGCACATAAACTGATGAAAGAAACAAGTTGCTAACTAAAAGGAGCAGAAAAAGAAGAGAGAAAAAACTGCAGATGGTGGAAGAAAAACTTTATCTACTTCCCAACTCCCCACGGACTAAATCAAACCTTTTCAGCAGGGAGAAAAGAAGAAAGAAGAAAAAAAGGAAAATCTCATTTCCCTCCCTGTTCTTCCCCCCCTCTTTCTTCTCTTTTATCCACTCTGGCTTTCTGTCTCTCTTCCCCAGCGCTCCATCCTGCTCGGGGTTTCACCTCAGCTCTTTGCGTGAGTGGAGCACAATAAAGGATTAAAACTACTGAACAAGCAGAAGCCTGGTGCCAGGCCCGGCTCTGCCCAGTCAGGACAGCCAGAGCCTCCTGCTCCATTCAGGACTTTGGGTTGATGGGGTATAGGGGTGTGGGGGGAGTAGGCTTTTCCACTGGATGTGGGGGTGGTGGAGGCCTGGCCTGGCTGAGGCTTGGCAGCCGATAAATGTTCCTGGCTTGGCTAACCGCTGCTGATTATTAATTTGGGGAGTTCAGAGGAGTAACGCCGTGTCAGCACATTCCCTCCACGTCTTCTCTCTCTTTCTCTTTCTCTCTCTAAAAGCCCCCTCAGCCCCTCCTGAATGTCTCGCTGTCTTGTTCTCCGTCATCTTGTCTTCACTCTCCTGCACACTTGTTCTCAGTAGATTTTCTCTTCCACTCTCACCCCCTTCAGGCCTCTCTCATTTCATTTTCTTTTTCACTTCTTTTCCCTCTTTGTGCCTCTCCCTTTGCCTGGATCCATATTGGCTAGTTAGCCCTGAAAACTCTGCTCTGAACTGCCTCTGCCTCACAGCAGACCTTATTTCATTCTCACCATCATGCCACAGGATATGCTTCTAGATGCATAATACCTTCTGCTCAGTGTTAGCAAAACACAGCAAACCAAAGAATCATACACTTTTAACTAACCTCTTTTTCACCTCCAATACCAATACAGATATCTGAGGTTTAGTATCAATCAATACCGATCCAATACAGAAAAACTGCTGGTTGACTTAAAAGGCTTTTTCCACAACACAGACATAAATGTACAGAATTACAAATTTATTTTATACAGTAAGTCTACACCAGCACACTTAAATACATCAACAGTTTCACAAACTTGGTCAAACATGTAAAAACAACAACTTTCATTTGTTCAGTCAGGAGTATAACAACCAATGTAAAATGAATGATGAAGAAACTGAAACAACAAGTTGACAATTTTGGTCAAACATGTAAAGAATAAACTTCACCAAACCTTCTTTCAAATGGTTTAGAAAGTGCAACTAGGAATTCTAAATATAATATAAAATAAATAAAGCATGATGTTGACCAGAGCACAAAGCATAGAAATTGACTGAATAGATTTGTCTCTTTGGATTTAGCACATAGTCACTGATACCCAATCTAGAATTGTTCACAATATCAGGGCCGACACAGATAATAATATTGGATCAGTGCATCTCTGCTTTTAACTCCAAACCTAAATAGGGACAGAATTTTAACACATTACTTTTGATTAATTAATTACATAGATTTTATCATGTTAAAAATCTGAATGCAACTAATTGTACTTTTCTCTTTACCTATAAAAATCGTGAGCTGGAACTTTTGTATTTGTATGAACACCCTCAGCTCACAGTCTGACTGTTTTAGAGACCAAAGCATCCCAGGAAAGTCCTGACCTTACTCGAATTCAGAATCTGTGCTGAGACTCAACAATTGCTCTCCATCCAATGAGCTATAACTTGAACTATTTTACAGAAGGACTATACAAAATGTTCTGCTCTATAGATGTTCAATACTGAGATGGCTTATATTCAAAAGCTAATATATGAGCGTCAATAAAAGCCTATTCCAATTTATTAAATTTTATTGTTCATGGCATTTAAATAAACAAAACCGAGCATCTGTTCTCATCTCAATCTAAATATTTAGGAGTTAAAATTTTGATTCCTCGGTAAGTCATGATATTCAGCTGCAAAACTTAGTTTCTGTAAAAGCTAAGAATGTTTACATTTTCAGTCTTCTTTTAAAACTTGAACTTAGAAAATAATGGGTAAAACACAGAAAGGAGGATAAAACCTGCCAAGCATTTTAAAACCATGTCAGTGACTCCATGAAAGGTGGCGACAAGACCAGTTGGCGTCTGGCTCATGTACAGTGTCTAACACGTGTATGCTGATGCTCAGGTTTCACTACTCCATGTCTTCAGTACATCCCAACTATGTCGACAGGCAATCCATCACAATGACTGGGCACACTGTAAAGTCCCAACAGAATACATTAAGTCCCTTAGACATTGGAAAAAGATGCCACAATAGTGGCAAACACAGAGAAGAGGGTTACAAAAAGTCTTAATGCTTGGCCAAATAATCTTTTAGAGAAAGTCAGTAGCTGCATTTCCATTACAAATATGTGAAAAACTATCAATATTCTGCTAATTTAAAAAACAAAAAACAAAAACAAACTAATATTCCAATTGCAGTTTACGTTAAAAAAGGAAAATAAAATAAAATAAATTAAAATCAGATTGTTCATGCAGTTAGTTATTAAAAATGACAAGATATTGTTACACAAGATTTGTAAAGGAGAAGTATTATGTAAGATTTACTTTTTTGAGCTTTACATTATGTTATAATGAATTCCCTCATCAAAAACATACTTAGAGTGTTGCTTTGATTCTTTCATCAATGTTTGACAAATCCTTTAATCTGCCATCGCAACCATTCACCCTTGCAAAACTAACTCCTCCTCAAAGACTTTGGGCTTTGGCCTCATAGAGCAGCCCTCCCCCTATGTTTCTCCCTCTCAGCTCCTTTAGACTAGCCAGCAGCTATTAGCAAAACACCTGGTAGAACTGTACATCTGCTGAGCTCATTATAGGCGCTATGTCTCAGAGCAACGTTGTGTCAGGTTCCATGTTTTTCTGTGTATTTATTTAAAGTTCCCTGTGTGTCTGAGTCTCTGTGTTGTCCTGTCTCCCCTTGATTAGTTCCCAGGTGTGTCTCGTTCCCTGATTACCCTCTGTGTATTTAGTGTCACCTGTGTGTCTGTGTCGGGTCCTCGTCTGATGTTTGCTCGTGCCGTCATTGTGTCCATTCGTTTATTCTGTTTGCTACCAGCGTTGAGCCATTTGTTCCCGCTCAGCTGTGCTGCCAGGACTGCTCCTCGTCGCCACCCCTGTGCGGCCCCAGAAACTGCTCCTCGTCGCCGCCCCTGTGCGCCCCCAGAGACTGCTCCTCGTTGCCGCCCCCGTGCAGCCCCACAGGGGGCTGCACGGGGGCGTCTCCCTTGGTGCGGACGCCCGCCAGACCGCCTCCGTTGTTCCCGCCGGACAGCGTCCATGGTTCCCGCGGACGGCCGCCGGACCGCGTCCGTGGTTCCCGCCTCCTGCGCCGCGGACGGCCGCCGGACCACCTCCGTGGTTCCCGCCTTCCTGTGCATCCACCCACCCCGTTGGGTTCGTTTTTTGTTGTTTTGGACTTTTGGCCTTTTTGTGCCTCCGCCCACCCCGTTGGGTTTGTTTTTTGTTTTTGGCTCTGGACCCTCGTGTCTCCGCCCAACATTTTATTTTGGGTTGTTTTTCGTTGTTTATAGACTCTGGCCCCCCGTCCAGCTCCTCTCCGCCCACCCTTGTTGTGTTTTCTGTTTTGGGCGTCTTGGAGCCGCCCTTTAAGGGGGGGGTACTGTCAGGTTCCATGTTTTTCTGTGTATTTATTTCAAGGTTCCTGTGTGTCTGAGTCTTTGTGTTGTCCTGGCTCCCCTTGATTAGTCCCCAGGTGTGTCTCGTTCCCTGATTACCCTCTGTGTATCTAGTGTCACCTGTGTGTCTGTGTCTTCATCGGGTCCTACGTCTAAGTTGTCTCGGTCGTCAGTGTATTGAGTGCGTCTTTAGTCCTTTGTATAACCGGTTGCTACCGGCGTCGAGCCCTGGCTTCCGCTCGGCCGTGCTGCCCGGTGTTTTGGACTATTTGTGGACTGCGTTTGGATTACTCCTCAATAAATTCCTTTTTCAACGCATTTTACCTGGGTCTGCTGCATCTACCTCACCTCACACCACATCCACTCTTGACACGTTGGTAAATACATTGTTAAAGGGTTAATACACGTGGGTTTTTAGCCTTGATTTAAAACTCAGGGTTTCAGATGTTTTGCAGTTTTCTGGATTTGTGCCAGATTTTTGCTGCATAGAAGCTGAATGTTGCTTCCCAATTAATGCATACTAAAAAGCTGCTTGCTCATGTAAGTGAACAGTAAAAATGGAGAGGAGTTTCAACATTTTTTAGAAATATTTTAATCCCAAATATACACAATATTCAAGTGTATGTCATTGTTAGGGGATTTATTTAATGCTTCCTTTGTAGTTTCTGACATGCAAAAAAAAAAACAGAACTGAAAAAAATTATATAGCGGTGTGCCAGGAAACTGAATCCATCTGGTTCTGTAGGTGGGTGACACTGTAGCTCTTTTCTTATCCCCTTTAAGCCTCTCTGTACAACCTTTGTTTTTTTTTCTGTCTCTACTGTCCCATGACCGTCTCTCAGCTTTCTACATCGTCTCTTTGAAAATGTTTTCTCTGTAGCGTGGGGAGAGAAGGGAGAACAGGGAGAATGAGACGAGGCCTCTCTTTTCAGAGCGCTGCCTTGCTAACACGGTTTATGGGCTGCCCAGAGACAGTATAGGCTGTGTGTACGTGAATCAGGGAGAGAGCTGGGAGGGTAGAAAAAAGAGAGGAACACGTTAGGCAGAGGGGGCTTTAGGCAGCGAGAAGGAGGACAAAGGGAGGAGTTTGCAAAAATGCCAAGGCATGGTTCACTTCAGCAGGCATTTAGAGGGAGGCCAGGGAGAGGAGAAGGAGAGGAAACAGTTCTCCCTAGGTTACTAAATCTGTTTCTGTAGAGTCAAACTGTTGTGATGTTAAATTTACAACATCTGTTGCTACGTGAAGTATTGACAATGCCTGTATCACTGAACTATAAAAGAGAGATAAGATGATCGTGTGTGTCAACCTTTAACATGATTGTCACTTAATATAGATCACACTTCTTATTTGGTAGGTTTCACCCCAGAAAATTATCTTAGATAATAAAATCTTAATGATTTCATTATCGTGCATCCCTTCTGCCAATGCCAATGCAGAATGGATGCACGATCCACTTTTTTTTACTTCCGATACTGATACTGTTACCTTAAGCTTAGTGTCAGCCGATACCGATCCAATACAGAAAAACATTGCTGAATGACTTAAATGTTTCTCTTTTTATAAACACAGACATGAATGCACTGATTACAAATTTATTTGGTAACTCTGCACCGGTACCGCACACTTAAATACACTAAGTTTGGTCAAACATGTAAAAACAACTTTCATTTGTTCAGTATTCCAATTAGGAGTAGTAAAATAAATTATAAAGAAACAGACAAAAACACACACATTACAACAAACTGTCATGATTTGCGGTTGTTGTTGGTTCTGACCCAAAAGCACAGAGATGAGGCAGCAACTGAATATGATGATTTAATGAATATTTCAATATTTCAGTCCAGGCAACTCACGTGACCAAAAGACTAGGAGCTAAAGGCTAGGAGCTCAGCCACTGGTAGCAACTGGTACATTTTACAAGATAACAACATGACGTATGACAGCAAAGACAAGGATCTGACAGGGAAACACAGAAACAAGTGGGATTAAATACACAAGAGGTAATCAGGGAACAAGAGACACAGCTGGGAGCAATCAGGGCAGAGAAGATGACAGAAACTAAATTTACACACAGAAAAACCAAATCCTAACACAAACCTTCTTTGAAACGATTTAGAAAGTCCAATTAGGAATTATAAAATAAATACTAAAGCATGTCACTGAGAGAACAAAGCATAGAAATATTCAAATATAATCTGAATAGATCTGTATAATATATAATCTGAGCAGATTTATATCTATGGATCAGGCACCCTGACACTGATACCTGATCTAGATATTAATACATATATTAATATTGGATCAGTGCATCTCTAATTGACCGTATCACAAGGAACCTTAACCTTAACCGTATCACAGGTTTAAAGGGATCCTTGAATTATTTCATATAAGGACTGATGCTATACTGGGCCTTTGCAGTTGACCCATGATAGTTACACCTCTGACGGCTTAAGGACGGTATTGAGAGCAAATATGGTCTTCCTTCATCAGGGGAATGTTATAATCCAGTACTGACCTGTGACCTGGATGTTAAATGCATTTAATTGGCAGGGCAATCAAATCTAATAGTCAGTCAGGGTGAAGTCTTATGCAAACTTCCTAAATCTGTAATTCTTGGGTGAAAAACTCTACCAGGTTCTGGGACGCTTGGGCCACATGCCAGCCCTTTCCACCTTGGAAAATATAATCTAACTAGGGCAATTTGTGGTTATTTGCATCTTTATTTGTCTCCCTGAACAGCCATCATAACAAACCTACATAATTTGAATTTATTTAAAATACTTTTATGCTTTCTTTCTTAGTATGGCAAGCATATCTATTCTTCAGGATGTACAGTTGTTTTGGATCCACTACAACAGGCCAGGGGAGGTGGAATACATTCAAATATAGAAGTGAAGGTGGTGAATTCACCTAAAACTGATGGTGGTGACAAACCAGATCAGATTATTCAATGACCTGCCCACTGATGCAGCTTACAGTCTAAGTGAGGTTTTGGATTGGTATGGTATTAAAAGAAGGTTTAAAGTCATGATGCTGGATGCTCAATTTACAGACAAGGCACTTCATTAACTGCCAAATTTTGTTGTTATTAAACTGTGTCATAAATGTTGCAAAGAAATATTCAATAAAAAACAGTCAGACCAGGATCTCTGACCAGTCCTAAGTCATGAGACAATGACCATAAAATGTTGACTATCAGTCCCTCATTGCAATACTTCTTTGAATGTTAACTTAAAAATCTACATAAAGATGATTATTGATGGGGCAACACAAATTGGCAGTGTATGATGCTAGTCAAAACACTACTCTATTCACTTTAATGAAAAGAAACCCACACAAACACCATCACACCGCCCAAGCTGTCTATAGGGTTTCTTTTTCAAGCAATGCCACATCTGATAGAATAAGTCAGTTACACTTTATTTGAGGGGATGTGAATAAGACTCTCATGATACCGTCATAAACATGACATAACACCTGTCATGAACATGAGTAAGTCTTCATGAATATTTATGACTGTTGTCATAAAGTGTAATTCGGTAAATCATGACATTTTTAATACAAAGTTGACATTATTTAAATGATAATTAATATGTATATTAATTATGTATATTAATATAATATTAATATGATAATTAATCAAGAAATTATAATCTGACATAAATTTGTTATAAAAGTATTACTGATTAAACTTTAGCTTTAATAACATAAAGCTACATAGTTTTTAAAGTTTAATCACTAATACTTTTATTACAAATTTATGTCAGATCATAATTTCTTGGTTAATGTCAAAGACATTTTTGTCTGGTTCAATGACAAGTTGTCATGCTCGTGACAGGTGTTATGTCATGTTTATGATGCTGTCATGACAGTTTTATTCACAACCCGTCAAATAAAGAGTTGCCAATAAGTCTTGATCTGTTGTTGTCTTGTAGCATATCAGCACAATACATCAAAAGTGTGCTAAACAGCACCTCCAGGATATTGCGATTTGTAATTTTTTGCAGTCAAAATCACTGATTTTGTGGTGTTACTTCAGAAATATTTGCAAGATATTTTGTAATATTTCTTTCTTCAGTAAGACCTTTCCAAACACACTTTATTACAAGGTGTGCAAAATAATTTCCGTCTAGCTGCTGGATTGAAACAGCAGCTACTAGGAAGCTCCAACAGTACAGTATGTACTGAGGAATCTCTATTAGAGAATGTGTGTGAGGTGGAGCAGCTCTGCAAACGCAACACATGTGAGACACCCGATATGTTTCCAACACCAGTTTTGTGAAAGCACAAAAAAGCAGCTTCACACAGTTCCATTCAGCCTACTCGTAAGTATATTGTTTATGTCCCCAAAAAATGGCAAATTCTGATTCCAGGTCACAGTAAAGACAGACTAAATGAAGTAAAAATGATTGGTCTATCTACCATTTTAGTTGTCATTTTACAGGAGTTGCTCTGTCATGTCTCTTTACCTACTTAGTTTCTTTTGCTTCACCTCTTCCACTTCAAACACAACGTTATAGCTAGTTGTAATCATGTGAGATTTTGTCACATTTTTACTGTAGTCGAATATATTAATTACTGTCCCTAGATGTATCCTTCCAGTGTAAGTTAAAAAGCTAACATGGTGGACATACACTAAGATATAAAATCTGGGAAGATAAACTAAAGCTTTGCGTGTCAGCCAAGTGATCTCTGAGTAATAGAGTTTATTAGCTTAAAGTAATAGCCTTAGCGCTAACATAATGAATAGACAAACGGTTAAAGCAAAGGTAAATCAGAGTTCACAGCCAACATGCTTAGTGCCACTGAGTCCACCTGTCATACAGCATGTAAAGCAGTTCAAATCAAATCTCACATCATGGCAAAGGAGAGATAGACATTTTTGTGCTGATAAGCTCACAATAACTTTGGGTGCCAGAGACACATGTTAATGTTTAATGTGACTAGCCCTTCGGATGGACAGAATCAATGCCAGATCTCGAGAGTCCAGTACTTTTCAGTAAGCAGATGGATTAGCCCTTTATTATTCAGTAGAGTTTGGTTGGCTATGCCTCCAAAGCGATAAGGCTTATCACGTGTTGTAAGAAAAGATTAAAGGGTTAAACCACGGTCACAGCCAAAAGGGAGTACCCTCTAAAACTACTGGAAATTAGAGGGTGACAGTTAAAGATGTACTTCACCAGGTTCAGCAGTAAGAACACAGACTAAATTAAAAAGTTTCAGAAACTACCTGTCTGACAACATTTGCAATACATTTATTTATATAGCAAATAAACTTGCTATACAAGTTTGTCTGTATAGCACATTTTCAGCAACAAATATTTGCTGAAAATATTTTATTAAATATATCTGTTCTATGTATAGAGTCTGGAGGAGCTTTTATTTTGAAAATCCTAAACCGGATGCTGTCGGTTATGTCTTGCGCGCCAACATGCAGCAGAATGAGTAAGAAACGCCATGTTAGAGAATTTATCCAGAGGAATATTATTAGCAACCTGCTTCAATCCTTTTTTGGAACAATCTCTATACAGATATTGATTGGGAACAAACATGGTTATTGCCAAGAAAGTTTTTCATCTCAAATAAAGTACGGGAGGTGTCTCTTAAAATTCTACACAGATGTTACCCTATAAATTCAGTACTGACTAAATATATTCCAAATATTGATCCTCTTTGTTCCTTTTGTCACATCGAACAAGAAACCTTAATCCACTTTTTTTGGGAATGCTCTTTCAGCAAAATATTTTGGTGTAACTTCAATATTTTTTTTAGTCAGAAAAGTAATATACTTATTCCTTTGAATGTTAAACATGTTTTCTTTGGTATTTCCAATAACAGCATGTCTGGGAAAGAATAAATTATCAACCACTCCCCGCTCTACTAGAAAGGTTGGGGACCACTGGTCTAGACTATAACTTGTATAGTCACCTGGTTGGTAGTGTTAATACCTAACCTTTTGGTTTAGGTGTTAAGGGGGGAGGTGTTACGGCTGGTGGCCTTGTATGTTTTTTAGTCTCTTTCTTTTATGTATATCTGCAGTTTTCTAATGAAATTAACTCCACTGGGAACTGGCTGCAGCCGTAATCCTCCTGTGCCACTCCCTGAGGTCTACAGCAGAGCTGACTGGCTCACCAATTATCAGCTCCCTGATGAGGCCTCCCTTTTTAAGCCCAAGACTTCCTGGGAGAAGGCATGGCTGATTCTTTACTGAGACAGCTTGCCACTTTGCTGGGTGTTTGACTGTGGTATACTGCATTGTCTTTGTGTGAGCTTTAGTAAATCTTTGTTACCTGTGATAGTCCCAGATGGGAGCTTTGTATGTAAGCTTATAGTAGCCTAACAGAGTTTTGTTGTTTGTTGTTAACCTTAGGTTTTGGTCCTGTTTTGTTTGGTTAAGATCTTTAGTTTCCAACTCTGGTTGTTTGGTGGACATTGTTTTATTCAGTGTTTTGTTTTTTGTTATAACACCTTAACTTTTGATTGTAAGTAGGCCTGTCACGATAGCAAATTTTGCTGAGCAATTAATTGTCTCAAAAACTATTGCGATAGACGATAATATTGTTTGAAGACCTATGTACACTGATTTAATGGAAATGACATAATAATACATGCGATTTCCTGCCAAAGACAGATACGCTTTATTTTCAAAAGAACACTCGAAAAGGAACTGATAAAATAAACAAAACAACCAAAAACAAAAATGGATTCTCAGTCTCCATCATCAAAATGTACTTGAATAAAAACACCAAAGTTTAAATAAACATTGCATTCAACCAAAAGAGTGCAGATTATGAAGTCTGTATACTATATTGCCCTTCAGTAATCATTGGATTTAAATAGAGAAGATGGGCACATCCAACTACCTGATGAAATAGTTCACACTACACGTTAGTTCACACCTACATTTTACCCTTACAACTATCTTAGAAAGTTGATCGTTCTAAGATTGTCTCTTGTGATCATCCTGTAGTGTGTGGTGTGTTACAGTAGATCGTTGCTGCCCTCCGATCTAAATCAGGGGTTTTCCCCACTGGGAGTGTTAACACAGCCTGTTGAATGTGACAGGTTGCCAATCAGAAAGCGCAGATTCTCCTCCGTGCTTTCTGTGGGGAAATTACAGAGGAGAATCCCGAACAGCTGACACGGCGCAACCCAAAGTTCAGCGGACATTGGAGATGATATGTGGAAACAACATTAATGTTTATAAAACATTTCCTGCAAAAATATAGAAATGACGAGGGGAGGAGTTGGAGCAAAATTGTTACGCAGTTGATAAACCCGGTAACTTTTCAGCTGTTCTTCATTAATGTGTGATAAATAGTTTAGAATGATTTTCATTCAGTCAGGACTGACACTAGAGCCACATGCACTGCAGGTAGATTGTAGTAAAGCATTGATTAATACCATTACACTAAGGAGATGAGGAAGGGAGGGTCAGTGGACAGCAGCAGAGTTGAGCCTTTTTTCATTCTGTGTCATCAACAGAAAGAGAAAAAGGCCAGAAGAGACGATAAAGGCGATAATTAAGATGACGTCGATAGTTTTAATTTATCGTACAATTAATTGATTTAGCTTTTATCGCAACAGGCCTAATTGTAAGGTTGTTTTTTTTACCTTTTTATTTTGTTAAACCCAAACAATAAATCCCAAACTGATAAACCTTAACATCTAGGTTTCTTTAATGTTACTTCTCCTTCCCCCTGGCCGAGCTGGGTCGTAACAAGCTATTTTGAACAACAGTCTTATGAAAAAGTTGGAACGTCTCATTAAATATTTATTTCTTTGATAAGAAATGTCATTTTGATTTTGCTTTCTGTGGTGGATGTTATCTCTGGACAAGAAACTGATTTAACAGCACCTTACATGATTAAGCTTGCTTTACTCGTTAACAAAGGAATTAAGCAAAATGTTTATTCTAACCGAGGAGAACATTAGGAAAACTAGCCCCGCAAAGCTAGTTTTAGCCCCTGTTGTTGAAATAATTCAGTGTGATGCTTCTTGTAGCCATTTAAAAGTCTCTAACAACAGTTTGAGAAAGGTTTGAGGAAAATTTTGACCCATTCCTCAATCATCCGATACAAGGTGTAATTCCTAGTGAATTCTACATTCCTGCTACAGCAAAGCATCCCCAAACAATGAAACTTCCAGCTCTATTCCTTAAAGTTGTAATTATTAGGCAGCTTCATTTCCTCAGGCAAAATGGGCCAGAAAAGAGTGTCTGTGAAAAGTCCAAAATTGTAAAAAGTCTTTCAGAAGATATTGAGGCAACCATCAAACGTTTTGCTGCAAAGTCAACAGAATCGCAAGAAACGTGTTGAGAAAAAAGACGTAAATGAATTAAGAATAAAACGTGAAGCTACCAGGAACCCATCATCTTCCAGTGCTGTCATATTCCAGAACTGCAACCTACCTGGAGTTACCAGAAGGACAAGATGTCATAGCTCAGAGACATGGCCAAGGTAAGGAAGGTTGAAACCCAACCACCACTTTTCAAAGGTTTTATGGACTGATGAGATGAGAGTGACTCTTGATGGACCAGATGGATGGATCAGTAATGGGCACAGAGCTCCACTTCACATCAGACTCCAGCAAGCTGGAGGGGGGTGCTGGTATACACTTAAAGATGAGCTAGTTCTACCGTTTCGGTTTGAAGATGGACTCAAAATCAAACCTACTGCCTCCTGTTTTTATAAGACACTTTCTTCAAGCAGTGGTGCAGGAAAAAATCTACATCCTTCAAGAAGCCCATGATTTTTATGCAGGACAATGCTCCATCACATGCATCAAAGTACTCCCACTACGTGGCTGGCCAGTAAAGGGCCTTAAAGAATAAAGAATAATAATGTTGTCCCCTTCCCCACCAGACATAAACTCCATTGCTTTATAATCCTGTACACATAGATATTGCCCTATAAAAGCCAAGACAGGAAAGTGGGTAATGAGAGAGGGGGAAGGCATGCAGCTCAAACCTGTGACTGCGTCATCAAGGACTGAGACTTTCATACATGGGTTGTGTTTTACCCCTGTGCCACTGCATCACCCCTCTCTCCCACTTCACAGAATTACTAATTATACCAAATATTTAAAATACTAAATGTATTCAAAAAGTATTCTGTCTGATAAAATATACAATAAAGATGAGTTCACTCACACTCTTGACCATCACTGTTGTTTGCAAGTGTTGGCTGTTCGTCAGATTTACGGGAATACCAGAAACAAAATAAAAAGGTTCTGGGTTGGGATTTTTGCATGTAAAAATTAAATGCAAATAATTGCATTAATGGCAAACCCACCAACCCCCCAAAATCATAAAGTTAGTTGACTGGAGCCTAGCTTAGGATAAAATGATACAAGGAGAATTGTTCTGATGTTCTGCTATGTGAATGCGCTCCTGTTCATGGAAATGCAGAGATTATTTCTTTATCATGAGTTAGATGAGATAGATTTTCCTTCGATAGTACACATCCAAGGTTTCCCCAAGAAAACTTGCTAAGCCCGGGCGCTAAGGCAGTCATTCATCCAGCGGTCCGTCATGTTTTTGAGTTAAAAAATCTTTAAAGTTGGCAGGAAATTTGAAAATATCACTTGATAATTATGTGTTATTGAAAGATTGTAACATTAATCCCTGAACACCAACTACAAAGTCTCAAAAAATGTTAACATTTTAAAAAGACTTTAAAAATAAGCAACGCTTAGCCTGGTGGGGGCAAAAGTAAACCCTGATGCCTCACCAGGCTTACAATGCACTCTGGGTAAACCCTGACATCCATGCAACAATCGCCAATACCCGTTTATCTCCTGCAGTGTGATTAAAGCTAATATTTAGCAGTCCTTGAGGGAAATGCAATTTTTCTGCCATAATCCAAGAGCACACACATTCAGTCTGAAAACAGAATTTCATGTCTTTCGTTCTCAAAACTTGTAATACTTTTGCTTACATTTTTATTTTGAAATCAGGGCTTCATGTCTTCCTTCTCAAAACTTGTAAAAAGTGTACTGAAAACTTCTCACGTTCAAACTTAGTCTCTGCTCGGCACAAATCTTCAATTGCAAAAATCTCTGCTGGCTGACGTTAAGTGTACTACAGAATAGAAAGCTGACATTGTTGTTTCTCCCTACATCCAGTGGGTGGCGCAATCGATAGTAGCCATACAGGCACATCCGCTAGAAGGAAACAAGCGCACCCAGTCCAATACTTTCATTCTATTGGCTGAGAGGTTGCCAGGAGACTGTGCCAAAAGGCAGTTCAATGTTTCATAAGAAAGCAGAGTCTGAGCAGACTGTGAGCGAGAGGAGAAGTTTTGAGTACAAGCATTACAGGTTTTGAGAGGAAAGACAAGAAGTTCTGCTTTTAAAATGAAAATGTAAGCAAAAGTATTAAAATTTTTGAGAACAAAAGACATGAAATCCTGTTTTCAGACTGAAAATGTGTGCTCCTGTTTTATGGTAGAAAAATTCCACCAAACAAGCAGAGTTCTGGAAGTGAAGATTTGCTCCGAGCAGAGAGGAAAGACATAAAGTCCTGCTTTCAAATTAAAAATATAAGCAAAAATATTACAGGTTTTGAGAACAAAAAACATAAAATCATGCTTTCAGACTGAACATGTATGCTTTTGGATTATGGCAGAAAAATTTCCCATACCGAAAGGAATTGTTTTTGTTAAAGAAATAAAAGAAAATAGATAGAAGAGTATCCTCTGGACAAATTTGTTGCCACTGTGCAAATATGAGCAACATTTGTTTTTACAAGAAACACAATATGAAGCATTTCTCCATGTTATTTTAACATTTCTTCTATCAGCCCTTACAAAAAAATCCCATGAAAATCACATGTGACTTTCACATGTGATCACATGTGGTTCACACAAAGTTTTACATGTGAATGATGTGAATCACGTATGTGAAAGCACATGAATATGTGTGATTTTGGAACGTTTCGTGGTAAAATCACATGTGATTCACATGTGAATCACACATTTCCACATGTGATTCACACATTTCCACATGTGATCACATGTGATCACATGAAAATCACATGTGAAAACATGTGATCACATGTGATTTTCATGGGATTTTTTCGTAAGGGAGGAAATGGTGTTGGATGCACCCTTATGTGCAACCAACACATTGCACATAAGGGTGTGTCCAAATTCAGGACCTGCATCCTTCGAAGGACCTGGCGTACAAAGCAGACAAAGAAACCGGCCTACCTGAAGACGAAAGACTCGGCTTACTTGATGGATGAAGGACCTGGTACACTAAAAAAAATAACTCTTTGGATGAATATAAAAAAAACATGGAAAGGATTTCCACCTGATTACTTTGCTTTATTTCAGCACCATGTAATTCTGTTACTCCTATTTAAAGCAAATGTGTTAGGTCAACTTAATTTATTAAGGTTATTCCAATGTAAAGCAATTGTGTTGGCTCAACTTACGTTATTATGGTTATTCTATGGTTGATTCTAAATCTAACGTGTTGGCTCAACTTAATATGTTATGGTTATTCTAATTTAAATAAAATGGGTTGGCTCAACTTATTTTACTATGGTTATTCTATTAAGTATTGGCTCAACTTAATTTATTATGGTTATTCCAATTTAAAGCAAATGTGTTTGCTCAATTTAATTTATTAAGGTTGATTCAACTCATTTACTATTGTTGGATGTAATTTAAAATGTAATTTAAAAGAGCCAACCAAACTAATTTGCAACACTTTGGACCAAATAATTTACTTGACTAAGATTAATGGCAATTTAGTTGAAACCAACTTTGTTTTTCCTTTTTTTTTCCTCCGAAGAGTTTTTGCGGCACTAGTGGCTTGTTTTTATTGAGACAGTAGGCAGACAGGGTGAGGACATGGCAAAGGTTGCCAGGACCAGGAATCGAACCAGTAACGTCTGCGTCGAGGACTAAGGCTTCCAAACGGACGAAGGCCTCCACAGCACGCTGGAGAAACCAACTTATGTTACAGTGATACCTTCACACTACTTATTAAGTTGATCCAACTCATGAAAATTACGTTAGCTCAACAAATATGCTTCATGCTGAAAGAAAACTAGTTAATCGTGTGAAAATCCTTTCCATGATTTAATTACGTTAATTCAAAGACTTTTCTTAAAAAAAGTATTTTTTTAGAAAAAGACTTTTTTTTACAGTTCTTAAATGCTGAAAGAAATTTAAGAACCGTTACAGTGCAGTTCTTAAATGCCAATAGTGCCCTGCAGAGAAAAACAAATATCTATAGTTTAATGTGTAACTAAAACCTCTTTGAAGTCTTCCCAGGCGCAAAACAATTATGTCGCATAATCTCTCGTGATCCCCTGATCTTGCTAGCCCCTCTTCGGAGGGAAATGAATCTGACTAAATTGAATCACGTTATCTCAACTTGAATACGTTATTCAAATTGGGACAAAAACGATTGTCTCGCGTAAACTCACATGACATCCCGTGATCTCACTCGGCTTCAGCACTATATCAATCTGACTATAATGAATCATGTTATCTCAACCTGATTAAATTTCATAAACATGAAGTTGTTGAATTTTTTGTTTATCCAACATGATTGTATCATGTTTCTGCTTGAAACATGAAATTATTTAGTTAAAAGTACATGATATTCTTTTGTTAATCTGATAACCCCCAAGTTAATTTTTTGACAGTGTAGACAAAGCGTCTGAATTACAGAGGAGACGAAGAAACAGACCTACCCGGTAGACTAAGGACCCGATGAAGTACCTACCCTACCCAGGAGATGAAGAACTTGACCTATCCAAAGATGAAGAAACTAGCTTATGTGGTAAACAAAGGAGTCGGCCAAGACAGTAGATGAAGGACCTGCCCTAACTGCTAGATGAAGGATCAGGTCTGCCTGATAAACAAAGAACCCGGCTCATCCAGTAGACAAAGGTCCCAGTCTACCTGATGATGAACCAGTAGAAGGTAGGCCAGGTCCTTCAAATGACACAGGCCATGAACCTGGAGACACCCTATGTAGCTAAAGCAAGAGATATTTGATCTCAAGTAGTTTTACCCTGGTTAATTAAACCAGGATAAAACTAAATTGTCAATATGAAATGCAGTAACCAGCAGGAAGTTGTATTAAACATTAATATTAAACAGTATTATAAAAAACAAACATTTGTCTACATGATGATATTTATCAACTTTTCAGTTACTTGCTTACAATAAGGTTTAGCCCAACCTGTCCTTTGACAATAAAACTGCTGGAGCTAAAGCTCTTCTTTCATGGTAGCAATACAGCAATGCATTAGCAATGCAAACACTGCAGAGCTGTGTGCCATATCTGGATGCTAGATGTAAAAACATCCTAGAACTTCTCTGATTGTGTAACTTTTCCACATTTTGTTATGTTAGTCTTATTCAACATATTACATTATTGTCTTTCCACAAATTCTACATACAAATACCCAAATAACACCACTTTGACAATGTGGAAAAAAGTTTTGAGATTTTTGCAGCCTGATTTGAACTTGACTGAACATCTCTGGAGAGATGTGAAAATTGGCTGACAGACGTCTCCAACCAACCTGATGGAGCAGGAGAGGAACTAAAGAGAAGAACATGTCAAGCTGCCTAAAGATGGGTGAGATGAGCTGGAGGAATCATATTCAACGATTAAGACACATTAAGTCAACAAAGTATTAACCAAAGGTTGTGAATACTTACATAAATGTGATTTCTTGCTTTTCTTTGCTTAACAAATTTGTGAAATACTCAAAATCTTGGAGGTTTTATTTAGCAAGTATCAGTTATTGTTCAGATACAAGACTTCTCTTTTCTCTACTTTAGGGCTGCGTCTTTAAAAAGCCTGACCTACCAATTTCAATTTTGGCCGAAACTGATTTTTTTGTCTGAAATGTCTCTAAATACAGCAAGAAAGTTGCTGAGTTGCCAACAGGGGGATGTTAACCGCAAATGTGCAGACCTGACCTGGTGGGCCGGCCAGTCAGTCAAACCTCTGTCACAGGTCAACAAAAGATGAGAGTGGTTGATTTTTAGACCTTTGATGAGATAGATAAGATCAGTGGATAAGATCGACTTCACATGTAAGTATGGGCCGATCACCGATGTCCCAAAATGAAGGAAATTAATACTGCTAAATTGGCAGGCCAATAAATCGGTGCACCCCTACTCCATGTACTCCTCAAACTAACCCAAGCTAACTGGCCCTGGTAACCAACCATTCTGTAAATGATAAATTATTTCTAATTTGTTGTTTATTTTGTTTCAGTGAGATACACTGATATAGTAGCTTATAAACAGGTACACTGGTTCTATGTAACACCAATCAAAACAGCATACCTCTTCACAAACATCGGTATGTTGGCTGATAAAGAAACCTGTTGGACTTCCAATGTGCTATTCTGACAGGGCATGCCAAACCAACAGAACACCAGCATCAAGCAGAGATGGACCAAAATCTAACATCTAAAATAACGTAAAAGATCTTACTGTGAGATGGTTCTGGTATGGGAGCAGCCGGGAGAGGTCGCTGGGACCTTGGTTGACTTGATGGATGGGCCATTTTGATGGGACCAACAAATTCAACGAAGGTGCCTGGGAAGTCGCCTCTCTGCTTGGTGCGTTCGTTGTATCCTAGGATCCAGCCTAGACGCTCTGGGTGCTCCTCGAAGCCCTCCTCGTAGCTCAGCACTGACACCAGAGAAGCCTTACTGACAGTCAGGAGGTCCCCTGGCTGTAGGTCCAAGTCCTCTTCCAGGTCCTTGGTAAATGTGTAGAGCACACGGTATTGGAAGCCATCTGTCGTCATTTTGTTGAGTGGAGGAGTTCCTTTTTTCGTCAATAATGGAATCCTGCTCAGTTTCTTAAGCTCAGAAACTGAAACTGCTGCTGAGTCACTAAAGGGAGGTGTTGGTACTGTGGTTTCTAGGCTGGGGATGCTGAAGGAAGGAGGGAAAGTCACCCAAAGCTTAGAAGCATTTTTAGTAGTTTATAAGGTAGCTGCTGTAATGGTTGTGGTGGCAGCGGCTTCAGAGCTGACCAGTGTTGCTGGACTGCTGTACTTTCCTCAGCTTGATACCACGGTTCAGCCAAATGATGGAACAGAGGGAGAGCGTCGGCAACATACTCCTTTAAGCAGCAAAAACCTTGAGACTGGTCCTAGTTTTGTGTTCTGATGAAAGCTTACGTCAAGCCAACAGCCTGGTGTCGGTGGATCTCCACGCTCTAAATAGACAGATTGGAGGAAAAATGTTTGGAGTAGAGAGCTTTTAAATCCTTTAGGTTTGCTGAAATTCAGCAGAAGGAATAACTGATCTGCATAGGAAAAACAAGAAACAAAAAAATAGAAAAAAAAAGTTAAACAAGTGATACTAATTTGAAAATAATAATTAAAAAAGATGTTACAAAACAATCACAGTTCCGGCTAAAAGGATGACGCTGTTTGATAAATACCCAAAGAAAGGCAACAACAGACCTATTTGAAATGAAGCTAAAGCGATGCATGAAAATGGCGAACTGCGACAGCTCCATGCATCTGTGCAGTTTACACTTAGGAAGGAGAGATCGGATGATGATGCTGCGTCATAGCCACCAGCAGACTGGGACCTGGACTGGAGCCTTAGCTAAATTCACTCCCTCTGCAGAACACCTTCCTCAAGAACAACAGGTTTCACTATGAAACGCACACCAACAAGGCTGATGAACAGAAGTGAAAGGAAGGATTTTGCAGTATGAGAATGCAACCAAAGACATGAACCACAAATCAGCCAGAACGTTCCTAAAAAGGCAGGACGCTTTGCCACAGTTGTTCCTACATGGGACAGAAAAGCAGTAACTGTGTTGATTCAGACCTATTTTGGTTTGCTTTAGTCAAAACTCTTCAGTCACTCTCTATTACGTTTATCCTACTCAAGGTAAAGCTAGTTAAAAACAAATAGTCATTAATGTGTGAAGATTTATATATGTAAATGCAGCAAATACATCATCAGTGATTATGTGTAATTGAAAACCACAATATAAATAATTGCAAAGCCTAATGAAATGCACACAGCATATATAGTTTGTGTTGAGCATCTAAAAGAAAACTGCTTAAAAAGGTTGTTGATAGTCAAAAATAAGAGGACTCTTCTTCCTTGCTCTGCCTAATAAATGAAAAGCGATTATTTTAAAATTATCAGTCTAAAAATTACAGACTGAAAACAATATTATAGAATCTCTGGTGAAATATGGACCAATCATAAGTCTGTTCAGCAATCCAAGAATGAGGCTAAGTACGAACCGCTGCTGCATTACATTTCAAAATAGAAATTATGAGATAGATGAGAGATTACCATTTCCAGATTAAGTGCGACATCTGTAGTTTGTGGACCTGGCAAGGACAACAGTCCTATTAAAGTCTAAACATAATGAAATAATGTCTGAGGAGCAGGAACAAGTAGGAATAAAAAGTGGAAGTGGCAGAATAGTAAGTGAAATCATCCAGTTGTTTTGGTTTATTTGTTAAAACAAAATTTGGGGTCTTTTCCAAAATGGCTAAATCTGACAACCCGAAGGCCTAGTCAACGAGGCCTGGTGTATGCCATCGTTTCAGAAATCTCCATGAATGGGCAACATTTGCAGTGATCGTGTACAAAATAATCAGCTAAACGTCCAGTCTACATGCATGAATCCAAAAGTGCTTGCTTCTAAACCTTACTCTAGTTATTCTCTCTCCCCAAAGGCATTCCGAATGCGCGCACACATTTACTGAAAATGTCTTGTGAATAATAATATATATATATATATATATATATATATATATATATATATATATATATATATATGTGATTCAATATTTGGATTTGAAAGAGAATGTTTAAGGTTAGGGTAATACCCAGATGCAGGATCGTGCAAAACTCACCCCACTTTTTGCTCAGAAAGAAGCTGGACAGGCTCAGCAAGACTCAGTCCCACATCCTCCAGATCGACAAGCAAGAAGTGCCAGGCTAGACACGTGGCACTGGCATACCCAACCACAGCCCGCAATCCTCACACCACTATCACACCCCCCCACCACCACCCACCCAGAGCCAAAACTCCTCTGCCTCATCTCTCCACCTGCTCCTCACCCCCCCAACCCGAGCCCATAAAACATGCAAAAAGTCCAGCCTCCTACAGTTCCCCCCCTTCGCTGTCATCCTGAGAAAAAGTCCTGTTGTTTTTCCATTTGCCATGTTTTATTTTACGGTCAATGAAATGCAGCACAAAGAAGGCAAAAAAATATATAAAAATCAAAGATCTTCAAAAAGCTGAGCACAAGTTTAATAGTAAGTTCCAGAATAAAACAAGTCTTGCGAGGTTGAAAAGAATTTGTTACGGTCCAAGTGTCTTGGCTCTGCATTACAGGTCAGCACAGAAGCTGGTCAGCTTGGCGTCTGCAGATCCATTCCCTTTTAGACACCTTCAGTCTGGGTAGAGAACAGCAGAAAGCAGAAAAACGGCAGAGTGGGAGACGAACGGAGCACTTTCCTAGCAGCACAGTCCACGCAGCAGAGGGAGACCACAGGAAAATAAATAATGAATAGGCAGCAAGTAACTCACTGTTGCTAGTGAGAGGGAAAGCCAGTCCTACATTCTGATTGGTCAATGGTCTGGCCATGTGCTCCACAGTCACCAAAGAAGCGGGGCAAATCAAGAAAACGTTCTAATATTAGAAAATGTTTCTAGGCAGTTATCAAAACAAATCCATTTTTTTCCCCAAACTGAGCTTCTTCAAGTTTTTCACACCAAGATGACAGCTCATAATTTTAGGTGAAAAGGTAATTTTAAATAAATTCAATTATCTAAGGCTTGGGATGTGAAACATAACATGGAAAGACTCACGCCAGGATGTAATTGGAGAAATCCTCATGAGTCATGCTGTAATCGTGCAGTAGGGGCAAATAGACGATGTCTGCAGTAACAGTAAAGTGAAAAATGCTGCACAAATAATCAGTAAGAGATCAAATTTAAGAATAATATAAATAGAGCTTTTCAGATAAAAATCTGTTTGATTCACTCTTACAATTTTATAAACTCCAAGCTTGAATCTTTATAAATGTGCTGTTATGAATAGCAAATGGATTTTGTACTTCATTGAAGGGATCAACTGTTTATATAACAATATTCTTGAGATTTAACTATTCTCTTTTACTAGATAATTTTCTCTGTTAAATGGTATCCTCTGAGCACAGAAATCAAGGCGGGAGGCGCTAATTACAAAGGTACAAAAGCTAAACCAACCAGATGAAGAAAATATGTGCAGAATAAAAAATGTTACCAGTCTGAGCCACAGACTGCTATGTTCATTTGTTCATAGTTTTGGGTAGTATGAGCTGAAGCTGACAATACAGTTAACTTATAGTTAACTTATAGTAAGTTAACTGGATTAAATACCTGTGATATTTCTGTGTGGAGTTTGCATGTTTCACCCAGGCACTTGTGGGTTCTGTTTCAGGTTCTCTTCAGCTTCTCCAGCTTCGTCACATAGACTGTTAGCTTAAAAGGAGCACCCCCCACTGACTGCTGGAGATAAGCACCAGCCCCCCAGCTGGCATATCTACCTGCAACAATAAGCAGGTAGAGACAATGGATGGATATTAAGTGAAAAAAAGCATTTTGTAGGAGTGAAGTTGGCTGCTACAGAACTAATTGAAGATTCAGTCTTGATTCTTTTTAAAGGACAAGCTGGTGTAGCCACTGAGAATACATTGATTTTTTTTTTTTTTTCTACAAATCCAGTATACCATTCAGATGTATATGAATGGACCATAAAGCGAAGCTGTTGGGAGATCTCTTCTGATCAAAATACCTTTACAAGACAGTACCAGTCTATTGATACATCTCAGATGTTTAGGACCAGCAGAATGCCCAGGCAGCTGCATGTGGACTTAAGCTGATTTTTTTTTTTCAGTACCATTGAAATAGTGCTGGGAACTTGATGTCATTTATTTATTTGTACAAACTGCTGGTACCAGCACTCTGCAATCACTGGATTATCAAAAGAATTTATAACAATTTAAGTTTTAAGTTGTTGCAGCTTTGCTTATTGTTTAAAAGTTCTAAAAAAATCCAACTTCAGTTTATTAACTAATTTTGTAACATTTAATCTCTAAGGAGAACATATGCAAATTATTCACTGGGATGTGCATTTCTAGACTAAACTAACATTTACAACTATGTTAACATTGGTTACATGTCAGCTTCTTCTGTTTTTTTGTTTTCAAATAAAGTATATAACCTAAAACCTTTTGTGCACATTTTGCAATAACATTGCTTATATTTTAGATTATCTGAAGAGAGGAAAAGTGAATACATTTTTACATTCACAGTATACCCAAGGTTATGAAAGTTTGTCATATCTCCTGGTCTTTTTCTGATAGCAATTTTTCTGGTGCCTCCGCCATTTTACTTTTCAATGTCACAAACCTCTCCGTCTCTCTCCTCTTCTGTCAGCTCTGTACACCAGTGTGCCTGTGTAGTCTGCTTCTTTTACACAGCCAACTTCTTGATCAGTTTGAGCACTGCTGCCAACTAGTGACTGGAGGCTTGTTTGTCATTCAGGCGTATTGTGCCCTCCCACACCCACCCAACTAATACCTCAGTGCACCCCACTGAATCCCAGTATTGCAGGTACTGCTCTAGTAGGCACAGATTGTGATCTGTCGTCTGTTTTGAGATAATATAAAAAGAGCAGCAGGATATCAAGAACAGGTGCTCTTATTTTAAAAACCTCAGATTAACACACTTAAGTCCTTATTAAACATCTATATCAGTGACATGCAGTTAGGGGAGACTCACCTGTCACCATGAATGACAAGTAAAATAGGTACCGTATTTTCTGGACTATAAAATTGAACTTTTTTTTAGTTTTCCTGTGTTTTCCTCTTCATGAAACATTTTCGACGGAGAGTTCCACAGTCTGTTTAACAAATTTAATGAATGTGCGTGAAATCTTAGAATTTCTGATTGGCCACAAATGTGAAGAGACAATGTTCAGGGCGAAGCAGAAAGTACCATACCACATCGGTAGGGAGCAGTGCTGAGCCCCATACACTTTGAAAAGACAGAAAGCCATCCATCCATCCATTTTCTGTTCACCCTTGTCCCCAATGGGGACTGGAGGGTTGCTGGTGTCTACCTCCAACTTTGCTCTGGGCGAGAGGCGGGGTACACCCTGGACAGGTCGCCAGTCTGTTGCAGGGCAACACAGAGACATACAGGACACACAACCACTCACACACACACACACACCTAGGGAGAATTTAGAGAGACCAATTAACCTGACAGTCATGTTTTTGGACTGTGGGAGGAAGCCGGAGAACCCGGAGAGAACCCACGCACGCACAGGGAGAACATGCAAACTCCATGCAGAAAGACCCCGGGCCGGGAATCAAACCCAGGACCTTCTTGCTGCAAGGCAACAGCTCTACCAACTGCGCCACTGAGCAGCCCAAGACAGAAAACAATCAGAAAAATATAAAAGATACATTTGAATTAGAACCCAATCAGGAGGACTGGTCTCGATGGCAATCATCTCCATTGAAACAATCAGATGTTTAAAAATGAAGGCAAGAATAGAGGATTTTTATGATGTCCATGGAGGATAGGCGGACGGATGTTGTATGCAAATGAAGGTGAGTTTACATAAATTTCAATTTATAAAAGAGAGCCAAAGAACCTGATATTATGATATAATATTTAATATTTTGTGTTCTATTGTTTTGTTGAATAGTATGAAAGTGATTAAAGCATAACTAGAAGGTACCAAGGCAAGTAAGCATTTCAATTAAGGTCAAAATTAAAATATTTGGGCCTTATATATTTGTATATCCAACTACAGAGAAGTCAGCGACTTACCAGCCAGGATGAACCTCACCAGCCTACTACATAATACTGACCTATGTATCACAATATACAAGACAGCAATTAACACCAAGTGATCTAACTTAAAAACAGTCATTAGATTTTATGAGCAAAATATTAGGCAGCTACTTTATTATCCTTATGTTCCCTTGGCGATGGATACATATTGGCCTCAGTCAAAAATGCCCATATGGATCTGAAAAACCTGCTGTTGGCCTGAAGAACAGGTCAACAGCACCAGAAGTGACTATTCATTGTTCCTGCCTGAAATGTTGACATGACCATACCTGAGATTTCAGTCAAATCATGATAACCTCAAAGCATTAATAAGACAAGAATTCATCAACATTGGTTAGACATTTAAGAGTTAACATAGTAAAAATAGACACACAGAGGAATTTGGATACTTGGTCTACTCTAACCAGCAACTGACTGGGGGAAGACTCAGATATTAAGCCTTTTTACAGTAAATTAATGCACCGTATGTATAACAGTAGTCTTTGCTATATATACTTTTACTGAATCAATAAAATGTATTAACATGCCATAAAAAATATTTTTTGCAACATGTCCAGGCTGCTAGAGAGCGCAGGCCGTGCAGCAGAAAACAATAAGGGTGAACAGATAAGGGTGCTAATAAATCACATTTACTAATGTGATTTATTTCATATTTTTTAACTTTTAAAATGTGGTGGTGTGAAACTTGCTGGGTTATGAAACATTGGACACCTCAGAGGTAAGGATCTAAATTCTATCAGGACTACACATAAAAACTGCTGCTAATCATGTTATCTGCTAATCTGAAATGGTAAAAATGATTAAATGTACTGTAACACTGTAACCAATTCTCTCTTTGTAAAACCCTTTTTAGAGCAAGTCTCTCTTAGATATTTTTCACTTAGATGGCTACTAGGTGCTCATGCCCGCAAAGAGAAAAAAAAAATCTGAACAAAACAACAACAACAAATAAAACATATTTTAATGCCATTTGTTTATTGTTTTTCTTATAGTTCTTTAAGAAAAAAACAAAATAGGCCAAAATTGGTATTGAAAGGTCAAAACTTTATAAAACTGAGATTGGCAGTCTGCCACAAATCCTCATCAATGCAACTTTTAAATAATCTTCAGTGTCCCATTTATACATAGAAAAAGAATGTTGAAACAAAACATTTATGTCACTGCCAAAAGAGATAATATATTTTTATTTTAAATTATTATTAAATAATTTTAATTTTTAATTATTTTAAAATTTAAAAAGTTAAATTGTCTGTTTCTTTAAACATTAAGACAAAACTAAGTTTTGCCTAAGATCATGTTTTACAGAGAGCAGTAAGAGGGAGCAGTGTGAAGGAGGACGGACTTTTTGCTTGCATTCTGGCTGACTCGGTAATTAAGCCAAATATAAAGGGGTTTATATACAGCTCAGTTGTTTTATGCAAAAAATATCACGATTTAGAGTCACTCTTACTGCTCGACGGAAACCATGTCCAAAAAACAATCATATTCTCTACTACGCAAGGCCTACATCTTGTTCTCGCATGGAGTATGTGCACGCATCTTAGTATTAAACATACGCACGCGCACGCACGATACAGGCTGATTTACTGGGATTAAATGTAATTTTACCGTCGCAACAAAGCGCAAAAAGCTGAATGTTAGCATTATTAGGAAAAATACGAACAACAAACACAAAAGGGACAACTTTAGCAACTAGTTACACTTGGTTAATGATTTATTTGATTATTAGTGCCATGCTTATATAAATGCACAAACTCAACAAGCTAAACATTTAATTTAAAATGCATTTAAAGAACTTTATTTAGCTATTGACTGTAAATCAACATTCTATACACGTAATTGTCGAGAAGCGCTAGCACAGAGGAAAGTGCGAATAGACCAAGTTATACTTTTTCCAGCAAAAATTTCAGAGCAACAGAAAAAAAAAACACGGGGAAAATGTGAAAAATAAACTTTAGCATTGACAAACAACGCAAGCATGGCTCTGTGTCCACACGGCACAGTAACTTCCACCATTTTCCAGTACATTGGCAGCTGCCTTCCCTGCTGTACTGGAAATGTGCAATAAGTTGAGAAAAACTCACCCGCGGATGGTTTTTGTGGGTCTTCTCGCTTTTTCTGCAATGGGACTTTAACAGTCTCGAAGGGACAGAGAAGAAGTCTACTGTGTCCCAGCTGCAAACGGTTGTGTTCTTGGTGTGTCAGAATCTCCTGGCGACAGCTCTGATCTAACTTTTAACTGCGCTGTACTTCTCCTGTTCATAACTCCCTGGCCCTACGCTCAGCCATTTTCCAGCTCAGTACGACGCAAGGAAGGAGAGTGCGTGGGAACTACTGAGCTGTGAACGAAAACGAACGAAGCCACGCGGAAAAGACCGAACGATTTCAGAGAGCTCATCTTCTAAGCTGGAAACCTGAACCTACCAATCAATCTCCAGCTGTACTTGCCTGCACTTTATTTAACTTCACAGTAAACTACCTCGTACCTCAAAGATCTATTGTTTGTATATGTTTTTGATAAACTGTGGTCCATTTCTCGTTTTTCTTAATGTTCCACTTCTACTCCTGCCTACAAAAGAAAAACAATTTTTTTTGCGTGAGTATTCAATTATAAGTATTAAAATTATTAAATAATAAGATGTTACTTGATATGTATGATCATAACTGATGAGTGCTTTTGTTTTTGGCCCCAAATCATACCTAAATATTTTCAGTGAGATGATTCTTTGCCAAAACATAAGAGCCAGATGCAACTTCATAAACTCTAATAATAATAAAGCTAACCATGGCATTGACAAGGTAATTGTCCCTTATGTTTTCCTGTAACTGGACAGGAGCCACAATACTTGTGGTTTTGAAGGTTTCTGTGTTGAAGCAAGGAGTTGAGTTGTAGCTATTCTAGAAACCAAACAGTGCTATAATTCTAAAATCAAACACTAAAAGGGATTTTGTAAAAGACATAAGCAATTAATAAAAAACTGAATAAAACAAATATAATGTTTAATAATTGTGCAATTACAACCACTGTGAGTACAAAACATTTAGAATTAAATTAAAAGGTATTCTGGCATATTTTTTCCCCCCCACCAGAATAAAACTATAGAACAGGAAACTTTCTAGTTAACACATATGGCCCAAAATCATTCCCTGGTAAATTTCATTCAATCACGAGATTTTACAAGATCAAAGAAGTGTCAATTAAAAAGTAATTAATGGTTATACTTTTAATGGGAAGTCAAAAACGAAAAAGTATACCCTTCTTAGTAATCACGACAAAAATCTTTCTACATTTACCAAATGAATCTTTGGTAATCAGCTCAAAGTCTCTTAAGGCTGGAACTCCTCTTTGTCATTATCCTTATCATTAGGTGATCCTTACTCTAATTGCACAAATTCTATGATGAAGTCATGTCTGATCTCTCTTGCACATTCACTCCAAAACGGTAAATAAATGTGTTCTAAGATTGCTTTAATTTTAAATTTGTCAGGTGTATGAATAATTGTGGGATTACTGTATCTAACATTTTAAAAATCATTTTGTTGTCTCATATTTCAGGGTCTGTATACTCCCACTATGCCATGCTGCATTGATGCAGTAATTCATGCAAAAGGAGCCTAAGTATTCAGTGCATAGAACTTTACTGACATGTCTTTTTCTTTAGTCTAATGTATTATTTCAATTTCCTGATGCACTGAATTTGGATGTTTTAATATCGGTCAGTCGTTATCAGAACATTACGAGAAACAGGCTAAGCATATTTCACTGTGTGTATAATAAGAAGTAT
Source organism: Gambusia affinis (assembly GCF_019740435.1). NCBI lineage: Eukaryota > Metazoa > Chordata > Actinopteri > Cyprinodontiformes > Poeciliidae > Gambusia > Gambusia affinis. The sequence goes on from NC_057879.1 coordinate 1,719,446, forward strand.
GAGTTTCACTCTCTGAAATAAGTAATGCAAACTATTGATGTTATCAGTCAGCTGCATGCTCACTAAACCTCAGTGTTCAGCTCCATATTTAAGCCTCTTGAGGTAAAAGGAAAAAAAGAAGTTTAGATTCAGATGTTTTTGCCTCTAAATACAACTTATAGATGCATATGTGTTGCTGTGGTTTCTCTTGTTTTTTTTTTCTTTTCTTTCTGCAGGTGTAGAGGCAGATTCTGGGTTGACTGGTGTTGACTTGTGTTATCTTTGTTTCTTTCTATCCTCCACTTCTTCCTCACACAGTTCTATGTGCCACACTGCCAGATAGGATATGTAACTATCTTTTTTTTTAAAAGTAGAATTTTTTTTTAATTCCTTCTGTTGTCACTCAATACTTTACTATTTAGCTTTTGTTCTTGTCAGGCAAGTACCGATTCATTATGAAAAATAACATTCATTTTTGGAGGCGTTGGAGCTACGAGTTCCTACCGGTAATTTTGAACTCAAAATGGTTTCAATTTTTAAAATAAAGATGCTATAGAAAAGAAAACCCCTGCAGAGCTATGTTAACATTCTGGTTATAATGTTTTAAGTGTACGCAGGCTAAAGCTGCTTTACCCACATCTAAGCACAGTAATTATCAAAAGAGGAAGACACAACAAGACAAAAGGTTTGTTTCGGCCAGGGCTTGAGTCCTTTGCATTTAATTTATTTCAAGCACTTTTAATATGAGAATAATTAATATCACACCAGTCTGAAACAGACAACCATGTGGTATGTTTTTCCCAATTGCTATTAGTTGATTCGGGAGGAACACATTTAATTCACAAACATGTAAGTGGAAAAGTTTTGTGTGAATAAACAGTGTTTAGTGCAAGTGATAAAAAAAATACTTCAAATACAAATGGATGAACGTGAATGGATACTGCTGAAGAACTTCCCATCAATTTCTACTCTTAAACTGTGGAAAATTAAAGTTTATTTAATCCTGAATCATGTGCAACTTTTCTCCCAAGCTCAGCTTCTTTTACCAATCCAAGTTCAATCTCCCTTTACTGTGGAAAAAAAGTTTAGACAGGACTAATTAAACATTTTCTGAATTTAAAGAAAAAGTGTTAAGAGGAGAAAAAAACAACCAAATCCCTTTTGTTCACACATACAAAACATTTAAATCTGAAGTCAATGTCTCAGAATGGTGACTAACCTTTTCACACATTTAAACATAAAACAACTGTAGAAAAACCGATGTGACAAAAATCTGAACTGAACGGCAAAAGGAAATTGATTGACTTTATCCAACTCCATCTATTCTCACAAGGCCACAAAACATCACTAGAACACAGATGCTATGAGGTCCACCATTATACAGTATAAGTCTATAGCATAGGTTATTATTAGCACTGAAACAAGACAGTTCCATAGCAAAATATACAAAAGTTCACCTATTCTTTCATCCGCCTGTGGAATTCTGAAGACTCATCTACGACTGAACAGAAACCAGGACGACTTGGCAGAAAATGTAAACTGTTTTTCATAAAAACACACTAAAAACTCAATAAACTCAACTAAGCCATGTTTGTTGATGGCATCGAGGCATGAGAAGCAGGCTGGAAGCACAACTCCACTCCCCACCCCCACCCACACACACACACACACAGTCCCATCTTGTTCCCAGTCAGAGAGCTCTGGAAGACTCCAGAGGAAGAGCCTTCATCCAGACTATTGTATCGCTTCTGAAAACCATGCTAAGGCTACATCTAGCTTTGGCAACATGGTATGACGATGCATACGCAGTACTCAGGATTAACAAGTCAGGATGTGAGGCAGAAAGCATGTTGTGAAGTTCTATAGCGCAACACGTGAAAAGAAGCAGCTGTTTTCCTGACTGCGCTGCCCAGCAATCTGCTGTTAGGCTGAAACATCAAAGGCCTTAAAAAACAGAAAGAAGTCTAAAAGGCCATAAATACGTTTCTTCAGTGAAAATAAAATACTTACAGACAAAATCAGTTACAGGTGCCACAGTGATCTGAGAACTAAGAGAGGAAGTAAACAGTTTAGCAGTCAGTGTCTGTCTGTTTTGTCTGGGGCCAGTAATTAATTAATTAATCAATTAATTAATTAATAATTGTATGGATGGATGGATGGATGGATGGATGGATGGATGGATTGATTTATTTCTTGTCTTCTGGTAGAATATTGTTGACTTGGTCACAGTTTCCTGGGATCATGCAAGGCCATGTGATGCGTCGTTTGGGGTAGAACTAAAACCCTTCTTTGCCTTTAGACTTTGCTTTCTGCTGAGCTCCAACTCCGTCCATCGACCCTCTGGACTCCGCCGGAGACGGGTTGATCCAGGACGCTGTAAATGCTTCTGGCTTCAGGCTCGCCGTCTCTTCCACCTCCTCCAGGTCAAAGTTCAATTCCTGCACTGCTTCCTGTTTCTTAAACGAATCCCTTCGCTCTGACAGAGCCAGCTTCCTCATCACTTCCTTGGGATGGTGGCTACCGCCTCGGTGCTGAGGTGAGCTGGCGGCAGGCCGCTGGTGGTTCACGCCCGCGCCAGCTGGGTCATGCCCACCGAGGCTCAGCCCCTGCCGGCCGTGTTCACCCACACACACAAAGTTAGTGGTGGTGTCCCCATCTTCGTCCTCCAGGCCCTCCCCCTCCGACAGTGGCATCTCCATGGTGTGGCGGCGGGTACTGTATGCCTTCCTGTCTCCATGGTAACCTCCCTTACCCATCTTGTCTCCTGTCAGCTTCTCTGCAGATTGTACTCTCTTGAGCAAGGGTGAGCGTGGCGGTTCTACGCTGCGTGGGCGTACCGAGTGGCGAGCAACCATGGGGGGCGACAGTGTCTTCCCGTGGAAGCCCTGCAGGGACTTGGGATGGCTCTGGAGACAGGATGGAGAGCACTGAGGGGAGAGTGGCTGAGGGGGGGGGATGCAGGCCAGAGGGGAAGGGGGTATGCTACTGGTGGACTTGCAGCGCCCGGCTTTGGCATAGCGGCCGTGAACATGGAGGGAGCTGGGGCGCGCCTGTGGCACTGGCGAGTTGGGAGAACTGGAACTCGGAGACGAGCTGGAATCTGATGGAAAAGGACAGAAATAAAGAACAAGTTCAAATTTAGCAGAAATGTGTCCTCTACAGCAACACACACACAAGCCCACCCACGCACACACACACACACTCTGAGTCAGGCTACATTCATGCAGTAGACCAATCAACCAAGTCAGACATCACCACAGGCTGAACGGACCAATTTTGATACTTTCACCCCAAATCTGATCTGAACCACTTCCATATGTAGAGCTACATCTGACATTATGTATCCGATCTGCAGTCTGAACAGTCACGTCACGTTTCTTCTGACTTCTACGTCCGTGATGTGAGACATGCGTCATAATTTTGCATCAGAAGAAGCCAGACAGTAAATCTGGACGAAAACAATGGTTGAAAATTACAATAATAAAATGTTATAAAGAGTCAGAGTCAGTGAACGTATCACATCCCAACCACCACATCAAACAGAAGTGGGTCAGAAGCTGCAGTCAATGCTCCACTAAAGGCGGTAGCTGTTAGCTGGGTTTTCTGTTTATCAGCTTCCTTCGTCTGGTGATGAACTGCTCACCGTGCTTTCGATCTAAACAACTTTAACATCCATCTAGATTCTAGATGCTATGTGGCGGCCATCTTTACTGCCATAAACAGAGTGCTACTGTTAGGTTCTTCATCTGTGCACACAGGTCGCTTTGGGGTTCGGAAATCGTTCACACAGAAGTCTGACTACAGTCGCATTTAACTAGTAGCATGAATTATCATGCAAAAAAAGTTGGATTTTAGCAAAAAAAAAAAAAAAAGGGGAAGTGAGCATCCAGACCTGCCATGTGAAGGCAGCCGAAAGCTCTCACCTCCAGAGTGGTCAGGGGCTGGGGAGCGGCATGGCGTGGAGGGCCCCGGGGACAGGCTTGGTGTGGGGGAGCCAGAGAGGCTGTCGCTGGACGACTGGGGGAAACCGGAGGAGAAGCTGCGGCTGCTCTGCATTGGGGGCGGAGCTGTGTGCTTCGATAGCTTCTTAAAGATACGACGCCTAGTACTGGACGAAAACAACAAGTTAAGGTATGTTAATAGCCTGATTGTTTAGAGTGTTTCCTAGACTATGGGTGAAGTCGCCCACCTGTCCTGCCCGTCCTTCTTCTTGCTCTTTTTGCTGCGCCTCACCATCTTGGCCTTGTAGCTGGCCTTCCTGGCTGGGCCAACCTTGATGGAGGTGTTCTCCAGCGCAGTTGTTTGCAGAGTCACCTTGTTGCCGCTCTGTCCAAAAAGAGCATAGCAAACAGAAAGCAGTATGAATCGAGGCCAGCTTTATTAGTTGTGTTTGCTATGGGGCTTAAAAGCCTGGGAACAAAGGGAACTGGCATCTCTGTGTTTTTTCTTGTTTTTCTCACCTCCAATGTCTCTGACGGCAGAGCCAGAGGCAGGTTTACACTGCACTGCATTAAGTACTCATAATCCGAAAACCTGTATTATTACCACAGACTTTAATGCTTTTCAGTGGGATTTCATGTGAAAGGAGAAGGAAATACGGTCAACAAAGAAGGGGTAAGAATTGGTATAGGTGAAATTCTGAACCTGGTTAGATCTTTTATAGTCTAACCAGGATTTTGGCCAATAGATGATCAGCCAAAAACGTGCAATTGGTACAGCCCTACAGAGAAATGTAAAACAGATCAGAAATTTAATTGTTAGGTCTGTCGCGATAAACGCTAAATCAATTAATCGTACGATAAATTAAAACTATCGACGTCATTTTAATTATCGGCTTTATCGTTTCTTCCAGCCTTTTTCTCTTTCTGTTGATGACACTGAATGAAAAAAGGCTCAACTCCGGTGCTCTCCACTGACCCTCCCTTTCTCATTTCCTCAGTGTAATGCTATGCGCACACTACACGATCTTAGAGCTGTCGGCTGATCATCGGCCCATTTTCAAAACCCGAGAAACCACACATTAGCTGACAGAAATTCTAGGTATAACGGTTCAATCGTGCCGTGTGATGTCCAATAATAGGTACAAAATAATGGCTACAAGTTCAGTGAACTCATTTTAAAACCAGGCATTACTACAATTTACCTGCAAAGCATGTGGCTCTAGTGTCAGTCAGCGTAACGTCCTGACTGAATGAAAATCATTATAACCTATTTATATCATGTTAACAAAGAACAGCTGAAAAGTTACTGGGTTCATCAACTGTGTAGCAATTTCGCTCCAACTCCTCCCCTCGTCATTTCTATATTCTTTGCACAAAATCTTTTATAAACATTAATGTTGTTTCCACATATCATCTCGAATGTCCGCTGGACTTCGGGTTGCACCGTGTCAGCTGTTTGGGATTCCCCTCTGTAATTTCCCCTCAGAAAGCACGGAGGAGAATTCGCACTTTCTGATTGGCTACCTGTCACATTCAACAGGCTGCGTTAAGGCTCCCAGTTGGGGGAAACCCCTGATTTAGATCTGAGCGCCATAATGATCTACAGTAACACACATTACACACTACAGGATGATCGGTTACAAAAATCACAAGCGACAATCTTAGAATGATGAATGTTCTAAGATTGTTGTAAGGGGAAAATGTATGTGTGAACTAACGTGTAGTGTGAACTATTGCATCAGGTAGTTGGATGTGCCCATCTTCTCTATTTAAATCTAATGATTACTGAAGGGCAATATGGTATACAGACTTCATAATCTGCACTCTTTTGGTTGAATGCAGTAGGGGTTGAACCAATTAGTCGACTAGTCGACTAGTCGACTCTAGGACGTCTCGCGAGTTTTTACATTTCATGTCGACTAGTCGCAGTCACGTGATTGCCAGTGGTGAAGCCTGTGCTGATCTGACAGCACAGTATACGTCACAAGACACAAGAAAAATAAGTTAATACATTAGTTTAAATGATATGTAGATGGATGCATATTTGTGGTTTTACAGTGTTTTTATAAGGAGATGGAGTTGCAGCTGCAGTCAACTACAAAACACGAGCCGTCTAAAACTCGCCCCTTTCCCGCTAAGGATGTCACTTAGCGGCTCGCGAGTGTCTTTGTCACGACGATCTAACTAATACATTATGATGTTATGTTGCTGATTAAATAAAGATCTGTGGTAATGCCATCTAAAATATGTGTGTTTCCTTTTGAATGTTGGTTTCCCAGCAACTTATTATTTATCATAAACTATCCCGATGTTTTGTTGTTTCACTTGTTGCTGTTCTGTGTAAATGCCGTACTTTTCTGTGAAAACGGGTAATAAAGCCTGTACGTTTCTCCAAAGTTTGCGTCTTGCGTTGCTATGACGTTACAACGACTAGTCAACTCGACATCGACTCGACTTTTATCATGTTGACGGTGACTAGAAAATATCTTAAATCGTTCAATCTGCTGAGTCAGCAGAGCTTCCTGCCAGATCGGGCGGAGGAGAAGCAGGTGGTTTCGTTGAATTCAGCTGTAACCAAACGGGATCCGTTCATAACAAGTTTGGCTTGTGATGTTCCAAAAGCACCATGTAGTCAGTGTGATCATTTGACTCCTATAGTAACTATCCAGAGATCATCAGCATCAGCCGGTGTTTAGAAAAAAAAAGTCAGACCCGACTTTGTGCAACAAACCTTTCCCCGCTGCTCACGAAGAATGATCTGTTTATTGCTCTTTTAATTCTCCATAATAGACTTAGTAAAAGCAGGAGAAGGGGAGTGTGTGTGTGTGTGTGTGTGGGGGGGGGTGTCAATATTTGCCGTGAAAATAGCTAATAAAGCCTCCAAGTAGTTGTGAAGGGTTTTTGCGCTTACGTCACTATGACGTCACCGCGACTAGTCGACATCGACTCGACTATTATCATGATGTAGTCGACCTTAAAAAATATGTAGTCGTTCAACCCCTAGAATGCAGTATTTATTTCCACTTTGGTGTTTTTATTCAAGTACATTTTTGATAATGGAGACTGAGAATCCATTTTATTTTTGTTTTTGGTTGTTTTGTTTATTTGATCAGTTCCAGTGTTAAGTGTTCCTTTGAAAATAAAGTGTATTTATGTTTGGCAGAAAATCACATGCATTATTACGTCATTTCCATTAAATCAGTGTAAAATGGTCTTCAAACAATATTATCGTCTATCGCAATAATTTTTGAGACAATTAATCGCTCAGCACAATTTGCTGTCGTGACAGGCCTATTAATGGTGAACAATGGAAGGAAGTTCAAAGCTTTATCTCAGAGGGCAAATAGAGGATATGGTTAAACAATTACACTACCATTACCTAAATTACACCAGAAGTCTTGAATGTTGGTTTAACATGATAGAAAAGTACTAATTAGAATAAGAGCTGAGATTATTTTGGTGGATGACAAATGATAAACCCTTTTACTAGCAGCAAACAATCAGATTTTAATCTGACAGCATAAAACCTCTGGACCCAAATGTCCAGAAAAGAAGAAAACATTTTACACAGTAAGATGCCGCTTCTGTAAAAAACAAAAGTGCTAAAAACCAACTGTTTTTCACCAAGGACAACATCCTCATGAAATGTTATGGCTGCTGGATGTTTAATAAGTAAAATTATAAATTATTCATTAGCACAACTGATTGTTCCCAATCCAATCAGTTGCACACAGTCCTACATCGTTCTTTGAACATAGGGTTTAAGTTTTTAAAGCATAAAATGTGATTTGAACCAGAGTAGAGTTAAGCTGGGCATAACATTATTCCTAGAACAGATTATTGCAGAAATAACACCTAAAACAATCCAAAGCTTCATGTTGTTCCCATACCTTGAGCAAAAGCTCCACCACCTCAGTGTGGACCAGACCCTGGACTGACTCCCCATTGACATGGGTGATGAGGTCGCCCGCCCTCAGTCTTGCCTCATGAGCTGGACTGCCATCCTCAACGGACTGAATCCAAATCCAAACACAACAGAAACAATTAGTCTTTCACTTTCTGTTAGGAACCTACACTAAAAAATCTCATGATATGAAACAAACATGAACATGGATCCCATTTTGCTTACCTGTTATTGCATCATCAAAGTTTAATTTCCAAAAAAAAAGGGAAAAAGCAATGTCACGATGTGAAATTTTAACATTTACATAAAATTTTGAGAACTTGCCTCCAGAGCCAATCAAATGTTTACATACTATATGAATGTTCCATTGAAGTTGCAGTACGCAAGTTAAAAATATGTTTTTTTCATATTTGTTGTGGTGACAGTTTGCTATGAGACAGATAAATGAGAAACAACTCACTAATGAAGTTTCTCTGACATCATTGGTGGCTTACTGGTGTTAGTATTCATGACATTATCTGGTGACAGGGACAAATTGTAATGTAATGGGGGGATGAGCAACGTGCTTAAGAGGGTGATTGACAGTGCTAAGACCCTCCTCCTGACTCTGATTGGTTGTTTCTAATTTTCAGCAGGGCTGAGGTCTGCAGTGTTCCAGAAGATGAATATTTTATCCATTTCAAATACGGTTAGAATTTTGGGGGATAATTGTTCAGTTGGAACATCCAGCTGTCTGACTGCTGATTTGAGATCAGGTGTAGAATATTATAATGGCTCTGCTACTATGCTTGACAGTGGAACTGTGAAACAGTTCCACTGTTTCACACCCACTGTCCACTAACATCTAACAGTGACGGTGATATATATATACACGAGTGTGTGTATTTTTTTCACATTTGTTGACACTGTCACTATGTCGTGACAGTATGAGACAAATAGTCTATGAAAAAATGGAGCTCCTGTGCTTGTTCCCACTGCCCCTAGTACTAATTAGACTGAGGTATCATTAAACGTCTGGACTGAGACCAGAGAAATTCAAATGAATCCAATCAAAATGGACTCATTTTGATTCAATGTCTATTTGATAAAGTCCAGAATAAATTCAGCTATAACCCCCCAGTTTTGTTTTTTTCTATTGCCTGTCTATACTGATGTTGTGTGTAACCATACAAAAATGGTTCAAATACATCACTAAAAGTGCAAAACATAGCTGGAGTTTAATGCTGATGATGAGTTCATGTAAACGTCAGAGCAGGACTGTCCTGGCTGGACCACCTACCCAGACCATGTGATGGACAGTGTAGACGTCGCTGTCCCCCATGTAGACCCTGATGGCTCGCAGCGCAAAGCCAAACCTCCTGCCAGAGCTGTGGATGACCACCGGGGGCCTGAGGCAGCTGATGCTGATGGGCAGGTCCCGGCTGGGGGAGGAGTCCCGGGAGGACGGGTTGGACGACAAGGACAGGGACGATTTGGGACTTAGAGGAGGACCAGCTGAGTCATCTGGTTACACAACAACAACAACAACAACAACAAAAAACTGAAATGATTATGTCACTCTAACAGGGATTGCACTATTTTATTATCATCAGCTGTCTTTCCACAGTGTCTTTTACAGTGTCTGCTAAAGCATGTCTACGTTCTTTGTCTATTTTCGAAAAAAATTTAATTTTTAACCGTATGAATGTTTTATTAAAGCTGCAATTGTGGTGTTTACATTAATTAAGAAGCATGAATAAGATAGTTCACATGATAAGTCAACAAAAAACACTCTGCACTATCATTCCCCCACTACTTCCTGCCACTGTCTTCTTTTCTGCCAGTACCAACATCCGGCTGTTCATCATGTGACTTGTGTGATATGAAAAAGTTCCCATTGGAGTTTTGCGAAATACATCCATTTGAATAAGGCTGAAAGACCACCTCATCCCAGCGACAAAACTCTTACGCAAAAAATTTGTTTTTCAAATCTGATGTGTTTCCATTAGGCAAATTTATAGTAATTTAAATTTGCGCTACTATTTGGTTAATGGAATGCAGCAGTTGTTCAACACAGTGGTATTATGTCCTCCCTGCCAGGCAGTAGGCGCAGCGTCTCAACATGACGGTCCTACCTGGGGTAATGATGAGGGACAGACCAGAGATGGAAGCAGACTTGGGGACGTTTCCAGCGGAGGACCTGGGTTTCTCTGGGGTTTCCAGCTGGTGGGCGATACGCCGCGACGCACCTCTGCGGAACGATGGCCGCGTCCCCGTGCTGTTGCTCCGCAGACGGATCCGCCTCAGGTTGGAGACAATCCCTTCTACGACCCGGTGCAGAGCATGAGCATGGACAATCTAATAATGAGCCAGAGGTGAAAACAGAAATGAGCTTTACCTTCCTCCTCAGTGGGGATGGCGATGCGAGCCGCAGCGTCCAGGCTCTGCGTGCTGTTCATGACCAGCGGGCTGCCGCTGCGTTCTGAATGTGACGAGCTGGAAGAAGCACGAGGACGAAGACTGCACACGCAACGCAAAGCAGAAATGTTATGGTTTCAGTGACATTGGGAGGAATTTGGTAAAAGTTTATTGTTAAACTCATGATAATTAATATGAAATGGAAATAGAAGATGAAATAAATTTTTTGAGAGTTATCCTTATTTCAAACTGCATTGGGAGGTATAACAACAATGTAAAAGCTAAAGACTAAAACAATGGTAATACTAAATCAAATTAAAATTTACTAACAAGGGAAAAAATTTAAATAATTTTTTTAAATCTAGAGAATTGGCTGAATTGGGTGATGTGCTCTATCTTCCTGGTTTTAGTCCTTATCTTATATTCTTGCTGTTGACTGGGTTTTAAATATTGTTTAGTATCTATTTCTGTAATAATTCTGTTAGTTTTTTCTAGGTTGTGTGTGTTTTTGACTTGTGAAAAGAAACGTTAAAAAAAATTATCAAAATTAAAATAAATCCTACTTCTAGAATCTCAGAGAATGATCAACAAGGTTATTCAAATAAATCTGCCTTAACATCATTTTCAATCATGCAGTCTCTAGTTCCCCTGTCAAGTTTGGATGACATGGTCAGATTTTGACTCTGGTAAATGTCTGGGTGTGTTTGCCAAAACGGGATGATCTTGAATTGAGCTGCGATATCTGCAGCCGACTGAACAAACATCCTCTAGTATTCACTTCTCAACTGGAATGTACTCCAGTTTTTAATGGCTGGAGTACACAAGTCTGAAGGGATCTTTTTATTTTTTCTAAACTAATTCTTTTTAGAGGTTAAGTTATTTTTTAATTTAAGTTTCCTCTAAAATTTTCTAAACTGATCAGACATCTTATGGGCCACATTCAGCTTGTGGAATCATTTTATTGATTTATTATGTTGTAATTTTGTTTTTATATATGGCCGCCATAGGTTAAGTTTGCTTTGGGAAGTGTTAATAAAAAAAAATTAATCCCTTCCACACTAAAATCTAGTTTTGCATATGAGTGAAGAGAAGTGTAGACAAAGTCTGATCCTGTTATCCATCGTAGATCCATATTTAAAATACAATTAATCTGAATGGATCAAACTGAACAATTTTATTTAAAAAGCAGAGAATCAGACGCTTGTCCCGAGTAATGGAATATGACAGAAGAGTTGGAAAGAAAATGCTGAAATCTTCAGCAGAAGTAAATCATATTTATAGTAGGACACCAACTACTGCTCAGTATTCTGAAATGTGAAAATGTGTAAAAACCAAAACGACTGTAGTTCTACTCAGTTTATATATACATTATAAAAATGCGTATTACTTTTGACACAGTATGGAGGTTTAACTGGCTCTACATCAGACTGATTTCAAGAACTCACCTCCCTCTCTGTCCATCTGTCCTCCTCTCTCCAGCAGTCAAGTTCTTGTGTCCATCTCCCGGTGAGAGGACTCCCCTGCCGTCCCAGCGGTCTTCCTTCTCCTCACTGTGGCTTCGCTCTGACGATGACAGGCTCTGATTGGATGGGGTGGAAGTGGACAGGTGCTCTGTGCTGCTGTACACCTACACGTCAGAAACAAACATGTCATCTGTTACAGCCTATGTGTATTCCTCCTTACATAAAGAGAAACTGAAACACAGCTGTTAGCAGGGCGAGGTGTACTTTGCTGAAGCGGTGAGCCACCGAGGAGAACTGTCTGAGCTCCAGAGATGACTCGTCATCATTGGTTTCATCATCATCTGAGCCCAGGTGACAGTAGCGCTCCGACCGTGCTGCAGGATACAGCATCATCATCATCAACTAAAGAGCTTTAACACAGCTGAAACAAAGTGCTGCGCATCAGTAATAAATAAATAAAATGCATAAAAATAGTGACAGAGCTAAGCACACAATAATAAATTTAACACAATAAAACAACACAGATAAAATCAATACCAATACAGATGAAATATAATCAAGTCTCAGTTGGTTGAAGGTCGGTGAATCAAAATACGTTTTCAGACAAGCTTTAAACATGGACAGTGAGTGGACAGTAACGTGTCTGTCGGATGTGCAAAGGCAGAGCGTTCCATAGCTCAGAGTAAAAAAGCTACAACTTCCACTTACAACTGGGGAGTTGTAAGTGGAAGCTTCCCAGTTGTAAGCTTCCACTTACAATAAAACACAATAAAAAAACAAGTGACCCAGGGGTTTTGCTAAATAAGGCAAGACAAGTCTGCTTAAAACCTTCAAAATAAACTCTAAAATACACAGCCAGTGGAGAGAATCCAGAGGTAATGTTCTCTCTCAAATGTTCTTGTTAGCAGAAAGGAGCAGCATTTTGCACCATTTGACTTTAAAATCAAGGTAATTTGGAGTCAGCTTCATTTCATCACAGCTGTGATGAAATGAAGGAACTAATTACTGTTTCATTCTGTTGCCTTGAAAGTGTAGATTTTACCTTTGCTAGCTTTTGGAAGTGATGAAAACTAGACTTATTTGTGTCTAGTGGCGCTTATTTGACTGTCGAGTTTAAAATTACTGTCCATCTTAAGACCAAGGTTTCTAGCTGTGAACATAAGGTATTTTTACCAGAATCAGAAACAGAACTGGATCTATGCCGTGTTACCAGACCTGCTGAATGTTTTGACATTTGCACATTCAAATGTGTTTCTGAAATTATCTACGCACTGTCAAAGTAACTTGTGTCCTCTTCAGACTCCAGCTGAGGTACAAACTCAGCTTTCTGCCTCAGGAGGCCGTTCCAGTCCAGGCCCAGGAAGAACATGTGACTCTTCACCTCCGTGGTCCCAGCTGGAGTAAAAAGAAACCAGTCATTTTTCTTTCAAAGAGTTAAATGTGCCCCAAAAACACTTAGAGGGTCAGTATTACATATTTTCCAGGCACACCCTGTTACTTTATGGCGCTATCAACTAACTATGTTACCTTCAGTTGTTTTTAGGCCCGAGCAGCAAAGCGCTGCGAAGGCCTATTGTTTTTGTACTGTTTATTATTATTAGGCCCGAGCAGCAAAGCGCTGCGAAGGCCTATTGTTTTTGTACTGTTTATTAGGCCCGAGCAGCAAAGCGCTGCGAAGGCCTATTGTATCTGTACTGTTTATTATTATTATTATTATTATTATTATTCTGCCCCCCTCTTTGGGTGCCTTTTTGGGGGCTTTATCATATTCAAAAACTCACCAAATTTGGCGGAGGCGTCCAGCCTGTTTAAAAATTTTGAATTTTAAGGTTGACGCAAAAATCGCAGAAAAAATGGCTCAACAGCGCCAACTAGCAATTTTCAAAGGACCCAAACCATTCACCTAACTTCATCGTAGAGACATGAAATTTGGTACAGTTGTAGAGCTCACCAAGATGCTCAGAATTTACAATTATTGTTATAGTCCAACTATCACAGGAAGTCGGCCATTTTGTATTGAAGGTCACATTTTGACCCCATTTTGGCCATTTATAGCATTGGTATTTGATCGAACTCCTCCTAGGGATTTTGATTGATTGGCTTCAAACTTGGTGAGTCTGATCAGAAGGCATGGGCGATTCAAAGTTATCAAAATGGTGAGTTTTTGAGCATGTTGAAGGGGGGTTAGCAGGGGTCAAAGTTCACCGACTCGCCACGAAAATCTAAACAGTTATAACTCCTACACTAAAACTCTCAGAGGAACCAAACTTTCAGTGATTGAGCATCATGGGTTGACCTAAAATACCCTGTGGTCAAATGATGACATCACTAAGGCCACGCCCCCTGAGAACAGGAAGTGTCATATTTTACTGGGTCCCTATATTACACTTTTGACCTAATCAACATGAAACTGTGTTAACAGACAGGAAACATGTGGCTGTATAACGGATTCCAGCCCCGACCGGCTTTGATGGAGCAGGTGGGCGTGGCGGCGTGCCGAAGTGACCTCTATCGCCGCTGTCATTCGTTTGGCTCTGAATCCCACAGTTTTGGGCATAGCTGTTCCAAACTCACTAGGATGGATCCTTATCCACCCCCTGAAAGAAATCCATAATAAAATTTGGTGGGCGTGGCCTAATGTATTTATGGCGCTGGCTAGAAAATTTTAAATGATCAGCCCCAAGCCATGCTTTAACCTAAAATTACCAAACTTGGTACATATGTGTATCTTTTCAGGACGAACAAAAAAGTCTCTTGAAGCCATATTCTAAATTCAACGGATTTTCTGTAATTTTAGATTTTTTAGAAAAAAAAAATGTTATTCCCATTAAGTCCTCTTGGTGTCACTGTTACTCCACACATGAATAAGGCGAGAATTACACAGTATGAGAGAGGTGCTGTAATGGCGATATTAACCACTTGGTGTCACTATCACGCCATACATGACTATGTGTACATTTTTACCACTGCAATTCCCAAAGATGCATCTGTGTATTTTGTAGTTCCACAGTTACGTTGTTTTCGATACTTCTGCTGGCTCGTTGGGATAAAAATAGCCTCCACGGATAACATTAACGATCAATCCTTCCTTAATCCCGTCTGCATGTGCGTTTTTATTATGTAAGTATACATTTCCATCTCCTATATTTGCGTTTATATCACTTATTAGCACTAGAGAACAGAATATAAATATGACGGTTCACAGTCAAGCTAACGCAGCTAAACTATCTACGTGCACAGAAGCATGCAGGATTTTATCGGAGAGAGCAGCGCCTGCAGCTGCACTCTGCTTATTAATTTTCCCTGAAGTAAGAAAAGAAGAATTTCTGATATTTTTATTATTGAATCATCTTTATAATTAACAAAATTGTGGAGAAAAAAAAAGATTCTCTGTCAAAACATGTTGTACGTAGCGCACGCCAAAGCTTAAATCTTATTTCTCAGTTCGCTTTTTTTATTTGAACCTCCGGTACTTCTAAGAGCGGTTTGCATCCCAGCGAAAACATCTTGTACGTAGCGCACGCCAAAGCTTAAATCTTATTTCTCAGTTCGGTTTTGTTTATTTGGTGCTTTTTCTGTAAGCTAAAAATGAATAAGCAGAATTTGAACCTCCGGTAGTTCTAAGAGCGGTTTGGATCCCAGCAGAGATTTTTACTGTGTGCGGTTCTGGCTCGATCTTTAGCACACACGCACGCACGCACGCACGCCTCCATCCCCCCACCCTCAAGGGTTGAATATGACGGTTGACAGTCAAGCTAACGCAGCTCCCTTGTTTTGACTTATGATGTTTTTTTCAAAAATTGCATAGAAACGAATGAAGAATTGCCTTAATTTTCATGCTAATAATGTTGTAAAACTGTTGTTTGCAATATTTTTACATCAGTTTAAGAAATTTACAGTATATATTGTAATTCTAAATTATAAAAAATATTTTTGTAAATATTTGACATTTTCACAGTGAATTTTTTATTTATTTTTTCAAATCGGATTTTGTTTGAAATCAAAACAAAATTTGTTTTGATTTTGATCAAATCAAATAAAAATCAATGATTTGAATGAACTTTAAACTCATTCTTAGAGTTTAAATTAGAGTTTAAATTAATTTTAATTTTAATGCCATGGCTCTTCAGCATTTATGTGAGCTTTAAGGGATTAATTTTTGCTTTGAGATCTGTTTACTTTCTTCCTAGTTAAAGAAAGCACATTTCAGCAGCAAGGCATTTAAAAGTGCTTTACACCAAATCAAAGACAAAAACACAATGCAACATAGAATCAACAATCAAAACAAAACATCAAGTCAGGTTTTGTCAATACATTTGCAATTTATTACATTTCAAATACAACTCTAAACAAGTGGGTTTTAATTTAGATTTAAAGGAAGTCAGTGTTTCAGCTCTTTTACAATTTTCTTGAAGTTTGTTCCAGATTTGTGGTGCATAGATGCTAAATGCTGCTTCTCCTCATTTGGTTCTGGGGATGTAGAGCAGACCAGAACCAGAAGACCTGAGAGGTCTGGAAGGTTGATACAACAGCAGCAAATCTTTAATGTATTGTGGTGCTAAACCATTCAGTGATTTATAAACTAACAACAGTATTTTAAAGTCTATTGTTTGAGCTACAGGGAGCCAGTGGAGGGACTTTAAAACTGGTGTTATGTGCTCTATCTTCCTGGTTTTAGTGAGAACACGAGCAGCAGCAGTATGGATCAGCTGCAGCTGTTTGATTGGTTGGACAGACCTGTGAAGACGCAGTTGTAATAATCAATGTGGCTGAAGATAAGCATGGATGAGTTTCTCTAGATCTGGCTGAGACATTAGTCCTTTAATCCTGGAAATGTTCTTCAGGTTATAGTAGGCCATCTTTGTGACTGTCTTTATGTGGCTATGAAGGTTCAGGTCAGTGTCCATCACTACTCCCAGGATTCGGGCCTGATTGCTGATTTTTAGTTGTAATAACTGAAGCTTTGCACTGACTCTAGATTGTTCCTCTTTAGGTCCAAAGATAATAACTTCAGTTTTGTTTCTGTTCAGCTGGAGAAAGTTTGGCACATTATCTGTTCTAAGCATCTGTTCTGTGTTTGGATGGGTTCTGAGTAACCTGGTGACTTTAGATGTGCGCTGCTGCCTGGATAGAATGATTAGTTCATTAGCCCCACCCACTACCCACAGAAAGTCACCATTTTTTCCTGCAGTATGTCTAACTTTTCTCTGTTTTTATATGGATTTAATCCAGTGCAAACCCACTTAAAATGATAAGGTGATGACATCTGTCAATGCTGGCTGAACAGTGTGGGCGTGGCCAGATGGCGAATGTCAGACCCTCGCCATATTCATACGATTGTCTTTAAATCACACATGGATGATCCGATTGGAACCAAACTTGAAATGTAAGACCTGTGGTAACCTTTAAAGAGCTCAAATGTTTTGAAATGTAATTTGACTCCACTGCGCCCCCTAGGTCAATCCATCAGCTATATCTCCGCCGTAAATGGACCGATCTGCAGATTTTTGTGAGTCGTCGAAGCGCTGCGAACGCATTCGCGTGTGTCGTGTGGCGGCGATCGGGCGGGAAAGGTTCATGACGGCTCGCTGCCAGCGGGCGCTCTGGAAACGGTGCGAGAGCTTCCGCGGCTGCTGTAACTCCGCGGTGGCCGGCGAGCCGGAGCAGCGCTTGCTGCGAGGGCCGCACGAGGCTGCTTGCAGCTTTAATTATTATTATTATTCTTCCACCCAAATGAATTGCCTTTTTGGAGGCTTTATCATATTCAAAAACTC
Organism: Gambusia affinis; assembly: GCF_019740435.1. Classification (NCBI taxonomy): domain Eukaryota; kingdom Metazoa; phylum Chordata; class Actinopteri; order Cyprinodontiformes; family Poeciliidae; genus Gambusia; species Gambusia affinis. The sequence goes on from NC_057879.1 coordinate 1,736,904, forward strand.
ACCAAATTTGGCGGGCCCATAGAGACTGTTTAAAATTTACGTATTTTAAAGTCGACGCAAAAATCTAAAAAAAAATGGCTCAACAGCGCCAACTAGCAATTTTCAAAGGACCCTTTGCTATTCACTTACTTCGTCGTAGAGACTTGAAATTTGGTACAGTTGTAGAGCTCCCCAAGATGCTCAGAATTTACAATTATTGTTATAGTCCAACTATCACAGGAAGTCGGCCATTTTGGATGGAAGGTCACATTTTGACCCCATTTTGGCCGTTTACAGCATTGGTATTTGATCGAACTCCTCCTAGGGATTTTGATTGATCGGCTTCAAACTTGGTGAGTCTGATCAGAAGGCATGGGCGATTCAAAGTTATCAAAATGGTGAGTTTTTGAGCATGTTGAAGGGGGGATAGCAGGGGTCAAAGTTCACCGACTCGCCACGAAATTAAAAACAGTTATAACTCCTACACTAAAACTGTCAGAGGAAGCAAACTTTCAGTGATTGATCATCATGGGTTCACCTAAAATACCCTGTGGTCAAATGATGACATCACTAAGGCCACGCCCCCTGAGAACAGGAAGTGTCATGTTTTACTCTGAGCGGTCCCTATATTACACTTTTGAACTAATCAACATGAAACTATGTTAACAGACAGGAAACATGTGGCTCTATAAGGGATTCCAGCCCCGACAGGCTTTGATGGAGCAGGTGGGCGTGGCGGCGTGGCGAAGTGACCTCTAACGCCGCTGTCATACGTTTGGCTCTGAATTCCACAGTTTTGGGCCAAACTTCTCCAAACTCATTAGGATGGATCTTTATCCACCCCCCGACAGGAATCCATAATAAAATTTGATGGGCGTGGCTTAATTTCTCTATGGCGCCCCCTAGAAAATTTTAAATGACCAGCCCCAAGCCATGCTATAACCTATAATTACGAAACTTCTTACACATCTGTATATTCTCCTGATGTACAAAAAAGTCTCTTGGAGCCATGGTCTCAACCCAACAGGAAGTCGGCCATTTTGGAATGAAGTTCCAAAATTGACCCCATTTTTGATGTTTACAGCCTTCGTATTTGATCGAACTCCTCCTACAGTTTTTCAGATACAGACTTCAAAATCGCTCAGCACACACGTGAGGCATCAAAGGTGAAAAGTTATCAAAGGAATTCTCGTACTTCAAAGTATGTGGGCGTGGCTATGTGTCAAACTTTGACTATTTGCCGTGAAACATAAAACTCTTATAACTCCTACAGTAAAACTCTCAGAGGAACCAAACATTCAGTGATTGATCATCATAGGTTGACATAAAAGACCCTGTGGTCAAATGATGACATCACTCAGGCCACGCCCCCTGAGAACAGGAAGTGTCATGTTTTACTCTGAGCTGTCGCTATCTTACACCTTTGACCTAATCAACACGAAACTGTGTTAACAGACAGGAAACATGTGGCTGTATAAAGCATTCCAGCCCCGACCGGCTTCGATGGAGCAGGTGGTCGTGGCAGCGTGGCAAAGTGACCTCTAACGCCGCTGGCATACGTTTGGCTCTGAATTCCACAATTTTGATGCGAGCTGCTCCAAACTCACTGGGATGGATCTTTATCCACCCCAAGACAGGAATCCATAATAACATTTGGTGGGTGTGGCCTCTTGTATTTATGGCGCCACCTAGAAAATTTTAAATGATCAGCCCCAAGGCATGCTTCAACATAGAATGATGAAACTTGGTACATATGTGTATCTTTTCAGGACGAACAAAAAAGTCTCCTGGATCCATATTCTAAATTCAACGGTTTGTCTGTGATTTTGGATTTAAGTTCACTGTTTAGAACAAAATACATGTAGTTCCCATATCGGCCACTTGGTGTCACTGTTACTCCACGCATGACTCTGGACAATTCCTCAGTATTAGAAAAGAGTACTGTAATGGCCATATTCGCCAGTGGGGTCACTATTACTCCACACATGACTAAGCTCCTCAGACAGGAGGATTTGTTCAGTTTCGTTACTACATGTCCCATGATGCATCTGCTGAGTTTGTAGTTCTACTTTTACGTAGCAATCAAGTTGTTTTTTATGCTTCGGTAGGAAAAAATAGCATTCACGGATAAAATACAATATCAATGCTTTCTTAATCCAGTGTGTATGAAACGTGTGCGTTTTTATAATGTAAGTATACATTTTCATGTCCGATATTTGCGTTTATATCCCTTATTAGCCCAGGAAATTGTCCTCATATTTCTCTAATGTACGATCACACAACAGAAACGGTGTTGTCTGTTAACAACGAGGAGGCTAAGCTAACACAGCTAAGCTATCGGAACTAAACTGTCGGAACTAATATGCTGGATAACAACGGTGAGCCGTCCTGATATTACTTCCTCCAACATCCCAAGTTATCTACAAGTTTGCTGGAGGCATGTCGATTCTGGTGAGTGTCAAAATTCACTCTGTTAGGTATTGTGTGATCATGTTTTGCTTTGATTTTTCTCCGGGTGTACACATGTTACGTTACGAAGTGGGTGAAGTTTGTTTCATACGTTGACTTGCATGGACGAGGAAATATTAGAAAACATATCGGTATTAATGCTCATAGCATACGAAGTGCTGATATGGAGAACTGCTCAGAAGCATAAAGCATTTTAACGGAGTAGCATCTTATGCAGTGAGATCGCAAAATTGATGCAAAGATATCGGGGCGATCGGTGGCATCCATAACTAATTTCTTTTTAGCTTAGTGGTTTCTGTTCTGTATATAAAAGATTATGTGAAGAATGAACGCGCTGCAGCAGCGTTCTGTTTTGTGCCGGAAGACGAAGAGGGGAAACCCAAAGCCGCAATGTTAGCGCAGTGAGGATTGACATGATGACGATGGCAGATCGATCGTTCTTATTAGCAACTGACAGAGTATCAGAGACTGAGAGTATGATGAGATTCTGGCAGTTTGAGAATTCCCTTCATTTTCATGCTAATAATGTTAAAAAAACTGTGTTGTTTGCAATATTTTTACATCAGTTTAAGAAATTTACAGTATATATTGTAATTCTAAATTATAAAAAAATTTTTTTGTAAATATTTGACATTTTCACAGTGAAATTTTTTTTTTTTTCAAATCGGATTTTGTTTGAAATCAAAACAAAATTTGTTTTGATTTTGATCAAATCAAATCAAAATCAATGATTTGAATGAACTTTAAACTCATTCTTAGAGTTTAAATTAGAGTTTAAATTAATTTTAATTTTAATGCGATGGCTCTTCAGCATTTATGTGGGCTTTAAGGGATTAATTTTTGCTTTGAGATCTGTTTACTTTCTTCCTAGTTAAAGAAAGCACATTTCAGCAGCGAGGCATTTAAAAGTGCTTTACACCAAATCAAAGACAAAAACACAATGCAACATAGAATCAACAATCAAAATAAAACATCAAGTCAGGTTTTGTCAATACATTTGCAATTTATTACGTTTCAAATACAACTCTAAACAAGTGGGTTTTTAATTTAGATTTAAAGGAAGTCAGTGTTTCAGCTCTTTTACAATTTTCTTGAAGTTTGTTCCAGATTTGTGGTGCATAGATGCTAAATGCTGCTTCTCCTCATTTGGTTCTGGGGATGCAGAGCAGACCAGAACCAGAAGACCTGAGAGGTCTGGAAGGTTGATACAACAGCAGCAAATCTTTAATGTATTGTGGTGCTAAACCATTCAGTGATTTATAAACTAACAACAGTATTTTAAGGTCTATTGTTTGAGCTACAGGGAGCCAATGGAGGGACTTTAAAACTGGTGTTATGTGCTCTATCTTCCTGCTTTTAGTGAGAACACGAGCAGCAGCATTATGGATCAGCTGCAGCTGTTTGATTGGTTGGACAGACCTGTGAAGACGCAGTTGTAATAATCAATGTGGCTGAAGATAAACGCATGGATGAGTTTCTCTAGATCTGGCTGAGACATTAGTCCTTTAATCCTGGAAATGTTCTTCAGGTTATAGTAGGCCATCTTTGTTACTGTCTTTATGTGGCTATGAAGGTTCAGGTCAGTGTCCATCACTACTCCCAGGATTTGGGCCTGATTGCTGATTTTTAGTTGGAATAACTGAAGCTTTGCACTGACTCTAGATCGTTCCTCTTTAGGTCCAAAGATAATAACTTCAGTTTTGTTTCTGTTAAGCTGGAGAAAGTTTTGGCACATTATCTGTTCTAAGCATCTGTTCTGTGTTTGGATGGGTTCTGAGTCACCTGGTGATTTTAGATGTGCCGCTGCTGCACCACCTGGATAGAATGATTAGTTCATTAGCCCCACCCACTTCCCACAGGAAGTCACCTTTTTTTCCTGCTGTGTCTTACTTTTCTCTGTTTTTTATATGGATTTAATCCAGTGCAAACCCACTTAAAATGATAAGGTGATGACATCTGTCAATGCTGGCTGAACAGTGTGGGCGTGGCCAGATGGCGAATGTCAGACCCTCGCCATATTCATACGATTGTCTTTAAATCACACATGGATGATCCGATTGGAACCAAACTTGAAATGTAAGACCTGTGGTAACCTTTAAAGAGCTCAAATGTTTTGAAATGTAATTTGACTCCACTGCGCCCCCAAGGTCAATCCATCCGCTATATCTCCGCTGTAAATGGACCGATCTGCGCCAGATTTTTTGTGAGTCGTCGGGAAGCGCTGCCGAACGCATTCGTGTGTGTCGTGTGGCGGGCGATCGGGCGGGGAAGGTTCGCGACGGCTCCCGCTGCGGCGAGCGGCTCTGCTCTGGAAACGGTGGTGACTCGGTGCTGTGGCGGCCGAGCGCGCGAGGGCCGCTCGAGGCTGCTTGCAGCTTTAATTAGGCCCGAGCAGCAAAGCGCTGCGAAGGCCTATTGTTTTTGTACTGTTTATTATTCTTCTTATTATTCTGCCCCCCCAAAGAGGGGCCTTTTTGGGGGATTTATCATATTCAAAAACTCACCAAACTTGGCGGAAGCATAGAGACTGGTGAAAAATTTTGAATTTTAAGGTCGTCGCAAAAATCGCACAAAAAATGGCTCAACAGCGCCACCTAGCAATTTTCAAAAGACCCTTTGCTATTCACTTACTTTGTCGTAGAGACTTGAAATTTGGTACAGTTGTAGAGCTCCCCAAGACGCTCAGAATTTACAATTATTGTCATAGTCCAAGTATCACAGGAAGTCGGCCATTTTGGATCGAAGGTCACATTTTGACCCGATTTTTGCCGTTTACACCCTTTTCGAACTCCTCCTAGGGATTTCGATTGATCGGCTTCAAACTCGGTCAGTCTGATCATAAGGCATGGCCGATTAAAAGTTATCAAAACGGTGACTTTTTGAGTATGCTGAAGGGGGGTTAGCAGGGGTCAAAGTTCACCGACTCGCCACGAAACTCTAAACAGTTATAACTCCTACACTAAAACTCTCAGAGGAACCAAACTTTCAGTGATTGAGCATCATGGGTTGACCTAAAATACCCTGTGGTCAAATGATGACATCACTAAGGCCACGCCCCCTGAGAACAGGAAGTGTCATATTTTACTGGGAACGGTCCCTATATTACACCTTTGAACTAATCAACATGAAACTGTGTTAACAGACAGGAAACATGTGGCTGTATAAGGGATTCCAGCCCCGACCGGCTTTGATGGAGCAGGTGGGCGTGGCGGCGTGGCGAAGTGACCTCTAACGCCGCTGTCATTCGTTTGGCTCTGAATTCCACAATTTTGGGGCGAGCTGCTCCAAACTCATTAGGATGGATCTTTATCCACCCCAAGACAGGAATCCATAATAAAATTTGGTGGGCGTGGCCTAATTTCTCTATAGCGCCCCCTAGAAAATTTTAAATGATCAGCCCCAAGCTATGGTTTAACCTAGAATTATGAAACTTGGCACACATTTGTATCTTGTCAGGACGCATAAAAAGTCTCTTGGAGCCATGGTCTCAACCCAACAGGAAGTCGGCCATTTTGGAATAAAGTTCCAAAATTGACCCCATTTTGATGTTTACAGCCTTCAGATTTGATCGAACTCCTCCTGCAGTTTTTCAGATACAGACTTCAAAATCGCTCAGCACACACTTGAGGCATCAAAGGTGAAAAGTTATCAAAGGAATTGTCGTACTTCAAAGTATGTGGGCGTGGCTATGTGTCAAACTTTGACTATTCGCCATGAAACATAAAACTCTTATAACTCCTACACTAAAACTCTCAGAGGAACCAAACTTTCAGTGATTGATCATCATAGTTTGACATAAAAGACCCTGTGGTCAAATGATGACATCACTCAGGCCGCGCCCCCTGAGAACAGGAAGTGTCATGTTTTACTGGGAACGGTCGCTATCTTACACCTTTGACCTAATCAACTTGAAAGTTTTTCCAGAAACAGAAGACATGCTGGTGTATTTTGGATTCCAGCCCCGACCGGCTTTGATGGAGCAGGTGGGCGTGGCGGCGTGGCGAAGTGACCTCTAACGCCGCTGTCATTCGTTTGGCTCTGAATTCCACAGTTTTGGGCAAAACTTCTCCAAACTCTCTAGGATGGATCTTTATCCACCTCCTGAAAGAAATCCATAATAAAATTTGGTGGGCGTGGCCTAATGTATTTATGGCGCTGGCTAGAAAATTTTAAATGATCAGCCCCAAGTCATGCTTTAACCTAGAATTACCAAACTTGGTACATATGTGTATCTTTTCAGGACGAACAAAAAAGTCTCTGGGAGCCATAATCTAAATTCAACGGATTTTCTGTAATTTTAGATTTTTTAGAAAAAAAAAATGTTATTCCCATTAAGTCCTCTTGGTGTCACTGTTACTCCACACATGAATAAGGCGAGAATTACACAGTATGAGAGAGGTGCTGTAATGGCGATATTAACCACTTGGTGTCACTATCACGCCATACATGACTATGTGTACATTTTTACCACTGCAATTCCCAAAGATGCATCTGTGTATTTTGTAGTTCCACAGTTACGTTGTTTTCGATACTTCTGCTGGCTCGTTGGGATAAAAATAGCCTCCACGGATAACATTAACGATCAATCCTTCCTTAATCCCGTCTGCATGTGCGTTTTTATTATGTAAGTATACATTTCCATCTCCTATATTTGCGTTTATATCACTTATTAGCACTAGAGAACAGAATATGAATATGACGGTTCACAGTCAAGCTAACGCAGCTAAGCTCTCTCCGGGCACAGAAGCATGCAGGATTTTATCGGAGAGAGCAGCGACTGCAGCTGCACTCTGCTTATTAATTTTCCCTGAAGTAAGAAAAGAAGAATTTCTGATATTTTTATTATTGAATCATCTTTATAATTAACAAAATTGTGGAGAAAAAAAAAGATTCTCTGTCAAAACATCTTGTAAGTAGCGCACGCCAAAGCTTAAATCTTATTTCTCAGTTCGCTTTTTTTATTTGAACCTCCGGTACTTCTAAGAGCGGTTTGCATCCCAGCGAAAACATCTTGTACGTAGCGCACGCCAAAGCTTAAATCTTATTTCTCAGTTCGGTTTTGTTTATTTGGTGCTTTTTCTGTAAGCTAAAAATGAATAAGCAGAATTTGAACCTCCGGTAGTTCTAAGAGCGGTTTGGATCCCAGCAGAGATTTTTACTGTGTGCGGTTCTGGCTCGATCTTTAGCACACACGCACGCACGCACGCACGCCTCCATCCCCCACCCTCGAAGGGTTGAATATGACGGTTGACAGTCAAGCTAACGCAGCTCCCTTGTTTTGACTTATGATGTTTTTTTCAAAAATTGCATAGAAACGAATGAAGAATTGCCTTAATTTTCATGCTAATAATGTTGTAAAACTGTTGTTTGCAATATTTTACATCAGTTTAAGAAATTTACAGTATATATTGTAATTCTAAATTATAAAAATATTTTTGTAAATATTTGACATTTTCACAGTGAATTTATTATTTATTTTTTCAAATCGGATTTTGTTTGAAATCAAAACAAAATTTGTTTTGATTTTGATCAAATCAAATAAAAATCAATGATTTGAATGAACTTTAAACTCATTCTTAGAGTTTAAATTAGAGTTTAAATTAATTTTAATTTTAATGCCATGGCTCTTCAGCATTTATGTGAGCTTTAAGGGATTAATTTTTGCTTTGAGATCTGTTTTTATTTTCCTAGTTAAAGAAAAGCACATTTCAGCAGCAAGGCATTTAAAAGTGCTTTACACCAAATCAAAGACAAAAACACAATGCAACATAGAATCAACAATCAAAACAAAACATCAAGTCAGGTTTTGTCAATACATTTGCAATTTATTACATTTCAAATACAACTCTAAACAAGTGGGTTTTTAATTTAGATTTAAAGGAAGTCAGTGTTTCAGCTCTTTTACAATTTTCTGGAAGTTTGTTCCAGATTTGTGGTGCATAGATGCTAAATGCTGCTTCTCCTCATTTGGTTCTGGGGATGTAGAGCAGACCAGAACCAGAAGACCTGAGAGGTCTGGAAGGTTGATACAACAGCAGCAAATCTTTAATGTATTGTGGTGCTAAACCATTCAGTGATTTATAAACTAACAACAGTATTTTAAAGTCTATTGTTTGAGCTACAGGGAGCCAGTGGAGGGACTTTAAAACTGGTGTTATGTGCTCTATCTTCCTGGTTTTAGTGAGAACACGAGCAGCAGCATTATGGATCAGCTGCAGCTGTTTGATTGGTTGGACAGACCTGTGAAGACGCAGTTGTAATAATCAATGTGGCTGAAGATAAACGCATGGATGAGTTTCTCTAGATCTGGCTGAGACATTAGTCCTTTAATCCTGGAAATGTTCTTCAGGTTATAGTAGGCCATCTTTGTGACTGTCTTTATGTGGCTATGAAGGTTCAGGTCAGTGTCCATCACTACTCCCAGGATTCGGGCCTGATTGCTGATTTTAGTTGTAATAACTGAAGCTTTGCACTGACTCTAGATTGTTCCTCTTTAGGTCCAAAGATAATAACTTCAGTTTTGTTTCTGTTCAGCTGGAGAAAGTTTGGCACATTATCTGTTCTAAGCATCTGTTCTGTGTTTGGATGGGTTCTGAGTAACCTGGTGACTTTAGATGTGCCGCTGCACCACCTGGATAGAATGATTAGTTCATTAGCCCCACCCACTACCCACAGAAAGTCACCATTTTTTCCTGCAGTATGTCTAACTTTTCTCTGTTTTTTATATGGATTTAATCCAGTGCAAACCCACTTAAAATGATAAGGTGATGACATCTGTCAATGCTGGCTGAACAGTGTGGGCGTGGCCAGATGGCGAATGTCAGACCCTCGCCATATTCATACGATTGTCTTTAAATCACACATGGATGATCCGATTGGAACCAAACTTGAAATGTAAGACCTGTGGTAACCTTTAAAGAGCTCAAATGTTTTGAAATGTAATTTGACTCCACTGCGCCCCCTAGGTCAATCCATCCGCTATATCTCCGCCGTAAATGGACCGATCTGCGCCAGATTTTTTGTGAGTCGTCGGGAAGCGCTGCCGAACGCATTCGCGTGTGTCGTGTGGCGGGCGATCGGGCGGGAAAGGTTCGCGACGGCTCCCGCTGCGGCGAGCGGGCGCCGGCTCTGGAAACGGTGCGAGAGCTTCCGCGGCTGCTGTAACTCCGCGGTGGCCGGCGAGCCGGAGCAGCGCTTGCTGCGAGGGCCGCACGAGGCTGCTTGCAGCTTTAATTCTTTATTATTCTTCCACCCAAATGAATTGCCTTTTTGGAGGCTTTATCATATTCAAAAACTCACCAAATTTGGCGGACGCATAGAGACTGTTTAAAATTTACGTATTTTAAGGTCGTTGCAAAAATCGCAATAAAAATGGCTCAACAGCGCCACCTAGAAATTTTCAAAAGACCCTTTTCTATTCACTTACTTTGTCGTAGAGACTTGAAATTTGGTACAGTTGTAGAGCTCCCCAAGACGCTCAGAATTTACAATTATTGTCATAGTGCAAGTATCACAGGAAGTCGGCCATTTTGGATCGAAGGTCACATTTTGACCCGATTTTTGCCGTTTACACCCTTCGTATTTGATCGAACTCCTCCTAGGGATTTCGATTGATCGGCTTCAAACTCGGTCAGTCTGATCATAAGGCATGGCCGATTAAAAGTTATCAAAACGGTGACTTTTTGAGTATGCTGAAGGGGGGCTAGCGGGGTCAAAGTTCACCAACTCGCCACGAAACTCTAAACAGTTATAACTCCTACACTAAAACTCTCAGAGGAACCAAACTTTCAGTGATTGAGCATCATGGGTTGACCTAAAATACCCTGGGTCAAATGATGACATCACTAAGGCCACGCCCCTGAGAACAGGAAGTGTCATGTTTTACTGGGAACGGTCCCTATATTACACCTTTGAACTAATCAACATGAAACTGTGTTAACAGACAGGAAACATGTGGCTCTATAAGGGATTCCAGCCCCGACCGGCTTTGATGGAGCAGGTGGGCGTGGCGGCGTGGCGAAGTGACCTCTAACGCCGCTGTCATACGTTTGGCTCTGAATTCCACAGTTTTGGGCCAAGCTTCTCCAAACTCACTAGGATGGATCTTTATCCACCCCAAGACAGGAATCCATAATAAAATTTGGTGGCCTAATTTCTCTATAGCGCCCCCTAGAAAATTTTAAATGACCAGCCCCAAGCCATACTCTAACATAGAATTATGAAACTTGTTACACATCTGTATATTGTCCTGATGTACAAAAAAGTCTCTTGGATCCATGGTCTCAACCCAACAGGAAGTCGGCCATTTTGGAATAAAGTTCCAAAATTGACCCCATTTTTGATGTTTACAGCCTTCGTATTTGATCGAACTCCTCCTACAGTTTTTCAGATACAGACTTCAAAATCGCTCAGCACACACTTGAGGCATCAAAGGTGAAAAGTTATCAAAGGAATTTTCGTACTTCAAAGTATGTGGGCGTGGCTATGTGTCAAACTTTGACTATTCGCCATGAAACATAAAACTCTTATAACTCCTACACTAAAACTCTCAGAGGAACCAAACTTTCAGTGATTGATCATCATAGTTTGACATAAAAGACCCTGTGGTCAAATGATGACATCACTCAGGCCACGCCCCCTGAGAACAGGAAGTGTCATGTTTTACTGGGAACGGTCGCTATCTTACACCTTTGACCTAATCAACTTGAAAGTTTTTCCAGAAACAGAAGACATGCTGGTGTATTTTGGATTCCAGCCCCGACCGGCTTTGATGGAGCAGGTGGGCGTGGCGGCGTTAGAGGGCTTTGATGGAGCAGGTGGGCGTGGCGGCGTGGCGAAGTGACCTCTAACGCCGCTGTCATACGTTTGGCTCTGAATTCCACAGTTTTGGGCCAAACTTCTCCAAACTCACTAGGATGGATCTTTATCCACCCCAAGACAGGAATCCATAATAAAATTTGGTGGCCTAATTTCTATAGCGCCCCTAGAAAATTTTAAATGACCGCAAGCCATGCTTTAACCTATAATTACAAACTTCTTACACATCTGTATATTGTCCTGATGTACAAAAAAGTCTCTTGGATCCATGGTCTCAACCCAACAGGAAGTCGGCCATTTTGGAATAAAGTTCCAAAATTGACCCCATTTTTGATGTTTACAGCCTTTGTATTTGATCGAACTCCTCCTACAGTTTTTCTGATACAGACTTCAAAATCGCTCAGCACACACTTGAGGCATGAAAGGTGAAAAGTTATCAAAGGAATTGTCGTACTTCAAAGTATGTGGGCGTGCTATGTATCAAGCTTTGACTATTAAGCCATGAAACATAAAACTCTTATAACTCCTACAGTAAAACTCTCAGAGGAACCAAACTTTCAGTGATTGATCATCATGGGTTGACCCAAAAGACCCTGTGGTCAAATGATGACATCACTCAGGCCACGCCCCCTGAGAACAGGAAGTGTCATGTTTTACTGGGAGCAGTCGCTATCTTACACCTTTGACCTAATCAACTTGAAAGTTTTCCAGACACAGAAGACTTTCTGGTGTATTTTGGATTCCAGCCCGACCGGCTTTGATGGAGCAGGTGGGCGTGGCGGCATGCAGTGACCTCTACGCCGGGTCTGATAAAATACAATATCAGACCCGAGCATATGGATTTAATCAGTGCAAACTCACTTAAAATGATAAGGTGATGACATCTGTCAATGCTGGTTGAACAGTGTTGGCGTGGCCAAATGGCGAATATCAGACCCTCGCCATATTCATACGATTGTCTTTAAATCACACATGGATGAGCGATTGGAACCAAACTTGAAATGTAAGACCTGTGGTAACCTTTAAAAACTCAAAAGTTTTGAAATGTAATTTGACTCACTCGCCCCTAGGTTAATCCATCAGCTATATCTCCGCCGTAAATGGACCGATCTGCGCCAGATTTTTTGTGAGTTGTCGGGGAGCGCTGCCGAACGCTTTCATGTGTGTCGTCTGGCGGGCGATCGGGCGGGGAAGGTTCGTGACAGCTCCTGCTGCGGCGGCGCGCCAGAGCTTCAGCGGCTGGAACTCCGCGGTGGCCAGTGAGCCGGAGCGGCGCTTGCTGCGAGGGCCGCACGACGCTGCTCCGCAGCTTTAATTTTTTTTTGTGTTTTTTTTTTTTTCCCTCCAGGGGGTCTTTTGTGGGCTCTAGTGTCCCTTATATGACAGTAGGCTGACAGGAAAGGGGGAAGTAGAGAAGGGAAGACATGCGGCATATGTCGTCGGGTCCGGGAATAGAACCCGCGACGGTCGCTTCGAGGACTCAAGGCCTCCAAACGTGGGTCGCGCTACCCCCTACGTGAGAGTGTTATTTTAGACATCAGATTAGGAGAGGGGGGAAAAGCAGTTTACCATCAAATCGGAAACAGAACTGTATCTATGCCGTGTTCCTAGACCTGCATAGATCTGGTAACACGGATCTGCATAGATAAAAATATCTATTTGGTCCACAAAGATTGTGCAGCTATTTTTGCTGGGGAATCTATTACATCCTGTTGTATTTTCTAGCACATCAACCAGGTTCCAGTCTTTACTATGTGGCCGTATGGGAGAGTGTCATGTTCTTCCAGCATATAGACAGAATGAGTCTCATTGTTCCACCAACCTGTTCCAAGGCGCTCCAGAGGATTCTGCCTCAGCAGCCGGGTGATCAGATCCTGAGCATCAGCTGGCAAAGAGTCTTCCCCTTCTGGCCAGATGATGTCATCTTAAACAGGAAGATGACATCAGTGATTGCGCCATGTCCAGCAATCACTGGACATGGAGTTTTTCTCCACTATGAAGAGTGTACAGGAGCCAATAATGATGCTCAACTATGAGCCTCGTAACTCAAAGTTAATGTTACTACAGAGTAGTAATGTTATCCTAAGCCTGAGGGGCAACCAGGCTTTACTTGCCCCCCACCAGGCTAAGCATTGTTTGCTTATTTTAAAGAAGTTTTTGGTACAGTAACATTAGCTGGGCAATTATGTGATTAATGGAAAAGCAATTTACCATTTTGATTTTGACTGTGTGCTTACCGTTAACAACCTGACCAAAGAGCTGCTCTGGGGTGTCTCCAAAGAAAGGCACACAGCCAACCAGAAACTCATAAAGGATCACACCCATGGCCCACCAATCCACAGGTTTTCCGTAACCCTGCCTCAAGATGACCTCAGGAGCAATATACTCTGGAGTGCCACACACCTGAACACAATGATGACAGGAAAGGAGGGAGAGAAGGAGGACTAGTATTTAGCTCAGTTTCACAACCACCACTAAAAATCTTGTAACAGGGCCCACACTTGTTTGTCAATGAATTCTCTGGTGTCTTTTTCAATGTGTCCCTCATACAGGTTGGTCGTCATGTTCATTAGCCCGATCTTTGACAGCCCAAAGTCCGTCAGTTTAATGTGGCCCATGGACGTGATCAGCAAACTACAAGAGAAGAAAGAAAGCAGAGCATAAGTTAGAGAGCTAAGAGAAGTTTACATCTAACAATAACCTCAGAGTTTTTAGTTTAGACAGAAATAAAACCTCAGAGGCCAAAAGCTCTAAAGCAGATTAATGTAATGTGTGAAAGCAAGAGTAAGTTGGAGAAGGTTTGTTTTGCACAGCTGTCGGGGAGCTCACTTGTCAGGTTTGAGATCTCTGTGCACAATGCCATAGTTGTGAAGGTACTCCAAGGCAAGTACGGTCTCTGCAAAATACATCCGGGCCATGTCGACAGGGAGGGGGCCGATGTTCTTCAACAGGTTGGCACAATCTCCACCTAAACCAGAAAGCAGGTCAGCTAAATGGATCTTTTCACACCTTTCAGCATTTTGAGTGAAATATAATCAATGTATGCTAAATTATGACAAGTTACACCTTCATGCCTCTGGAGACAACTTTTTATATCCACAAGAGAATCTATCAACAGGACTATTAAAGAGCACAGCTCTGAACTTTATGGAGGAGTTAAGTTTGGTAGAAATATATCTATTGATGGAAGAAAGCCATAGGAATTTGGATTTAAGGTTTTCTACAAGCCATGTCTCCATCAGTCTTAAAATAAGCAAAACTGGTACAAAATAACACAACACAACTGTGTTGTTCCATAATTCAATAAATTGTGGAGGCAGTGTGACAAAATGTAAGTAGGTTCAGAGGGTTATTCATAATTTGGTAAGGCTATAAGTGGTTGTGTTAGTATGCATCTTTAGATGTCCTGCGTATCCATTTACCTTCAACATACTCCATGACCATGCATAGATGCCTCCTGGTCTCAAAAGAACAGAACATGGAGACCACAAATGGATTTTCAGCGAACGTGAGGATGTCACGTTCCACAAACACCTGCTGGATTTGGTTCCTAAGAATCAGGTTTTGTCGGTTAATCTTCTTCATGGCAAAACGTTGGCGAGTTTCTTTGTGGCGGACCAAATATACGGCCCTACATGGCAGGGACAGAGACCGATGAGAGGACAAAGATGACAGGAACGCAGAAAAGACAAGAAGAAAAGACATTAGTACTAAAAAGCTTCCCAACAACATTCAGATCTGGTGTAACTGGTGTAAACATAGAATTTCCACTGAGTCAAACAAAACAGTGTTGCTCACCCGTAGGCTCCGTTGCTAATGAGCTTAATAGTCTCAAAGTCACTCTCCAGCGGTTTCCTACGAGGAGGGGTGCAGGCAGCTCGGCTCTGCATCCAAAAAGGAAAGAAAACACACAAGCAGCCGTGTCACTCTGAAGCACCATCCGATCATCTAAAGGATTTTATGTATAATCACTTATTAAAATGTAATACATTTCATCAACACAACTCATTCACTCTAAGAGTTCTAGGGTAGTTTGCAATGCGACAACAAACCTGTACTGGTGTTGCCTCTCCAGAGTCATCAGACTCCCTACTGGCTGACCTTTGACACGGACTGGTCTGCTGCTCCAGATGGACCATCTCTGCAGGACCAGAGGAGAAATTGTATCAATTAACAGGACAACAAGGATTTAGATGCAAACATTTGGAATTTATACACATCTGTAACCAACTCTTCATGTTTCATACATTAGGCAAACATAATTAGTAGGGATTTCGCCAGCACCTTCCAGTGGATCTCTAGTGAGGCCAAGCTGGCTGATGATGTATCGGGGAATATCAGTCTTAATCCCCTGGCCTACTTTGGCTTGGCCCTCTGCAACCTCCAAGCGCTGATAGAACTCCTCTGGATCAAATTCCTGCAGAGAAAAAAACCCCAACATTCAGATATGATGTATGCAACATCAGTGGCTTTATTTAACTCTTTTATTACAGTCTGCAAAAAACAAAAAACAAAAAAAAACAACACACAAGGAGTTAGCAGGAACAAGAATCAAATCATTTCTCCACCTCAGTGATCTGAGCTGTACTTTAACAGACAACGCTCTCATGAAGAAAACAGCACTGTTATCATCACAATTACATTAACAGACTTCAGCAATGGTGACCTGAAGGGAAAAAACATGTGTTGCACAGTGCAGGCGTGTGTGGCAGAAAAATGCTGTATTGGAAAATGTTTTGATTTTATTGCAAAGAAAACCAGATTAGGAAGATAAAGCACCCCCGATAATATTTATACAGCAATAACAAAAGCAAACTTGCTTTGGTAAAAGATAACACTAAAAATTATCTAGGAGGAACGGACTGTGCCAAACAAACGAGTTCAGCAGCATACTTTCTTCAAGATAGGGCAGATAGAATATTGGATTAGATATGGCAGATATTTCTACGGTGGGTAAGCCTGAAGTACGGAAAGTACAAAAACCAAGAAGGGTTGAAGGACAATAGGAAGGAGATGGAAAAATAATTTTTCTTATTATATTTTTTCTAACAATTGTCTTTATCTATGGTGATCAAGACCTAGGAAATATTAAAATAATAATCTATGTGTAGGAACCATGTGGGCCAACTCTAGGGCTGGCTGCAGCTCTAGCATCAAGTACATGTTGACACCATGCTGTGTAAAACACAAAGCCTTCAACTGCTCATTACTACACTAACAACATGTCATCAGTAAACATAACTCATCAGCATGTTATCAACATAACATGCTGATGAGGCACGAAATATTATCTTTAGGGCTTCAAGACCGTAAACAACATTTAGTCAAGTGTATATGATTATTAGTCAGTCTGCCAGTGGTTCTTACCAAACACTCTAGCAGCCTGGCAGGTCTGGAGATGACAATGAGAATCTTCTTCACCAACTTGATAATAATGGTCACCTCCTCGCTCTCTGAACGCTCATAAGCCTGACAAGCACAGAACAAAGGATGATGGATTATTACTGGGACTTAATCCAAATGATACAGGCTGTTGGACGGACTGGTTGATCTGAGGACAGGCAGTTCAGTCTGGCGTAGACTTCTATACACACTGTCTTCACATCTTAAACGAGAGCCGGGAGACAGCAAAAGTAGAGAAAGAAAATCATTAAGTTATTAGTCAGTAACACATCAATTATAATTGAAAATATATACATCCTCTTTCAATTTTTGTTTTTCTCATAAAATAAATCTGTCTTTCTGCATGTAAGAAACAGGAAAGAAATCCTCAGCAGGGCCAGCTCAAATTAGCCAATATACTGTGGTCATTTAACATAGAAATTAAAGCTACACTATATAACTTTTAAAAAAAAATGTATTTCTTACATATTTGTTAAAACTGTCTCTGACAGTAACCATGTCCTGATAGAGTAATATGACAGATAATCTGAAAAAAGGAGTTAGTTCTCCTCCTCCCTGAGCTACTATTACTGTCTGAAAAAAAAATGCACCAATTCTGGTCAAAAACAACCAATCAGAGCCAGGAGGAGGGTCTTAGTGCTGACAGTCAAACTCATGAAAGTGCTGCTACATGTGCTAATGGTGGAGAAACAATTCATCATTACAGAAAAACCGTTTATCCGTCGTAATCGGTGGCCATGAAAACTAGCCTTAGCACATAGAACACACTGACACCTTCTTCAGTACTTTCTTCTAAATATTACAGAATGTGCACACCAGCTTTGTGATCCCAGTCTAATAAGATGTCTGCACAGTGTATTATTATTATTATTATTAGCGCTGTGCTAATTTAGTAAAAATGTTCAATTCTCACACTGTAAAGCATAAAAGCTTGTGGATCTCGTCCTGTGCATTTGTGAATCTTTTGCATTTGTGAATCTTTTACATTTGTGAATCTTTTACATTTGTGAATCTTGGTCTATGCATTCGTAAATTATGAGACTGCTCCATACTGCAACTGGGATTACCTACAAAAGGATTGATGGATTGTGGTGGTAAAACAAGCCCATATCATCAACATTTTACCACCAAGTATGTCAGTTGGTGTGTGGTATTTGTTTTTTTCCAGCTATAGCCAAGCATTATCAATATCCACAGTGATCTTGCATTTCCTTCAAACATGGACTCAGAAGTAATTTATGCTTTGCAAACTAAAGCCAAACAGCCAGGTTGTTTTCCCTGTGATAACATCATGACGGATGGACAAGAACCAGAATCAACAAGAAGAAATTACAGAGACCTTCCCAGTTTAATCTGCTGTGTAGCTGCAGTCCAGTAGAGCATCAGTGTCACAGAGGAAGACCTAAGCTACCAAAGGTCTAGCACCAGATATCATCTGAAATAGGAGTGTAAAATATATAAGCACCAACATCAATGGTGGCTGATGTCCATCATTTTTTAACATATCTGTCCAATAACTAAAAGTAAAAGTAAAAACTAAAAGTAGGCAGATATATGTTGGTTTCTGGAATTGGAATGGAGGATGTTGGCCATGTAGTGTTTGTTTGGCCATATGACTGATGGTGGTGAAGCACAGGATTGTCGGGAGTTTAGCTAAAGCAGAAAAGCATTGCTGAAGTAAATGTTTTTTAAGGCGTCAAAAGGGAAGTGAGAAATATATAATGACAATAGATATTGGTTATCGGCCATAACAGCAATATTAATAATGGATATCAACATCAGCCCAGACTTTTTTAATCTGTGCATGTATAGTCTTAAACAAATTTCATTATGCAAGTTTCTGGGAGGAAGACCCACCTCATGCAGCAGCTTCTCCAGCTTCTCCTGTAGCTCCACAAAGTACCTAGATGTGACCAGGCCATCCTGGGACTTATCCAGACAGTCCCGGGCCAGCTCCACCAGCTGGTGCTGGATGAATCCCAGCACACCGTCAGCCAGGGGCAGAGCGGTGTCTGGAGAATACTCCGAAATGATGTCCAGCAGCTGACCCTCCATCTGAGCTGTTGCCTGGGAAACCAAAATGGCAGACATGATTTAAATATGTACACGTATATGTACAATGTATGTCAATACATTGACAATTCTAAATGTCTCCAAGTGATCTGAACAGATGAGCTTCATCTGAAAGCCAGCAAAAAACCAGGGCTGGAGGTAAAATGATGACTTCACCTTGGGAAAGCGCTCTTTGTAGACATGATTCATCATAACAATTTCATTGTCGAATGTTCCACAGGTCCGGCCAGGGCTAGATGAGAACCAGACAACATAAGCAAATATCAAACTTTTGATGAAAGAATCTCTGATGCTTATTTTTAATTCTACAGAGCAAACCAGCTGATAAGATGGAAGACAAATGTTCATATTCAAGCTAAAATAGATGTTTAAAAATATTCATCTGTTGTATTGTTGTCTAAGTTACTGATACATCCAGCGTCAGAAGTGTACTCATCAGCATGATGGTTATTCATTTTGGCCTTTTATCAATCAAACATACAACAAGGATCAAAATGATACACTACAGACTCAAATATATACATACACCTTGCTAGTGTGTGTAAATGCAATACCTTAAACAAGCTTGTGGTGTAATTCCTATCAGATATTTAAACACATTTTGTGGCAGAATTTGCTGATTTATACTAAGAAAGTTTCCTACCACTATCCCCAAATTTGTAATTTGTAGTAGCTCAACCCTGATTTCAGGGTTTTAGGAGACCATTCCAGAAGCTTCACGTTAGCTTCAGCCCACTTTTCACCCATTCAGCAGCTGATTTGAGGTGAAGATGAAACATCTGGAAGTAGTTCTCAGTTTTCTTTAGTTTATCCACTTTGTGCAACACACCAAACCCACCGAGTGATGCCTCCGCCACCATACTCACTAGCTGGAACACTGTACTAAGGATCTCAAGCCTGACAACAACTTCTTCAAACATTTTTGTCATTGTTCTTTGCAAATTTTTATTTTTTAAAAAGTCTCCAGAAAGAATTTGGCTTGTCCATGTGAACAACAAATTATTTCAGTTTTCAGTTAAAGTTGTCTGTTGTGGAAGCAAATGACCCTTTCTTCAGCAGCACCCAATCAACAGTTCTGAGATCTTCACTGGATTCCTTAGACTCAGTCATTACATAGTAATAAGTAATTAACTAATTACATAGTAATTAGTTAATCAAAAGTAACGCGCTGAAGTCTCAGGCCTAGTGTTAATGCATGGTGAAAAAATTTTCCTTTTTCAGTATTTTCACCTGCAGATCAGAGCAGATCACCGACTCTAATCACTGGTCAATCTGAAATAACTCTGTAATTACTAAAATTCATGTCTGAATCAAGTTTATATCTGAACAGGGAGCTAAAGAGCTCTGAAGAATTGCTTACCTACTTCAGATGATCAGAGTGGTCATCTGAAGTAGGTAAGCATGCCACTGACCTTTTTTGTGCGAAAACAGTTGCTAAAGCAGCCTGGTTTCATCTGAGGCTACTATTAGGAGCTAACCTAAAGAGAACTGAGACCCTTGGGGGTAGGAAGGCTCTGCACAGCCTCTGGGATCATTTTAGAGGGGAGACATTTGCCTGTGATGTGCTGCTGTATGGAACAACTCTAGTGATTATGCGGCAAAACGCCAGTCTCATTAAAAGCTCAACAAAACTCTGCAATGTGTTTTTTTTTTCCTCATGTGCAGCTACAGGCATGTGTGGAGAACTCTGGGCATTTGCAGTGAGTGTGCGGCCCAGGGAAGGATGTGTCACAGGAAAAACAACCAGAACAAGATGCTGCCAACACCCTCAGCCGCCCTCCATAAAATCTCATAGCTCCCAACCACTAGATCTATTTAGAGGGATTGTCTCATCACTACTCAGTGATATGGTAAGGTCATTGTATATAATCCTCAAATAGCACAAGTTTTTTCCAGACCCACTCAAAATGATTATTTCACCAGGTTCTGGTTCAAGAGGGGCTGCATTTCTCTCTTTGGGAGGATGAGAATGTTTGAGGAGAAGAAGCCAGCTGTGCTTCAGGAGGCAGACCGGGTCTCAGCCATCTGACAGCTTGGTGCTGTGCTTACAGCTGTCAACAAGCCTGGAGAGCTACTATAGAAATTCAGTTCATATATTATGTGCAGCACTTATTGTCAGCATATCTCTGTTTACAGCAGTTCTGTGTCTTGGAATCTAGTTTTTAAATAATCATTAGCTGCTGTCATCCCAACATTCAGTCAGTCAAAATGACTGACCTCAACCCTCTGCACAAAAACTTACATCTTCAGTCTAAAAAGGAATCATTAAAATATCCTAAATTACAAAAAGTAATTACATAACATCAGAAGGCCTGTCTAAGTGGACATATACCATGGCAGGAGGACTAAGTGACAGACAGGCCACAGTTTGTGAGACTGAAGGTCTGTCTATCCTGGAGCACCACAGAGCATTGTACCCTCACCATTCCTTTTTACTCTCTACACTTCAGACTTCAAATTCAATTCAAATTCAAAAATACTTTATTAATCCCATAGGGAAATCAAATGTTGTTGTAACTCAATTTTTTTTTCCAGCACAAGTCTGACTTTTGTCATCTACAGAAATACTCTGATGACTGCATTTGTCGGATGAATCAGAGATGGACAAGAAGCTGAGTACAGAGATCTGGTGGACCACTTTGTGTCATAGAGGAAACAATCATCTTATCTTCAAAATGTAAAGAAAACAAAGGAGATGATATTAGATTTCATGAGAAACAGGGTCAAAGGTCAAACTTATTTCCATCACAGGAGAAGAAGTGACAGTGGTTGAGGAATATAAATATTTCAGGATTCATCTGGACAACAGACTGGACTGGAGATGAAACAGTGAAGCGTTTCTAAGAAGGACAGAGCAGACTGAACTTTTGAAGAAGATGAGATCCTTTAGGATTTGCAGCAAGATGCTAGTTACCCGTGTTGCTGTTTGTGGGGAGAAAAAAAAGTATTTCCTATTTTATTTTTTTCTTTGTTGGGGACATTATAAATAAGAATAAAAAATAAAAATAGTTGTTATTTTTTTATACTATTTTTATGCTGAAGGTTTTACAGGTTTTGTAGCAGAGTGGTTCCACATGTCAAACCAGTAGGTGGTTTCAGAGAGTTACAGTGATCTATCTGTAAAAACACTGAGAAAACAATACAGTGACATACTGATATTATAAAATAAAATTTACACTTTCAAACACTTGAGTTTACTTCTGAAATTTATGAGCAAATGAGGAGTGGCAGGGTTTCTCCAGTCAAACTATTACAGCAGTCTTACAAATATCCTGGGAGGCATAAAGCTGCTAAACACAGTCGCTCTCTTAGTGAAAGTCAGTACCTGAGGCTGCGTGAGCGGACCCTGACATGGTGCACTGGGTGAGCTCCTTCGTCGTCCACCATGCTTTCCGTGCTCCGCAAATGTTTGAAGAGGACGTGAAGATCATCTTGAGTGGGCTGAGAGGGCAGCTGGTGCAGCAGCTCATGAGAGGATGAGGACTAAGAGAGAGGTGAAGAACAAGAAGTCAATTTTGTAAAAAAGCAGAAAATGTAAAAGGTCAGTGTTCAGATTAAATGTGTAAAATATTAAATAAAATCACAAAGGTCCTTGACAGAATAAAGACCCAAGGCCTCTGCACATCAATAACAACCAAATATGATCAGGCTGAAGGATTAAGGGAAAACCTGTCGTAATGAGCAACAAATCAATTAATCGCATAAAATATTAGGTAACACTTTATTCAAAGAGGTGTGAGTAACACTGACATGACACTGTCATAAACATGATTACACCTGTTATCAACATGAAGGAATCTCCATAAATGTTTATAACTGTTGTCATGAAGTGTCATTTGGTAAATAAGGACACTTGTAATGCAAAGCTGACACTTTTAATGGACGTTTTAAAAGTGTTATTTACCAAATAATGCCAAGTTGTCCATTTTAATGAACTTTTAATGCAACTTTTAGTACAACTCTTTTGAACTTCTGCATCGTTATTTATTTCTTCAAAATAAACTGCCGGCTAATCTGTTTAGATCAGGATGCCGGCCCTCGAGGACCAACTTTGGGCACCCTTGGTTTAGATTGTAAATGGATTAACACAAAATTGCATTCTCTTTAATTTTCTCTGTTCTCTGAGTAACGGAGACTGGAATAAAAGGTGCCATTTTAACCAAAGGTTTGGAATGCACTTCTGACCCAGACAAGCTCCAAAGCATCCTGTTCATAACTCTTCCACACGCTTTCAGGTTCCGGTCAGAAAGACGCATTTGGTTCGGAGTCCATGAGATGATATTCAGAAAGGATTTTTTTATTGGTTGATTTTAGTTGCCTCTGCGATTAACTCTTTGCACAAAGTCTATAATGTCTGCCCGTGTGCATGACCAGCCGATTCTAATCTTGACCAATACCGATTTTGCTTGTCTGAAGAGTTGCTTAATATAGTGACAGAGTTGGCAACAGTGGGGTGATTATCGTTAAATGTGGAGATGTGACCTGGTGGGCGGGTCAGTCAGTCCCCTCTCACAGCAGGGACCCACAGGAGTGGGGTCACTAAAACGTTTACATCAACAATGTCTAAAAGGCAAGACGTCAAGGTAAAAAATAAATAAAATACAAGACCTAAAAAGCTCCTGCTCTGCCACACCAGCAACACAGATCCTCTCCTGCTGCAGCAGGCCTCCACACAGGCAGAGTCACACATCACCATGTTTCTCCCCCGAGTTATAACATGTGACATGCAGTGTGGAATACATGAGAAACCTCATCTCATGTTCCAACAGCATTAGAGGAGCTAGAGGAAAGCTGGAAGTTTCGCCACTTAAACAAAAAAACACTGGAGCAAGCAAAACGAAAAGAGAAGAGACAGGACGAGACAGGAAATGTGCAAAAGCAAGATGAGAGGGAGAAACCGTCAGACCTGGGAGGGAACTAAACACGCGTCAACAGTGAACCAGAGCTGAGTGACTGGGAGCCTGAAAGTGGGGAAGGACTGACCTCACCATTGCTAAGCTGTGCTCTTGGCCAGGCACAGTTAAAGCAGTGACACAGGACACGGCCATTGTTTTCTTACAACTTACTGACGTTTCTGCGAAAACTACCAATATGCAATCAAGATAATTGCCATAGAAACCATTCGCACCATGACTAACGGGTGTGTCTGGGCAACACACTGTTCTACTTCCTTCAGGGGAAAAGCTGAGAGAAGAAATGTGAAATGTTCAGCAGTCTCTGCTTGGCTGTGAGGTCATCCAGGAAAAACAAGCAGGGAATTTCAACAAGCCCAGTTATTTCACTGATTAGCATGGGAATTTCCTCTCTGGTCATTACGGAAAAACCATAGTTCACTTCCAAAATTGTCGTCTTAATTATTGAATAAAAATTTGTGGATATTTGCTGTGTGTTGACCTCGAGTAAAAAAAACCCTAATGATTTATGTTTTAGCTTCAAGTGAAACTTTGCTGCATTCATGTTCAGATTATTCCAGTCAATCCAACATGTGGGGGTAATTCCTGTTTCCTTCCATTTGGGATGGCTGCTGATAGCAGAACCAGTCATCTCTGAAGGAACGCATCATGTCCTGTGATGAATAACTGAGTCACTGAAGGACAGCAGGAACATTCATCTCTGGTTAGCTTTAGTTAGTTATAAAGCCGCTTGTGAGTTATTTTTCACCTTCATTGAAACAAATTCTATTACCAGAATCACATCAAGTTGTGTAAAGCTAGAATCAAGATCAGAACAAACTAAAGAAAATTGATTCCAGAACTACATAATACATCGTGTCTCAAGACAGTATTTTCAAGACGCGATGCACCGATCTGATTATTTGGAACGATATCCATATCAGATATATCATATACATATGGCTGCTATGACCAATAACCACTATTTATCAGCAAGACTGCAATTAATTATTTTAATAGTCAATTATTCTGACAATCAGATAAAAAAAATGTCACATACTGCAGATAAAAAAAACAACTAGTTTGTAATTTTCAAACATGTATTATTTATATTCCTAGAAAACCAAAAGTATTAATATAACTCACCAAATTTGGGCCTATGAGTACAATGTTTGCAAACTCATATTTCTTTATAAAAAGTCTGGCCGAGGCAACATGATAGAAATAAACTTTGGTTATTAATATGGGCTCAGTTTTACTAACTTGACCAATACCAAATTATTTAGTAACTAATATTGGTGAACGCCAATGCTAATGCTGGTAGGTATCTACTCCATGTTGTTCCCAAAGTAAACAACCTTAACAATGTCAAGTTTAAGCTCACCTTAAAAAATAAGCGTACCTAATAAGGTGGCTGGTGAATGAATATCCAACTAAACAGTAGTGGGAGGCAAATGATGGAAAAAAATTGTAGAAATACGGCAAGAAGTCAAGTCCCCTTCACGCAAAGTCTTTTGGAAAGAAGTGTGTAGTAGTGGTGGTTGCAAACACGCTTAAATTAAATATTTTCATAAATAAACCCTTTTACCACGCAGAAAAAATATTAAATATTTCAATTGTTCCACAAAATAGAAATGTGTACTATTGCAGCAGCCATTGTAGAGTGAGGTACAGCAGAGCATGTTTGTTAACGTCAATTCGAAGCAATGAAGAGAAAAAAAAAGAAAAGAATGTTCTGATTCAACAAGAACCACTGGAAGGCACAGTTTAACCAATTCTAATGTAAATCCCATTTTATAGCACATTGTCCTAGGTCAGTGTCTGAGTCTATCTGGTTAACTGTTTCCATGACAATGCTGATGTCCAAATTGTTTAAGTGCAGGACAAGTAATTACCAACTCATCAGCTTCTTATAGCTGTAGCCCAGGGGTGCCCAAAGTCGGTCCCCGAGGGCCGGCATCTTGTATGTTTTAGTTCTCTCCTCGGTTTAACACACTTGGATCAAATAATGGCTCATTAGAAGGCCTAAGAAGAAAATTGACATGCAGAAAAGGTTGTTGGTACTTCCAGGGAGAGAAATAAAACGTGCAGGATGCCGGCCCTCGAGGACCGACTTTGAACACCCTGCTGTACCCTATCAACCAGTGGGTTATTAACCAATTCCAGTTATAAAAGCTAGGTTTTAGCAAGGCTTACAGGCAGCAGTATGAATTGAGGATTTGGCTAAACTCTGCATGGCGTCAAAGAATAGCTACTTTTCAAAATAAGAGCCTGTTTAAAACATTGTGCTTGAGGTACAGTACAGACATTTTGACCATATGGAATCAGTGATTCCAGTTTAACAAGGTTGAAGATCAATACTTGACATTGACTGGATGACGAAATTATTGAAAGAACAGAGCTCAGTGTCCTAGTACTGCCAGTATTCACAGCAGTTAGAGACTGCATCTACCTACAAAATGCTGGAAAAGCTGCAAATACTTGAGACTCCCTTAAAAATGTTTATAGCCACCTATTTTCATAGTTAAAACACCAAATATAATTCAATATACCCTAATACGCAAAGTGGAAATCGTCTCAGCACCATCACAGAAGCTAACATCTGCAGTCTTGCATATCTTTATTATTTAGGGTTCAGCCAATCAGCAACAAAAGAAATGAAAGGTGCTGCTGCACCACCTGCCAGCCAATACCATCTCAAGTAGCATTCAGCCTACATATTTCAGCTTCCCAAGCTGCATTGTCTTTGGAATATTTCAGATTTGTTCTATAGAAAAATCTGCAATAGTTGGGTTTTCCACAAATAATTTGGAGTCAAGTTCCATGGGGAAAAATAATAATAAAAATAAATAAATCAGTGAATAAGCAAATAATACTTCATACTTTATTATCCAACAACCAGAGATGTGTTTAAGGAATGAAAATTAAGGAAGTACAACAGCTATAAGAAGCTTCCAGAAAGAAAGTGACAGTTTGTAGGACATTCAGCTGTAATTTCAGATTGTTACAAGAATTTAGACATCAGTACAAAAAGAGACATTTAATGTGTTGCAGCAAAGTTTTGATATGTCAAATTCTAACGATGACCTATAAATGGCAAAAACATTGATCATTTTATTCCTCAAAGAGAGACTGTATTCTGTAAATGTACTATACAGTTAATAAGCTGATAATTCTTAGAATTTTTTTTTTCTACTTTGAGTAATCGGAGCAGATTTACTACTCAGCCAATAAGCACCAGAGGTTTACAAGATAGCATGGTCCAGCTATCTGATTGTTGCAATGAGCATGATTAAAGAAGGAGCTAAACACTCCCCTGGTAGCAGTTTGGCTAAATAGGTTGAATGTCGGATGAAGAGCGTCAGACACGGAGTGATGTGTGGAGCTGAGCTTACAGAAACTGATGAACTGGGGGCATTGGTGCAGTATCCAGAGGAGGGAACAGACGCCACAGACCATCGTCGCCCATCCACCCTGCTGAAAAAAGCAACACAACAAGCAGTTCAGTGGTCGCACCTGAAACCTTCACATCCTGTTCATGCTCTGAACTTCAGAAGCTAGAAGCATTTCTGAAAAAACATCTCTCCATGCAGGTTTAGGCAGCGTGCAGACAGCAGTTGGTGTGCCGACCCGTCTGTGATCTCTTACCTTTCGGTGCGGGCCAGCTGGCTACAAACAAAAACAAGGGAGGAAGATGCAGAGAAATTAAATTAAACAGTGTTCATGGTAGTGGCTGTATTTGTGTTGTTCAGTGTGTCCCAGCTCACAGCCAGAGGCTGGCTGATGTAGCAGCTTCTCAACACCCACGCAAGCCTTGTCATACTGCAGCACCCAGCTAGCTCATGGTTTAACACTGCATCAAAAATGATTGAAAACGGATTCTTAGTATTTCCTGCCCTCAATAAATCTTCTGCACATCTCCTATCATTTTTCATTACTCTAAAGTCTGAGGATGTGACCCAGTTTCACTCACTGATCCAACCCAAGGTGACACAAATTTGAAAGTTTTGCAGTGGAGACATTTGGCTCAATTCACAAGAAAAGGTTCATGTGCATTCAATTTGCAATCATTCTTCAAGGGTATTTACATAATCCATCTTCTGAAGATATTATACAAATAATAAAATATAAGTCCTTTTCATCTACCTGATGTTTATGTGCATCAGTGAAAGCTTTGTCTAATTGCTCAGCAGCTTTTTGCATGTTTGAACTGGTGACCCAAAGCTAGATGTTAAAATAAAAGTTTCCCAGCATTCTCTGTTGAAACATATGCTTGCTTTTTACTTGAAACAACATACAGCACCTCTAATTAGTTATTTTTCTTGCACCAAAACATGACTTTACTCTCTGTCTAGGCAAGCCAGCACATGTACGGCTAATCAGTGCTAACATAACTACATCACAGCAGAACTTGTGTGTGTAAAAAACCAGAACAGCTGGCGTTGAGGCTGGCTGTGTCCAGAAGAAATTTAATACTAAAATTTTATATGCCACTCAGCTGGCTGAAACGTCCCCCCCACTATAGTAGCACAAATTTGAAATTCTGAAAATATATTACTTTGGAAAAACACACACTGGCAAAGTGTCAAAAGTTGAAGAGCCCCACCCATCAACGTTGGCAAGGCTGTTTAAATCTACAGGTAAATGCCGTCCAGCAGACAGCTGCATGTTGGCTACCTGAGCAAACATATACTTTTTTTGTGCTTTCTTTTTTAATACACTAGTTGTTAAGTATTGTCAATAATGTCTTACAATAATAACAAGCATGTTATCAAGTTTTTCTGTGAGGGAACCCTGATTCATATTCCTCATACCATGATCATTTCATGCTGGATCAAGCCTAACAGACTTCATTGCTAAAATGAAACAAGTCCTGCCAGAACCGTCAAGTTCCACTGAAACACTGCCAGCTGCTCATTGGTGCAAAGCTATTACCCGTAAGTTGAGAAGAGGAGGAAAAAGAAAAGACCTGTGTAAAAGAGAAATGTAGCACAGCCATGTGATATGAAAGCCAGCTAACTTTGGAAGATTTGCATGAAACCATCACAAACTAAGAAAGGAAACCCTGTGTAGTGGTAAAGGTGACGACTTTATATCTTCTGGTCAGTCAGCCAATGCTTTTGTCTGGTAAGAAACACAGGGGTAATTTTACCAGTGGCTTCTTCTTGAATCAATTGCATGATTCCCAATTCCCAGTTTGAACTGTGAGAAAACCTGTTGCAGTGATGTGGATTTGCATAAGTGGAATTGAACAATAAAAGTGTCTGATTTACCTGCGGGCAAACTGGAAGTTGGAAGAGGTGCTAGTGGAGATATTCCTGGGACTTTCTGAGGGACTACTTCCAGCTGGAACAGACACATCAAATGGGGAAATATTATGTATTTTCCAGGCACACAGTGCCAGTTTATAGCACAATCAAGTAACTATGTTAACTTCAGTTGTCATAAAAAATGCTATCTGGTAGTCTGAAGGAGCTGAGTTGTGTGGGAAGGGCTTTGTGAGGCAGGATCTCAGATTGGAAACTGCCGCTTTAATATTTGTTGATACTAGGCCTGTCGCGATAAACAATAAATCAATTAATTGCACAATAAATTAAAACCTCGACCTCATTTTAATTATCGGCTTTATCGTCTCTTCCGGCCTTTTTCTCTTTCTGTTGATGACACTAAACGAAAAGAGGTTCAACTCTGGTGCTCTCCACTGACCTCTCCCTTCCTCCTTTCCTTAGTGTAATGCCTAGGGCACACTACACGATGTTAGAGCTGTCGGCCGACTGTCGCCCCATTTTCAAAACCTGAGAGATCACACATTAGCCGACAGAAATCCTAGGTATAACGGTTTGATCGGGTTCAATCGTGCCGTGGGGTGTCCAACAATGGGCACACAATAATGGCTACAAGTCCAGTTAACTAATTTTAAAACCAGGCATTAATCAATGCTTTACTACAACCTACCTGCAATGGATGTGGCTAATGTCCACGTAAAGTCCTAACTGAATGAAAATCATTATAACCTATTTATGTCAGGTTAAAAAAGAACAGCTGAAAAGTTACCGGGTTTATCTACTGTGGTTGCAATTTTGCTCCAACGTCCTCTTGTCATTTCTATTTTCTTTGCATGAAATGTTGAATAAACATTAATGTGTCCACATATTGTCTCCAATATCCATTGGACTGCGGGTTGCGCCTTGTCAGCTGTTTGGGATTCCACTCTCTAATTTTCCCTCAGAAAGCATGGAAGGGAATCCGTACATTTTGATTAGCTACCTGTCACATTCAACAGGCTGCATTGACGCTCACAGCGGGAAAAAACCCTGATTTAGATTGCAGTTGCCACGACCATCTACCGTAACACACCACACACCTACATGCACTAAGCGACAATCTTAGAACGCCCAAAGTTCCAAGATTGTTGTAAGGGAAAAAGTGGAGCAAAAAAGTCATGTAGTGTGAACTACTGCATCAGGTAGTCGGATGTGCCCATTGTCTCTATTTAAATCTAATGATTACTGAAGGGCAATATAGTATACAGACTTCATAACCTGCACTCTTTTGATTGAATGCAGTATTTATTTCCACTTTGGCTTTATGTTGTTTAGTTTTTATTCAAGTGCGTTTTTTTGTTAATGGAGACTGAGAATCCATTTTATTTTTGTTTTTGATTGTTTTGTTTATTTGTTCCAGTGTTAAGTGTTCTTTTGAAAATAAAGTGTATCTATCTTTGGCAGGAAATCACATGCATTATTACATCATTTCCATTAAGTCGGTGTACAAAGGTCTTCAAACAATATTATCGTTTATCGCAATAATTTTTGAGACAATCGCTCAGCAAAATTTGTTATCGTGACAGGCCTAGTTGATGCTAAGAAAAGCTGCATTCAAACCATATTTACATAAGTTAAGCAGCAAAATTTCTGAGCAACTGTGTTAAAAGAAGTTATGAAAAACAAAATTATGAGAAAGCCTCTGAAAACATGAGGGGGGTTCACATGGAATGACACAATCAAAACAAAGCTGAGGGAGCATGTATGCAACAGCACACACCAGTGCCTCAATCCATTCATTCCAGACTGCCAAACATCAATGCGCACAGGGTAGAGTAGATAAACAAATACCTGTTGCGAGATGAAGAGGTGAAAGAGGTCGCGACAGGGTGGGTGATGGAGTCCCGATCGCCAAACTCCTCCTCTTGTTGTTACGGGAACTGAGAGCGAGCAGGTAGTAGGGGAGGACAAAGGAGGTTAGCTCATGGTCCGCTGATGATCAACAAGTAGCACGTGGTGCTCACCCATCTTATCAGTGCAGCAAAATAAAACGGCGTCAACCTATGAACTGAAGTGGGTTATGGTGATAAGGCAAACACCAGCCGCTTTTATGACACCTGCAATTACATTTATAGACACACATAACTGGAGAACCAATATAATTATATTATCTCTTAATGGGCTACAATGAAGCCTTTAACTGTGTTTTTCTGAGAAACATAATTCAATATACAGATAATGAAAAAAAAAAATAATCAATACATATGGTAGTAAGAGTGTTTCTTTCAGCTGAAGTAACCCAGATTTAGTCACATTAAAATCCTGATCCAGTAACCTCAAGATCAAAAGTGACTCTGTCCACTTCCTGCATGACTCCGCTGCATGCTCCGCCTGCAGGCTTTGTAATGCTTCATAGAAACTGTAAATTAGCTCTCTGTATATTAGTCCTCGTCTCACTTCCAATTTGTCTCTATTTCAGCTTGACTATAATTCATGGAAAGAGGCTGGGTATAATTCCATGTTGCTTTCTGCTCCTTATCCTGGCAATGCTGGCTTTCTTTCACTCTGGCGGCAATCTAAATCTACTGAGCCGACGAGACAATAACAGAGTCCGACGTTTCTGGGTTGGTGCAGAGGCAGATTCGGTCACTTATGTGGCCTCAACCCCAAAAAGGCTGGAGAAAATGAGGCAATCAGGAGCCTGAGTTTCCCTAAGATTTGTTCCAATTTTATTCTTATCAGACAAAATAAACGGTCTGTCCTAACAAAGAAACAGACAAGAATGTTCAGAAGTAGCAGTGCTGTATCACACCCAGACCACATGAGCAGCTAGCACTTCTAGGTCTGTTCGCATTTGGACACAACACTGGACTGTGGGATCCTCACAAAAGGCCAGTAACGTTAGAGATATTAGTAAAATGACTCTAAATTGACTATTCCCATGTGCCCTGTTAATCAAACTGCTTCTGTGTGTTGTAATAGAAAAATCATATTTTACTCAGTGAAAACAAGCAGATAAAGAGGAATAGAAATGAAAAGATTCTAGAATTGTGGTGCTCATGGTGGCTCTGTTGTGTTAGTTATGATTTGTTCTTTTTGTTTGACTTTTTTTGGTTGATGTGTTGCATGTTTGGACAACCATTCCCTCTGGTTTTGGATGCTGTGCAGATTGAAGGAGTCTGCACTCTTTGTATTGTTTTTACAGACAGAAGCAGCTGATTAGCATCTCTAAAGCTCAGATAATACCTGAACTTTGAGCCCAGAGGAGTTGAAAAGAAAACTTCGTAGATGCAGAGCAGAGAGAGAAGGAGGAAGTTCAAACCATCTCTTCTGTCAATCATAACAGGTAAGGATCTCTCAGCTCGGCTTTCAGGCCATAAGTCCAGGCTGAGATTTAAGGAGGAACAGCAAAAGCAAATGAGGTGGATAGCAGCACTGGCCATCTGATGGTCTCCTCCAGGACATTACTGTGGAATATCGTCTCCGCTGTCTGGATGCTGAGTTGTTAACATACGGCTGTCATACAGCAACAATCTTCAGTCAGAGGTCTCTTCTGATATGTTGCAACACTGACTGCTACCAGAGATTCTTTCTGCCCACAGCATCTTCATCCACATCAATTCTTTGAAGATACTTGGATGATGTGAGTTATGACATTTAATTTTCCATTGGGACAAATAAAGTATTCTTGTATTGAATACAGTTGGACATATTCAAGGATCTCCCAACGTGCCTAATGTGATGTCACCAGAGGCAGAGTATGAGGAGGGCAGACTTTTTCTTGAGTGGATAATGATTTATAACACAACAGCAATACGAACAGAAAACCATGGCCATAGCATGTTGGTGAGACACTACATCTAAAAGAAAGATTGGAAAGAAAAATAGGGGTGGTATCTTTAAATTTGACGTTTGTGTCCGTTTGAAGTAGGGAGCTGTATTTATTATCTGCAATTTATAGAATCAATAATTTACATTGGATGATGGAATCTAATAGTTCTAGAGGTAAATACAACAGTAAATACAAAGATGAAGAAATGTAGGAGGAATAACGGCAAAGAGGATCCTCTATAGATCCTCTTTTGTTGACAAAGGAAGGCAGGTCCTTCAGGCATTACAGGCCAGACTGTGAAGGTTGATCGCATTTACCTGACAATTTAAAGCCAAACTACGTTCTCTAACCGCATCAACGACGGATATCGACCAGCTCTCAGTCTTGGTGTCGCTTTATGCGACAGCTGGCAGCAGACAATGCAGTCCGTCTGTGGTAAACACACACATGCATACACACGCACACAAGTCCTAACAGGCCACGTTTCTCCGTATGAAACAAAATCTAGGGCGGATGTAATCGACACTGAAGGACTCCCAATAAACGTGCATGTGATAGATGTAGAAAAACACTTAAGAAATGGTAAAAATGCTGCGTTTGCATGCTGTGAATCAGCTAAGCGTTCAACAACTGGCTTGTAAATACAGCGCAGCAGCGCTTCATAAAGACCACCGCGTATTTCTATTCCCTAACAGCATTCGTTCGTTACCTTTTCGACCTTCTCATCATTGCTCCAGTCACAAAACTGGTTTTGTAGCTGGGCAGAACGGTCCAGTAGTAGCTTTGGTCGGACATATTGGTAGTCAGAATAAAGCCAGAGGAAATATGAGAATCAGTGTCCTCTCATTAGAGTGGGAGCATCATGTTTAACAGTATCTCCCCGTAACTGTGTTGCTGGCCGTGGTTAGGCCACTACGCAGAGTCCAACAGCGGAAACTCCATTCAGCTCCGGGACAAACTGACCCCAGACCCGCGGCAGGGCAGCTCGCTTCTGCTGAGCGACTGGAGCGGCCATGTCCGTTCAGCTCGGTCTTCTTCTCGGGAGCAGAATTTCAGTAAGGCCGGTCCTGTCTTCCGAGAAATGCAGCATCATACAGCGCTAGGTCGGTCAGCTCGGAGAGGGATACAAACTTTCCTTCAGCAGCACCGTTTTCTGAACTGCGCAGCCGCAAAAAAGGGGAGGCGGGACTAGTGGTGCTTTCAGGAACTGCTTAAAAAACTGGATTCACCACCATTCAACAAAATAATAATCGCGCAAAACAGTGTTCTTTGTAATTTAGTGGCACACACGTTTTACGAGCTCACGGATGCCAATGGCTAAAATGAAGCCAAGATAACGTGGAAAGCTAGACGTAAAAGCTTTATAGCTTTGAAATCGTCAAATCTCCAAGAACACTGAAAGTTACTTTTTATCTGGATAAAAATGGCGGAAGTCTTTGCTTCATGCAAGACTCAAATTTATCATAATTACCTAAATAGTCTCTTACTAAACTATTCATCCCCAATGGAATTTTTAGATTTTCTGTCATAAACAACTCTGACTAAAACTGACGAAAGCAATTATTATTATTAATAATAATAATAATAATAATAATAATAATAATAATAATAATAATAATAATAATAATAATAATAATAATAATAATAATAATAATAATAATAATTACAAATCTGAAACGTGGGGTAGGCATATGCATTGAGTCCCTCTCAGTACTGTGAAGAGCAATGTTTTGCAGCAATTATAATTGCTAGTCTTTAAGGCTTGATGTATCCAGAAACAGATTTTCTTTTACACAATCCTTGCAAAATACTCGTAAATTTAGTCAGATTGGATGGAGTGTGTCTGGGACATCAAAATTAAGTCTTGCCAAAGACGAAAAA
This sequence comes from Gambusia affinis, assembly GCF_019740435.1. Taxonomy (NCBI): domain Eukaryota; kingdom Metazoa; phylum Chordata; class Actinopteri; order Cyprinodontiformes; family Poeciliidae; genus Gambusia; species Gambusia affinis. The sequence goes on from NC_057879.1 coordinate 1,771,514, forward strand.
CTGGATTTATGTCTGAGCATAAACTCAGTTATTTCAGCAGATGAATATGGAATCTAAACCCCTCCAATGCCATTCTGGCTGTATGTGGAACTTTGTGTTGCTGAAGGGTGAACCAACTCACAGTACATGTATCTGAATCCTCTGACATGTTTTCTTCTGTGCGCCCTGTATTTAGCTCCACCTTTCTTATTTTGAGCAGTTTCACTTTCCCAGCTGAAGAAAAACATTCCTACACCATAATGCTACCACTGCCATGATTCACCATGAGGAAGGTGTGCAGTGTTAATTTTCTGCTGCATATAATTGTGTATATGTCCATGCTCTTTCCATCTTCAAATAATGGGTGACTGGATGTTTAGACGGAACAGAGCTTGGTGATTATTTTCAAAAGCTAGAGATAAGGTTTTGTAACCTAACCCTGATTAAAACTTCTCTGCACTTTTCTCCCGGACCTGTCTGCTGTGTTTTTTAGTCTTCATGATGCTGTTTGTTCTCTAAAAAACCTCTGAAGCCTACAGAAAACATCTGGATTTATATTGAAACTGAAATACATACAACTTTTTTTACTAGGCAGTTTTTGATCTTAGTCAGTTGTTCTCAGTTTTATCTAAGGGTATAAAAGGGCCAAATAAAAGTACAAGCTAAATATTTTTCAGTTGCATCATATGTAAAAACAGTATATTGTTTTCCACTAAAGTTTGTGGTTTGAAGGAGGTGGTTTTTATTTCTATTTTATTTATTGCTTTTGGTTGTTTTATTTATTGTTTCAGAGTATTTAAAGTATCTTCCAGTTCTAGTGTTAAGTGGTTTTACCAAATTAAATGTTTGTTGATATTAAACTTTTAAGGGTGAACTTTCATTATTATGCAATTATCATAATACTATTTGAAAATATTATCGTTCATCTCAATCATGACTGGGACAATCTATCATCCAGCAAAAGTTATCATTTCAGGCCTAGTTACAACAAACAAAAAAAGTATAGAAAAATCAACATGGTGTTCTAGGTCATCTTCTTCTTGAAGTCATCAAATCAATATGTTGCTTGCCTGAACCATCTTTGTGACCCAGCATGGCCAGTTTTCATAATTCCTTAAAATCAATTTAATTGTAATATTTCTACTCTGTCAGAAGAGCTGTGCAACAAATCTGATGTTATACGTTCTACTCAGATTAGAGCTCATACATCGAGGTTTGTCTGGCTTGGCAACAAATTCACGTGACTTCCTTCATGCTGTTTACATATGTCATTGTTCTAACCCTGACATGCAAAGTTGAATTCCAACAAGAACCAGCCTTGGGAAATCCCACGGGTCTGATGAATGGGATTGCATGTCAAGTGCAAATATTCCTGCAACTATCTGATTTAGACATCCAGCAACTGATTTTCAGCAAAAACAGAACACTGAGCTTATTATCATAAAATGATCTCTGAACCGCAGGAAGCAGAGATGTTCTGCTCTAGATTTTTTTTTTTTCTCCGTTTGCAGAAACCTGTCTGGGCAGTAAGACAGCCCGGTCTTTCAGACACATTCAAGCCTTCCTGCCTCACCAGAGGGTCAAGTAAACAAATACTTGGTGCGAGTGAGCACAAGAAAGCTGACAGTGATAGTTATCTGGCTGATCTGGTTTGAGGGGGGCAGCAAGGGCAATTGAGACTGACAGGGTGTACAGGAGAAGCAAGACAACAATACTTACACATTTCCTCTGCGTGGAAGGCTCAGCTCTTTCTGGGATCATGATTGAAAAGAAAAAGGACGAAAACGTTAAAAGTTAGTATCTTCAAAAGAAAAAATAGCATTTAATGAATACTTGTAATCCATATATTTTCAATATTCTTTTGTTATTTTAATAGTTCAAACTGTGATTTTGACACAGACAACATTAATAGATGGCCATGTTTTTAAACATTATGTGAGAGGATATCATCTTGTTGGGGATTTTGTTGCGAGAGGATCTAGTATTCTTTGCAAAATAAATGACCGTGACAAAGGAACACCATGCTGACATATTTATGCAACATTTCAAGACATCAGCAGGGAGTTTAAGGCTTGTCCACAAACTGGTTTGTTAATTGAACAACTGCCCTAAAACATTTGCCAAATTAGTTGCCAAGAGGCTTACGGACAACTATGTCAACATATCTGACTGAAATTGTCTGTTTAATGTCAGACAATGAGGAAAAATATAGTGGTTATGAGGTTATGGCTTTTTTTAAACATATATTTATATTTGGTTTCAACCATATGCTGAGCATAGACAGACGTGGGGAAACAGTCTCTTGACACTGTAAAATATATTTAATGAGTTACTTCTTCTTTGAATTATTTCTCTTTCTGTGTCTGAAAATACACTTTTTTTATAACCCTCTTTGCCCCATTGAAAAATACTGAAGATATGAAATCTGGAGAAATGAAACCTGTTTAGAGCGACTGGTTAGGGTTAGAGTTTAAAGACATCATTGTCACACCAATAACTCCTCTCAGATCATCATTCTGTGATAAATACCCAGACATGAATGCCTATTTACACAGCAGTTCTTCATTTACATCTCACCAAGAGATCAGCATGTGTGAGCTTTCAGCACATGAAGCTCTGATTATGGAACCAAAGGGCATGGTGTATAGACACGTTGCAATGTGCTGTTGTTTGCACAGGATCCCACCCAGCTCCCTGCAGGAGGGAAGAAAAACTGCTGGCTAACAGTGACTGCTATTGGTTTTACTGTCAAGCTGTAAACATAATGCGCCAAATCTTAGACGTACATGTAATACATATGAGGGGAAAAAATGGATGCAGTGTTTTGTTATTAAATGTCAACACTATGACAATGAGATAGCAAGGTCCAATGAAATCACACTTCACAGCTTAGTAGAAAGTTTTATTTAAAAAAAAAATGTAGAGAGGGAAGTAGGTCAGTTATGCTGGCTTGACTTTGACAAATTTAACGTGTAGATGTGTTGCAGAATTCGGTGTGTTTCGGTTTAGTAAAAAAAAAATGTGTACAATCTACTGAGAGAGTGTCCTACTAATGATCACCATCATTTAGCTAATGAACCACTATTGTGTTCAAATGATCACTTAATAATGGCAAAATAAACATCAGGCCTGAAAGGATACAATGGTCCTGTGTGTGGGAAATGTTTTCAGAGTTTTTTTTATTGTTGAATCCTGATACACTTGAACATAGTCTCTTTTCTGTCAGCTAATAAAGCTGTTGTCAGTCAGTTGCTAAGGCAACGGGTCTATGTGTAGCATGGCCGACATAGAAAAAAGAATACGAGTGGTTCTGAGTTCAATGGTTTTTCTGCGTTACCTCACCTATGGTGCACTACACTAAATTAATAATAATTACATCTCCAGGTTTCATTTGGTTAACAGGATTGTTATACAGCAGCAATGTGGTGATGGATGGAAAGTAAAAGAATAGTCTTCTTCCCCTCCAATATTGTTCACATACATGCAATTTCCAGATGAAAACAATAACATGCAACATCTCCATAAATCAGCAATATGCACCTGAGCAATGAGCATACAATACGTGTCTGGGATGTGCCCTAAGTTTGGCTAAGCATGCATGATGTTCAGATCTATTCAGCTCTTTAGATACAAGAAAAGTTGTGCTGCATCCTCAACATGATGTTGCCTGCATCTGATTTTTCTGGAAAACATTGGCTCAGATTCAACAGGCCATGAAAAGGCATCCAGTGGTTTTGATCTATTTGTAGCTGCAGACTTTGTTACAGCTGCTGCTGTTCTTTGCTTTGTACATGGGCACAATATCACTCATTCTGCTGTCTCATTTCAACCTTGCAGCCATCACAGATTTGTGAGTAGCCCCTAAGCCAACCAGAAGCTGTGTGCAATAACTTTTTGTGAAAACTGCATTATTTCTGCTCAAAGCAAATAACCTCAGTCCATTTGAAATTCTGTTTGCAGGTCCTCCAAACATAGGACTAGGACCACCTGACAATTCTGGGAAAGATCTAACAACCACATGTGATGATAACATGATTAACTATTGTGTTTCTCTGACAGAACATCAGGCAGCAGGTCCAAGGTGACCAGTTGTGCCAGCTACTGAACCACTGCATAATATACAACCAGGAGATTTTGCGTTTATTAGGAATTTTAGGAGGAAAAATTGGCGATTCCACCGCTGGCTCGGACCATTCCAAGTGTTGCTGACCACCCACACTGCCGTGAAGGTTGCTGAAAGGCCTACCTGGGTCCACGCTAGCCACTGCAAGACGTTCACTGGGCGTCCACCAAAAGGTGACATCCCAGGTGCTTACAAAGAAGCCTCCAACAAAGCAATTCTGAAAAAATAGAGTTGCCAACAACAGCTCACTCAGTAGGTCACCCAGTACCTAGCTGAGGCAGCATTAAGAACATGGAGGAAACCAGAAGACATCATCAGCGACACTGGATCACAGATGCCATCTGGTGTTGGTGTTTCCTCATGCCTTGTGCATTAATTGTGGTGGAAGACAGAAAAAACAGCAACGATGAGAAATAATTTTTTAATCCAAGTTTTTATTGCTCTAAGAATCATTGTATTATCATATTATGAAGGAATTTGAAGTTTCTAACTCTTTTGAAACTTTTTGTTGTATGTGTTTTTATCTTTATTTTTATTCATCTTACCTTAGGAATAATTATTTTTACATTGTTTCAAGAGAAACAAAAGGGAGGAATTGTGGAATAAAATAATTATTCACTGTATGTTTACTTTTATTAGAAGTTTATTTAATATTAATCTTACAATGTTTAATCAGTTTATTATCTTACTCAGGCTTACAGAGTCATTGTTTCTCTTTTGCCCTTCACACGTTTGCCTCAGTGTGTCAGAAGCCTAGCAACAGAAGATAAGTAAATAATTATAGCAAATAGTTATCATACTTCGAAGGGTGACAGACCAGACCGATTATTAATAGGCACAGAAGAATATTCTGCCTGAAACTGGTTTTTAACTAAAGACATCATTTTTCTGTGTGTGTGTGTGTGTGTGTGTGTGTGTGTGTGTGTGTGTGTGTATGTTAAATCTGAGAAGCTTTTTGGGAATGTTGTCGACACTATCTGTTTATGAAGGACAGTATACAGCATATATAGAGAAGTAATTCCTTTGTCTAGTTAGATCTCTCTTCTGAGTTCTCCATCTGTACAGATGTAATAAAGCTGGGTTTTGTTCTCTCTTTTTAACAAGGTTTGGACTTTGTTAATTTTTCCCGCTCCACAGCTGCATACCCTGAATTGAAAGTATAACCTAAAAAGGGATCAGGTGCAAAATATTGCACAATGAACTGCCTTGATGCAATTTCTGATAGGCTGTTATATTCAACATGTGATGTGTTCATGCATTCTTTGCATGGCAATTATATATCCAGTGGATTGGGTGGACTTCCCAGCCCCATGTGTGTATAAAATTTAGTGGTTGAGATGCTAAATGATGACATCACAATAATATAACATTGCATGTTTTCCCAACATTTTGCAAACTTAATCAAATCAAAGAAATCAAGTCCATCGTATAATTTAAAAAAAAGCTACACACTGAGCCTGAGCCAGTTTCTTCCCTGGTTAAAGGAAGTCATTCCTCTCTTTATTGTATTTGGCTGCAAAAAAGTTAATTTTCATTACTCAGTTTCTAATACATTTATATTATCGCCATTTTAAATTTCTAAGAATTTATTCTTATTTGTTTATATCTTTATTTTGTTTGCTGTTCCTAATATTTTAACCCATTAGCCCATTTTAAAATTAATTTGAGTCAAACACAGTAAAAAGCTAAAGTTTGGCTTATTCACCAGATGACTGCTTTCTGTCATTCCCACTTGTTTTCCTTCTGCTGCAGCATAAATATCATTTCCTACAGCACAACCCAGGTCCTTTAAGAACAAGTGGGCCTTGTAGCCATTAGTGGCATGAATACAAATCTTTCATACTCCACAGCTACTGCATGTGAGTCCAGACACATTAAATAAGACTTTCCTGGTTATGACACTTTAGCAATGGCTGCTTGAGGCCATCTGAACACATTTACTTTGTGACTAAACATATTTAAATGAAGGTATTTCTGCATAGAGACAATGTTTGGACTCAAACCACCATCCACATTCACCAGGACCAGGCAGGGTTGCACCTAATCTAAATACCATGGATATATGCAGTAAATGGCTGGGAAAATCCAGTTTTAGAGAGCATTTCATCACAAAGCCTTATTCTCTCTGGAGAACAGACCATCTACTTATGCAGCTGACATGTACATGAATATAGGAGACAAGAAGGATTCCCATTTAGAATGCTCCCTAGTAAACATGGCATCCAGTAAAAAGATAAAAGGGATTATTTAATCAATCCCTTTCAGGGATCCTGGGGGGATGAGGGGGTGGGTGGGTTACCAAGGAAACCACATCATCGAAAGTAACAAGGAACATTTTAGAATGAAGGAAAACCTTACTGATCCATTTCATTGTTTACCTAAATTAGACTGTGAACCCGTTCATTCAGTTCATTTGTTCTGATGATCGGAAGAGAAACATGATTTGATGCTATAATTAACATTTCTGAAAGATCTAATGATAAACTGTCAGTGAGCTACTGAACTACTGAGTAAAAAACACAAATGAGTCTCTACACCCAACATAGAAACCAAAACCATTTAGTCTGCCTGGAAACAACCGAACCGAACCGAGCCGAGGCTGTGTTTACCTGCAGCCCGCGGCGTCTCAGGATGTTCGGCTCATCCATCAGTGAAGATCAAAAAGACATTCAATCAGTCAGTCAGTCAGCTCATGTCCTCTGCGCGGAAGCTCGGACTTTCCCGTAGCCGCGTGAATGCTGCTGCTGCTCGGCCGCTACAGTCTGCAGCACCACCAGTAGCTGCTACTATATCCTCCTTCTCCTCCACTACCTCATTCTCTTCATCCCCCTGCGGAGAGGAGCAGCACTACACAGCCAAGACCCAATAAGGTGTTCGCTTCAATTAGTTGATCAGATGGATGGAACAAAAGCAGAGGAAACGGAAGAGGGGGCGGGGCGGGACTGACCTCAATTAACAAGAGAACACAGAGAGACAACAGGTAGGGAGGAGACTGGGGGGCAAATTCAATGCGGCTCTCACATTGAACGTGTCATATTACACATGGAAGTACTATCGTTTTAGAGACTCTAAACTATAACGGTGGACCAACCCAGTTCCTCACAGTAGATTGTAACAGTAACTCCACTAAGGAGGGCCATGCCCCCCCTGAGAACCCTGATATTTTCATACAAAGGCACACAGAGCCATCTTCTTTTATACAAATGCAAAACTCAATAGACAATATAAATTAGAGTATATACACGCCCAGGGTAGCATCAGAAAGGAGTGGGGCACCTAAGAACTAGAAGATAAAATATACCTTATATATCAGTTGTCCCCTGAACATGTTTTACTACTGTTTCTATACATGTAGTGAAGTGAGTTTCCCTGGGGTGATGTTGAGTACTGGCAGACTACATTACCTGCTTTCTGTTACAAAAAAATATCTGATTATTGCTTGAAATTTAATTGGTTGGAGTGGTGCAGGAAGGGCTTGGACAACTGCAGATATATTTCAGGCTTTCAAAGTTAGGCATAGTGATTAATCATGAGTAATAACAGCACCAAAGTGTGATCTATCTATCTATCTATCTATCTATCTATCTATCTATCTATCTATCTATCTATCTATCTATCTATCTATCTATCTATCTATCTATCTATCTATCTATCTATCTATCTATCTATCTATCTATCTATCTATCTATCTATCTATCTATCTATCTATCTATCTATCTATCTATCTATCTATCTATCTATCTATCTATCTATCTATCTATCTATCTATCTATCTATCTATCTATCTATCTATCTATCTATCTATCTAGATTTGTGAGTATTATATATCTATATATTCCTTAACATGATGTGAACCTGAGTAATATATATATATATATATATATATATATATATATATATATATATATATATATATATATATATATATATATATATATATATATATATATATATATATTTATATATATATGTATTTCAAAATGTTTTTTTTTCCTTTTTATTTATCTATCTATTATTTTATGACTCTGGTTCAACCTTTAGTCATTGGTAATTGCAAAAGTATTGTTTTGAATGGAAAAATCTGTCTGCCTAGAATTAGTCTAAAAAATCTCTAGAATGTGGTGTCCTACGCAGTCAAAGATTAGCTTAGAGAGCAACGCTCTTAACCTTGGTGAGCATTTCTTGGAAGGCCAGGGCTACTATGCATAATAGTTAAATTATCATCTACTAAATTGTCATTCATGTGAGTTCAATATGTTAAGATCAAAAGCAGTTAAAATAGAGAACCAGTCTAAACAACCAGACGGACTCTGTTGGGCCCTTCACAAAGTTTGATTTTTTCACACCAAGTGAATGTCATCAGCTCTCACAGACAACATTAAACTCTGATTAATTTTAAAATAATTTATTACATAACTAGAAATAAAAATAATAATCATTATCATTTTATGACAATAAAATTATTAAAATAAATGATGAAGAGATGTTAATTTCTCTGACAGCAGTATCTGGAAAACAGCATTTCAATAATGACACAGCAGAGTCAGGGATTCATTAGCTGTGTTTTCAAACACAAGCAGGAAATTGTCTGCAGTCACTCTAGGACACCAGCATGGACACAAGCTGCAGTAATGATTAACAAGTAATGACCTAGCAATATTACATTTTGACTGTTAAAACAACAATACGGCTAAATATTTGTCTAAGTGTGATTCAAGCTGTTACATTTTTTCCCATTTTTTCCAAATCAAATAAATTTAAATATTCAAAGAATTTGAAATACGGTAATGTTATGATTGCTCCTCAAAAACATGTAAACAGAACTTGAAAGTGGAATTATTAAACATAATTACTAACTTATGGGAAGCACACTTGAAACCTCTTCATTTGGCCATTGGACCATGAGCAACAGCTTAGTTCATTTTATACTTGTATTCAGTTCACATATAATTATGTACAATCCACTTAAGTCGCTATTTATTCTGCCACATTAACAGTGAGAACAAATTGCAGTGCTTGACAGTTGGGTCCCTTGCTGTGGATGTGCTCCATCATACCAGATACTCACCTAAAACTCCAGGAACGCCGGCTCACATGGACTGGATTTGGTCCCCATAGTCAGGTTGAAATGCAGATTCATACAATCCCAATCCATTCAACTATAATACAATACAGTCAAACTAAGAAGATTTTTTAAAAATATCTATAAACAGCAAAGAGCATCCTAGCTACTGACACTATTCAACAGCTTGAATATTTTTCTGTTTGCATGTGAAAACAACCCAGGCATGAGATTTGCTGGCATTTCTCTGTCTAAAAAGAAAATCATGAAATAAATTTTTATTGACTTTAAAGCGTGATGCATCACTGACTTTATCCTAAATCCTCTTCTGATTGGTGGATTACTCATATCCCAGAACTGCATAATAGTGATTTGGGTTCCCACCCATTCAGAGAGAAAGAAAACAAATCAACCGTGAACCTCAACAAGTATTTCAGAATAGGGTCAGAATCAGGACAGACATCATGACCAGTCAGGCTTGGTTGATGGATGTTTTGTTTGCATCAAGAGCTATGTTATGTTACATGTATAGATATAGATATAGATATAGATATAGATATAGATATAGATATAGATATAGATATAGATATAGATATAGATATAGATATAGATATATAAGAAGTATTTTTAGTTGGATTGAATTGAAAATGTGGCCATACTGAGATTAAAAGAAAAAAGGCCTGTATAGCCAGAGTGAGTTCTGTACACAGTATTTTATAAATCAAGCTAGTTGGGTCGGGAGGGGTGCTGGTGCCTATCTACAATGAACGTTTCGGGCGAGAGGCGGGGTACACCCTGGACAGGTAGCCAGTCTGTCACAGGGCAACACAGAGACAGACAGGACTAACAGCCATGCACACACACACTCACACCTAGGGAGAATTCAGAGAAACCAATTAACCTGACAGTCATATTTTTGGACTGAGAGAGGAAGCCAGAGAACCCGGAGAGAACCCATACATGCACAGGGAGAACATGCAAACTCCATGCAGAAAGACACCGGGCTGGGAATCAAACCCAGGACCTTCTTGCTGCAAGGAAACAGTGCTACCAACTGAGCCACTGTGCAGCCTAGTCTGTATTCCAACATTTCTTTTTATCCATTTATTTAATCAATGCAGAGTAATTTCTTGTCTGTTGTTTTATGTTTCTCCATGTAAAGGTCTTTTTCTACCCCTTAAAAAGAGAAAAAGAAACAGAACCAAAAAACATAGTGGCTTCTCACTTCAGGGATGTGTGTTTTGTGGCTACCACACTGTATCAGAGTGCGTCTATAAATATCTGAATCCAAACACATATAAGATGACATTTTTAGTTACCAGATGTTTTAAATTTTGGGTTTTGTTGCATTAAAAATTTCCCACTGATTTTTTAAAAATAATCTTCATCAGAGAAGAGAAGTTTTTCTCAATTGATTCTAGAATCAAATATGCTAAAATATATCCAGATTTGACTCAAGAATCAAATATCCTAAAATATATCCAGATTTGTCTTGAAATACCAAGGAAGGGAAATAGTTCCTTTTTCAAAGATATTTTAGATAGATATTGAGACAAAAGAATGTATGCAGATTAACATAGTTAATCTGCATAACCAGAAAAGGAAAAACAGTAAGCGCAAGATTGTTAGAATACCAATCAGAGGATGGAACAACTGTGCTTTGAAGGCGTGCTGAATGGTTCTGCCTGATCCGTTCATGTCACCCAGCGGTGCCACAATGTGCTTTTCCATAAACAACAATAGCTGGTTTCTTCTCCAGTGATGTCACGTGTCCTTTTATGTTAGTGTCAGGGATGTGAGCTTTTCCTTGTTCTTCTCTGAATCTAAACATAAAAAGTGACAGCAATGACAGCATCAAATCAGTTTAGTGTATAACTCCATTAGGCTCCATGAACCTGCAACGTGCTGTAACTGCTAGATAAATAGTGTGCTGTCTGTGGAGTGTAACAACAATAATGATGTCATGTTTAAAGAATTCTATGAATTGGCTTAAGAATGCTAAAGTTGTTTAGCATTATTAATGTCTAAGCTGTTGTTTCCTAGTCTGGACACTGAAAGCGTTTTTGCCGGGAAAGGGTTTTAGGTCAGGTGTTAAAGGAAATGTTAGCATCCTACAACTTGACTTGGCAATAACTGCCCACTCTGTCCTGTGAAACGTCTCCAAATCTAACTCCAAATTGCGAGGACATCTGTTATCCACAGATCTGTCAAGAAAATCCCACAGATTTTTTGGTCTCTAGCTCAGCCATTCCAAAACTTTGATGTATAAAGTCACTTTATTGAGGAATTGGATGCAGATTTTAGTAACAGAGTCCCTCTTTAGTTTCTCTAACAGATACTTGAAGGCTTTGGCTTTTAGCTTTAACAGTTACTTTTAAAACAAACCTCATTTTCACTGTATTTTCTCCTGGTACAGAATGCCTGCAACGTTAGATCATCAGCAGTGGAAATCTCTCCATTAATTGAATCAGGAGACAGACAGAAAGAACGGAAGTATACTTTAGTACCTCCAAGAATGTCAACTAAGGACCGCACTGTCTCCTTCTTAAGAGGAGACTCTACAGGAAGATATATGATGGACATTCCACAGCTAAAAAATATCTGTCTGAAGAGGAAACAATGAGCAATTCCATGAGAATCTGACACAATCCTGGCATGAATTGTTGTTCTGTTGACCCACTCTATGGATGGTTCTGCTGCTGAGAAACTGAGTGTTCATCTAATGTGCTGAGTTCATTTTGCTGCATAATCCAGTGAAAGTCACCACTTCATGCTGGAAACCGGAAACATATTTAACCGAAGGACTTAAATATTAACATATTATTGATGCTAAGTTAAAGATAGTTTTTCTTAATTGCTTTTTTGTGCTGCAACACAATGGAGACCTGTCCAGCGTGTACCCTGCCTCTCGCACAAAATGTTTGCTGGAGATAGGCACCAGCACCCCTCCTAACCCCACAGGGTGTACAGAAAATGGATGGCTGGCTGGCTGGATGGATGGATGGCTGACTGGCTGGCTGGCTGGCTGGCTGGCTGGCTGGCTGGATGGATGGATGGATGGATGGATGGATGGATGGATGGATGGATGGATGGATGGATGGATGGATGGATGGATGGATGGATGGATGGATGGATGGATGGATGGATGGTTTTCTGTTGCTTAGCAAACTTTGTATTTTTTCTTTCATTTGTTCTGCTGTACCTCTATCATGTGGCAAATTTAGGTTACTGCACCCTTATTTAAGCAGAACTTTGTTCTTTGTCTGCAGGTCAACTTTATCTACTCCAATATGACCAGACTCTGGGTCATTAAAGCAATCAGTGAACAGTAATATTTAGTTTGGATAATGTTCACAAAATGTTTTTTTTGTACAATGAACCACTCCATTTGGCAGAGTACATGGAAGAATACAGGCTTTTTTGAGGCAGTATTCCAACATTCCATTAAAACACTTGCTTGATTGTTTCAACGGAAACTAGGAATGTTTAATCACAAAGTCCAGATTAGGAGGTAGTTTCAGAAGAGTCGACAATTTCGTATGCTATGAACATGTGCCTATGGTACTATAATGATCAATATTTTACATGTGCAAATGATTGGAACTTTGTCACATGATGACACAACTGATGTACTTTATGTAAAGTGCAGTATTTTCACATCGGCAGAATCACTTCCCTTGGAAATGTGTGCAGTGGTGGCTCTGTCTGCATTCCACCACACAATCTTGGATGAGCTTGACAGACATGCAATGTTGACAATGCATCATTATATTTACTCTGAAAATTGTACTTAACGATGCACACTTGGTTACATCCCTAAGGTGAGCTAAGTGTGGTCAAGTGCAGGATGGTGAATGTCACTGTATTTTTCCATTTGTATGAATTGTAACATTATAACATTTTCAGCATTAATGCCTGTTTTACACTTAAACAAATCTCATTATTTCTCAACGTAATAACATTGAGGGGTTTTGGTCAGGTCCTGGAACTGATAAACAGACCTCGGTGATGCACAGAAGGTAAACTGGGTGAACTACACGATGTTAGAGCTGTCGGCCGATTGTCAGACCATTTTCAAAACCTGAGAGACCACACATTAGCCGACAGAAATCCTAGGTACAACGGTTCGATCCTGCCGTGTGGTGTTCAACAATGAGCACAAAATAATGGCTACAAGTCCAGTGAACTCATTTTAAAACCAGGCATTAATCAATGCTTTACTACAATCTACCTGCAAAGCATGTGGCTCTAGTGTCAGTCCTGACTGAATGAAAATTATTATAACCTATTTATGTCACATTAACGAAGAACAGCTGAAAAGTTAGCAATTTTGCTCCAACTCCTCCCCTCGTCTTTTTTATATTCTTTGCACGAAATGTTTTATAAAGATTAATGTTGTTTCCACATATCATCTCCAGTGTCCGCTGGACTTTTGCTGTGTCAGCTGTTTAGGATTCCCCTCTGTAATTTATATCAGTGTAAAAAGGACTTCAAACAATATTATTGTTTATCGCAATAATTTTTGAGACAATTAATCGCTCAGCAAAATTTGTTATCGTGACAGGCCTAGGTGTAAATACTGACATCTTATATAAATTTCATGAAAGACTGAGATGTTTAGTCATTATTTAAAAACTTATGAGAACTTATCAGAAAGATACACATGTTGAAGACACAACAAGAACTTCAGGCCTCGCCTAGCCATGTGTATATCACCTAGAAACCCAGAAACTCTGAAAAGCCTTCTCTGTTCAGTTCAGGTTTGACTGAAAGACTTGTGCCCCCTTGGAAGCACAAGGGGGCGCCATTACACTTTGTTCCACAAATTACTCACCCATGAAATAGTATGCTACTTATAATAGAATAAACTTAGAGGATGCTGGAACATACAGTGCGTTGATGTCTCCTCTTTCTGCTGATTCAGTAAATGCAAACCTCCAAACTTCACGTGGCCTTTGTGATAGCTCAAGAACACTGTGTAGAAAGCTTCACAGAATGGGTTTCCTTGACTGAACGGTTGCAACCAAGTGTTGCATCATCCAGTGCAATGCAAGCGTTGGATCATATTTTGTAAATTAAATTGACACGCCACTTCACATGAAGTGCTGAATCCTGCCTCTCTGGGAATCCAAAGCAGGAGTCTGGTTTGGCAGTTGTCTGACTTCATTGTGTCAAGTGTAAAATTTGGTGAAGAGGGGGCTATAGTGTGCAGCTGTGTTCCAGTGAAAGGAACTACAGCATACTAAAATATTTGGGAGATGTTGTACCTGCAGACTTGTGTGGTGCTGGCTTGGTTTCTGCTCTCTCTTTCTCTCCAGGATTCATCTTGCACAGATGCCTTCTTTTATCATCCCTAAAAGAAGGGAGTACCATCTTTTATCACATAAAAGATGGTACTGCCTTGTTTCAGTGTTGCTCTACACAAAACAAGGTGACATAGACAAGGAGCAACGTGTTTGGTGTGGCGCAACCTGAATGGCTTGAAATACTGACCTCGATCTAACAGAACATCTTTGGTACAAATTAGAGAAGACAAATCAATATTGACATTCTAATCCAAAATCATTGTCTGACCTCATATATTACCTTCAGAATAGTTAAAAGTTTCTTATAAATTTTCTCCTAAAGTTGTGGAAAGCCTTCTCGGAGGAGTTAAAACTGTGAGACCTTTTAAGGATTGGCTGACATATGAAACACCAATTGATTAAGCACAGGATGCCATTTGTTTGAAGGTGGATAACAAAATGCCTTCAGCAACATAGAATATCTAAAGAGAGAAAATAGCTCGTCAAGTGCTCCTCTGCTAATTCTTTAGCTTATTACCTTCAGGACTCTTTCAGCATCACTCCAAGACCTTACCACAGGCCAGAACAAACTTGTTGGCCAAAAATTATTTTAAATCTAGATGTGTCAGGGGTCTGGACAACAAACTTATCAAATCTTTATTTAATAATTAAAGATATCCTAATCTGGCAAGACAATGCAGTATGTCTGATGAAAATGTCTCAGAGACAATCTGTCAGTCATTATGAGAGAAGAAGCCGTGTCTGGGTTTTTAATTCCTCCCCAGTCTCTCACGCTACATGACATGAAACACAAAGAGGAACCTGTTAGGAAAGTGTGAGCCCTCTGTCAACCTTTTGCACACTGCGAGCTCACCTGATGGAGCACATGACTGTTTCATCACCTCAGTGACTCACCGCTCAGATATTCCCCTCTCTGCACTGGTTTTCAAAACTACTTCGCTCATGAAACTTGCACAGTATGTCACGGTGTTGCATTAATGGTTTCTTGACTGTATGCTTTTAAAACCAAGAACGTGAGGAAATAAAGCACATTTAGTTTAGCATAGATTCTTGTCACATTTCTGAAGTCTGTGTTGCTGGTGACATATTCCTGTTTAGTTAAGCACCTTCATGTGTATTGGGATGGAGGGCGTAACGAGTGCTACTGGGTGAGAATTACATTCTCTGTAAAACATCAACATTTTTCTTCAGCAGTGGAGTCTTACACAGAAGTCATTTTGTTGGAAACACTGTAACTATCTAAAGCTCTCTGTGTGTGCTTCCTGGCTCTTAGCCACTTATTGATTATTTGTTTTACTCATCATCTCAGATTTATGGTCAAATAAAGTCCTATTTTTTTTTCTTTTTACGCCCAATAAAGTCCATTTCACTATTTTGACTCATAGCCACACCTTAGCAAGTTATGCAATATTTACACTTTTTTGTGAAGGCCACTTTGTTTTTGCTAATCTTACCACTGTGTATAGTTTGATGATGAGAAACTTTTCAGTTAATATCAAACCAGCTGAAATTGATTTATGCATAGCAGTACATATATACTGACAGATTTCAGGTGGGTTCTTGGGTTTCTAAGTTAATCTGCGCATCATTTTACTCATGTGTTCAATACTTGTTCATATCTCATTCTGTTTTTACTCGTAACTTTGTTTATGGAATAACTTGTTTTCATTTAATTTTAGGTTGATGATGTCTTGGTTAAATTTTGTCAATGAGCTAATTAGAAATATTTAAACTGAGAAAAACATTGACATATCTACACATTTTACCCCCAATTTTCTACAGTATGTGATATAGATAATAGTGTTGTAATATTGTAGTGTGTGCAACAATATTATCGACTAGGCTTATTCAACTAGGGGCGTGGCATCACTGGAGCTCATCCACAAGCCATTCAAACCAGAAAATGTGGTAGAATTATGCTGACTTGAGGTTTCGTATGAAGATGCTTATAGACAGGAAGTCTAACCACCAGATTTGAGCTAAAAAAAAAAGAAAGTTAACCAAGATAATATGTTTTTCTAAACACTATGAAAAGAACTCCTGCAGTTATAAGCAGATTCTGGGAATACTCTGACGTGCTGTAAACGAGGTCAATGATGACACGAGTCGCACAAAACAGAGGACACACCTCATTGTATTAAGTTTCACATATTTATGGATAACTACTGAGAGATGCTCCACTGCACCACTGAAGTCTGCATTTAGAAACTTAGCAGATCTGTCTGTCACTGATAACAAAAGAATGTTGTGGGCTAAAGGTCAGACATGCTTTAGTTTGTAAAAAAAAAATGTTTCCATTTCATCTTGGAGAAGCATCAAAAGTCAGATGTAATGATGTAACAAATGGTGCCAAAGCGGCAAGGCTACCCTTTCAGATGTTGCTTAATAAAATGTTTGTGATTGAGGCTCCACCTTTTTTTTCTGATCTGTTATTTTCTCTTTGGGTTGAAAGCTTTCAACTTTGTCTTGTATTTGTTTTTAATATTTGATGTCAGGCTCTTCAAACACGCAGCGGATGCCTTGAATAACCTGAACTTGGTCCGTCAGGGTTGAGGATTATATGAGCTCAGTCTGGCTGTGGGGCATCAGTGGCTGTGCCCTCTGGCCGAGCTGGCCGGGTTTTCATGTAAACAAAAAAGTTTTACTTCACAGGGCTCTCCACAGGTTCACCTTTGTAACCTTGGGAACAATGGTGTAATTCCCAACTGACCCTGTCAGTGCCAGTGCTGGTCACATGGGAATCTTTTTGGGTGCTGTGATCAGATGATTCAGCAATATTTTCTCTCTCAGTGCCTTCTCCACAGATTCCCACAGAGTTCTGATAAATTCCAAATTCATCAGTAATTCTACTGAACTTATCAAATGCATCAGAATTTAAATTAAATTCTTTAAAAACCCCAAAGTACTGTTAAATTTACTTAAGGAAAAAAAATAGAGCTAAATACATGTTACATAAAACCTGCAGAGCTACAGAAAATAAAATGTCTAAAACCTTAATAAATAATTTATTCTTTAGGAACTATGTTATCAAAATGTAATTAAAATTAATTCCACATTTACAGATCTATCCTCATCCCACATAACTCAATCCTTCAAAATGTTGCCTCATTTATGCATGTGGCCCACACTGAGCCATTCACAGACCAGCTTATTCAACTAGGGGCGTGGCATCACCGGAGCTCTATAAATAATGCATGTGAAGAATCTTTTTCTCAGAACATGGACAAACCCATTCCACAGTGGTGGAGCACTTATAAATCAACCCTAGCCAGCAGACTCACCATGCTCACATCACACACTCCTGCTCTGCTCGCCTCTTACACCTTGCTGTTCCTGTTGGTCCCCAACTCAGGGGTACTCCAGCCTGACGCTGCACACCAAGGCTTGCTTGAGACCAGCAACGTCGATGACCAGGGGGCTCTGATTCTGGAGGCGGTGAAGAAGGGGATCCTTGGCTCTCTGGGTTTGGACAGAGAGCCAAAGCCTGCCATGAAGGCCTCACAGAGGGAGCTGAGGAAGATGTTTAAGCTCTACAGGAAAACAATCAGCGAGATGAGAATCTCCAGCCAGTCAGGGACGGACACCTGGCAGTCCAACATGTCCACTGTGCTCTTTCCAGGTACACACAAAACATTACAAATAAACATTAACCTAACTCAGTCATAGTCATGCTTACAGGACTGATGTCAAAGGTGCTTGAGAGCAGCTTGAGCTAAATTAAAAAAGAAGTAGATGATTAATGGGTTTAGAAAAACTACAATGTCAAAGCTGATTGTTTAAAGGTATGGGTTTTTGTCTCTAAGGTCAATGTTGGAATTGGTCATTGCAGACTTCTGGACAAATAGAAACATTTTGGTACTAACAAACATCTATGAAAGAAAGCAGACACATTTTTCCAAGCTTTTAAAAATCAGGAGCATAAAAGGTTACACTTTTCCACTGACGTCACTGATGTCTCTGAGTTTAATTTTAGAAATGTTTATGTTTCTTCTGTCAGAATGCCATCATTTTGTCATCTCATTAAACCCTTCTTCTGTTTTTGCTTTTTAGCCGAGCCGTTGCATGTTCTACAGAAGGGTGATCAGCCACACATTGTTTGGTATCGGGCTGTTTTCCAAAAGAACCCAAAAATTCACTCTGAACTAACTCTGGCAAAAGCACAACTGAAAGTATTCGGTTCTGGTTTAGGTAACAACCCCAAAACTAGAAGACACATCAAAGTTAGAATTAATGGAATGAAGCCAAGAAACTCTGCTGCATGGACCTACATTGACAACAATTCGATGATCCCAGGAGTGACCCTGGACATCAAGCCTGAGGCAAGCAGAGGGATGTGGATAGATGATCAAGAACTGGTTGTGGATGTAGGGATGTCTCCACTTAGCAGGAAAGACTCTCACTTAAAGCCAACTGTGACTCTGGAACTGGACCTAAAGGCGCCACCTGCCACTCGGGGCGGCAGGTGGCGCCGCTCCAACAAAGAAGACAACTGTGATGAGCGAGGGTGGTGCTGCCGGAAGTCTGCGACTGTGTCCTTCAAAGATATCGGCTGGCTGGACTGGGTGGTGGCCCCAACCGAGTACACCATGCATTTCTGTGATGGCACCTGCCCCCACAACTACAAGCCGGCCAGCATGCACACACAGGTGAAGTCTCGCCTGCACCAGATCACCAAGGGAGAGATGCCCCAGCCTTGCTGCGTGCCGGCAGCGTATGAGCCCATGGTGCTGATGCACTACGACAGCAGGGGGAAGCTGAAGCTGACTCTGTTCAATGACCTCATCGTTACCAAATGCCACTGTGCCTGAGCAGAACATGTAACAGTCACTGTGCCTGAGCAGAACATGCAACAGACTGTTTCAACACCTTTAGACTTCATCCATCCTTGAAAAGGGGATTCTTGGCTCTCTGGGTTTGGACAGAGAGCCATCCATCCCTCCATCCATGGATACTCCTCTAGGGATTATGGTATTAAATTAAGCAAGAAGAATATCTTGTGCGACGTAGATTAGTTCTTAAAAAGGTGGTTTTTATTAATTAAATACTTGACTTGATTAAAAGTGCATTTATTTACTATAAATGAAAAAAACAGGTATTTATTTAATGTTTGTTTATTTATTATTTGTTATATTATATCACTGTTGTGCTCCGTTACACAAGATGCATTGAGCTGCATTGTTTTATAGGACTTTGATATTCTGAGTGTTGCCTTATGCATTTCTATAACTGAAAATTAATAAAACTTCAATTTAAAAAACAAAACTTAACTGTTTTTCTTGAATTTATCACTATGCAAATCTGATAGATTAAAACAAAAACCAACGTCCTGACATGTTTTGGGAAGAAAACAATAAACCTTTTCAGGTTAGTAAAGTCAGGGAGGAGCTGGGAGTTTCAGACCAGATAAGGTCTTACTCATTCAGATGGCCTTGAAGCGTTGCTAAGCATTGCCTTGATTCATTAATTTAAAAGAAAGCAGCCGGGCAATTTGGTCCAAGCTGGCATATCAGTAGACAAACCTTTACAATATTTTTTATGGCATATTATCAAATCTTCCTTTGGTCATTTCCTTTCTGTGCTGCTTATGTAATGTTTGGCAATAACTGAAATCCCCACCAGAAATCTCAAAGGCACAATTCAAGGCCAGAGATATGTTACCAGAGAACAAAGATGAATGCAATAAAGAGGGCACCTTGATATGAGCCAGTCGCAGTAGCAGAAAGAAAAAGAGAAGTTTACAGTGTAATAACTCTTTTCATGAGTAATACAGGTGAGGGTTACTGACCTGCAACTGTTTTGATGAAGTCATTGCACTGAAAGATAAGTCTACCTAATAACCTTGACCAACTAAATAAACAAACAGATGATCACAAGCAGGCACTATATATATCAGACCTCAGTTTAATTTGCTCCTCTACCCAGTCATGTACAGCTTTCTATTCTGTTGTCTTCTGTTTGAACGATAACTTCTTTAGCATCCACACATTTTGGAAGACCAAAAGGGTCTGCACCATCTGATCCTGAACTGCTTGGATTGGTTATATCACCCAGATTACTAATGGAACCCTAGCCATGTTCTCACGGTGATTACATGTTTAAAATTTATTGTAGTGGTACTGCATTCCATTGAACTTAAAAATCAGAAATGTGTTAATGTTCCAGTTAAACTTAGAAAACCACTAAAATTGCCTAATTTTGTGCTCAATGGTCAGCTTATTAGCAGGACAGATTCAGCCCCACCATTTTTAGCATAGTCTGATTTAAAGTCTTAAAAACGGTCAGAACAACAGCAAAAATGTTTGTAACAATTTAGAAACACCAGCTGATCTAATACAGGAACAGTACATTTCATCCTATTTAAGTGAGGATAAAAGGTTACATGTCACAACATGCATGTATGTAGAAGGTCTCACAGTAAAAGGTGATGCACGCATTTTTTCTGCATAGCAAGACTCAAAGCAAAAGCAAAAACAGAAACTCTCAGAGTCTGTTCTGTATTTTTATGTGCCTTACTGGTCTGTTCTTCTTTTTATTTTTGTTTTTCATTAATTAAGCATCGTTGCATCTTATTTATTCAGAACTTCCTCTATATGCAGCACGAAAAGTCATCTGGCTCCTCCTGCTTCCTGGTATGACTGAAACTGAAATAGCTTAAAGTAAAATTAAAACAGTAAAATTTCTCTTGCCCAGAGTTTCTGAAATCCTTTTGAAGGTTTCCAGGTACCATTATGTTGATAGAGAGTAACACAGAGTTTGACTTCATCTATTGCTCCTGCATGTTGTGTATCATTTGCATGACGCTAAATAAACTCCTTGTTATTAACTTTTAACTTTTCATTAACAATGAAAGCCCATCTCAGTTATGGCAGACGGATAATTGCACTGAGCCAGGTTCTGGTTCTGGTTCTGCTGGAGGTTTCTTCCTGTTAAAGGGGACTTTTTTTTCTCCACTGTCACTACATGCACACCTGGTATGAGGGATTGCTGTAATGTCAACAACACAATGCAAGCAATTGTCTGCTGTTGGTTCATGTTTGTCCAAGAGGAGTGAATGCTGCAGGTCAATAACCGGATGCAATCTGCTGGGTTTAATTAGACAAAAAATGTTCAAACTACTTTGAATAAAGACCTGAGCTTGATGTACTGATTGATTGGAATGTACAAGATCTGTCCCTGGTGAAGCTTGTGTCATGGAGTCTGATGTAAGATATGAATGCACCATTTAACGTCAAAGTGAAAAGTTCCTTTAGGTTAAAGACTTGTAACTTTTAAGTTAATTCAACACAAAAGAGTAAATTGCAATCACTAATCCCCCTTAATCTAAAAGGATTAAGGCATAACTAAGTACAATGATAGTAATTTATTGGTTGATGCTACAAATGTAAGAGCATGTAAGTTACATTATAACTTTGTTTATTCTTTTATTACACTACGGCCAGTAAAGTCAAACCAAACCAACAGATCTATCCTAAATAAATCAACAACTAAGAATATCCTGATCCAAAGTAAAAGATACAGCTTGGGGTTGAGCACAATAGAACAAGAAAGCACAACACATAGAAAAACCAAAATGACCCTGAATCCTGACACAAATACCTCAAAATAATAATTATTGTTGTATTAAAATACGCTTTAATGGGTGAGTTCACTCTAAGCACATCTGCAAACAACATGGTGAGAAGACAAATACACAAAAAATGCTGCCATGAAGTTAGAGCATTCGGAAGACCAACCATAAAATAAATGTCAACACAAATAAATGAATATCAGAGTAAAGAACAGACATCACTTGTTATCCTGCCCTCAGCTCTCTGAAGGTTAAATGAGGTGTAACATCAATCATTATATCCACACACATTATGTTTAAGTTCCATCAGACCTCAGGTGGTCAAGGTCTGCAATCTGGTGATTTTTGCTGCTTGTAGAGTAATGGCAAACAACCACGCACACACACTCACACCGAGGGAGAATTTAGAGAGATCAATTTACCTGACAGTCATGGATTTGAACTGTCAGAAACATGCAAACTCCATGTAGAAAAACCCTAGGCTGGGAATCATAACCAGGACCTTCTTGTTGCAAAGCAACAGTTTTACCAACTGCTCCACTGTGCAGCCCCCAGTTTGTACATTTCACACATTATATTTATGTCTGAGACAGATAATGTATGAAATGATATGATGGTAGGACATTTCTATGCTGTTTGTATTTGCCTTTAATTGTTTTAATTGAATGAGGCACATTCTAGCATGCACTAAAACAAATGTGTAAATTTGTTACATGAAATCAAATCAACTTGGCTTACTTTATTTACATTTGCTTAAGATAAACAAGTAATATATTTACTTTGATAAACTGGATTCGATTACTTTAGCACATTAACACATTTTCAAATTTGGAGCTCCATTCTTTATCTTCAGTTTGGGCATGTGGTAAATAAAGATAACGCTTTATTTTAAGGAGTGTGCATAAGACTGACATGACACTGTCGTAAACATGTCACATTAACAGTCATAAACATGAAGGAGTCTTCATGAATGTTTACAACTGTTGTCATGAAGTATCATTCGGTAAATAAAAGTTGATTAAAAGTGTAAACTTTGCATTATTTGGTTAATAATGACCCTTTTACACAAAGTTCTATTAAAAGTTGTATTAAAAGTCCATTAAAAGTATCGACTTTGCATTAACAGTGTCATTATTTACCAAATGACACTTTATTACAACAGTCATAAATATTCATAAAGACTCTTTCATGCTTATAACAGTAACTTTTATGCACAATCCTTCAAATAAAGTGTTACCACAATGAATCAGACTTGTGGAGAGCCACAATTCCCTTCTTGACATCTTGACAGACCATTCCTTTTATGCAGTGTATGTAAACTTCTAGTTCCTACTGCAACTATCAATTACATGTGGCAACAAAAAGTATGGAAAGACCTTAGACAAATTGTGGTTCGCAAACTTTTCTATTTACAATAAGTCAACAAACGCAGCAGCATAAATACCCCATAATGCTGTATTTATATTGTATTTCTTACACTGTCTTTGAAGCTCTTTCTGACTAGAATCTCAGTGTACATGACTATAGTGAAAATAAATTCATTCATCCATTCCCTTCAGGAGTCAGGCATGAGGTAGACGTCTTCATCGTGGAGCTCAGGCGGTTTGGGGTTAAACTCCGGGTCATTGCTGTATATTCCGTCATCTATCTCTTCACACTGAATGTACACGTCCTCTTCACTCTGAGCAGGTAACCTTTGAAGAAACAGAATTGACCTAATCACAAAATACGCAAGCACTATTACATCACAAACTGAGTGGATTTTCCTGTCTGTCATTGGAGAAAAAAAACTCCAGGACTGACCAATCAGCTGCCACGGGTAAATAACTGGGACGAGTTATCTTTGAAATGCATCAATCTAGGAGCCGATACTTGTGGGAAGGTAGGTAGTTTTCTGCATGTATTGCATAAAGATTGTGCAATCCAAAGTAAGGAAATTAACCCCACACACAAGCATTACACCCCCACACACCCACGCACGCGCACACACTCATAGAACATTACTTTATCTGCTTCCGTTCTGCTGTGAGTCTAGTCTGACAGTTTTAAAAGTCACACAACTGATTCACAAGCACACTTCTCCGTATCTTTCAGTATGCACAACATAGTCTACCTGCTCTGTTCTGCATCAGGCCTGTTGAACGGAGCCTTCTTATTTCCCAGGTTTTCATAGATTGGAGACGGGGGCTGGGGCTGGAGATGTCCTCTGGTCATACTGGTGTACTGGTTATCATCACTTTGTGGGCTTTCAACAGAAACCTCCTTCTCCTGGTTTCTTCTCTGTACAGATCCCAGCAAAGCTCTGATTTTACTCCAGTATATGAACACAAGCACTCCGATTACAATGGCAAGGAAGATAACGAAGAGTGAGAGGCCCACGGCTACACTTGTGGAGGAACTGGGATGCAAACAGGATTCAGTGGAGTTCTCCTGGGAGCAGGTGATGTTCGATTCCATGATCTGGAATAATGAAAGTAACCACATTGTGTTACATTGACAATATGTCTTATTTTTAAACAATTTCTTGCAAGAGCTAAATAATGTTTAAATCTGATGACTTTTTGGATGATGTCCAGATGCAGAAATTTTAAAGCAAGTTTGGTATAGAAAAAATATTTGTTCTTTTAAGTCCCTGTTATTAAAAAAAATAAAATAAAAAAAAAGTTCCATAATTCTGTGATGAATTTGTATGATCAGACTTTGCTTACATGGATATGCAACATTTTCCTCAATTTACCTTTCCATGTAGATTGAGTTACTTGACCATTACTGAATAAATGTAAACCTAACCAAAGAAAAACTTAGTTTTAGAGTTCAGAAGACTTTGTAAGAGTCACATCTTCCATGGAAATGTGAAAAACAAATCGGAATTTACTAATTTTATGTTAATCACTGAGAAAACCTATTTGCCCCTTGAAGTTCCTTCTGTGTCACACTTAAATGTTTCAGATAAACAAACAAAGTTATACATCAGATACAATGACCATGGTACTTACAAAAAGCTGGTTCCAGAAGAAGATTTTATTTATTTGGGAAAAAAATATTATTATTATTATTAATTAGTTATTCAAACAAAACTGATACCATGTGAAAAATATGATTACCTTTCATTATTACATCACAGACTAACTATGAAACAACATATTTTTGGTTCAAATCAGGTGTTTTGAACCAAAACTCCTTATTATCACCTGTTCCACTGAACCAAGGAATCCCGTTAACAGAACTTGTTTGATAACACTGAAGTGGGTTAAAAAAATCTTAAAGCAGCGCATCATACCCTGGCCTAAACAAATTCAAAAACAACCAGGTGACAGAGTCTCTGATGTCTCTGAGTCTGGAAAGGGTTACAAAGCTATTCCTAAGGCTTCAGGACTCTAAGGAACCAAGGTGTGAATCATTATCCACACATGGAGCAAACATAGAACAGTGGAGAACCTTCCCAGCCAAATTTAATCCAAGAGTGAATCAACTCATCCATGAAGTCTAAAAAATCTGAAGTTGTCGTGATCTGTGTTTTTTCTGTGTTTATTTTGAGCTTTTCTGTGTCTCTGAGTCTCCGTGTTGTCCTGTCTCCCTTTGATTAGTTCCCAGGTGTGTCTTGTGTGTATTTAGTGTCACCTGTGTCTCTGTGTCTTTGTCGGGTCCTCGTCTTATTTTGGCGTCAGTTCTGCTGTATGTCAGTTTGTCCATTCGTGTTTCCTGTTGCTACCTGTGATGAGCATTAGCCTCTGCTCAGCAGTGCTGCCAGGTTTTTGGACTGTGTTCTGGATTATTGTCACAATTAAAACTCATCATCTTACATCTCATCTGGGTCTGCTGTGTTTCCCTCACCGCTTCCACCACCACACCTCATGACCCAAGCACTGCAGGCCTCTCCTACCTTCGTTAAAGGTATAATTGGATAATAAGAAAGAGACTGGGCCAAAAATATATCTAACACCCAAAAACACTGCTGACTGCAAAGAACACAAAAGCCTTCCTCTCATCTACCAACAGACATCTCAATGACAACATGAAAAGGCAATTTTTATGAAGATGTGGGACATCTGATGTAAAACTACCACAATGTTTCCAAAGATTATAAAAATGACTATAGTAAAACATGGTGGTTGTACCACAATGCATTTTGCAGACCTAAACAACTTGTCACAATCAGTGGAGACATGAAGTCTGCTCTTTAGCAAAAAAAGGGGAAAAAGCCATGAAGGAAAGGCATCATTGTGAGACTTTAAACAGGCTTAAAAACCTTCCACTGTGGCTGAATTACAACAATTATGCAAAGAAAATTGGACCAAAGTTCTTCAACAGAGATGGAAAACACTCATTCCTAGTTATCACTAATACTGCCTGATTGCAGTTGTCTCTGCAGTACTTTATCACACAACACCAAGTTGGTTTTGAATATTTTTAGACTCATTTTATCTTTGTCTGATGTCAACATTTGTTTGGCTGAAATATTTAAATGTGACAAAAAGGCTGCACAGTGGCGCAGTTGGTAGCACTGTTGCCTTGCAGCAAGAAGGTCCTGGGTTCGATTCCCGGCCCGGGGTCTTTCTGCATGGAGTTTGCATGTTTTCCCTGCATGCGTGGATTCTCTCCGGGTTCTCCGGCTTCCTCCCACAGTCCAAAAACATGAGTGTCAGGTTAATTGGTCTCTCTAAATTCTCTCTAGGTGTGAGTGTGTGTGTGCCTGGTTGTTTGTCCTGTCTGTCTCTGTGTTGCCAGGGTGTACCCTGCCTCTCGCCCGAAACGTTTGCTGGAGATAGGCACCAGCATCTCTCCTGACCCCACTAAGGACAAGGATGTACAGAAAATGGTTGGATGGATGGAAAAAGGCTGCTAATAGAAAAATAAACATAATTCACAACACTATAAGTGTTTCTACATCTGGAGGAAGTTACTCTGAGTAAAGAGCAACAGAAACCCAGACTTCTGATAAATGTTAAAAGGGCGTTCTAGTGTCTCATATCTCATTTTTTTCAAATATACCTATTAATGAAATAAATTAAATCTCTCTTCCAAAGAAATCTAAAATACACCCACTCGTCTTCTGTTAGAAAAGTTTCAGTCTCTTGTTTGCCAAATAAAAACCCCACAAAGTACAACTTTTCTTTCCAAGCAATGAAAATATATCAGATAAGTGAAATGCATATCTGGCAAGCTTTAGATCATAAAAAAATACTCTAACCTTAGAGGGACAGGTTCCAGCTTCGCAGGTCGAGGTCCATGTAGTAAGTGAAACTAGACTTTGAGCTACTTTTTTCTAAAAGACCTCAAAGTTGCGACATTAAAGTTCCCTTTTACTGAAATCATGGAAGTGAGTGAAACAGCTAAAATCAGATTTCCTGTTAAGGCTCCAGCTGAAAATAAACAGTTGCTGACAGGTGGTAAGTTTTTATTAGCACACTGTGAATCAGAAGATGAGTGAAATATTGGAAATTTTAACCTTAATTAGCTTATGTGGCATTTCTTTTCTTATTTTGTTCTAATTATTTAAAAAAAAAAAAAAACAACAAAAACAGCAGTGTCATCTTTAAAAGTTCATCAAACATGTATTGTGTCTACTACTTCAGTGTATCCAGATCCAGATGCTGGTTTCACCCAGATTTAGGGTCACTTAAACATAAACACAGATGCCTGAGGTCACAGAAAGTGATTTCCAAAGTAACAAACATAAGCATAACTGTGATCAGCAAATGGTTGAACATGACCTTTGCTTCACTCTCTGTGTTCCCTCATGCAGCATATTGAACTGCCCCCACATTCACTGTCCACAAGTTCCTTTAAAAATAAAAAAGAAGAATGTGACAATTAGCAAATCAGTGAGGTCTTTCCTGTCAGTTTCACTATTTTATATTTTGGTCAGTGCTGGTTGAATCAAAGCATGGAGTGTGGTCAAATTTGTCAAACCGTTGCAGTTCTGTTGAAAATGCTCTAACTATAATAATTTGCTGCAGATGTTAAAGACAGGGAACAATATCTAATGACTGGACTACTTGAGTTTGTATTAATAACCAAAATAGGTCAAAATTGTCTCTTATTTTCTCTCAAGAACATAAGAGAGAATTCCAAAGTAAAATTATGATTTTATTTTCCTTTTTTTAATTGACATGTTAAACTCTGTGATCAAACTATGAGCAAAACAAACCCCAGATTCCAAAAAAGCACAATCATCACTAGTCACAGTTAAAGTGTGGAAACACTGCAGAATAAACAAAACCGAGGCAGAGCAACAACAGCCGGTGAGTTCACAAGGATCTTTGTCTCCCCCTGCAGTCAGCCTCAGAGCATTTCATCATAATATGGGAGAGCTATAACAGCTCTCCACATTGACACTTTTCTGGTGGAAAAAGATCTGAGAATGTACTTGGTCTTCAAAGACTCCATGACATAAAATACTGCAACACGTTTTAGTTTGATAAGAGATGCCACAACATGTACATATATGTTATTTTTCTGCAAAGAACAGCTGATGACGACATGTTTTTGTAGAAGATTTAAATTTAGAGGGAATTTCCAGAGAAGGTTCCTCCAAGTATGGTGGTTTGGAAAGTGACAAGCTGCTGAGCAGAGCAGCAAACACATCCTGCGTTGAAAATGTCAGTCATAGCGTTTTTGCAAAAATATTTTTGTATATTATTATTATTATTATTATTATTATGGTAGTTCATATATTCTCCACTGCTCTGCAGAGGTTCTCTCCATGTTCTTTAGCTTATTCCTACAGTGTACGCTAGGCTAATGGCCACTCTAAATTATCCTTGTGTGCATGTGTGTGTGGGTGCGTGTGCGTGTGCGTGTGTGTGTGTGTGTGTGTGTGTGTGTGTGTGTGCGTGTGTGTGTGTGGGTGTGCGTGTGTGTGTGTGTGTGTGTGGAGGGGCGTGTGCATGTGTGTCTGCATTTGGGCTGTGCAATATCAGGTAATGTAAGAATGTTGACAATGTTGACAAGCTTGCAAAAAAATGTTTTACTGAGGGCTTTGCGATATTTGCAAACATATATACCATATAGTGAGTAATTTATCCTGCTAAGTGAAGCTAAAAAAAATTATTATTATTTTCATTGTAACAACAGTGATTTGTTACAAATATTGCATCTGCCTGCATGGATGTTTTGGAAAAGAACCAACTTGGAAGCATGGTTTGTTACAACATTTACTACAGTTCAAGCAGTTCTTTGTAACATTGATTTTGTGTAGATATTGCAAGAAATGCTACATTTGGGAAATGTTGTGAAGCTCTTATGTGCATGTTTGCATTTCCGGTGTGTTTCTGTGCTGAACTGGCATGAACTGGATGTATGATTGTCTTAAATGTGACTGTATTATAGTGTCATATTTATTGCCGTTCATGATCGACCCCGTGTCAGTAGGGTAGCCCAGATCCTCAGCACCATGCCACCACCCTGACAGGTGTTTGAGCTGCTGGTCCAGACATGGTGCTCTGCTTTGGTCTCGTCTGACCTATAGATATTACCCCAAACATCCAGTGGTTTCATCAGATGTAACATCAACTCTTCCATTGTCTTTGCCTGCTTGATGGCGGCAGGTTTGAGTTTGGCTTTGTGCCTATCACCACTGCACTGAGACAGAGAGAGGGCAGAGTCTTATTGGGAAGACTTAATGGGGCAGTATGGCAGTGTTATGTGTTTTCCGGCCACATAGTGCCATTTCATAGCACAGCCAAGTAACTATGTTACCTTCAGTTGTTGTAGAAATTCTAAATATATGAAATATGACTTGAAAGAATTGTAACTTTGCAAATGGACCTCTGTCTGTCTATCTGAAACTCTGCTTTCAGGAAATCATCCCAACATGGTTCCTCTATTAACCTTTTAAAAATCTTTCAAGTAGCTCCTACACTGAGCTCAACTGACATGCAGTTCTACCTGGTGTTTGCTAATTGCTGCTGGCTAGTCTGACAGAGAAGAGTGGGGTAGTTCTGGGGCAGGGATGCTCTGTGAGGCAGAAGCTTGGAAACTGCAGCTCTGAGGACTGTGGTTTTTCAATCACAATTCTGTCTTTCTGTCATTCTGTTGCATATTTGCTAAGATGGAGACCATTGTGCTCTTCATAACCTATTTTGGGTTTTAGCTTCTAACAGATGGTCTCTGATTTAATTCTAATATGTTGGTATGCAGACTAGTTCTGGGACCACTCAAAGACTGCAAGATTTTAAACAGTTTGGATGCAAAATGCACCTGATTTATTTCCCCTTTTTGTGCCGTAGCATTTTCTTATTTTTCCTTCATCACCTTTAACCGGACCTCCCTAGTACGATCAGTTGTAACTATTTACCCCTTGAGGCTCGTTCATCGATGTAGCATTAGGAACACATACCCCTTCCTTGTTCCACCTCCTCTGAAGTTGCTTCTATTGCTGTGTTACCATGGTAACTTTACAACCAAAGTGCACTCTTATTGGCAGGTGAAACAGCTCCACTTTGCTTTTAGTGGCTGAAAAATACAACAATTAATTATAGGTTGTGAGGCAACAGAGGTGTTTTCTGTTTACTAAGAGTCCAATAAAGCAGAGAGGATTTTTGAACACAACTTTTATTTAAAAAAACCCCAATAATAATACAAAAAATACTCAGAGCCTTGTAAATATAATAATTACGACCTATACATTTATATCCCATACACTGATGGGTAGGAAAATTGCTGAGTACGGGGGAAAATCCTCCACCAATACTACTACTACTACTACTATTAATAATAATAATAATAATAATAATAATAATAATAATAATAATAATAATAATAATAATAATAATAATAATAATTGCAGCAGAACATCCGTCTGTCTTTCTGTCTTTCCACGTCTGACCACGTCAGGATTCCTGTCTGAAGTTTTTCCGCAGTCCAGATGTGCAGTGCGCCTCCACAACACCCCCACGCAGCAACATGAACAGCCTCTGCGAGGGGAGATTTGTCAAGTCAGCCAGAACCAGAGTGGAAGCCAGGCAGCTACAGCAGTCACAATAAAGGCCCTTTCTTCAGATTGATTTATTTAATAAACTTGTTAGTAATTAACCAAAAATATCTACCATTGTCTGTGTAAAGCAGGTCTATGTGGGGACCATGGTGGTTACGGAGGGAGGAGCTTCAGTGTCCCTCGGCAAACACTTCACCCACCTTGCCTTGCTTGTCAGTCTGCTCCAGGGTAGCTGTGGCTGCAGCTACAGTCCAGTAGCTTGTCAATGGGAGAGTGACTGAAAGTAGTGTGAAGCGCTTTGGAGTCCGTTCGACTAGATAAAGCACTCTGCAAGAACTGCAGCTAAAATATTATAGTATTTTAATTATTTTTACACTATTCTAACCAAAAGAATCCAAGAAATGGTATACCATGTATGTAGTACATTTTTCCATTTGATCATGTTGTATACAACTATTTTTCACCACAGTACAATAGACTGTACAATCCTATTGTAGTGATGTTATAGGATATAATTACATAGTATAATTTTTTATCATATCCTCTCAGTGTGCACAATATTTTTTTCCTAATCTCACTTCTGTGCCCTGTAGCCACAGGGTAGCCACAACTGCCCTGTGGCTTCAACTGAATAGTAGCCACAGCGCAGCTGTGGCTACTATACTCAACGGTGGCTAATATTCCAACACTAGACTATGCCATACTACACAACACTGTGTCATTCAATACTATACTATACCATAATATATTGTGCTAAGCTGCACTATACTATGCTAAACTATTCTACGCTGCACTACTACTATATTGACACTGGTGCCAAGTTTACTGGATCAGGAGCTGCCACAGTTGAGTTGCTGGATCTGGTGCAGGAATTGGGACTGTGTTTGGTAGTCTCAACATTGACTATGCCAGGAACCCATCTCTGAAGCAGCAGCTGTTCTGCTATGTTGCTTCAATATAATAGAATGCTGTGCTGTACTTTATTACTGCACTGAACTATATATTATGTTATGTTATACTATATTATGTTATACTATACAATACTATGCTATATCACGCCGTACAACACCATACAACACCATACAACACCACACTACACTATGCTATACTGTACTTTACTATGCTATGCTATGCTATACCACACTATGCTATACAATACTTTACCAAGCTACACTAGACTGCACCATATTATACTATGTCAAACTATACCAGGCTAGACTATGCTATACTACCCTGTGCCATACTATACTATACTATGCTGTACTATATTACACTATGCTGCACTATACTGTACCAAGCTATACTATTCTATACTATACTATGTTGTGCTGTCCTACACTATACTATACTGTGCTATGCTATACTATACTGTCTTATACTCTGCTGTACTCTGCAGTGCTGTGCCATACACTGTTCTATGATGTAATATATTGTGCTATACTATACTACAGTATAATATGAGTATACTATAGTATGCTATGCTAAACTATTAAATACTATACTAAGATATAATGTGCAATGCTAATATATGTTATGCTTTACAATATATTATGCTATATACTAACATATACTACCGTATCTTAGTATATTATATGCACTAAATTTTGTTATCTCTTCTCATATAAATTGACACATGGAAGTTTTTGTACTTCCACACTATGCTATACTTTACCATACTAAGTATGTTGGTATACTTAGCAGCTATGCCAATATGTATTGTGTTGTAGTCTAATTTATTTTACTTTACAATATTCTACTAAATACTATTATATACTGCAAAAATATTGTCATTTAGTGTAATTGTGTACCTCATCAAACGGCATGTATAGATACTATGCTGTTGTATTATGTACAGCATGTTTTATTATCTGGAAATACATGGTAGTTTAAAGCAGTGTAGTTCAGTATAGTTTAATCGAACTGAATAGTATTATTCTGCATCAATAATCATTGTGTTCAAGTATACTATTTAATTAATATACTACAGTTTACTTGCATAGTGTAATTTTATAATAAATCATTTTACAATATATGCAACACTGTAATTCTACACTATGGCACTACGTACGTCCTCAATATATTAAATGACTCCAATGGTATTGGAGAAATGGGGGTGGGGGGAGTACAATAAAATACGACTGTGTGATTATTTTTTGGTTCGCTTAAAATCCCTGACCGGAAGCTGGACGTCAGCACTCCGTGTAACTTGACCACTGTTGGGAAAACGGAGCAGAAGAGCGAAACATGGCGACTTCGAACAATCCGCGGAAATTCAGCGAGAAAATCGCTTTACATAATCAGAAGCAGGCAGAGGAGACAGCGGCATTTGAAGAAGTGATGAAGGACCTGAGCATAACGCGGGCAGCCAGGGTGAGGACATCGCTTTCTGGCTTTTCTCCTTCCTCTGTCCGGTTTGTTTGTAGCGGGCTGTCAGATGTGGGTTGCAGAGCGCGGCGGCAGGCAGGCAGGCAGCAGGCAGGCAGGCAGCAGGCAGGCAGCACGCAGCCTGGCCAGCAATGGTAAACAATAACAAAAGAGATTCATTGCCAGCTGGAGCCCTGCTCTCCCTCAGCTCACTGCAGACAGACCAGGCACCAGATATCCGTCCTGTAGGGATAATATGGACTGTACGGTCTCTAATATGAAAACAGTTATTGTAATATTTAGCTGCAAAGCGGAGGGGCGTGCATGCTTGTTTGACAGCGCGCGCCCAGGCGCTGCCGTGTCCTCCCCTCCTCGTGTCGTGCTTTCTGAGGCTCTGATACATACGAACCAGAACCTACATGCACGTTTGCTGAACTCAATGATTTGCATTTATTTCCATCGCCTGCATGGGTGCCAGTGACACGGGTGTGCATGTGCATGAACGCGGCTTAGGGATCTAGTCTCAGGCCCGTGTACACTGATACATGAGTGACATGTATGTCAAATATAAAAGCCGTGAGATTACGTGAAATTTAAGCCACAAAGCACAAATCCAACGGAGAAAAGCTGGGCTACAGCTGCTGAGTGGAAGCTGGGTCCTGATTGCTGTTATAGTGGAAATGTCATGAGACTGCAGCCAGGTCAGGTCAGGTCAAAGACCAGAGGAGACGCTGCTCATTACTACCTCTGTTAACAGGTGGATATTTTTCTATTTCTTTGCTGGAAATAGGATGGCATGATACCAGAAATTTTATTTGATACGTTTAGCAATTAGGTTTCATCCCAGGGGCAGTCCAAGGTTATGTGTGGCCCTAAGCAGAAATAAATTTGTGGGCCCATTTTCAGCAGATCTACTTACAAACAAGGTATGAATAAAAATGTTTTTGTTGCTCAGTTGATATATGACACACCGTTAGCATAGCGTTCAATTTGTCAAACTTTATCTTAGTGTGTAAACAAACTAAGCATTTGTAGATCACTCTTAATCATAGTTTTTATCCATGAAAAGAAATTATTTAGATGAGGACTGATTTGCTTCTTTCAAATGGAAGACATGTTTTCCATGTAAGAGAAAACAAAATGGACAGCTGCAAATATTAAAGTAGGGCAAACATTTTGGTCTGCATTTAATTCAGCTCAAACAAATGTTCCCTTTGGTCTGTCCCATATAGACCTGTGGGCTCCTATTGAGAGTTTCTCACTTTGATTTTCCCTGTCATGTAATGGTTTTAGACTACATTTACATGAGACTGCCATCTGGAAGTTGCTGGTCTTTTCAGATGTGGATTGGGGAAAAGTTTCACATTCAGATGGCACTGCCTTAACACCTTGAATCCTCTGTAGTTGTCATGCCAGACCACTACATCGCACTGTGATTTTAGCATGTCACCACAATGCACATGTGCTTTTGACCTGCAGCTTCCACCTCCCTAACTTCCATCAGATTTAGAAAACAGTAACCTGTCTCTGTCTCTCATGAACCAAATGCTCATGTAACACATATGTTCCTTACTAGGAGTTGTGTCAAACTGAACAAGTTAAGTAGCACACACAGTAGAATCCTATCCACCTTTGTTTTTGTCATCTCCTGCCTTTGCATGTGTACAGGGATGCAGTTAAGTACTTTCTGAAGTGTATGCAGACACATTACAGGCACCCCCGCAGGGGTCATAATGCATAAACAACAGTCAAATAGAGAAAATGCCAACTTAAAAGAATTATTCCATTATAGTTTTGGCGCCCAGTCTAGCGTGGTGCCCCCAGGCGTTGCACATAGTGCATACCCACTTTTTGTGGCACTGCCCTGCAGCCGTGAGTCCTGCACACTTTCACTCCTATGTGGGAGGTGTTCCCAAAAAGTGTCACTCTGGCATCTGGTTTCATACAGTGACGGTTTCAGAAACTGTGGTTGCCGGAGATGTAGAAATGAGCGGCTGGATCGCAACAAAAAAGTTACAGTTTCACTGAAAATTGTCTCTATATAAACAGGGCCTTAAAGGGACAGTATTATGTACTTATCAGCCATGATATAGCACAATCTAGTAACTATGTTAACTTCGGTTGTCATAAAAATGCTATATATGTAAAATATGACTTAAGAGGAATTTGACGTCATCATTTTACACCTTGAAATTGGGCCTCTGTCTCTTTAAAAATTCCTGCTCTTTCTGAAACAAAACCTTCAGGAAGTCATCAAAACATGGCTCCTCTGTTAACCCATTACAATACTTTAATGAGCTCAGCAAATGCTTAGTCCCACCAGTTGTTTGCTAATTGCTGCTGGTTAGTCTGAAGGAGTTGAGTGAGAGAGTCCTGGGGCAGGGCTGCTATGTAAGGAGAAAGCTCTGAAGCTCTGGAACTCTGAGGAAGATGTGCACCTTTAAGGTGGCAGTCTATCCACCCAAGCGGTTTGCATAGCTTAATGGTTGCCATGGAGATTAAAGGATTTATCAAACATTAAATAATCAAAGCAAAACTCCAGGCATATTTTTGATGAGGGAATAACATTATGCCCTGACGTAAAGCCCCAAAAAGTCAATTTTACACAACACTGCCCTTTTAAAGGTTCCTAGCCTCTTGGTCTCCATTGGAGAATGTAATTCTTGACAACAGACAAGGTTGGGCTAACCAACTGATGTACCAGACAATGCCCGGTGGGCTGACACACATTTATGGGCTAGCCTGGGGCTGTCATAATTTAATTTAAAAAAAGGATATTGTAAGTAGTTTTTGTGGACATCGATGGACCAATGGTGGATTTTCTTGAAGGACATAGGTCCAATCCGATGAAATTTCTCAGCACTTCTGCCCGTCCCTCCCGCCAGAGAAACAGGCAGAATTAGCGATTCAGGGGGACTTGTCATCAAAGGAGGATGAGGAGAGGATGAAGAGAGGGACCCAGATCAGATCAGTTGCTGTAGTCAAAATGTTAGTATGCAGTCAGAAAAACATTGGAATAAACACATATTTCATGAAACAGTAAAAGACATCTCTTGCAGAGTTTATTTCACATCCGCTTTCACTTTAAGATGGCAACCATGATCATCTCTCCCATCATGGGACCAGTCCTGACCACAGAGTACTGTACATGTTCAAACACAAAGAAACTAACCCTGGGATCAGATGCTTATAAAAGTCCACTTGTGCTGCAGCTCTAGTAATTGTTCTTATTAGATTTTCTGCCCTGCCAACAGTGAGCAGTGGGTTTCTATGAGCTGTAAGTTAAAGACATGTCCCTTCCCGTTCTGGGAGAACGGAAAGAGACAGCTCTGCAGACAGAGCTGTAGATGTACATTTTGCAACTATACATCTAACCATCAACAGACTTGGAATGAAGGTATGAATGGAAGTACCTCGCAAAAGTATTCACACCCCTAGAACCTTTTCACTACATGGCCTGTGAAACCAAACATTTCATTGTACTTTGTAGGGACTTTATGTGAAAGGCAATGCACTTGTAATCAACATAAATCAATGTGTGGTAGAACCATCTGCTAGTCTTTTGGGTACGTCTCTACCACCTTTGAACACCTAGAGGCTGAACTTTAAAGCCCTAACTGTTTTTGAACTAGTATGGGGTCAGTCCGAGCTTGTGACTAGGAGTTACTAAGAGCAGCCACCGGTACTCTACTTAAGTCTGAGTGTAATACAGACTTAAGTAGAGTAATTCATACTAATACATAAATATCTCTGATCTAAATAATTCCATTGTATCTCTGGCTGTATGCTAAGGTTCGCTATCATGCTTGAAGGTGAACATCCGGCCACGTCTAAAGTCTGCTGCAGCCACTTGCTCCCTCCATCCAACCTTTAGGTCCATCCAGCTTTGCATCTGAAGAACTACATAACATACATGTTATGTAGGGAGAACAGAAAAGTAACTGAACAGCGTTTTGCATGTGGAGCATAAAGTTCAGTTTTAATTTCATTTGCCTGGAGCGCCTCCCTCTTTTCACAAGTTTGCTGTGTCCCCTACATGGCTTGTGGGTAACTTCTTTTGGCTTTCTTTCAAGGATTTAGTAATCTTGCCACTTTTCCATAAAGGCCAGATTTGATGAACACATGCCAACTTAGTATTTTCTGCACTTATCATTGAATACAGAATCTCTGCATGCCATATATGAAGAACTACTTTGAATGCAATAAATGTTGGATAAATTACCCGTTTAATCCCAAATTATTTCCTGCAAAATAAGTGCATGCATTTCATACCTTGGACCTCCCTAACACATGATATTCATGAATTATTACTTTTTATGTTGGTTATGTTAGTGAAAATGTAGGTTTTATACTTGGCAACAATTGTTGCCAAGTACTGCATAGTCTAAATTACACAAA
This sequence comes from Gambusia affinis, assembly GCF_019740435.1. Taxonomy (NCBI): domain Eukaryota; kingdom Metazoa; phylum Chordata; class Actinopteri; order Cyprinodontiformes; family Poeciliidae; genus Gambusia; species Gambusia affinis. The sequence continues at coordinate 1,809,251 of NC_057879.1, forward strand.
TATGGCCTATTTACACATATAAAAAGATATGAAAAATCATGCCATGCATAACTTCTTATAACAAAGAACAAGATTGTTGAGAAATATTTTAGATACATAAAGATTCAATGCCACATCCAGCAGATGTCATTGTCTCTATGTGCCGAGTGACCTTTGACCTCATTTAGTTATTTCATCAATGAGGCAAAGTTAGGTGAAAATGTTAATATGAGGAAATGTGCATCTGGGAGGAAATTCTCCCTGTTCTACCAGACCAAGAACTACACCTTGGCTCTATCCTAAAGTAGCTTCAGACATGGCATCATCTTGTATTGGTCTTTTAGTGCATAGACTACACTTTGTGGCCTTTTCAGGGGTGAAATAGGGCAGGGGTTCAGCTGTGGGAATGACAGTGATGTAGTAGACATTATTTTGAGGTTCCTTCAGCTCTAGAAGATCTAAAATATCTGATAGTTTTAAGCTATGTGGGAACAGCAAGGCATATAGAACAAACAGCAAAGCTATTGACACATATATACTGCTGTCTATGTATTATGCTAGCAGCGACAATTATTGCCATGCTTACATTCACTCTTCTTATGATCAGAAGATGAATGAAGGGATACAAATTTTCTATATCAGTAGAAGACACTTGAAAGAATATACGTTCAAAATATTTTATTTATATTTGTTTACTTAAATATTTTACTGACTTACTTTTGTACAAGTTTGCGACAGACATTTACCTCCAGGGTCACAGGCAGGAAGTAAAGAGGTCTAGTCATGTGACCTTTCACACTAGATACATGAAATTGATACTGCTTTGAGTAGACACACTTTTATTTTATTTTAAAACTTAAATTAGCTGCCAAAAGTCAAAACAATTATTTTAGAGCTTCCAGAAGTTAGAAAAAATGTCTGGCAACAACTTTTGCCGGACATATTACACTCAATGACATGTAGCCATTGAGCGTAATAAGAAATATTATGTTTGAGACTATTTTTAATATTTTGACCCCAGTTGTTTAATGCAGCATACAAAGTTTTAGAGGGTAAAGAGGTAAAATAAAGCCTATAGTTGTTGAGATGAAAATAATAATTCATTTTTGAAAGTAGCTGCATAGACTACTCATTATCTGGTGTCTTTCTTTGCTGTGATCCCCAAGCAGAAAGACTTATTTAATAGTAATAATCAATTTTATTCATAATAGCCTTTTTTTTAGAAGACATTGCCCAAAAACCCTGCAGCAGGAAAAGGAGTTTTCAGAGCCTGGAATGTTTTTTCTGTCAGAGACATTTTCTGAGTCTGAGCTGTTTGCTGCAGCTGCAGTTGCAATGGAAGATGTCTCTATATGAGGAGATTAATACAAAAGCACTTTAAGTCCAGGGGTTCATTATTTTCTTCTCAACAATTAGTTTTTATTTAAAAAAATAAGTTGTTTCTAACCAGTATTGACTGTTTTAGGAATAAAGTCTTTACTCTAGGGTACTTCATACAAAATCACATGAATGCAATGGATTTGTATGATGACTTTCTTACTGACCTGATGTTTTATTTGCAGCTCCAGCTGCAGGACACAAAGTATTTGCAGATGGGATCGAGCCGTGGGCAATACTACGGAGGGTCTTTGCCAAATGTGAATCAGGTTGGAAGCTGCACTGCTGATGTGTCTTTTCAGGTGAGACCTTACTTTTATTGTCCCACATTCTAAATAGCTCTGGACGAACTGCTAACATAGACTAAAAGATGGAGATTAGAGGTTGTCAAAATCTTTTCCATCATTGTAGTTCAATGTGCAGAAGTTCAAGTTCTGGTTTTCCTGGATGTAATCCTGATTTATCCTGGTCATGTCTCTAAGCCAGGGGTGTCAAAGTGTCAAACTCTAGTCCTCAAGGGCCGCTGTCTTGCATTTTTTAGATGTGCCATAGGTACAAAACATTAAAATGAAATGGCTTAATTACCTCATTCTTGTGTAGATAAGTTCTTCAGAGTCTTGCTAATGACCTAAATATTCTATTCAGGTGTGGTGCAGCAGAAGCACATCTAAAAGCAGTGACCCTTCAGGACTGGATTTGACACCTGTGGTCTATGGTGTCTGTAAACAAAGAGAGTCTTTGTGTAGAATAAGCATGACTGTACCAAGTTACATTATAGAACCTCTCCCAGTAGGAAAACAGGAATTTTTTAACTGAGTTCACCCTTGTGTGATCAGTCCTTTCTCAGTGGAGATAAGCACACAGCTTTGTGGAAATGAGGTTAACAAAACACACTAGGAATAGTGATTTAGAGATGATCGCCCCCTCAGGGGTGTAGTAACAACTTTGTGGAACATGATGGTTCAGCTGGGTTAAAGTAGCTGGAATAGTAGCAGGATTTTGTCAACAAGTGACTAGCATATACTGTAGATATGGAGACACATGTCAAGTACTTTTCTTGGGATTTGTGTACATGTTTATTATGTTCCTTCATTCTGGATTATAACAAATTGACTTTAAAATCAAACTTTTGCAAACCATAGTAGTCTTTCATTAAATACTTACAGCTGCATGTTTATAAAAAATTTGAATCAATCATTTAAAGCCTCAAATTAACATAATATTCATGGCCAAACTAAATGGACGTACCCTTCTCATTAAAGCTGTAAGCTTGAAGAAAAAAAGCAGACTAAATGGATAAAATAAACAAGCAATCAAAGCTTCCAAGGTGATGGAAAAATTGATTTGGGGAACTTTTAACACAGAACAGGATTATCAAATGCCTCTTTCTTTAGGAAAGAAGAAAAACCCATGTCTTCTTTTCTCCCTGATTTCTCAGGGAAAAAAATCGCTCAATCAAGATAAAAAATCTTTTCTGGGGTGAATCTTTGAGTACCTTTTGCTGTTTATTAGGATTAAACAAGTTAAAATAATAACTAGTATTCTACTGATGCACCAAATCTTTTTGTTTTAAATTTTTTTAGGTTTAATTTGAATACTTTACAAAAGGGAAGTATTCACTTTTGAAGTTTAATTTTGAATTTTTGAAGTTTAATTCCAGTGTTTATTTGTCATTTTGCCATGAGGCCCATTATTTGTTCTACAGCCGTTTTGTACTCAGATGCTTTCTTTATTTTCTGCTGGCAAAGATGTTGGATCATGGGCCAAACAAAGCCTATTCTAGCTAAAGCTGACTTCAAAGTTTAAGGAAGGATTTCTTTTATTTCCACAGTAACTACTTTCTTAATACACATAAATCTCTTTGGTGAGAAGGACAATTTTCTTCATAGTGAGTGATTCTGTTGTTTTGTTAATTAATGTCTTTTCATCATCTCTCAGAATTCAGGTCTTGACACTAATAGATCTACTCGACACCACGGATTGGTGGACAGAGTCTACAGAGACCGGAACCGCATTACATCACCCAATCGGAAACCGCTCTCTATCGACAAACATGGACGCCAGATATCCTTTACAGCTATGTCATTGCTGGGAGACTGGAAGTTACAGTCAACATGTTTAGTAATTCCTTAATCTTAATAGATGTGGTTGTAAAACACATTATGGTAATGCATTTTCAGTAATTTCCCTATTCGGGGGACAATCAAGTACAATTATTATATGTTATTTTCTAGTAGTGGATATAAGAATCTTCTGCTTAGACAGTAAAATCACAAATTAACCAACAACTAGTGTTCTGTTGGTACTTTAGGTCCATAATCACTGTACTGTAGAAATATAAACTGACCAGTCCAGTTTATATTTTGTCCTTTACCACCTTCAACTGAGAGAAGCTCAGTTTCAGTGGAAGTACTAAATAGTGGTATTTTTAGTGTTAAAAAACACCAAATACTAAAAAAGAAATTGCCCTCATGTTAGTACTTGTAAATAAATAAGCAATGAAAGCGCTTGCTAAGTGCAATAATAATCACAAACTCAGCACCAAAACCCTAGAAGTCAGAAAAAGTCCATTTCAGGCACGATGGTATTTCTTGTTGTAGCATGAAGAAAGATCAATCTGCCCACATTCATGCTTAGAATATGAAACCGTATATAATTTAATGATTTATGACAGTAACTCGTGATTAGTCGTGAAGTCAGACCTATGCGTCATCATTAGGGTCAGGAGGAGAAAGAATTTATGAACTGGTGAATGACCCACTAATGAAGTGCCACCCAGAGTAGAAAGCCATATTTCACCGTAAATACTGACAGTAGGTTAACTGGCAACAAACAAGTGTGCCCAAAAGTTTAATCAGTTCTGCTTTTATGTCAGACATCTAGACGAAATGATACTGTCTATCATGGTCTGGTGGACCGACATAAGCAATGATACTAGAAGAGAGCTGCTGCTACCTCTCAGTTTACAAAGCCAAAGCAACATCAGCTCAGTATATAAATGCTTCACTCTGCACAGAACAAGCTTTTATTTTTACCTGTTCAAAGAGAGTGAGCAGTTTCCGGCGGCGTGTTTGTCTCAGCAAGTTGGCTCATGTCACACTAGGCAATAATCAGAGAAACTGCAAAATGAAAACTCTAAGAGCTACATCTAACACGGTAACGTCGAGTCTCAGTTCAGACAAAGTCCAGTAAAAACAACGGAAAAATTCCAGAAAAATCCAGTAAAAACAAGTATTATTAAAGACAAAGTTATCATTCCCCTGGGAGTTTTTGGTTTAAAGTAATTTTTTAAGTTGAACTACATGTTTTACTGACTAAAAGTAATTTGGTCTAGCCAGAGTTCTGAGTTTAAATTGGTCCAAATATCAAAAACCTAGTCAACAAATATATGAAGAGTTTGATTACTATAATGCTCATAAAGATTTTTCCATTGGTTATATATAACTGTACAAATGCTTTTCAATAGGCCCTCTTTTGAAAGCTGTAACGGGAACATTTTTATTATTGATTTTTCTTTTACTTCGTTTCTTTCTCCTGAAAGACATATTTACGGACATGCTTATGTATGGTTTGGATCAATAATGTGACGTGCATCAATGGGTGCTGTTTCTTATGTAATACATAATTAGGATTAAGGGGGAAAAATTAGAAATAAAACAGGAATACTAAAAATAATAAATCCATGTCTTGAATTGTGATTGGAGGCCAAACAAAATCATTCAGAGGGCCACAAATGGCCCCGGACCACACTTTGGACATCTACGTCTGCATCAATTACGTGTAATTACTGGATAGGCCAATTTTGTATCATTGTTGAACCATATTTGGGGGCCACACAAAATCAGTCCAAGATGGCCCTCATGCCACACTTTGGTGGTTCTTTGTGGTATGATGTTTTTCTGTGAACCGAATGAACAAATGGTAAAAAATGATGATCACATTCTTTCTTTTTCTGTCCTGATACCATTTGAAGGTGGGTGTACCTCCAATTTAAGGTTTATATTTTTTATAAATAGTAACAGTGTGTTGAGGAAGAAGTCTTGCAATGAAATCACTTCTGTGAACAAATCAGTAAACTGTAGGCAGATATCCATTTTTATTCTGTCTTCTTGCATTTAACAAAAAAAGTCATAAAACTACATGGGATGATGATTTCGCCTCCTGACACCAGCTGGAGAAGGTAAGAGCGTTTGTTCAGTCTAACTCCGTGGCCCGGACACTTCCTCACACAGCCACCCATGTAGCCTTCCACATACTCTTCAATACAATTAATGTAGAACTGAGAACATGTAATAACACTTCCATACTGACTGTGAAAAACAACTGATTGGTCCTGCCTTAGTGTATTACCCCTGCAGTTTAAAACTACTGGATATGCTTAAAACGTCCATCATAAAATGGGATTGTTGCTACATCGTTCACAAAAAGGTTAAAAGAAATTAAGCATCTTTAAAAACCGTAACTAATGCATGTGGTGTTTGACTGTTTAATTAGAAACACTTCCACACCAATTTTTGTGTCAAGTGTGTGGGTGAGAGCAGTGCTGATGGTCCATGACTTTAACAACATTTTGACCTTGAACGGTATATGTTCTAACATGCTTGTCATGATTAGACTCGAGAAGTGAAAGCGCTGCGAAGGCCTATTGTAATCATACTGCTTCTCATTATTATGATTCCGTCAAATGAATTGGCTTTTTCTGGGCTTTATCGTGTTCAAAGGTCACTAAACTTCACGGAAAATTGTCCCCCAAGTAAAATTTTCGGATTCTGGTAGAATCGCAAGTAGACGGGGCCAAACTGCTCTATAACGCCCCCTAACATGAGATAATAGAAACCATAGGTCATAGAGATCTGAAACTCACTACTTAGATAGATCCCTCCAAATCAAGAAAAAAAGTCTCTCAGAAGTACCCCCTAAAATGCACAGGGAGGTGGCCATTTTGGGTCAAAGGTCAAATTTTGGCGATTTAAATTTTACTCATGTCAAACTTTAATGAACTCCTCCTAGGGATTTCAACCTATCAGCTTCATTTATGGTCAGGAAGCCGTTAAGGAGTGTGTCATTAAAAGTTATCAAAACAGTGACTTTTTGTTTATGTTAAGGGGGCGAAATGCTATAACTTTCACAAAAAAAGTTCAATTGGTACCAAAATGGCATGAGTGATCTGATTGGATGCTTTACCATCCTATGTTATCATGTAAGCCTCGCTCCTCAGGACAGAAAGTGCCTTTTTTTACTTGGAAAGCTCCATCTCTGACCCCTGGAACTAATCAACATGATCATGTCTCAGAACACAGATAAGTAGTAGGTCTCACTTGCTTTAAAGCGCAAAAAAATTTTGTTGGAGCAGGTGGGCGTGGTGGCGTGGCGAACTTACAGGTGACGCCGTTGTCATATGTTTGGCTCTAAATTTCACATATTTCACTCGAGCTGCACCAAAATCACTGGGATTGTTCCTTATCCAACCTCTGACAGGAATGCAGTCCAATATTTGGTGGGCGTGGGCTAATTCCTCCACAACACCCTCAAGAATATTTTAAATCATCAGCCCCAAGCCATGCTTTTACCTAGAATTATGAGTCGTGGTGTATGTGTGTATCTTGTCAGGACCTACAAAAAAGTCTCTTGGAGCCATGGTCCAAATCCAACAGGAAGTTGGCCATTTTTGATCAAAGCCCCCATTATGTCCATTTTATTGACGTCATATCTGATTGAACTTGTCCTACATACAGACTTCAAAATCACTAAACACACTCTCGAGGCATAGTAGGTCAAAAGTTATCCTACAATTTTTTGTACATCGAAGCGTGTGGGCGTGGCTAAGTGTCAAACTTTGACTATTCACCAAGAAACATGAAGGTGCAATAACTTCCACAGATAAGGTCAGAACTGCATCAGACTTTCCATGTCTCATTATAGACCAGCCTTGATCACATTCACTTGGTCAATTGGTGACATAACCTAAGCCCCGTCCCTTTCCAACAGGAAGATTTTTCTGCTGGATGTTTTACTTTTTCTCTATGATTCATATGGGTCTAATCCTGTGCCAACTGACAAAACGACATGATGATGAACTTTGTCAATACTGGCTGAGCCATGTGGGCATGGCAGAATTTCACTCTCTCGCCGTTTGCATACGATTGTCTCTAAATCACACATGCATACCCAATTGATTGACTCTTGTGAATCTCTGCAGAGCCCAATACCATTACGTTGTAATTTCATTCCACTGCACCCCCGAGGTTAATCTATCAACTATATCTCCTCATTATATCAGCCGATCTGCACCAGATTATGGGTGCGTCGTCAGGGAGCGCATTAATGTGTAGCACATCTGCGGTGGTGAGCGGGCGACGGTGCTGGAACCCCCGCGGTCGCCAATATGGTGGAGTAGCGCTGAGCGGCAAGGGCTGCCCGACGCCGTTTGAGGCTTTAATTATATATACAATCATAAATAAAGACGTTTATATACACATTTAACACTGACTGTCAAAGCTGAAAGAAATATGTTTATCTTTTTCAGAGGCAAAAAAATAAGTAAAATCTGATTTTCTTTGAGCTCTGAACAGAGGCTGGACTGGAGGCATGCTTTACACTTGCTGATTTTGATAGCAAATACATTGCTAAACTGACAAGAGTTCGGTGACTGGAGTTAAGTACACTCGTCAGTCCTCTGTCATGGAGATTGAAAAGGGGACAGTGATTGATCTTTGTGGAGGTAAATAAGTTCAGTGGATGATATCAGTTTCTCATGTAAGCATTGATCAATCACTGATCTCCCAGAATTAAGGAAATTGGGGCTAATTTATTGGTGCACTCTTATATATATGTGTATATCACACCTCTGTCATATAGAGCTATACTATACCAAATATCTTTGGTGATAACTCTCTCACTAGGTATGTTTCCATTGACTATGATTGTTAAAAACTTGTTTTTAAGTTAAAATTTGGCATCATGGGGTGCTGCGGTAGCGCAGGGGCAAAGCACGACCCACATATACTGGCCTTAGTCGTTGTGGCGATAGTCTCATTACTCTCTTTCCTGTCAAACTACTTTCTAATAAAGCCCACTAGAGCCAACAAAACCTTTGAAAAAAATTGGCATCACAAATGTCACATGATCAACGAGTGGATGTTGACTGTGGTGCAAACCCAAAAAAGGGGATGGCAGGAAGTAGTTTAAGGATGATGGTGCGGCATACACTGTAAAATGTAAAAGAAAGTGTACTCAAAAAGAAAAGTGACCTGAACTCATTCCAGCTTATTCTGTTGACTATACTAACTTAAACTTAGCAAAGACAACTTTCTACTGAGGCAAGTAATCAAACTCATCAGCAGCAAGTAACCCGAACTTGGAGTTATGAGTGAGCAAAACGCATCTGCATAACCAGCAAAAAACTCGGCATCATTCGGCAGCTCTCGTTGAACGCACATGCGCATTGGACACTGACGAGTGACGACGTGTTTGCAAGACACGCCAAACTGTCAACAATACGGCGGTTGCTGCAGCTACGTTTGGTCACGGTAAGTCCCACTGTTTTTTAGCAAACTTATATTCGTTATCTCGGCCATATAATTCATCCGCAAGTCCAGGTTTTGAGGTTAACTTTATGTGTAATGATTTAGCGATGCCTGGGACTAACGTTAGTCGAAAATATCATGTTTATTTAGTGGCAACAAGATGGAGCGGCAGAGCAAAAAAGCTGTCCGGGGCGCAAAACAAAAAAGGAAAAGGGATAAGGATAAAGATGTTGGCGGGTTAAAAAAGCCGCTGTACTGTTATAGAAGGCTTATGATGAGTAGACTGCCATAGGTGGGACAGCTGTAAACTGTAGGAGAAGCTGCCGTGATGAAGTGTAGGGTCACCAGATTTGGGTTTCTGAAAAGGAGGACACTTCTTTTTTTGTTGGCGGGGGGGTAGAATCGGCGGACACACATGCGCCAACGGGGGGGTGGGGGGGTAGAACCAGCGGTAGCACAAGAAATCGGCAGCACAGTACATGTGCTGCCGATTTCTTTGCCATACAAAGAAACCTGGAATGGAGTAGTGGAACGGAGTGGAAATGTAATCACAATGCACTGTAAGCTATGTAATGTGTTTTGAGGCAGTTGACCAAAATCCTGGACGATTTTTAAATTCCCCCCGGACATTTTTTTAGGTCTGAAAAGTAGGACATGTCCGGGAAAAAGAGGACGTCTGGTCACCCTAAAGAAGTATTATGTTGATATGTAATTGTGGTGTTGCTTCTATTGTTGTTAGGACTGCGAAGACCCAGACATGTCTCACACCCCCATTGGGATCCTGACCATCATTCCTGAGGACAGGCAGGCCTCCACTGACTCACTGCACCTCCAGTCTTCAAGTACTGCCATCATTTTGGAAGGAAGTCTTGTCATGAATGATCTTGGGAATCTTCCACATGCCATGTGCTCTTTGGACTTATTTATTCTCTGAATTTGGAGTACCCTCAACAACTGAAGTACACCTTTGACTTCATCCAAAGGGTGCTTCTGTCACTTGGACATAAATCCCTAAAACCAAAAATACAATCACTCAAAAATCTTCTGATGCAATGAGTGAATGTGATGTGACATTATGGATCAACGTTGATACCTTTACCCTTATTGGAAAAGTGATTTTTATTTCTTGTTTGATTCTTTTTTTGTTGGAGAGAGCATCATTGCATTTGCAGACTACTAAATGGTTTTATGTTAATGAGGAGAAACATTACTTCACTTCACTACTTCACTATTTACTTTATCAATGTTATGATAAATGTTGGGCTCTAGTATTGAGAATTGAGTTTTGTTTCACAGTCAGTCAAAGACATTTAAGCAGGGATTCTCAAAGTTTTAAAGACTGAGGGCCATTTGAAGGATTCAATATTATATTGAAGGCTACCCTAGAAAAAAAGTCATGTCATTTTTTCCCCTTAAAAAAGTCTATGGAAAACTTTGTTTCCAGGTTAGTGTGTATGTAACCACACTTGAGAACCTTGTATTTAAGGTAAACTTGTTTAATTATTAAACATTTTTTTCCATTCAAACTGTTGTCTGTTGGCTCTTCGTTCCAATAACTTAACACTTTTGGTTCATCTTACTTGAACATATCAAGGCAATCGGTTTCCTGATATTTTGCAAGTAATGTGAACTCTTAAACGTGTAAGCATAACTTATTTTTATGAGTACTGGTTAATTGACATAACTCACAATTTGAAGTAGTCATAATTGACATTTTATAGTCAACTTTACTAATGATTTTGAGTTAACGGCACTCAAGTTTACTGCCTTTATCTGAGTGGTCTAAACATAGTTATTTTTAGCTACTTTACTTGAAGATTTTGAGGCAATCGGTTTCCTAACTTTTTTTAAGTAAAGTGAACTTATTACTTTTTACAGTGTATGTCTTACTGACCTAATATGTACAATCTTATTCACATGTGATTTTACTTATTTAACAGTAATACATCCGGTATGGCCCTGCGTTTTTTTTTTTTTGTTGACCGACTTTTGCACACATTTGTTACGGAAACGCAGCTACTTACTCCAAACTACTACATAAATCTACGTTTTGAAGCGTAATCATGTATATTTCAAACTCTTGCTGTGTTTTTCAGTAGCACACCAAGTTATGCATGGAGCCTGCTGAAGCATGTTTCAGTCAAAGCTTGTGTCTGCCTGCCGTGTCTGGTGCTTGCAGACACGGCAGGTTGGGGCAGAGGTTTCTTACTTCTATCTTCTTCTCCTACCCACTTTTCCTCATGCAGGACAACTTTTACCTTTGAGAACTAAACTTTGTTCTTTCAAAGAGTACACAAGCACAACATTATGGACAACATATTCACATGCTGATTTGCTTGTTATCTAGATTATTTCCTACATTTCACTGTATGCATTGTTTCCTGCAGAACAAATTCAGACTCAGCCCTGCATCAGAGCACTCTGACTCCTACACAACACGCCTCCTTCACTGGAGGCTCTCAGGAACTTCAGCCAAAACGAGGTACAGGACATGGTGACACTAATCATACTTTTCTTTTGAGTTACCGTGGGCAAAGGAACATTTTGGTGTCCTAAACTGGTTTAAGTCGGTTTATGTAGAGCAAGTTGTTTGCTAGTTCTGCCTTTAATCAATTAGTTTGTGCTCCTAATGAGGCATGTGTGTATGATCTGAAGTGGACGGCTGTTTTGTTGTGATCTTGTCTCTCTGTGGGCTGTGTTGCTACTTTCTCTTGATGGTTCAGTCGAGTGCCCTCCAGTGCATGATGAAAGGGTCCGAATGTTACTTTGAAGGCGTAGAAGGAAAATTGATTGGTGGGAACATGTGCTGGCTGATGAATGTTCTTGCTAATGGCTTTTTTTTTCATTTAGAAGCTTGGGATGAAACTGTATTCATCATTTGTTGTGATTTTATCACACATTCTGCTTCAGCTGTACTTTTGTTTACTTTTATTTTATGTTAGTGTCATGGAAGAAATTACTTTAACAAGAGTCTGGATGAGAAGAAATAAGAAATGTATTAAAACCTTGCAAGGTGAGAACAGAAATACAGAGTCAAAGGAGTCTGTCAAGTCTGCTCTGACCAACAGTGTATCTGGCTTTCTTTTATAGGTTCTGGTGAGAGAAGAAAGACTTGATTGGACTATAGGTGTGAATCCCTGATTGTGATGTACCAGGGATTCTGTGGAGCCCAACACAGATGGTCTTGCCATTTGTTTATTGATAAGGATAGGGGATTGTTCTTTCATGCTAAAGAGGGCACATAAGTTCTACGTTGGGGAAGTAACACTTAGTCTCCAGGATCAAGGAGCTCTCCCCTGCTGTTATATGGTTCTGCAGAGGTCTATCTGAGAGCAGTTTGACCAATATCATGATAAGACTATGCAGATAACCTAAAGCAGAAGAGGGATGAGGAGCACCTTATAATTTTTTTCATTACAGTCTGTGATCTTTTCTTTTTTTTATCTAAATATCAGTGCATCACAATTAGCATGATCTGATGTGCTCTAGTTCATTATGAGATGAAATAGTATTGATGTCTGTGCAGCAAAGAGACTGAAAGGACTGTTTTCTGTCTACACCGGTCCAGTTCTCCTCCTCACTGTGCCAGGGTCTGGAGTCCTTAAGCAAGAGGTTGATGAAGACGGACAGAAGCAGAGCTGGGACTGTAAAAAGGTAGAAACTGGATGTGAGGATTCTTCAGATCTCTGTTGGATCCACTCACTACCTTTGCTGTCATTTTCTGTCCCTTCAGAATGTGTCGCAGTCTGAACCTTGTCAAGTTCCTGGCATTCAGTGAGTATTTTACTGCTTTTATAAAAAGGAAAAAGAAAAATATTTGGGGGATTGTTGCAGAAATTCTATGTCTTGGACCATGTGTATACCAGCCAATCTCAACGGTTGGGAGTTGATACATTTGACTCCTGGAAACGATAGAGACTTACAGACCATACCCTTTTAAAATTATAGCTTCAGTGCCGTCACTGGGACACAAACGAACAAAAGGTGATATACAGTACAGACCAAAAGTTTGGACACACCTTCTCATTGAACTCAATGAGAAAGTGTGTCCAGACTTTTAGTCTGTACTGTATTTCACAACAAAAGGAAAAAGGAAGGTTTTAAATATTAACTCAGATAAACTGCATGTGTCAATACCGCATTAACGTTAACAGTTAATGCGTAAACAAATACACCACATGTGTGTATTTGTTTACACAGATGTGGTAAACAAATACATTTAAAACACATTTCTATTTGAATTAAACCCATCTGACTTCAATTAAAACACATTTTATCAGCTTAACAGCCAGAAAGCCCAGGAGCCAAAAGACGAGTGCGGTCCAAGTTGTTCTTGGAAATGAAGTTGCACTGACTGATTTGCATATACTGATGAGTGTTTGTGATTTCCAGTCCAGCGTTCTTGGATTCACAGCATCGGTCTGTTTCCTGCAGCATATTCCCAACCCCCGAGCAGCAGATGACCACGTCTCTGAAACCAGCGGCCCACAACAGTGGCGGATCTCTTCCTGACCTGACCAACATCCAGTTTCCTCCTCCTCTGCCCACCCCGCTGGACTCAGATGACATGGCGGCCGCCTCTTTTGGCTCTGCCAGCAGCATTCAGACTCCAGGTATTCCTCACATGGAGCCACGGGCTCATTCAAAACTTATTGTTGAGTTCTAATTCCTGATAATCTCAAACACATCTGCACAGGGCTTTTCATTTCAAACTTCTTAGTGCCAGTTTCATGTGCTTTTAAGAAGACTTCTCTTGTGCTGTTTTTTTGTACTGAGTAGGAGGGAACACCTCTCAGCCAACAGTAACCATGGAAATGGAGCCTGGCCAGGAGAACATAGTTCCTCTCATCTTGAATGCAGGAGACTCACACCAGCAGCAGAACCTGCAGCTCTCCCAAACGTCTCCACCACTCCCTCTATCCCAGGTATTCTCTGCTCCAATAAGGAACTGGGATAGAGAATTTTTTATTTTACTTTATTTTACAAGCATGGAGAAATCAGCAAAGAAAAAAAGACTCAATCTACAGGTTAAACCTGTCGGTGGTGATGTGAATAAAGCTTTTTGCAGGTCATGTAGTTGGGAGCCAAATTAGACATGGACGAGAGAACAATTTATCTCAGCTGTTTAAATCAAGTTAATTATAAGTAAAATACTTTTCAGCTTATTTCATTAGTAACAGAAACAAAATTAGATCTTGTTTAGGTGGATGTGGAGATACTGGAAATGTGCAAAGACATCGCAGATGATGCCTCACGTATTTTGGAGGTACTGAGTTGGCAAGCCAACATCTCATGCTCCAAATGACAATCTTGTCACGTGAAGCAGTTTGCGTGGCAAAGTTTCCTCTCAGTTTTGATATAGCTTGTTGATAAATGGGTCTGTAACATTTCATTGCAGTACCAGTAAAAGCTTAAACAAAACTTATAGAACATATTGTCTGATAGTTCATGAATTTAGCTCTGTTTTCAAAAAGGTAAAATGTTCTGACTTTTGTTTCAGTTGCTCTCCGGTGAAATATCTAGGGATATCTTAGCCCAGCCCAGCATAGGTTACATGACTCAGACACACACCTGAAGCTGCAGCAGTGTCTATTTTATTAACAACATTGTCATGTTAAAGAGTTAAAAATGGCTAATTAGTTAAAACAAATGCAGATTTGTTACCCAGTAGACTCACTCTATAAGCATTTTCAAAGAATCTGTAGTGCTAGTGGACTTCATTCACAGTTTTTTTTCAAGATGTGTGCAGAAAGAAAAGGGGCAAAGACAAACATAAGACATCCTGAGATTGGGATTTCTATCCTGGATGCATCCAGAAAATTGCATTTCTGTTAGCGTTTTAATATTTCAAGGGTCCATTAATGTCACCTCTCATTGTGTTTTTTTGTGTGTTCTCACCAGGTGGCCATCAGTGCTATGAATCTTGAACAACAGTTGTCTCAGTATTCTTTCATCAATCAGCAGTCAATACCCCAGACACACCAGAACCAGCAAGTGAGTTTCTGTCCAAAGACAGCTGTTATGCAAAATGTTCAACAGTTAACCTGATCCCACATTATGCTCCTGATTAACATTCTGAGAGCTGGAAATAAGTATTAGCATTTCTTCTTATTTAACAGAAAAGGAGTATCACAAAATATTGCTGGTGGTGTAAAAAGGTTGTTAAATTTATATGTGTGACAGGCTGTTTCTCTATTGAATTAATGGAGATGTTTTACTCTAGGTTTAGTTTACTAGCTTATTTTGGATGGAGTATCTAGACAGATATCATTTATGGCTCAGGATTAGTGCCAAAATTAAGACTATTTCACACCTAGCTGTGGCTACGTCTTTATTGCAGGAAGCTATATTCATTCTGAAGATGGCTACTGATCTCATTAATGACAGTCCAGTGCTAGTAACTGAAAGGTCGACGATGGCTATTGAGAAGACTACTTAGTTGCATTAGCTTTGCAGAAGCTAGTGACTAGCATGCTGAGGTGGGTCACCCACTGGAGTGCCTGCTTCCTCTGTTGTCCATTACCAGAGATAAGCTAGTTTCTCCCTTGAATGGGCAAGCATTAGTCTTGAATAGACTAGCAGCTAGCATGCTTAGGTTGTTCACTCACAACTTGTACTTTTCTTTTTTGAAGAAAACCTTATCAAGGAAAATTGTTGACATACAATATCTGTAAGCAACATATATTAGTTTTATTGACATGTTCTTTTGTAACACATTAAGCATAAACATGCTGTAAAATACGGAACTGAAGTTAGCATTCGATTGAGTCTTCCGATTACAGTAAATGGCTAATGGCCAATTCCCATTTACTACCTTGAACATCTATAATTTGCTCTTGTAAAACATCAATACTTAGACTCTTCAAGCATGGACTATTATTCTGCACTGAAAGCAGAATATCTAAAATTTAATTTGTGATTTACGAAACCTTTACTGATGCCATATCATTAATCATATCAGCAGCTGGCTTCAAGGAAGCAGCCACCTGCTGACTATTGTGAACCACAGGGTTCACAATAGTCCTTACTTTGGCACTAATAATGCAGCGCAATCACAAACTGTTTAAGTTTAGATTTGCCGAATGGAAAACACGATGTGTCATATTAAAAAAAAACAGGAAATCCAGTTGCTTTGATCTGCATGACACACCAAAGCCTGTCTTCTACCTTTAAAGAGGATTCTTCTCTCTGTAGTTGTATTATGAGACAATCTTATTTATTGTAATTCCACTGCTTCCTCTCCAGCAGACGAGTCTAGTCCAGCTGCCATCTTCTGTGAACTCCTGCCCTACGTCAGACAACCAGACATCTGCACAAACTAACATGACCATCGATATGAATGCGGTGAGCAGTGCACAACCCGTATGGCTTAACAGTATCTGTTTTGTTAGTGGAAACAAGGAATCCGTACTTTGGCTGGTTCCTGTACTTTCTCAGGAGTTAAGTTGGATGTTATAATGGGTAGATTTCTGTCCCTGTATGTCCGTGGTAAATAGTTTTAAGTTTTTAGGGATTTTAAGTGTGACTTGGTGTAAACCTGTTTTCCTTGTTATTTAAAATTCAAATAAAATCTACACGGTATTATGCTCATCCATAAAATCATTCAGCTGTCTGTTAGCATCTTTAGTTTTGCCGTTGTATGAATGCTGAAGTGGGAAGGTTGTCCAGGGAATGAACGGAAAAAAAGGAAAACATAAACCTTGAGGCTCAGCGGCCCTGCCAGACAATCTAAAACATACAGTAAAATCTTTCTGTTTATAAAGCTGCTTTTTAACAACTTCAGCAACTCTATTGCATTTAAAGTAGCAGGACAATAGGTCATTCATGTTTTGCTGTCTCTCTGACCATGTTTGTGGACAACATTACGCATGTTCAGGTTTACCTTCAGATTTTTCTTTATATCCTTTAATGGGGCTACATACAGCCCTGAATGTAAACAGTAAAATCGACTTTTTTCATTTGTTTTTGGAAAAGTAGTAAAAAGAGGCAAAATTATGCATCTCAAAATACAGCAGATGGTCAGTCTGATCCTTTGTTGTGCCTTGTTTTAATTTCTAGCAGTTTTTCTTATTTTAAATCATTTCCTGCTGTTCTACCTGTGTTTTCCTGTCAGCTTTGTTATGTAGTGAAGAGATGTGCAGTATTTCTTTTTTATTCCATTACCGTGTTTTGCAAAAAGGCAGCAACAAACCTCTATGTATAGTGTTGTGATATACCAACACAAAGTAATGCACAAAGGAGAAGTGCCAGCAGCATGTTTTTTTATGTTTTCACACATAAATATATAGATGGTAAATTGACATAGACATTATCATTCTTTTCTAGTCTCTCTGAACACTGAGAGCTGTGATTCTAGGAGCCACCCTCACATTTCTACATCAGAGTATCCAGCTTAGTGTTCAGAGGTTAATTTACAGCCTTTATGTGTTTTAACAGCTTTTTAAATTTTTGTTCATTCTTTGCAAAATATTTAAAGCTCAATCAAATTGAATGAAGAGTGTCTGTGAACATCAGTTGTGGATTTTGTTAGGCCTGGACTTTGACTGGGCCATTCTAACTCATGAACACGCTTCAATATAAACCCACTCAATTATAGGTCTGGCTGTGAGCTTAGTCTTAGTCAGATTTTCTTCCAGGATTTTCTAGTATTTATATCAATCTATCTTCCCTGCTGAAGAAATCATCCCTACAGCATAATGCTGCCTCCACTTTGGTTTCATTGATACCTTGTTCACTTTGATCCTCCCATCCCCCTCCTCCAACAAAAATGGTCTCTTCTGACCAGAGAACCCTCTTCAACATGTTTGTTGTCTCCTACAAGACCTCCAGCAAATTGCAAACTAGACTTCTCATGAACTTCTTTTCAAAATGACTTTTTTCCTGCCATTCTTCCATTAAGACAAGATTTCTGAATTGCAGGACTCGTAGTTGTCATGTCAACAGGTCCTCCCATCTAAGCTGTGAGTCTCTGTTGTTCCTGCTTCTCTGATTAACTCTGTCTCTGTCCAGCCTATCAGTTTAGACCAGAGGTCTGCAAACTGGTGTTCTGGACCCGCAAGTGGCTCTTTGGGTCGTCCACAACAGCTCTTTATAAATTTGTCTAAAATAATGAAAAACCAACTAATGTTTTCAAATATAGACATAACAACAAATCCCTGTTTCATCACATTCTCATGGATTGTTTCTTTGGATTTTCACAACAGAGTAACACTAAAACTGCCAGTAATATTTATCTTGTCTTTAGCTTGGGAATTTATGCATAATTAATCATTTTCTACAGATCAGCATCCTATAAAAAATGCATCCATCCTTTTTCTTTTTTTTTTCAAGCCTAAATATATAAATAAAATGTTGGTTTTTTTAACAGTGACAATGTATTTCCCTTAGTAGAGATTTATCAAAAATTATAAGTTATCTTCTGTCAAAATGTTATGCAACAGTAGCATCTCTAAATGAGTTTTGGAGCCAATAGATCTCACTGGATTTTTATGGGCATTAAAGTAAAAGGAACAAAATAAAAATACGTACATGCCAGTTTCCAAAGACTAATTTGTAGTCTTTGGAAATCATAGCTTCATGTTATTATTTTCCGTTTCATAATTACAAGGTCATTTGTGTTGATTCAGCGTGTAAAGTCCCAATAAAATACATTAACGTTTGTGGTTATAACATGAGAAAACTTGCTTTATGAGTAAATGTTGAAGTTTGAGAGGAACGGAACTGTACATGATTGGAGAAGACGCTCTTGTCTGAATAACAGATGTATCCTCTCGTGTCAGGCCGGGTCCCTGCAGTACCGCCACAGGGTCGGGTCCTCAGCCAATCAGTCTCCAACCTCTCCCGTCTCCAATCAAGGCTTCTCCCCCGGAGGCTCACCTCAAGTAAGAGCGTGTGAGCCGACAAGCCCAGGGCTCACTCTGTGTTGACATCACCATCCGTTCCATCGTGGTTCTGTGATTGTTTTTGGCGCTTGGGGCTGCTGCCCAGCTCACCCCCCCCCCCCCCCCCACCCCACATCTCCTCCTCCTTCACAACTCGTTTCTGTTGGTACTGCAGATCTGGGCAACATATTTTCATTTCTATCCGGTCACACATAGAGTCAAAGGGCCCCTTTCTAACTCAAAGCTTGTCACGTTTCAATGCATGTGCATCCCTGCTTGTCATGGGTAAATATGCAAATTTGTCACATCAGTTTCCGTATCTCGTGCAGATCTCCACCGAAGTTGAAGAGTCTCCTGATGTCATGGAGACCTACACAGATGACTTGTTTTTACAGTGTAAATGCCGGAAATTTCTACCCTCTTTTCTCAATCAGCATACCGTGAATTTTCACCTTTGGAAAAGATGAAGAAATGCAAATGCTTTTCAAACTCTTTAGTATATCTTGCCCAGAATTAGCCTGCAGCATTGTGAAGCCCTCCGTGTCCTTGTGTAGTGTTCTAGCTGATGTGATGTGAGTCCACTCTCTGCACCTTGTGTGGTGTTTGCATTGCAACTTAAATTCTTGCTGCAGCCTGAAGTTGTTCTTGTTTGTCGGATGCTTGTCTGTTGTGGCTCTGCAACACAACGAGGCATCATTGAGCGGAAGATGGCTTTATTTGTCACACACATTCTCAGTTTCTCTTTCCTCGTCACTCTTAATGTCACAAGGCAAATTGACACTTGAATGCACAATTACTACATTACTGAGAATTACTGCACTTTATAGTAATGCAAATCTTTCAGTCAATTCCAATTTTTAGGGTCAAAATTCAGAAACACTTTTTAATAACCAGCCTAGACATTTTGTTTAAATTATGTGAGTGACTAGAGGAAATGCTGTGTAAACAACTAGAACATTTATTTAAAATTATTCTGTAAGGTTCTGTGCTGTATCAGATTCCATCAGTTTATATTAAAACAAAAATAGGTTTGTGTTTAAAATTCTGTAGCTTAAATTACCAGGAACAGACTAAGCTTCACACTGTGTTTAAAACTGTCAGCTGATTTTCATAACCTGTCAGACGACACATGCCGATAAATCTGAAGTAAAATGGTTTTGGTGGTACAGTGTGTGGTGTCTGGCCAGACAAAAGGAATAACAGACCACACACATTGATTCCACTCACCAGCATTCAGATTCCAGGCGGGAACTTCCCCTAAAGCCCTGCGATACCATATGAGACTTTAGAGTAAAGAAACATGGCAGACAATTTAGAGCAAATGGAGAGAGTTTGGTGAATTCTCTTAAAAGATTAAAAATGTTGGATACAGGAGTGGAGACAACGCGTGGGTTAGTTTGCTGCTCTTTGATATGGAGCTGGATTGTTGTTAACCTTTGTTAAATTGTGTTTGGATTTTTTTTCTGTTCTGTCGTTTAATTTAGCATCACCAGTTAAATATATGATTTTTAGATTTTGCTGTTTTGATGTCATTATAATTTCTGTCCAAACCTCCACGTGTTGTTTTGGTTATGATATAAATTCCCACATCTAGGAATTGCAAATCTTTTTTTTTTCTACACCTCTACTACTTTAAGCGTTGCCTTGTAATCAGGGCCTTTAAATTGGCCAGGGGTATGTATAATTTTGGCGTCAACTTTTGGGGTTTAAATGCACAAAAATAAATATAAAAAACCAATTGGTTGATTAGCACCAAGCTGAGATCGGAGCATCTGAATTAACGACAAGGGAAGATGGAAAAAAACAGAACCCAAATCTTAATCTGTTGCTTCATGTTGAGCCAAATATACCCAAGCTGAACTCTGAAGAGGTTTATGAGTCACAGTTGAAAGAAAGGCCAGAGGACCTCAGGACAGAGATCGCTGCAACTGCAATATAAATTAAAATTTTGTTTGGACTGCATTAAAGCTGGGCTTTGTATGCTTGAGATAAAAAAGAGATACAGAAACAACAGTGGCAAGGGACATGGGTGAGGTGAGTCGCTCAGTGTGTGTGCTTGTGTGCGGGCGTGTGTGTGTGTGTTAGTCTCGCTGAGTTTGTGCTGCAGGGGCTGAGCTGTAATCCTGAGGTCATCCACTGCAGCCTCAAAGTGGGCACCGCTGTCCTGCTCTGTCCTTTAGGAACATGTACAGCACTCAGCCATGATGTGCGTCCAGACCAGCATGACTGAGGAGATTATCCAATTACTGAGGAGCTGATGTTTAAAACAGGGAGGTTATGCTGCTGAGTCTGTGAGGACATTCAAAAGAGAATTTCTGAGTGAACTGTCTTGAGTAGAGTGAGGGAGGGAAGCATAGAGTCATAAAGGGGACAACATTTTCAGTCATTCCCTTTATTCTGTGGGTTTTACGTCATTCGTGGGTTCGTGATAATTAAAACATCAAGACCAAAAAAACAACAGGAGGAGAAAATGCCATTGGACTCTCCTCCCCTTTATCACAGCAAACTAATGTTTCTTTTTGTCAAACAGTATTTCATCTACAGATCCCTACAAGAGAATATGGTATCGAGTATTGATTGATTGATTACTGATGATTTTGTTGATACAGGCAGTTAATTTAATGAATCAATTATTTATTTTCTGTTTATTTAATTTACAATCTGAAATGATCTAGAGCAGTGTTTCCCAATTCCAGTCCTCGGGGCCCCCCTGCCTGCATGTTTTAGGTGTTTCCCTTCTGGCACACACCTGGATTGAATCTTTGGGTGATTAACAGGCTCCTGCAGTACTTGGTGGCTGCAGAAGATGTCATGCAATCATTTGAATCAGCTGTTCTGGTATAGAGGCACATCTAAAACATGCAGGCAGGGGGGCCCCGAGGACTGGAATTGGGAACCACTGATCTAGAGCAAGAGATCCAGGCTGAAAAGACTCTGGGTTGATTTCACTTTAAATATGGGTCTGTGCATGGACCAGTTTATTATGGCATTGTCACAGCTTAGCCATTAGCAAACATACCAGACTTAAGCTAATCAATATAGTTAGGCAAGAATTTCAAATTCCCAAAGTTTAGCCAAAATCTGCTGGTACCTGTTTCCATGTTGATCATACTTTCTTCATCAAACTGCTGTCATGGAACAAAATCTATTTATCCACATTTTTTGTGAACAATGAGTGTTTTTCTTTATTTTAAAACCTGAAAATAGAAATAAAATGGCAGTGCTTTAAAAATTAAAACAAATTTCCTGTAACAGATATTTATTTTTTAAAATTTGAACATTTGAGTTGTTTAACAGGACAGAGGGCAAAAAATGGCTCTAAGGATTGTAAAGGTTGTCTGTAGATGATGGTGATCCCACAGAATGATTGTCGACCGCCATTAAAATGTTGGCTCACTGCTAAATCTACTACCACTCAAGGTGTCCTTGGATGGTTTCACATCACTGATGTTATTATAGAAGCAACTTTCTTTGAGGCAGTGCAGCGTTTTGTCTGGAAGGTTCCTTTTTACTTTGAAGATATGTCCATTTCTGCGTTACTTTAGCATTTCTTGTAAAACACAAAATATTTTTTATTTTTACAATCTTTTGTGAACTCAAGAGAGGCTGAGATTGGTGATATTGGTGTCCAAATGTTTGCCGTATCAGTAGGGGTGCAACTGCATATTTATGAGGTGGATGCGAACATCTCACCGGTGCTCTCCCCGCACCCTCCAAACATAAACTTGTACAACTTGGCCTATGTTTTGTCACATAGGCCAAAACAGTTGAGTCAAAAAGAGTCACCAAAAAAAAAGTTAAAATAAATTAAAACAAAACTCTCTCAATTTTATTTTATTTTTTACTTATTCTACAATAAACCATTCTGCAATATTAAATGCTTAACAAGATGTGTAAACAGATGGCACCTGGGGCACACTTTGGAGACCCTGTTGTGAGGTGACGTGAAGCATTCGTATTGCTGTGCTTTTTCCATCCACCGTTTTTCCACTGCTCCCTCCTCATTGTCACTCGAAGCGTTTCAGGAGTTTGAACAGAAGTAACAATCAGATCTTGTTCTTCTGCTGTAGCACAACTCCATCCTGGGCAGTGTGTTTGCTGACTTCTACGACCAGCAGCTGCCGTCCATTCAGGCCAGCACTCTCTCACAACAGGTCTACGCTGTGTTTGTGTGTGCACGTGTGTGTGTTTTCACAAAAAGAATACACGCAGCTGGAATGGGAAATGTTTTCTGTGATTTCCAGTTGGAGCAGTTCAACATGATGGAGACCAGCCAGACCTCCACCCTTAACTACTCCCAGGCTCTTATGATGGGTTTGACCAGCCACTGCAACCTTCAGGACTCCCAGCAGCTGGGCTACAGTAGCCATGGCAACATCCCCAACATTATTCTGACAGGTGCCATTTCAACATTTTGTCTAGCCTTGTTCATGCAGAAATCTTCAGTTTCGTCTAAAACTGCAGAGTTCTGTCTGTGAGCCTCATGTTGTCTGAGTCCAGTCTGCACACATGATCACTTCCTTAAACTGGTTTCAGGCCTTTCTGCTTGACTTAACATCAGTACAGTGCTTGTGATTGATTTTGGATTAATCAATTAATAGCTGGACAGCAAATGGAGCCTAATAGCAGATTTTTTTACAGTAATTTGAACAAAGTGAAACTAAAACTGTAACATTTGAGGAGTTCAGGGTAGAACAAATTTACAGACAGAGTTTTAGGTTTGGTTAGGTCAGGAAAACCAAAATGTATTTTGGTTTGGAATGGTTGAAATCATACATATTTCATTCACACACACACACACACACACACGCACGCACACGCACACACTGTAAAAAGTAAGAACATATCAAATAACTTTTGACAGATAAAATGATAAAGGCTCCTCGAGTCACATTCGTAGCAAAGTAAGACCAAAAGAGGAGAGTATGTAATTGATGGAAGTATTGTGTTTAAATAAGAATATTAGCATAAAACTGGGAGCATCGATGCAGCAGTGGGAACAAAGCTGTTTTTAAAACGTCTTGACCAACATTTAGGGACTAAAAACCTCTGACTGGAGGGAAGAAACTGAAAGTTCCTGTTAAGGGGACAGAAAAGGAAGAGGCTCTGTGCTGTAGCCAGCTAATACAGGAATGTTCAGTTTCAGTTTAGACAGCAGCTTAACAAACTGCTGGTTGGAACTCTAGTTCTATGCAAAATGTATTTATTTTTTGTACACTTTTGGCTTCATTATTCTGACTGGAGTGTTCTTTCTTTGTTGTTCTTCCAGCAAAAGACCTTTTTCATGTCTGTATAATATTAATACTAGATTAGTTAATAATCCATCATAATTAATGAGGGCACTGTTTTGTCTTCTTTCACAGGATCACTTCTATAATATTTAGCTCTGGAAATTTTCCTTAGTGCACCAAAGACTTAATTAAAACCAATATTCACTGTGTTTTTTGTTTTACCAATCTAATATCCTGCTTTGCTTCAGTGAGTGGAGAGTCTCCTCCGAGCCTCCCCAAGGACCTGACCAGCTCACTGTCCACAGACATTGGCTTCGACATGGACTCGCAGTTCCCACTGGATGATTTAAAAATCGACCCTCTGACTCTGGATGGCCTGCACATGCTGAATGACCCGGACATGATCCTTGCCGACCCCGCCACAGAGGACGCATTTCGGCTCGACCGCCTCTAGTTCTTGCTCTCCATCACTCACCGTACCTGAACCGGGCCGTCCAGCGTTTCTGCCTGAGCAGAACAAGCGATTCCACTCAATCGAACCCCTGACTGTGAGTTTGTCAAAAACCAAACAAAACGAAAAATATCCTATTTGGGAAATTGCATGGAGACGTTCCTGAAGACTGCTTCTAGCTTCTGGCTAAAGGACGGGATGAATCTATTAGATGGCTCAGACTCTACATTCACCATTCGGATCGCTTTTCAACACCAGGCTAACTGTTTGAGGAATCCGGCAGCAGAGACAGCCTGGTGACTAGCTAGAGTTAAAACAATCAGCATATTCCAGTCCAGCTGCCTGAGTATTTTATATTTTGATGATTTAGAGAAAATCCAGAAAAGGTAGACTCCTCTCAGTCTAGCTTGGGTTTTGTGCTTTCATCTTGATGGTTTGTGATCTATGGCCCAAGAGGCACTGAGTCATCACTTTATTTTAAGGCTATTTCTGAGAATAGATTTTATCAAAGGGAATAGGAGTCATCGTTTATGCATGAAATCATAAATCACTGTGGATACTTGTTTTGCCTTAAAAGCTTGACGTTTTGGTTTTCATTGCAAAAAGAACAACAAAAAAAAGCTAAGAAGTCATTTTTACTGAGTTGCAAGTTGCTTGGCCTACATAATTTACCGTTGTGTTGTCACTACTGCCTCATAAGTCAGAACCTAACCGTGGATCCGCTCGGTCTTGGTGAAGAAAACGATGTTTACAGGCTTACTGGCATATACCCTTACTTGTACAGAATGTGGTTGGATTTTTGCGTAATGATATCTATGCAAAACTACGGTGACTAGGAGGACTGGCAGAGTTGGGAGTTCCTCTGGAACGCATGTGGATGTCTTTCAACAAACATTTTTCTTTCATTTTAAGGTCAAATATAGAATAAAATAGAGTAAGCATGGCAGTTGCTGGAGATTCCTGGAATTCTCTCAAAGACGGAACCTCAGTGGGTGAAACCTTTTTTTCCAGTCAGCTGAACTGCCAAACAGCACTGTTGATGCAATGAGAATGTACTTAGTTTACATCTGTGTGGTTGTGATGCTGTCATTTTGTTATCCTTATACCCTCCTTTTCTATTTTTTTGCTGCCTGTAGAGCCAAACACCTTCCGCCTGTTACTTTAAGCACACGTCTGAGTTTGGTTGTTTTCCTGCCATGTTTATGTCGTTTTTGTCTTTAATTCATCTTTCTGCTGTTGAGGTTTGTCTTGATGTTGTCTTTTAGGTGGGTGGTTTCCCTTACTTTATTCACAGATATGTTCCATATCAAATTTTTTGCACTTTATGCTTTCATTCGAAAACACAGATTCAAGAGTTTCTATATGGAGCGTCCCATCCTGTGACTGTTAAGTGAACTGGACCTGTTTGATTTGTCTTTGTTCAAGCTTGCCTTCTTGTACAAACAAAGGAGAAAAAAACGGAAAAACCCAAAAAGCTAAATTAAAATTATTTTTGAAAAACAGAATTATCAGGATAGTTTATACAAATGTGTTTTTACTGAACTAGGTTGTATTTTAGGATTCCTGTGTTTAAAAGCATGTGGTCACTGCAGCAGATTTTTTTGCTACTGTCAGAGGGTCTGGGATATAGAAAATAATAATCGCACAGTAGAGATGGAAATAAATATGTATCATAAATAAAACAGGGGATGCACAATATTGTATTATGTTGTCTCTAGGTCTGGTTTAAGCAAGAGATGCACCAATCAGTGTGTTCTGACTGGAAACTGATCTCTGTTTTAGTGAAGCCTAGAACTGCCTAAAGGATTAGAACCGTTTCTCATTTCTATTCAGGATCTATGGAGTACAGTATAATAAACTGCCATTATAGCTCCAATATGGACTGGTCATTTTCAGAGTTGGGTAATGGAGTTGGAGTAACATTACTTAAACTTATTTCCAATCTGCAAAAGTGAAAACTAGCAACGTAAGTAAGAGTAATGCAGTATTTGGTAGAAAGGCCTCTGAAGTACTGAGAGTAACTGATCATCATCTAACTTAATATATAAAAATGACGTACTGAGGAATGTGCAAAATCAGGTATTTTAACGACTAGAAAGAAAAAGAATACAAATAAATATCACAAAATAACAAATTCAAGCAGTAAAATCAATTAAAAATAAATGTTCTACATATAAGACTTATGAAACTTATGAAACAGAAATGTTACTCAGGCAAAAGTAGCAATACTTTATGATAGTATTACTCAAGTAAGAGTAAAGATTAAACTCGTAAAATTCCTTTTATTTTTCCTCCTGGACGTTATTCAAGAAAATGGAACTAGTTAGCTTAAAACAGCTCTCTAGTTGATATTCAGGGTTCTGCTTTCAAGATTTGCTATGCTAGCATAATGTAACAAATATCAAAATGTCAATCTTTCATTTCCTCCTGTTTGTGGTTGGTGTCTTCATGTTTTCAGCTCTCTATGTAATGATAACTCACACATTTGATAGGGAGCATATACTAAATTAACCTGTACAACGTCCAAATTCCACAAAAAAAAATTGAAATATTTTTAATCTTCACTTTAAAATCAGGTTTAAGAAGTTTATACAAGCTAAATATTTTCTATGGTTTTAAGCTTTTAAATGTAATTTTCCAACACTTTGTGCATCTCTAGTTTAAATCTACAAGTTGACATTAGCTGAGGCTGCTTTTGACCATTTAGGAATAATTTGGTATATTAAAATAGGAAGTCCATAGGTTTGGGCTAAAATGTTGTGCAAGTGCTAAGCTGAAAATGAAGCTGGATGTAGGTATACAGGATCTGAGCCAGAAAATCAGTCCAGGTGAAATTTGTATGAGAATAAAAACAGGCTCTTTTCTTGGTCACTATGTTGGATCACTATTAGCCAATGAAAAATAAAATTATTTTGCAGTTGCAATGATTCCTACTTAAATGTGTTTTAAAGACTATTTTACTTCTCCTGTCACAGTCTGAAACAGAAAGTTGGTCTTTTATTTTTCTACTAAATGCATGAAACTTCAGACATGATTTCTCCTTTTGTTGGTGATTGTTTTCTCTGAATGTTGGGAGATATTTAGTTTAAATATTTAAAGGTTTTTTGTTTTGGTTTCTGTTTGCTAAAAAAATGTTGTCATGTTAAACTTGTGTCAGTGTGTGTAAGTGACGCCTAAAAATGTACAGTGATGAGCCTTTTATGCAAATGTGGAAGCTATTGTTTTGGCACTGTGTTTAATCTGCAGTATATAGTACATGCTTATTTTCTGTGCAACACCCACAGAAGTTTATTATGTCAAAGTATCTGTAGGATAGTTGTGTATATTGCTGTACTGTAGGAACAATGTTTTTTTGTGCTAACTGTGAGATGATGTCAGAATGGGAAAATGCACTGAGAAATACTGCTGGATCTCTCTGCTGGATCTCCGGACTCTAAATTGAGCCTGGTGTTTTGCTGGCTCTTTTTTTTCTTTCACGTTTTCCATTAACTTCCTTTAGTTAATGTGTTGTCTGTGTTTGTCACTTCTCTGTACATCGGCGTTCAAGTATCCATTGGTGAAGCACCAGTGTTTACAGAGACAATGGTTTACAACAGGGCAAAGTTTTTTTGCCAAAGCCTTCATCATATTTTCCACCCTGTATCTGGACTAATGATCAACTGCACTGTAGATTAGGAAAACAGTTCAGTTCCTTCGCTTCAATGCTGGGAGGATAATCTTTGTATTGGTGAAAAAATATAGCTTTACTTCTGTGAGGTTAGTGATTAGACATTTCCTTTACGCCTCATCCTCATGCTTTTCATGACCACAAAGTACTGTTGTTTGGTTGAAATTTCCCATTCCTCTGTTCTTGCTATAAGCAAGTGCCATAACAAAGATTTCTAGCACGTTTGCATCTGGGTAAATTTAAGAATCATTAAAAAATTTATTTGTTTCAATAATTCAATTCAAAAAGCAAAACCTGTTCATGCTGCAGCTTTGACTTTGCACAGGGAGATATTTCAAGCATTTATTTCTGTTCCTTTTTATCATTTCAAGGAGCAGTATTATGTAAAATTGACTTTTATGAGCTTTACTTCATGTTATAATGTTATTTTCTAATCAAAAACATACCTGGAGTGTCGCCTTCATTCTTTCATGTATGTTTGAGAAATCCTTTCATCTCCACAGCAACCACTCAGCTGTTGCTAAACACCTAGGCTGCAGTTTCTAAGCTCCTCACAGAGAAGCCATCCCCCTCAGCTCCCCTACTCAGCTCCTTCAGACTAGCCAGCAGCAGTTAGCAAACACCTGGTGGGACTGTGCATCTGCATTATTATGAGCTACTCCTCAGAGCAACGTTGGTAAAAACTTTGCCTAAGGGTTAATAGCAAAAAAGCAAGATTTTCTTAAAGAGACAGAGACCCAATTTCAAGGCATTTAATTATGAAGTAAAATTTATTTTATATATAGCATTTTTATGACAACTGATGGTAAAATAGTTTCTTGATCATGTTACAAAGTGGCTCTGACAGCCACATATATTTAATAATATATAGTATCCATAATTACATATATTTTACATAAAACCAATGAAAAGAGATTTTAATACAGAAATTCAGTTCTTTATCTTCAGCTGCAGACCACACTATGTGAATCTACACCAAACTCTTGGATGGACATTGCATCACAATTCTCTCAAGGCTGTGGTTATCTGTGTTCTGATCACTGACCATTGTTTTCCACTAAACTTTTCACTAAAATTCAGTCTGTGAATATTCAGCTTCTTTAGCAGAAAAACTCAATTTTGGGTTTTGATTTGCTGTAAGGCAGGATCATCATCAAGAACAGAAGTAAATGCTTGACATAGATCAGTGGGAGTGGATTGAGTTTTACTTTTTGAATTAAAATATTAAGAGAAATATGTAAATTAATTACATTTTTGATTATATTCTCATATATTGAGATGCACCGATAGGTACTTAAAAATAATATTGTAGTAAACCTGCATGAATTTTAGTTCTGTTTCTTTTTTATTTAGATTTAAATCAACATTTGAACCAAAGTTCAAAACAGCCATATATATATATATATATATATATATATATATATATATCCATCCATCCATTTTCTGTACACCCTTGTCCCTAGTGGGGTCAGGAGGGGTGCTGGTGCCTATTTCCAGCTAATGTTCAGAGCGAGAGGCGGGGTACACCCTTGACAGGTCGCCAGTCTGTCGCAGGGCAACACAGAGACAGACAGGACAAACAACCATGCACACTCACATTCACACCTAGAGGGAATTTTAGAAAGACCAATTAACCTGACAGTCATGTTTTTGGACTGTGGGAGGAAGCCAGTGTACCTGGAGAGAACCCACGCATGCACAGAGAGAACATGCAAACTCCATGCAGGAAGACCCTGGACCAGGAATCGAACCCAGGACCTTCTTGCTACCAGCTGCACCACTGTGAAGTTGGTAGCATTGATATATATATATATATATATATATATATATATATATATATATATATATATATATATATATATATATATATATATATATATATATATATGGTGAACGGGAGTCATACTTATGTTTGGTCACTCAGTGTCTAATCTGCAGTGACTGAATCCTTAATGTGCATTTAGAGGACAGCCCAGTGCTGGTTTAAGCCTCATAAAATGGCAGCTAAAGTCTTATATATACAGATATATAGATATATATATATAGATAGATTATATATAGATATACTGTTTTATTTTGGAGCACGGTGTTACTTTCCCAAACACTAAAATGCATTTTACTGCCACAAAGAGATGCACCGTGCTCCAGTGGTGTTCTCACTTCAACAGCAAACGTTATGCTCATATAATATGCAAATTCTACCATTCTTCAACACCGCTTGGAGAGTTGTTACTTTTCTCCAGCTGACCCTTTAAGAATGATTTGTTCACAGTTTTTCCCTAAAATTGTGTCTTCTATCTTAACTGTTAAATTGGACCAAAATAATGAAAGTTAGCTGTAAATGTGAGCTGTACTGAAGATGAAAAACACTTCTATACAAACAGTACGTGATTTCTTGTGTGATTGCTTCTGTCTTCGTATCTGTTTTATTTTTTGTAAATTTAATATAAATAAATATATCTGACAGTACATCTTGGTCGTCTGTGCAGTGTCGTTTCAGATCAGAGAAATCACTTTCAGGTGTATCACTTACATGATTAAAACATGATTAAACTAATCAGCTCTTTGTGACAAGCTTGCCTTGATTAAACATGAGTTACTTAGTTTGGTTTGCTCATCACAGTTAAAACTGTGATTCAACTGTGAATTTGGATTAGAAGAGGCCTCAAAATAATTTGAAATCCAAAACTTACACTATTAAACAACTCTATACCCAAGCACAACTCATGCTGAAAAGAACTAATCAATATAAATCAGAAAGAAAATGTGATCCCAGATTTTTTTGTAGGACTGTAAATAGTCTAAGGATTAGTTTTTAAATCAAAATAGTTTCTTTAGAAAAAACAGTGGAATGCACCCTAACTGTTTATTGTAATATGTCATCAGGATTAGAAAAAAATATATACTAATTTTAGAACCAACCCTAATAAGCTAGTTGGGAAAGATTTTTGGTGATGTTTTCCCCTGCTTGGATTTGATTAAGCTCCCATTAAATAATAGACATTTATCACAGTATTTTTAATGTACATAAAATAGAACAAAAAAAATCCTCTAAAACTTACTGGTAATCTAAACCTATATAAGTTTTCATAACACACAGGACACAGAATTTAGTGCAGTTACAAATGAAAAGCAGTGCTCTCCTTCAGCAACAGATTGAAATTTAAAAACTCCAGGTCTCCATCTGCTGGTAGAAAGCTGTCAAGCATCGAGCTTTCATAGATAATTATTCCTTTGATGCCATAAGATGTTTATTTTATTCGTCACCAGAGTATATGAACTGGTCAAATGAAACCAGACCATTTGAAAGACTGATAAGAGGGTCTTTAAGACTGCAAAACCCTTGATTTGCTCCTCTTTTGTGTATTTTGCTTCCAAGACTTTTCTGGTATCACTAAAGAGTGTTTGAACATTTCTTCATATTTTCTGAAGTTATGAATGTACGGCAATAGTTCGCATTGGGCATCGGTTGCTTTGTCACTCAACTATTGTTCAGTTGTTGAACCTGGCTATCTTGAATAGATAGCCATAATGCATTAACATGCATTATGCTCAAATAAAAAGCATAATTGAAGATTTTACTGATTTTACATCCAAGACTCCCATACTGGATGCTGAGATCATGACTGGTAAGAACTGTTTGTCTTTCCCAACTGGAGCTTCTAAATGAAGGAACCATTTGATATTATTTCAGCTTAAATCTTGGAAACCTCTGAGAAAGAAATCGAAAGCAAGATTTAATCTTTCAAATAATGCTGTACAAGTTGATATGATGTTTTCTATTATCTTTTCTTTGATTTACAGCATACACCATCAAAACGCAGTCTTTTTATTTTTAATTTTTTATTTTATTTTATTTTTTAGTGTGTTGAGTATGGTGGTGCTGGAAAACAGTACTATTGGCATGCAGCCAATATGTGGGTCACATATGAATTTTGCTCAATTTGTCTTGGACTCACATTGGGTTTCTTGTATGGGATATGATAAGGTTGGCTAAATAAAAACCATATCAGTAATGTCATTTGGCTGCAGGTCTTAGACAGATTGATTATGTATATATATAAAATCTCTTAATATTATCTAATACATCTAAAACTCATAAATGTTTAAATTCCACTAAAAGGTTTTTACTTCAGACCGATACAACAAACGAATGTAACCCGTTTACAATTCCATCTCTTCCATCAATCACAATGGGCAGTGTTCAGATCCTCAACTCCAGCATCTTTAAACATTTGGCCAGACAGATTCTAAGAGGAGCAGCAAATCAAATGAGTTGGATAAGCAGAGTTTGCCAACAACTGTTGGTGTCATCCATGACGTGTTACTGTGAATTTTAACTTTTGCCATTTAACCTGTGCTACATGAAAAATAGTCCTCATACAACAATATACTTTGGTCAGAAGCTTCTTCAGATTTGCTGTAAGAATGACCACTACAGGGAATCCTTTCTGCTAGTGTGAACAGTGACTATTTGAAAGATACTTAGATGAGTTACGACAATATTTAATTTTCTTCTGGGATAATTAAAATATTTTTTCATTGATTTGAATTTAATTTGAGGCCCATTTTATAACTTATTTCATACCCATGTGGGCCCAAAAATAAAAGATGGATAGCAGTGGGCCTTCAGTCATAGAAATTGCTACAAATTATAACACTGTGACAGGTTAGTAATGATAATGTCTCAAAGTCAAACTTAGTTTTTGAAATCTATTTGAACTGTTAGGAAAAGGTAGACATTTATACTTTCTAATTCAGTTTAGTATCTTTACTTAAGTCCTAAAACTCGTAGCAACTACAATATATTAAAAGCTAATCTCATTTATATTATACTGAATATTATAGATTAGTTTTTAGTTTATTATTCATTTTATAGGGGCTCAATCACTGCGAATGGCTCTGTGGACGTTTACTTGACTACGTAAACACGTCACGGCGCAGACTTCGTATCCCAGCATGCAGCAGGAGGCCGTTGAGAGATCCAGCAGCTGGTAGTTGGAAGAGCGCCGAAGCAGGCAGGAGCCAACGGCCAGCAGAGCCTACACATTTCCTCCTCCATGTGAGATAAACTGAGCCGTTTACCTCGCAGGCTACAGAAAATATGCTGTTCGGGCGCCTGATGTGTTCCAGAAGCGAATTTTGAGTCTTCATAGTCAGCAGGCTTTCATTTTGGAGGATTCCTCCCTCCATCCTCCGGATCGCAGCGAACAGGCAATGACAACGGTCTCAGCAACCCCGCAGCAGATGAAGGACCGGCTGCTGCAGGCCATTGACAGTCAGAGCAATGTGAGGAAAGCTAAAGCTAACCTTAGCTTGTTTATCTAGTCTGTGGCTAACGCGACATAGCAGTTTACATCGTAGACGAATGATTTGTTTTTAAAAGAAAAGGCTCGGCAGTGTAGCCGATACCGACGTATCGAGTGTTTCAGACACAGGACGACACAGGGGCGTCTGAGTTGACAGCTAGCTTTCAAGCTAATTTAGCTGCAGCGCTCCCTTGATTAGACATCTCCAGTTACATACCGTTAGCATGCTAACTCTTAGCCTAGCCTTAATACTACAGCAGCTTTAGAACATACAGCGATATGAAGCAATACAATCGACTCATTGTATCAATATGTGCCAATTTCACCCAAACGTTAGTTAGAAGTTATGCTATATATCCGGTATATAGTTTAAGCTGTCAATTCTTCACTAAAGGAGGTCGAAACTAAAAATTAGCTCAAAATGCTAAAGCCTGGTTTTAGGAAATAGTCGGGTCCTTCCTTCTCAACTAAGTTGAACGCTAGCCATAGCCTGTTCCCCTAATACAGGTATGTCCACCAACGCTGTCTGACGTTAGTGAACACATATTAAATTATTTTAACGGTTATTAAGATGTTCCTCCTGTAATGGCTCAAATACTATACTTTATTATGGAGGTTTTGAAAAACGTCAGGATTTGAAGCTGTCACTTAGCCATACTTGCTTTGCAACGTCGTTCTGTCTCTGAAGCATACAGTTTAACTCATTTTCCCTCAGTCTAGCTGGTGCAGTTGCACACGACTCTTAAGAGATTTAAGTTTGTCCAAACATTGAGGGCTTTCTACCATTGACATTCTTACATTACTGGGCCTAGTATTGGGATTAATAATACTGTTGACTCCTTCTTTTCCAAGTGTTACAGCTCTTATTTAGCGACACAACATTTTCTTAGAGATACATTAAAAAGACATTTGTAGCTAATTATTGATATCTGACTTGATATTAATTAAAAATAAGACCATTCTTGACTACTTCTTAGCTTTCCTGCAATAAGCTGTCACTTATTTCTACTTGGAGCAGAGGTGGACAAATGATATTGGAGTTCACATTTTGATTGTCTTCATCAACTTACACTGACATGGTTAGCAATGTATTATTAATAACTGTAAAAATCTGAAATAGTGAATATGTTCAGGTTTTCCCTCAATTCTGAGATTTCTGAAAAGCTGCCAACATTTCCAAATCTGACATATTCAATAACAGATGAGGCTGAGAAGAAAAAAATAAAACAGAGCAGCCATGCAATATAATTCAGAGCTCAAGGCGCTTATTTGCTAATTTGACTAAATAGGTGTATATGAATTGGCATTTTTGCACCTGTAAATCTCATATAAAAACAAGTGGGATGACCATCGCCATGTGAAAAATCTTTTTTTCTTTTTTTTAAATTACTTTTTAAAAGCCTTTGCGCTTCCTGTGACTGAATCACTTAAAGTGTGGAAGTTGCCTGAAAGTGATAGCTAGTGCTTAATTTTGGTACGTTTACCGATCTGATAAGTATCCGATTTTTGAGTCGAAAGTTAAGTTGGGGATGATCACACTGAACGTGGATTCCTGTTACAGCCCATTTTGTGTCCCATCTTGACCTTTTATCTGTTCATTTTTATTTCCTCCTT
The DNA here is from genome assembly GCF_019740435.1 of Gambusia affinis. Classification (NCBI taxonomy): domain Eukaryota; kingdom Metazoa; phylum Chordata; class Actinopteri; order Cyprinodontiformes; family Poeciliidae; genus Gambusia; species Gambusia affinis. Next base: position 1,844,286 of record NC_057879.1, read on the forward strand.
CTTCTCTTTGTTTTAGTTAAATGCACTGTTTATATGTTCTCAATGCAGATACGCGATATGGCGGTTGTATTGGAAGTAATTGCTTGTCTTGAGAAGTATCCAATTACCAAAGAAGCTCTTGAGGTAAGACTTAATATTTTATCAACAAGCTATTCATGTAGTCACATCGCAGTTTAATGTATGTGGTTTTGTGTTTTGCAGGAAACTCGACTTGGCAAGTTAATCAATGATGTGAGGAAGAAGGCCAGTAATGAAGACCTTGCAAAACGAGCCAAGAAACTGTTAAGAAACTGGCAAAAACTGATCGAACCCGGGCCGACTGGGCCTGCCAGCGTCCCCGGATCCACCAATGGTAGTTCTCACCCCTGCCGGACAGAGTCCTCTCCGGCAGACCTTTCTGTCTCTGGGAAAGGCGTCCCTGAGGTGAAAACCAGAAACGATGTCCACAACACGTACTCGCCGAAGGCTGAGAAATCAAGCAGCCGTAAGCGGCGGGCAGAGCAGAGAGACAGTGGGGTATACTTGCCTGAGAAAATCTCCAGGATGTCATCATATGACAATTCAGTTTCACCGCCCACCAATGGAATCGCGGGCAGCCCAGAGACCCTACTTGACCAGGAGGTCGTCAAGTCTCCTGATAGATCCCGAATAGACAATCTTGAAAATGACAAAGTTAGCAGGATTCCAATAAATGCTGTCAAGCCTCGGCCCAGCTCTCCTGGAGCAGCGAAACCACTTAGCACTTCCTCTCTGATAAAAGTTGCTGTGATGCAGCAACAGGCTCGATTGGACGAAGGAGGAGGAGGAGGTTACCAAGCCAGAAGTCCCCGCAGTGTCACTTCCAGTCCGAGGAGTGCTAAGCAAGACTCTGTATCTAAGCGCTCTTCAGCATTCGCAGCTAAAGGAACGCCAATCCCAAGCCCATCTTCCAGAGACTCTCCCTTGCATTTTTCTCACTCTGTGTCCTCCCCAGGACCAATGTCTTACGCAGAGAAGGTGACACATTCTTTTCACAGGTCTTCAGTGCCACCGGCTGCTTCATCAGATATCCCTTCTCACTGCCCAACCCAAGACGTTTCTGCACCGCTGGAATCCCCGTCGGTCTCCCCCTCTCCACTTCTTCCTCAGCTGAACTCTGACCCACACAGATCAATGTTCGAGGGAACCACAGCCGTGTCTGACGACGCGGACGGGACAGCGGTACAGAACTCTGAACATAAAAGGAGAAAGTACAGACCAAGAGACTTCTCTGTGAACTTGGACGGTCAGAAAGTAGAGGACTCAACAAAGCCTGTGAGATTAAAAGAACGCAGGATAACGTTTGACCCGGTCACAGGCCAGATCAAACCCTTGGTGCATAAAGAACCTTCTCAATCAGAGGACGTCCCCACTCCAGACCCCGCAGAGTCCCGGCAGAGAGCCCAGAGCGTCCCACAACCCACTGCCACCACCTCGGCCCCTGGCCCTAGTCCGGCCCCCGGTGCCGGCCCAAACCCCTTCCACCAGACCAACTGGAAGGAACTGTCTCGGAACGAAATCATCCAGTCCTACTTGAACCTTCAGAGCAACGTGCTCACCTCATCTGGGGTCCAGGCCCCCAGCGCACACTTTTTCATGTCTGAGTATCTGAAAAGGGAAGAGCAGGAGAGCAAGGAGTTGAGGACGAGCCATGTCTTACAGACGGATCGCCTGACAGGGGACTTACCGGGCGTAAGTCGAGACATCACAGAGGATGACTTGGACAGGATACACACACAGAACTGGCCCGGTGTGAACGGTTGCTACGACACCAAGGGCGCCTGGTATGATTGGACAGAGTGCATATCACTGGACCCTCATGGGGATGAAAGCAAATTGAACATCCTGCCATACGTTTGCCTAGACTGAGAGCGTTTGGGAAGGCTGCTGTTTCTTTTCCACTCCTTTTTTTTTGTCTCGCCACAGAGACCAGATAGTTTGATGTTTTTTTTATTTTATTTTTTTTAATTTTGGTTTTGTCTACTGTGAGTTTGGTGAGAACCAGACCTACTAAATCCCCCTCCCCGAGGCTCATTTTGTGAAAATCTCTTGAGACTTTGGTATTAAAAGCATAATAATTGAAAGAAAAGTTAAGTTTGTAATATCAAGGGCTGTTTCTGTTTTGTTTTTTTAAGCTAAAAGAGACGAGGTCTGTATTGCAGAGTGCTGCTGCTATAGCAATGAAGGGAGGAAAGAGAGGGCGGCATTATTTTGCCCAACCTGAAACGTCACTTCTATTGGTGTGTGTCAATCGTCGGTAATGCCGTTTCGGGCTGAAATAATGTTCCTGTTTCAGTTTTCTCTCTCCTCTTTCCTGATGGAGGATTTGCAGGATCCGGTGTTTGAACGAAGATGGGAAGGTTTGGGTTTGGGTGTACTGTCCAGACCAATATGATGGTAGAGTTCATTTAGCACAGTCGGCGCTGAACGTGTCCAGACATCCAAATACTGGAACATATTTAGCAGTTACAAAGGCTTTATGTGAAATATAGAAAGTAAATTATAAATTTCTTATGTATACATCTATTTATTTTTGACCATTTCATTTATGGGATGTTCTAAACACCTTTTCAAAAAAAAATCTAGATTTTTATTTTTTATTTTTTCGGTTTAAATTGCAATGTTGTCATCATGAATCTCACCAACTTTTTTTTCTTACTTTCTTTCTTTGAGATTGGCTGAATATTTCTGGTTAGTGACATTCCAAATCAACTATCCACCAACTGTAACTCTTTCTGTCTTATAAGGGTCCTTTCAGAGCACACATTTCAAATGGTTCCAAAAGTGCTGATTACTCATTTAAAACAGGTCAGTGGGGAGGCAAAACCAATCTGGAAGGATGTGTTCAAATGCTCAGACCCATTTCGTTACCTCTGAAGACATTTGCCTTCTGAAGTTCTGTCTCATTATTTGAGTAACTAAGCCAGGTGAACGTGTAGGTCCCCATGTGACGTTCCCAAAGGTCACCTAGATATCTGCAGGTAGGATTCCTTTTGCGTCTTTGTCAGTGGAAAAGGCATCAGGTTCAAGCATTCTTGGAATTTCTCATCCGATGAGCAGCAGTATTTGATTTGAGTGCAGTTTAAAAGCACTACTCACTCCCACACTCACATGATTTCAATCAAGTCGACCTTTGTGTAGCCTCTCTGTTCATTCATTCTTTAGTTGTTTTTTTTTCTCTTCCCTACCAATGTGCCTTGGTAAAATGGTAAATCTGGATTTGCTTCCGCATTAAACATGCCTGTTGGTACTTTAATGCGCCAGAATTCAAAGTCCCATGATTGAAACGCCCCCCCTGGTACGTGCAGTGATTTCTGTTACTTTTGTACGCAGTGATCTGGGGAAAGGTGAAGCTTTCACCAAGCTGCAGGCGATGGTAAAAAAAAAACAAAAAAAAAACTGCACAACACAGCTGGCAATAAAGGACAAGTGCTACCACAGGTTAAGAGTCTGTTTTCTGAAGTTCTGACTGGGGTGTCTTTATTTGTTCAGTATTTAACATCTCTAAATTGTTTGAAAAATAAATGAGCTAAATCCTCAATTTCCTCACCTGGTTTGTGGCTCTTTTCCAGGGTGGGTCTGGCTTATAGAGCTTCCTATTATAGTGAAGTGTTTAAAGTTCTAGTTTTCAATTGGATTGGTGACCATAGGTTTCGAGAGTGAAAAAATGTTTCTTAAACCTTTTCAGTGCTGTTGGATCTTTTTTTTTTTTTTTTTGTCAGATATTTCTTTGGTAACGGAACTTTAATATTAAACCTTTCAAGAAGGACCAGGGTTTTACCAAGAAATCACACAAATAAAAGCTGTTTACAGGTCCTCAATGTGATTAAAGTGTGGGGAGTTTCTTAACAATGGATCCAAAATGTCAATGCCTTCAGGCCTCAGCCAGTTAGTATTTGAATTTTAAAAAGAGAAGCTTGTGTTCGTTACACATTACCTGTTTCAGGTGTTTATTCTGGTGATCTGTTGCAGCTAATAGAATTGAAAGCCTAATAAAACTATACTGGTGAGTATATGCAGTAAATATTTTAAGTTAGTATTTTTATATGAATGATTGTCAGTGCAGTGGTCAGCCTGTGGATCTGAGGCCCAGCAGGTTTCTGTCAGCTGGTGTTTGGCTCCAGCCTCTGTTCTCTGGGAACTGTGTATCACGGCTCTACTGCTTGACATTATCCCGGTTGCTTTGGAACCTTTTTCTGAGATGTTTTCCTTCCACTCAACCTTCAGTTAATATTCTTGCATGTGGTACTTTATAAGTAGATAGCTTTTTCAGTAATAGCCACAAATATTTTATTTTTGACTTGGTCTAATATAACTTTATTTTTTAAAAGATCATAAGTTAGAAGTCATAATGATATTAAAAATAAATGTGAAATATTTCACCGTGTAATGAATATGAGTCTGAATAATTGAAGTAATTTCAAGGCTGCTCAGCAGTGCACTTAGTAGCACTGGTGCCTTTTAGCAAGAAGGTCCTGGGTTCAAATCCGAAACCTGGGTTTTATTGAGTCTGCATGTTCTTGTGCTTGTGTGGATTCACTTTTGGTTCTCTCTGGGTACTCTGACTTCATTCCAAAGTCCAAGAACACGACTGCTAGGTTAATTGATCTCTCTAAATTGTCCTGTGTTGCCTTGGTGAATTGTGATATTCTAATGAACTCAGATGAACCTGTTCTCATCATTTCTTCCTTCTGGTAATTTTAGTTTTGAATATCAGTCGTAAACAGAATTAGATCTGGAGCCCGGTGGACCCAGCAGTCTTTTTATCTGCGTTCAATTAGGGACCAACAATGACTTCTCTGAAAAGATTTTTTGATGATGATGATAATGGTGAAAGCTGTAAAGACATCAGCTCAGTAAACTGGGTTGTTCATTTGGTTGTGCTTACGAGCATGTGGAAGAGGGTCAATTACTTGTTTAAATGTACTTTCAGTTACAGCATGCATGAAATGCACTTGCGTCCTGTCCAGGGTGACCCACCTCTCACCTGTTGATCGCTGGATAAGGGTGTAAGATAATGGATGGATGGATGAAATGTGAACCCAGCTGAGACACAAGAACCAGCAACTTATAAATATACTAACATGTTTATTAAATGCTTTTCAGTCATTTACAAAAATACTGGTGTAAACATAAAAATGATCTCATTCGGTTGTCTGCAAACAAGAAACGAGATGAAAACGATTCAGGAAGTGAATGTGTTTGAATTATTAAATGCTTCTGGACCCCTGCCCACCTGGCCAGGGGACACTAAGCAGCTGCTTAGTTCCTTTTTGCCTTTGGCCGGCTGTGCTTATCAGCCCAAATACCAGAGCAGATCCCTGTGTAAGATTATTAAAATGACGCATTTAGCAACCAACGAGTTGGTTGTTTTACTACTAATTCAGCAAAGCTGCATTTCTGTTAGAACCCAGAGAGCTGAGGTTGTTCTTTTGTTGTGCATTATTATGGACATGTACCCATTATGTCCAGAAGGGTGTGCAAAAAGTCCAGTTTGTGTCAAAAATCTGTTATGTAAGCGTTATTGCTCAGTGTAATATGAATTTAGTTGGAAGAACTAATCTGAAAGGTCAAACAATGTATTAAGACCCCAGATGTAATTAAAAAAAAAATCCTAAACAGCCATTGAAAATGAGCTCTGTGTGTCTGACCTTTCTATGACCACTGCTTGCCCTTTGAGATTCAGTTTGGTTGCTTAATCATGTCACACATTTAAACTCTTTACATACTATCTGACGCAGATATCTGGATGTGTAATGATCCTCCCTTCCTGTGAAAGAGTCAACTCTGAGCACACCTGGATGACATCATCAGGAACACAACTGTGGCCTGATCATGACAACACAGACACAGAGAAGCTCCACCTGCCACCTGCTGTGAGGTCAGAGACCAGACCAGATGCCATTGCAGCAGACAGACTGTGAGAAGCGCAAGTTTTTATTATTTATTTATTTATTTATTTATTTATTTATTTATTTATTATCAGAGTTCACAAGTCCTCTGAAATTAAGTTTGATATTACTCCCTGATAAAGCTATGTGCTATTATCTTTTGTTGGGGTCAGTCTAAGATCGTCCACCTTTTCCACGGAGTGAGGACGAAGCTGTGATGTGATTTATTTTTGTTGTATTTATCTAGTGTAAATGTACATATTTTTATTCCCAGATTAAGAAACTAGGAATAAAGTTTCTTATTTGGTGTGGTGTTAGTAGAAACTAACACCACACCAGCACTTTTGAGGTCAAAGTGCTGATGTTTTACGGACATCAGTATCCTGGCATGCCATCTGAAGCTAGACGTGATGAACCCTTCGGCATTACGTCATGCCAACAGCTTGCTATCTTCACTGCTTTAAAAAAACTTTTTTCCCCTGTGACTCAGAAAAGTGCGACAATCCGTCTCGTCCGCTGCACGTCTGGTATGCAGGGTGGGCCCTATGGATCACTCCCCCATTCAGGAATTTGGGAAGTTTCCTTCCATATAAGGACTTTTCGATATAAATCGCGACTTGAGGAAGAGAATGGGGAGGTGGAGCCAAGGATCGATTAACAAAGTTAAACCAAAGAGTACACAAAGCAGCAAGATAAATCCTTTCTTAATATTTGTGTGGAAACTGCCAACGACCCCTTCATAATTCCCACAGAAACATGTCTTAAGCCAAACTCGTGATTTGTCAACGAACTCTGAGCTTCGCAGTAGAAATTACGACTTTCTTGGGTTTTAAAAAAAATGTATTTTCTCTTTAGGAAGGTGGAAAATCCACGTGCACCATGACGAGTAGAGTTATGCTAAAATTTGCTAAAGTCAAACGTTGCTAGCAAACTGAACTTCTTAACCCTGAGGCACGTTGCTAATGAACAGGTATGGTTGTTAAGGAAAAGGTTTACGCCATCTTATTAAAATAGATTAAAAACCCTACTTACTATTTCATTCACATTTCTTTCCTTAAATAATGCTATTATTTATTAGTATTAATCATGCATCCTTATTATCCCACAGGTACTAGTACATGCATGCATGCATGCATTCATCCATCCATCTATACATACATACATACATACATGCATGCATGCATACATACATACATACATACATACATACATACATACATACATACATACATACATACATACATACATACATACATACATACATACATACATACATACATACATACATACATAAATAATAGCCCTTGAACTTTTCCGTATTTTGTCAAATTACAACCACAAGCATAAATATATTTTATTGGAACTTCATGTGAAAGACCAACGCAAAGTGGTATACAATTGTGCTGTAGAAAAACAAATTCTACATGATTCAAAACATTTTTTACAAATATTTCCTAACTACAAGACAGGAATATTGCTTAAACAGCCTTAACAAATTATATAATCTAGTGCTCATGACGTATTTAATGTAAATGATAGCTTTCTATAAAAGGAAGAAATAACCAACTTTGTTCAGGCTCCACCCAATAAAAATCCACCTCCATGTGGTGGTTCAAATTGCCCCGGTAAACCACACGCAGAAGCAGGCGGACTGAGAGCAGGGAACCATCTCTATATTTCTCTTTGACTGTTAAACCGTGGGAGCGCTCTAATTGGCGGCCGTAAAACGAGAGGAAGTAGTTTGTTCTCTTCAGGGTCTTATTGGCAGAGACAGTCGAAGATAATTAAGTGCAGTTTTGTGTTCAGACCTCGGTGTGCTCCTTTTAATTTATTTGAGAAAAGAAGTGACAACAGTTTAACAATGGCTTCCTTCAACAAAGGTCCTGCCTATGGGTTATCTGCAGAGGTGAAAAATAAGGTAAGTGCGTTGTGTGTAATAATTGAAAACTAACTCGTTACAAAGTTTTCTTTCCGTTATTTACACGTGTAGTTTTTATGGAAGGCGAGTTGCGAAGTCACCTGGCCTCCATTTTGCCACCCGCGGTCAGATTTAAAGGTGGAGGTGAAAAGGAGACAATAGCCTGGCATAAAAGTTAATTTTTTCTTTTTCACTTCTTTTCGTTGAGAAACTAAACTTTTTAAACAACTTGAAATAACTTGTGGCATTAAGATATTGAAGTTAAATTTCCTTGTGTCTCGTGTTTACGAAAGTAAGTCTTAAAACCCATGGGCGTTGCCCATCGTGGCAACCAAGTTTTGTCGTTGTGGCAAAAAGTATCCCGCTTCCAGCACTTTCTTCCCCGCGTGAAGCCAGCCGCCCTGCATTGTGACCAGCATTAGCAGATAATGTAATTCACCTATTTGTCCCTGTTATGAGTGTGCGTCATAACCCTTTGTAATGTCTGTCTCTTTTTTTCTGAGGTTGTTTCTCACTGCTCCCCTCCAGTTAGTGCGTTTCCGTACTGTTGGTAGTCATTTAACTTCTTTGCGGTCATATTTCTAACCCCTGACTCCCTCTGTGAAAATGTCTCCGTGTTTGTGAAACGCTTAACAAAATGAGCCCACTAATGTGTAACTTCAGCGGCCTTCATGAGGGAAGCACCTTGTTTATACAAGGCAGCCTGCATACCTCCTCATCAGGAAGTCTGGATTTGGCTTCACTTCGGTGAAGTTCTGTTTGACTGCTTTTAAGGAATCCGGACCATCAGATCCGGACTCAGGACGATCAGACTCTGGCGGGATTATTTTTTTTACACTAGAGACAAAGGCCATTATCAGTGCTTTTTTTTTTGGCATGACGGTCCTGCTTTAAAACTGTACTAGTTTCAAATCTGGGTTGAATTAATCAAGTAAGCTTGGTATCATCTGAAAACCTATCGCACTATATTTCTCTTGTTTTGGTTTAAATACCTGTACTCTTATTAAATGTCAACCATATAATCCAACCACAATAATTCTTATGGAAATCATACATTTATTAACAGTATGCCAAGCATAATATAGGCATGTATGTTAAATTGCTTCAAATAAAAGTGAGTGACGGCCAACATAGATGACACTAGCAGAAAATCCCCCCATATGCATGAGGCCAACCCAGTTTGGGGGTTATCCTAGGAATGCATTGTTGTACACTAAATATACTCCCTAGAGTAGGGAAGGGTGACATGGACATAGAATTTTATCACATTATTTAGTGGTACTTTTGTGATAATGTTAAACATTGTTAAAACAATTTTCTGGTAGATGTATGGTTGTGACTGCATGGCACAGCATATCACCACAAACTACTCTTAAAAAAAATTTCTCATTTGAAATAAATCTTCTGCATGACACTTGAAGAAGTGTTTTATAACATTGAACTGCACAAAGTTAAAATTCTTTTAAAGGTATTTTATTTTATTTTCCTCCCGCACTGCAAATGATGACCTGTAACTCTGGTTGTTGGTTCTGAGGACTGATCTGAAACAAAGTGGTTTAGATTGTGACAACAGTATTGATATTTAAGAAGATTGAAATAGTGTAAAGTAATCTATTCTCTACTTGGTGATTTTTATTAGATTTGAACTATAAATTTAAAATCTAATCCTTCTCACTCAACTTCAGTGTCACTTTCAGCTGATGCTGGAGATTTGGGCATGCTTTTCATCATGTTAGGCAGCACACCATGAGGAATTTAACACATGGTGTGTAATTATTTAACCCCTGGTTGTCCACATTTTTTGTTTTGTTTTAATGACTGAACCATAAGTTGCACTTCTTGTTGTGAAGACCTTTCAGTTTTTTGGTTTTTCCTGTCTCTTTCCGAAGACTATAACATACCTCCACCTCCCTCGGATATTTTTTTCCATCTGCATTCTTTGGCTGTGGCCTTGTTTGGGAGAAGGGGTCAAAGCCCCCGCCCCCATCCTTGCCTCTTGTCTTCAGCAGAAAGTATCTGGATTTCCCCCTGTCTCCTGCTGCCTCTCTCCTTGCTCACTGCAGTGGAATTTCCTTTCATAACTCAGAAATGTGAGGCATTTAAAAGATGAATTGCTGTTTTTCACAAGTTCACACATTAAAGGTAATTGGCAATGTGTTTGTTTTTTTTTTTGGGGGGGGGGTTAAAATAAAACTTGAAGTGTAAAACTTGACCTTGGTGGTGATGTTACCGTGGGCTACATTTAAAGGAAGACTACCTGATGGCTTATTTGGGATAAAAGGGATCGCACCAAAGTGGGAATCAAATTTTTCTTTGTTTGGTGTTGGAGGCAGAATGACTTTGTGGTTCTTAAGACAATTTTCTCCATCTCCATGGAACAGCAGATGAAAATGGGATATGAATGAGAAGTTTGGTCCCTTTCCCTGAAGAACTTCCGTAAACATACTGATAACTTGTTCTGTGAGAAGTTTAGTCTGTTAGTTACAGTACCGGTAACCTTTTTGCTTATTGGTGCAGAGCGTGTTCTCTCCCTGGATCAGCACGCCTAGTCCTTCTCCTTGTTGCCTCATTGAGCTTTTTTTTTTTTTTTTTTTGCTTTTTTTTACTCTAGCGCTGTGGGCTAAATTCCTAGTGCCCAGCTTGTCACTGTAAATTACATCTTCCAGATTCTTTGTGGGCAATCCAGCTTGCCACTGTTGTCTTTAATAGGTGGCTATCTGAAAGAAGGGAGTTTAATTAGAAAGTAGCTGTTCCTTAGAGTGCAGCCAGCTGGTAGCTCTTCTGTGGTGTTGTTGGGCCTGGAGAGTCTGCGTGTGCACACATATACACACACACACGCATACCACTCAACACCTTCACTGGGGGAGCAGAGGTGTTGATCTGTTTCACTCTGGGTATCCCCTGTTCCAAGCGCCTGTCACTGCAGACCCAACCACTGTTTATGTGACCACAGTTGTCTTCCTGCAGGCCAAACACTGGCTGCTGTTATTCTGCGTACTGTCTCAGTGACAAATTAAAATCTTAGAAATCAGAAACCACTCACACTCCCGCCCCATTTTTAGCAACTTGGCTCTCTGTGGTTCTCAGGAAAACAGAGCAGCTTAGCAAACAGGAAATTGGTGTGTGTTGGATTTTTCTTTTATTTATGTGACAAACCCCTCTATGACCACTACTGTGAGCAATGAGGCTGATGTCTTAAAGAGACAGAATTATGTAAAATTGACTTTTTGGAGCTTTACATTGTGTTGTATTGTTCTCTCATCAAAAAGCCACCTGGGGGGTTGCTTTGATTCTTTCATGCATGTTTCAGATGTGCTTTAATCTGCATGGCAGCTGGGCAGAAACGCCTGGTTGGACCTTGCCCCGCCTTCAAGGTGCAGCTCCCCCTTTGAGCAGCCGAGAACCCAGACCCTCTGGATGAAGCAAAGTGTAGAACAAGGAGCTGGTTTTACAGCTATTTACCCGTACAAAACTGGTATAAATGTTATTAAAGGGTTAACAGAGGAGCCATCCTGTGATGACTTCCTGTTTTAGAGATAAGTTTTTAAAGAGACAGTAACCCAACTGCAAGTGCTATCAATTACAATATAATTTTTTTTTATTTTATATATACAGCACTTTATAACTGAAGTTAACAGTTACTTTGCCATAAAATGATGCTGTAATTCCCTCAAAGTACATTGAGACATAAGTGGGTTCTTCCAACTGATGAATTTCTTAAAAATTCCACACATGAAAACTGAATAAAACAAATGCTATACCAATTTACTTTTGAGAAAATAATACAAATCTTGAACCCTGGTAGACTTATTAATACACATTGGCGTCTAATGAGTGAATCCATCAAGCCAGGAGGAGGTCATGGTGGAAATTAGGGGTGCACTCATAAATTTGGCCTGATTTTCTTCATTTTGAGAGATCGAACAATATTTACAAGAAAAACTGATCATATCTAGTCTGAAAATCTGCCACTGTCATCTTTTGCTCTGCAGTGAGAGAGGGCTGATTGAGGTTCCATCTGCACATTTGTGGTTATCAATCACCTCATTGTTGCCAACTTGGTGATCTTTTTGCTGTTTCAGTGACTTTTTAAAGAAAATCTATAAATCGGCAGGGTTTTTTTTAAAAAAAATTTGTTTACAAAGATTAGTAATTGGCCAGAAAACTGTAATCGGTGTTTCACTAGGACTGCGTTCATACTGCAGCCTGAACTGACCCAATTCTGATGTTTTTTTACGTAATGCGACCTGTATCCCATCTTTTCATGACAGTCTGAATAGCACAGGTTGCATTCTTTTCAAATGCGACCCATTTCCGATTCAAATGCGACCTAACGTTCTGGTCACATTCAGCCAAATTGAACGTCACTGATACTCAATAAATCTCACTATTCTGCGTCCTGATATGCGCAAGTGGGAAGAAAAACAACAAGCATGACGGACTATAGTGAGGATTAAGTTGTTTATATGCTTCTCTGTGTAACAACTTCAACAACAACTTCAAATGTGTAAACCCCAGTTCACAATACACAATTTAAAAATTTTCAAAACCTGAGACCACACACTATGTGACAAAAATCGTAGGTAGAATGGGTTCGATCCTGCAGTGTATGGTGTCCAGCCACACGGCAAGAGCACACTGATTTCTCTGACTAAAATTCAGATTCCAGACAAAGTCCCACCAATATCATATGTGATTTTAGAGTAAACAAACATGGCTGACAAAGTAGAAGCAATAGCGGTAGTTTGTGCGCTTATTTTAAGCATAAAAGATGTAACAAATAGAAAAGGCCTTTTGAAGGCAATGCTAGGGAGGCGAGTTATGTTTTTACCATCTGTGTGTTTAGATTGTTTAAGCTTCATCGGTGAATTAGTTATTGCTGTTTTAATGTTTACAGTTACTTTGAGAACAATGGGCACAAAATAATGGCTACATGTCTAATTAACTCATTTTAAAGCCAGGCATTAATCAATGTTTTACTAGTGACAATTACAATCTACCTGTAATGCACGTGGCTAGCGTTAGGTAAAGTCCTGACTGAATGAATAACCTTATCATTATAACCTATCTATCTATGTCATGTTAACGATGAACAGCTGAAAAGTTACCAGGTTTATCGACCGCGGTAGCAACTTTGCTGCAACTCCTCTCCTTGTCATTTCTGTGGATATTCTTTGCACGAAATGTTGAATGAACAATCATGTTGTTTCCATGTATCATCTCCGATGTCAGCTGTTTGGGAGGGGAATCCGTGCTTTCTGATTGGCGACCTCTCACATTCAACAGGCTGTGTTCTCGGTCCCGCACGAGACAACTACACATTACGTTGGCAAACACTGAGCACTTCTTCGTTTTATGGTGGTTGGCAGAACACTGACGCTATTGTGCCCTCTACTGCGCATACAGGACATTTTCAGGTGGTTGCCCGTTCACATTGCAGAACACATAAAGGTCGCATATGTTTGGCAGTGTGAACAGCCCCGGCAAAAAAAATCTCATTTGACAAAACATTGTAATTGGGTCACTTCAGGGTAGTGTGAACGCAGCGTAGTGGAAATGAATGCTTTTAATCTGCTTACAAATGCACCACTGGAAATTAATGTATTTACTGTTTGAAAATCTGGAACTATGTGATAGACATATTTGACCTATGACCTTTGTCTGGCCAGATTGCACAGAAGTATGACCCTCAGAAAGAAGAGGAGCTCAGGATCTGGATCGAGGACATCACTGGCTGCCCCATCGGACCAGACTTCCAAAAAGGCCTGAAAAATGGAGTCATCCTGTGCGAGTAAGTGGTGCTCCCAGGAGTCCACCATGCTGAGCCTGAGGAGTCTTCATTGTATGCGTTTTAACTTGCTTACTTGATTTTTAACTTGAAATTATCTTCTTTTCTCCAGCCTCATCAACAAACTGCAGCCAGGCTCTGTGAAAAAGATCAACCAATCAGCTCTGAACTGGCATCAGGTGAGTTAACTGGCCATTAATCTGTTTTTCTTCTGAACCACTGCAAGGAGTAGCTCATTCGCAGAACAGAAGGTTGTTTGTTACACAGCTACAGACATGACCATTAACAGCACTCCAAGTCATGCCTTGTCATGATGGCTTTCTGCTGATTAGTTGCAGAACTGGCTTTCTGTCTGAGCTTTTTATTAAAGTAAAGAACTCATGCAAACAGTGTAAATCTTGGATAAACATTGGATTTGGTGTGGTCCTAGCTGGAGAACCTGACCAACTTCATCAAAGCCATCACAAAATACGGCCTGAAGCCTCATGATATCTTTGAAGCCAACGACCTGTTTGAGAATGGCAACATGACACAGGTCCAGACGACGCTGCTCGCCCTTGCCAGCATGGTGAGTCCTCAACTAACCTTGACAGACACCTTTTACACCCATTATGTCTTGCAGCGGGTCCTGTTTAGTTTTAGTCCATGCTTTAGTTTAGTGCTGGATTTAAAGGTTAACATGTAGGCATCTAAATTTCAAGTCAATAAAAAGACTTGTGTGTCCAGATTAAAAGTTTTTGCTTCTTTTAAATTTTGAGTTTATGTTCCTTTAATTTTTCAGTTCTACCCAGGGAATTGCTGTGCCAAAAGTAAAAGGTGGTGGAGCAAACCCACCTGTTGGAGCTGCTTTATTGTCCAACATTCTGCCTTTTCCACAAACCAGTGAAAGGAAAGAAAGTCTCATAAAACTTTCTTTGGCTTGGGGAATTAAAATGAATACATTGTTACTTGAGCCGTCATCTCATTAACAAGAGCCTTTATTTAAACCGATTAAGGACAATGAAATGATTAAGGAAATGGTTGGCTTAATCGTGTTGTTAGTAACCAATATGATGCTGACTGTAGATACGCATTACAATGTGATGTCACATGGCAAAAAAGGCAACCCACAGGCTAACTGACAGATCATCAGCAGAGTGGGTGTTTAAATTAGCTAACAAGTTGCTGCTGTCTTCAGCTAATCACTTATTAATAATTGGTAAATTAACATCAAGCCTGAAAACACAATACTGCAACCGTCTGAATGTTTTGTTCTTTGTGTGGGAAGTGATTCACAACAATGCAATTAATGCATCAGGATTAATTGCAAAGAAATATGCAGTCAATTGCTATGGCAACAAGTCTGCGTGTCACAGCTGACACCGAAAGCAAGCAAAGAGTACAAATGACTTTGAGTTAATCTTAAATGCTGTTTTGTGTTATTTTTCACATCCTTGTGGTGCTATGGTAACCATGGTAGCACATAAAGTTGCAGTGGCCCACCTTCTGCACTGTATTTCAGTGCTATTCTTTTTTTTTTTTTTTTTTTAATCTTGTAAAATATGGAAATCTCTTGTTTGTTTGTTTTTTGCGTGACTTTTTGTGATTGCAGGATTCCGAAAAGCTGGACATATTGTATAGGCTAATTTGTAGAAGATTAATATTCATTACAAAAGCAATTGGCTCTCATGCTAAATAAAATAAAACACCAACACATATATTTAACATAAGTTACTAAATGAGTACATGTTGGTTTTTGTAACTCATGCAAGTCTTAAATCTATATCATAATGGTGTAAAATGAAACCTGCTGGAATCCCATTAGTGGTAATCAACTTGGTTAAACATAAGTACAGGATAAACCATTTTACAGTAATGTAGAATTATTTTCGGCTTTAAAAACGTTTTTATAATGGATGTTGTAGTTCAGATGCCAGCATTGTAGTAATCAGAGAATATGTCGGTAGTTTTGGGTTTCTGTTTTCTGGCTTTAATGTGTCTCATTTGGTGTTTTTTTTTTTTTTTTTTTTTTGTTTTTTTGTTTTTTTCCTTCTGCTTGAGTATGAGTGTAAGAACTCCTTGAACAGTTTTCTTTGTTCTCTGCCAGGCTAAGACCAAGGGCTGCCAGTCCCGGGTGGACATCGGCATTAAGTATGCAGACAAACAGGAGCGGATGTTTGACGAGGAAAAGCTGAAGGCTGGACAGTGTGTCATCGGCTTACAGGTGTGCATTAGTTAGTAGAACCTCCCCTTATTTAGAGTTGCTGTTTCCCATGACTGAATGCATATTGGTATGCAGCGACTGTTACTGTTGTTGGAAAACAACCTGCATCTGGGTCCAGATTTTCTCTTCAGATTTTTGTAGAAAATGTTTGAGCTGACATGCCCTCTTCTCTTGCTGCACAGTGTGAAACTAGAATAGCTCCTGACTTCATAAACGGCCTGTTTCAGTAGCTGCTTTGCTCATTGTTCTGGTTATGCTTTTGTTTATTGCCTCATTGCTAAGGAACTTGTCACTTGGACATAAATGCCACCTCAGTACTGCAAAAACTTGATCTACAACTTACTGTTTTTAGCATGCTTGGGTGCGGTGTTGCAACAACAGCTGACTGAAACTTGGAATCATGCATTAATGGATTAGTGGATAAACAAGCCTCACATTTCTCCACACTTCAAATACTGCCATAATCCAGCCCATCCTGTCTGCTTTAGCTCCTGTCTTTTGCCCTTCCCGTCTGCAGATGGGGACCAACAAGTGTGCCAGCCAGGCTGGGATGAATGCGTATGGCACCAGGAGGCATTTATATGACCCCAAGGTTCAGATCCAGCCCCCCATGGACAACACCACCATCAGCCTGCAGATGGGAACCAACAAGGGAGCAAGTCAGGTACTGCCTCATTATGCCACTGCTCTTAGGCCTCAGGGGAAGTCAGCATAGAGAAGAGCGGGCGGTATTACCTAAAAATATGATATATGGTTATATTCCTCATTTTTGGCTTTTTTTTTTTTTTTCGAATTGGATTTGGCCAAACAAACATGTAACTTCAAAACATTTATTTTTTACATTTTCCTTAAACAGTCACCAGAATGAAAAATATATTTGTATATAAATGTATGCAAAATTACAATACATTGTCACAGAAAACATAAAATTCCTAACAATATAAATATAAACTAATTTTGCCCAACAAAAAAAACTGTAAATAAAATACTTAAGTACTCAAATGAAACCAACTGCTTGTGTACTATATTTAACTTTAGTTTTATGAGATGTTCTTGTTGAACTCTCAAAATTAAGTCTTGTTTTCAATATTAAAGGAATTCTTCCTCTTAAAAATGCTCATCACCAATATGTCGCATAAAAACCTGCAAGAAGTAAAAGCTTATGCTCACTTCCTATTGGTCAGGCACTTGAGTCACTTTCATTTCTTTGTCTATTTTTACATCTCCATTGAAGCAGCAACTGTCAGTGTTCTGGTTTTTATATTGCTGCAGCCTGGATGGAAAATGATTGTCATGTTTTTCCTCTAGGCTGGGATGACCGCTCCTGGGACCAGGCGGGCCATCTATGACCAGAAACTGGGCACAGATAAGTGCGACAACAGCACCATGTCCCTGCAGATGGGGTACAGCCAGGGAGCCAATCAGAGCGGCCAGAACTTTGGTCTGGGACGGCAGATCTATGACTCCAAGTACTGCCCCAAAGCTGGAGAAGTCCCCAATGATCAGAACGGCGCTGGCAGCGGACGAGAATACTTCCCCGACTACCATGACGAAGGTTACCAGGGTTACCAGGAAGAGGAGCAGGTGTACCATGATGATGGAACAGATTATTAAAAAGAGGGAGGTGATGTTAGACAGCAAGGAGGCAGGCAGATGGGTTTTTTTTATATCCACAGGATGTTGAGCTACTTTTTAGGTCCCATCCTTTTTTAGCATTGTATGAATTTGCCGTTGGCTCTAATTGATACACATATCATGATGAACTGTATTTTTGTGATTCATCTTTTTTTATACTTAAAAATATATAGTGATTCCACCTGAAACCAGTGGTTTGACTTGGTTTATTGTTTAGCACCAGAACGCTTTGTGCCAAGGTTACAAAGTTGGAATTTGTTGTCCCAAAAGTTTATTTTTGTTTCGTTTTCTTTTCGTTGTTTTTGTTGCATGAAGGGAGAACCCCTGGCTTTCTACATGAAACTAACTGGGTAGTTTTTGAGAATCCTAAAATATGTAATTTGTGGGAAAAATCCCTCTTATATCTGTAGTTTCTATAATGGCTGCATCATGTTGACATCCATTCCTGTGAATACGACTGTACATTTCTGTATTATACTGTCAGTATGTTTAGTCCAGTATTGGTCATTGACTTTAGTGAAATCACTTTTTCAGATGAGGGATAAAATACAGATCTTGTTGGAACAGTTTTTTTTTTTTTTTTTTTACCTATTCTTACAAATGTCTTCCTTTCTTATCTTTAGTGCAGGAAATTGTTGCTTTGTTTGCATAACCGGTCCAACTGGACAAATGTTTGTTTTTTCTTTGGACCAGAGGCTGCATGAGTTTCCAACATTCCAAGCAAGAATACTGGATTTATTGTTTTTCAGTGACTGTTTAAGTGAATATTTCATGAACAATGGTTGACATGTGAACAATCCTAACATTATGTTTGATCATTTATTATGCTATTTATGCCGAGTCTGAACAATGTTTGCAATATTGTTGCCCACAGAGGAGAACTAAACATGTGAAAGTGGTTTAATAAAATGTATACATTAGTTGTGGTCTTGTTTTTTTTCTTAATTTCTGACCTCAGGTTTTTACCCAATAGCAGGAAAAACTGGAATGTCTTGTTGCAGCATAGCCTCCTAACCCTCTACTTGAAGATGCTTCAGTTTTTTATTTTGGCACGTCTTGTGTAGAGTATTTCTCTTGAAGCTAGTTAAACTTCTTCATACCAGAGTGATCTGCTATCGGTTCAGTTCATCTAACACTTACTGCAGGATAGCTGAACAAAAAGGTACATGATTGTGAAAAAGCATCCTCCTTAATTCCTTTGTCACTCTGGGCTGTTTCAGATTGCTACATTTTAGATAACTGGAGTAAATGCCAGGGTTGAAGCAATTGATAGTTGAAATAATTAATTTAGTGATTTGAGTATATGGACTCAATAAAAAGTTCTCTGAAAGAACACACTGAGCTGTAATTAAGCCTAAGCAAATGTTTGAGTGTCTGTGTGAGGATAGACGAAATAATTTTCTGATTTAAGAAATTCAAAATATAGCGCAGTAATTAATGTTCTGGGACATTCATTTCAGAGGCTTCGAGTCTCCATTGATCTAGAGTATGTCATAAACAAATGGAAAAAACATGGAGCAGAAGGTGAACCAGGCTACAAGGATTAGCTTAAAAGCATATAAACTCCAAGAGATCACCAAACACATCTACAACTCTGCAGGCCTCACTTGACTGCTTGACTTGCTGTTGTCCAAAATCCTTTGGACTACATCATTTTGATAAGATCCATGAATTGTGTAGGATGCCAACACTGAAACCTCCTGACGGCTTTTGATCCAAGGGACCAAGCTTCTTCACTGTTCTCTCCTATAGTTCAGCTACTAGCCAAACGCTCCTCAGCAGCAACTTCTCCCAATCATCCAATCACAACCTGCTGGTCATCTGGGTTTTTTCAGCAGGATGGAGTGCCGTGTCACAGAGTTATGTTAAGGATATTTGTATAGCACATTTCAGCAACGAGGAAGTTCAAAGTTCTTTACATCATAAATTTAATTTAATTGAATTAGTTTATTTGGTAGGGACAGACATACAGCGACATAGACAAACTGGAAGAAAACAGCAGTCCCATGTTTACCTCATAAGAAAAACATCATACAGTCACTTTTTCTCAAATGTCATCAAAATCATCAAATAAAGTTCAAATAAGTTGCTCAATGTTCCAGTTACTATGATTGAAAAGCAACTCTAAACAGGTGGGGTTTTAGCCTTGATATAATGGAACTCTGTGTTTCAGCTGTTTTGCAGTTTTTCTGGAAGTTTGTTCCAGACGTGTGCCACATAGAAGCTGAATGCTGCTTCTCTATGTCTGGTATGCTCTGCGTCCCCAGAACCAGAAGATGTAAGAGGTCTGGAAGGTTGATACAACATCAGCAGATCTTTAATGCTTTGTGTTACTAAGCTGTTCAGTGATTATTAACTACCAGCAGTATTTTAAAGACTTCAAAACTGTGTGGTCTGCTCTGTCTTCCTGGTTTTAGTCAGAACACCAGCAGCAGCGTTTTGGATCAGCTGAGGCAGGAGGATGGATTTTTTTTAGAACAGACCTGTAAAGACATTGCTAAAGTAATCAGTGCAACCAAAGATAAACTAAAGAGTGATAAAATAGCTCAAAGATCAGATTACCACATTTTGGACCCATGGACATTATACTTCTCACTGAGAATCTGTAGTCAGTTCTTATGAAGAGGGGCCACCATAAGTCAGAATTTGGCCAAAAACATAATATGTGAAGTGAATTGAAGAAGAAGTTATGAAAAAAAATTTAAATAAAAGGAAAATCTTCAAAAATCAAAATACAAACCACATATATACCAGCAAAACCTTCAGCCATAATCAGACTAATCTTTCCTGGTAATGCCAGCCTCTGAAACTGCAGAGTCATTTCAGGACTGTAACTACAGTGGACATTTGAAGTGATACAAGAGGCGGACAACTGAAAATACAGTCAGCCTTCAGTTCTGCTCTGCTGTATGCCCCACTTCCCCCTCCTGTGGTGACCTATGTCTCGCTTTTAATGGCACTTCATATCCCACCACACCACTCTCTCTGTTGCATGTCAACAAAGAGAGTAGCATTTCAAGGCCATGCCCTAAACAGTTTAGTTTAACTATCTGTCGGAATATTTGATCTGCTTAGATCAGTGACTATATATCTAAACAAACCTGTATAATGATAGAAAAAATAATGTGGTCACTCTTTGAGGACAGTGAGCTGCGGCAAAATCTTTTACAGGAATAAAGAAGTTGAATTTAAATGAAACCTAGGAAAACATCCAAGTCCATCCTCTATTTCTGGTTTCATTTAAGCAGACACCTGAAATTTCAACATGGAGTTTCCTTATTGCATTGCAATGAACGTCATAATAAATTCATTAATATCTATCTATTCAGTTCAGTTTATTTCTACAGTATCTATCTATCTATCTATCTATCTATCTATCTATCTATCTATCTATCTATCTATCTATCTATCTATCTATCTATCTATCTATCTATCTATCTATCTATCTATCTATCTATCTATCTATCTATCTATCTATCTGTCTGTCTGTCTGTCTGTCTGTCTGTCTATCTGTCTGTCTGTCTGTCTGTCTGTCTGTCTGTCTGTCTGTCTGTCTGTCTGTCTGTCTGTAGAAGTAGAATACACTTCTACTAAAATTCACTTAGTAGAAGTGAATTTTGCATTTCATTAGGAATTCCAGGGAGAGGAGAAGACAGGTACAGAATTCAGCTTGCTTGATGTGTTTCCACAGTCACTGATAATTTGTGGAGAAATGTCATCTGCTACTCTTGGTCAACTCTTTCTTATCAAATCCAAAGTCAGCACCACTGATATTAATTTTCTGTCACCTGTGCACATCATGATATTACTTTTTGTGTGCAACCACCACTGATAATTCAATCCGGGGTAGGACTCTACCAGATTTCAACATCTACAGACTAAATTTGTTGTTCAGTCTTTTTTACTAAACAACTCAGGCTCAAGCTTCAGATAGAAAACATCTTTTAGCACCAGTTTTCAAGTTTTGCCACTAGTTTTCAAATGGATTTATTTCTGGACTTTGACTTGGATGTTTCATTGCATCTCTGGCTGAATGTTTGAGCTCTTTGTCCATGGTGAACATGAAGTCCCAGCCTCGTACTTGAAGAGAAACAGTGTCTGTATTCAGAATGCTGTCAATCGGTACCAGTTTATATCAGAGAAAAGAGGGGCAAAAACTGGAAAAACCTTCACAGTGGAAATAGTTGTTTTTATGGTCGAAATGCTCCACCTGCTGGTCACAGAGGACAAAATCGCCGGAAAACACTTCTTACATTAAATCCCGCGATATCACACCAAACGAGACTTGTGGACGTTCTTTTCCCTTGGATCATCAGGCAAGATGGTAGGTATTCGTGCTAGAGCTGTGCTTGTTAAACTGAAATCCTTTTCCATCTGAGCTTTTACGTAGATGGTTGGGGAACCTGGTTGCACCGTGTAACCTGGGAAGATTTTAGTTCACGTTGTAGTTGAAATTTGATTCTTAAAATGTCAGATAAAGTTGCGTATAAGGGCTTTGTTTTAGCCTAGCCCGGCTTTGCTCGCCTAAGCCGATAGACAAGCGCACTTTGTGGATGTAATTTAAAGTAAATAGTATTGTAAATGGTCTAAGCGGATTTTGAAGTTGACCATTTAGTGTTTCATGATGAATAATTATATATTTGTAAGATATTAATGCCCGTCCAGTGGTGAATGCTAATCTGTTTAGCCACACTCACTGGAGTAATGCTCGTCTGTTTCAGGCGGACACAGAGATTAAGAAGAAGCGTACCTTCAGGAAGTTCACCTACAGAGGTGTGGACCTTGACCAACTGCTGGACATGTCTTAGTAAGTGACGCTGTGTTGACGGGCCTGTCATAATCTGTTTTAACAAACACCACATGTTAAAAGTGTTCCGTGAAGAGTTGATGTGTAAAGTGTCTTTTCCTGTAATCAAGGTGGAACCAAAGTCAAGCTCCTTGTTTGTGCTTAATCTAAATTAAAGATCAGGGATTTGGTCCAACATTTGTCAAATTGAAATGGAGAGCTGGTCATTTGGTTTGATGGACAACTATAAAATATATATCTTTTCTCCAAAATGTTTTGCACGTAATCCCACAGCAGTTTAATTTTCAGTTTGTTTTCCTTGGTTCCTGTCATGTCCTGTTATTGTCTGATGTGTTCCTGGACCTATGGAACCGACCTGCAGTCAGGCTTGTTCATGTGAATTTAAGCAGAAAGGTGTCTAGAAGTTGCAGGAGACTGCCCCCCTGAGGTCAGAAGGTTGTGACCCCAGCCCTACAAGTTCTAGATCCATACCTTAACTGTAAGACTTTAAAAAAAAGCTACCTGTTATCTCTCCATCTTCCAGGTTAAATAAACCAGACATGTAGAATCTAGTCTCCTTCTTATGGCTCTGTGCTTCATCTGATTCACTTTAAACACCAAACCGGACCAATATGTTGTCAGCATGACCTTCAGTATGTCATCAGTACTTTGAGATTCTATCAAACTCGACTCTACTTTGGACCGATTAATCGGTCGACATCAGATTTTGCTGGGATGGAAAAATAATGGTCGCTTATCACACCGATCGCTTTGACCTGTGATGTTTCAACTGGGGAAGTTGGACCTTCCTTTTGTAAAAACAATTTTCTTGATCATCCTATTGAAATATTTGAAAAAATTTGTAGCTATGGTCCAGAGTCAGGAATCGAAGGCCCGACTAAGGATGTACGATCCACTCTTTTCACTTGTGATACCAATATCTGAGGTGTAGTATTGGCTGATATTGATTCAATACAGAAAATCAGTGCTAACTGACTTAAACTTTTTTTTTTTTTGACAAAAGTGTTGAACTACAAATGTATATAATTCTGCACCAGTACAACACACTTTCATACACCAACTGCTTTACACGCTCAGTCGAATATGTAAAAACACCTTTAATTTGCTCTGTCAGTGCAATTTGGAGCGGAACAACCACTGTAAAAATAAGTCACTCAGAGCACAAAGCATAGAATTGGAATAAATAGATCTTCTCTTATGGATCAGGCACATTGTCACTGATACAGATATTGATATTGTGTGGGCTCTTCTGTGCATATGAGCGTCCTGCATTTCAGTGTGTACTTGCTGAAGCGTCTTACTCCAGCTGTGTATGTTGTTTGTACAGTGAGCAGCTGATGCAGCTGTACTGCGCCCGACAGAGGAGGAGGCTAAACCGGGGCCTGCGCCGCAAGCACCAGTCCCTCCTCAAGCGCCTGCGCAAGGCTAAGAAGGAGGCTCCTCCGATGGAGAAACCGGAGGTGGTGAAGACCCACCTGAGGGACATGGTGATACTGCCTGAGATGGTGGGCTCCATGGTGGGGGTGTACAATGGCAAGACCTTCAACCAGGTGGAGATCAAGGTGAGGGAGGCTCCATGAATCAGGCGGACACACTGGGTTCTATTGACAGTTGGATGAAAAAAGGGGCAGATTTTTTTTTCCCCCCATCACTTAGTTTGTATGATATTAGAAATATGTCTGAAAATGCAAATAGTGACTTTTTAAATAAGAAACATACAAGTTCTTGTCTGAAATGCAATAACAGCATTCCTTTAGTATCTGCAACTAATAAAATGTTTAACTTAAGTAATATGGGAAAAACTTGGCTTATTACTACGTAGGGCTGATGTAGTAATTTTAATTAATTAATTAATTAATACTTGGATAGCGAAGAAGCTTAATAGATTTCATTTTCACAGAATTTGATTGAGGTGATGTTAAAGCCAGTTTGCATATTTTCAGACATCTATATGTAAAATGCATATGTTCCTGTGCAGATATGGCCAAATTACTGCTGCTGTTCATTCAGCAAATGACTTTGTTTGAGTCTGTATATTCCAGTTAATTGATCAATTACTATATTAGTTGATGATTATTCGTTGTTTCAGCTCTAACTCAGTTAAGCACTGAGTGTTTCAATAGGTGTGATGGCTGATAGTTGAGCATATCATATTTACAATCTTCGCTTGAATATTCACTGAAAAGTGAAACTTCTCTTTCCTGTGTTTGAATCTGTTGTGTGCTTTAATGTGAAAGCCTCCAGTCTGACTGGACTTCCTGTCTCTCCACAGCCTGAGATGTGTGGTCATTACCTGGGAGAATTCTCCATCACCTACAAGCCGGTCAAGCACGGTCGCCCTGGTATTGGAGCCACACATTCTTCTCGTTTCATCCCTCTGAAGTAGAATGGCTGTATTGTTTGTATAAATAAAACCAAAACTGAGCTGGGCTTCTCCACACAACTGTAGTGTCTGGTTGTATTTTTTCATTCTTTCTGGGGTTTTGTAGGCTCTTACCAAGTGTCAGGCCTTAAATCTTAAATAAGGCCACATTTTCCTGAGTTTTTGAATGGCCTCTTATGTCATATTTCATTAATTGCTCCTTTCATTGACTATATTTAGGACAATTTTGATGCCATTCACTGTATACATTAGAAATATGGCTGACAAAACGGCTAAGCTCTGTTAAAAGGAATTTAAAGACAAAAACCAAACGGCCATTATGAAATCAATGGCTTCAAATCCCACGCAAGAATATTGGGATTTGGTAAAACACATTCCATGGAATAAGTTTACTTCATTTTGCTTTAATTCTTCACCAGGGGAAATATATATGCTGCCAGCTAAGTGTAGTTATTCTTTAGGATTGACGTCAAAGAGTTGCAGGACACCGTCCCTCGAGGACCTGGAGTGCCCACCCCTGACAGGTCTGAAATTAATTTTAGAATGGTGTTTGAAAGGGCTTCCTACTAGATTGCGCAGAGATGGAGCGGCCGAAGCTCCCAAGTCTTCCACGCAGTCGTCCAGGGTTCGATTATCAACTCTGGTACACTTGGTGCATTACTTCTCTACGTATTTCCAGTCTGATCAGCTTCAAATAAAGGCCATTACTATCAGAAAGATAATGGAACCATTCAGAGGATTCAATGCTGAATCCTGTGAGTGCGATACATTTAGAATAATAGATATGATTCTATTCTAAGAAAAAGGCCAGTTTCACTTGTAACTCATGTGTTACCGACATCCCGTAGTGTTTATGGGATAATCTGAGTAAAACGGGGTTGATGAAGATTTACGCTCAAATTTAGGAGTCAGCATTCCTCGGATTAGAACGTTAAGAGTTTCATCTAACTGAACACTCACAACGAGGTTCAATTTGAGCGGTGCGCCTGGGAAAAAGTACCGATGTGTACTCTACCGGGAGCAACGTTCCTCCTTCCCGATCTGTGAACCAGCTGCATCTTGTGTGGCTGTTTCGGCCATGGATTCAACCTTTAGCAGTCGCGAAACCTGTTTGACACTGAGCTAATAGCGTGCAATAACCGCTTTAAGGAGCTGTAGCCAAACTGGTAAGTGCTGGGGGTAAATCTGACCTTGTACCCAAAGGAAGCTTGACTGGAATGGGTTTTCTCCGAAAGCGCTACCGCTACTTTGCGGCTACCAGCTCTGGTAGCTAGCTAGTTAGCTTGAGAACGAAAGTGACAGAGGAGGAGAGTCCTGTCAAAACGGAGCGAAGGAGGAAAACTGATTAATTCCTGTTTTTCACAGCTGTGGCTGTCAGTGGTTACTGTGAAATGTAATATCGGTTTTATAAAAATAAAACCGAACAGCTAACTATGTATTGCCGGTGTTATTCAAGATTTGCAATCTGAGAACAAAGCTCCATTGTAGCTAGCTAACCAACAACAGACCCCGGTGTGGTTCTGTTCCAGCCGGGGTTTGCTGCACATTGATCCCAGATGTTAGCACATGTAAGACGGAGTGATCTCTGATATGAATAAATGTTTCGTTTTAAAAATGCATTTTTTTTAAATTATTTTTTGAAAAATCAACGTTAGAGACGCACTGCCTCTCATAAGGCTACACAATTAAGAGTTCTTAAAACTATTCATGTTCTTTCTGTCAAATCTGGAGTCAAATGTTTGAAGTCAGAGGAGTTGTAGACCAGACTGACTTTGGTGACATTGGTGCAGATTGTCTCCACTGCGAATCAGTGTTTCTTGAGGAAGGGAACACTTCATAGCAGTCAGTCAACTGTAATTACCAACAGCAAGGTAAAACAGGAGCATTAGTGGGTCGGAGCCTCAGTTTTTCCCCACAGTTTGTGCGTCAGCCTGGTCTGACTCGCATCTGAGTGAACTAGCTGATTTCAGCTTATGAACTCAGTGCTTTATCTCCGTACAACAGCTGGATTTGTCATGCATGTTCTGTTAACAGGTTACACATTTGGGATCTGAGGTGCTGATCGGTGAATGCATAGAGGAAAAAAGGTAAAGCGTTGTGACAAGAAAGAGGGCATCTGGAAAAGGTGGAATATTTGTAAATCTCCTCAGGCTTCAGTGAACATTTAGTTTGTTTTCCCAATGCTCACTGGTTTCTGCTATTGTTGCTGCAGTTGTTGGACTGTGAGCATGATGGCTGTTGACGGCCTGTGGGACAGCACAGAGGTGGTGGAAATGGGCGACGTGCCATCTCAGTTCTTTGTGGAGAAACACTCTTGGGAGGGCCTGCGTGATATCATCCACTGTAGCAGGAAATACTCGGGAATGATCGCCAACAAGGCCCCTCATGACTTCCAGTTTGTGCAGAAGACAGATGACAACGGGCCCCACTCCCACCGGCTATACTACCTTGGTAAGTCTAACAACCCGGGATCAGCTTTGAATTTGTGTTTCATAACATTTCTGTGTCTGTGTTTTTTCTCTTTATTGAATATTTTTGTTTTTCTGGTCACAATGTAATGTGGAAAAACAGTCACTGTGTATTGTTTTATATTTTTACTTCAGTAGAGGAATTGCATTGAGGCTTTTCTTCTACTTGTTTCCAGGAATGCCTTACGGAAGCAGAGAGAACTCATTACTCTACTCAGAAATCCCCAAGAAAGTCCGGAAGGAGGCACTCTTAGTGTTGTCATGGAAACAGATGCTGGATCACTTTCAGGTGACTTTTACATAAGGTTGAACAGTCTGCTCGTAAAGTCTTAATTTTGCATTATATTTGCCCTTTTTCTCCCTACATATTCATAAATAGCCAAATTTACATAAATGACCTTGCTTATCCTCAGTTCCTTCACATCCTCACATATTCAGCCAACACATTAAAAATTGGAGATATAATAATAATTCACTAACGCATACACCCCCACAAAAACGTTCTCATCTCTTAAATCTGAGAGTTAAGAATGATCATATCTTTGATTTTCCATTAGCCAAGATTTAGTAATGTGAACAAACTTTTTAAGTTCAGGTGTAGTGTTGTATGACAAAGTTTTCTGACCAAACTAGGTTCTACAGTTTTGTTCCGGCCTTCCTCTAGTGACTCTGTAACTGTTTTACCTTTGTATAAATGAACATAATGGATCATTAGCTAACTTTATTGGTAAATATAAAAAATAATTTAAGAAAACATAAATTAGAAAAGCTTTCAAAAGTTTTGAAAGACCTCAGTAAAAACCGGAAATGTTGGAATAAACCAGCAAAAATCTGGGGCATCATGCATAAAAGAGTGCGCAGTTTTCACACTAAAACTTTGCGTACAGAAAAATTTAGAAAAGAGCGGCGCACAAAAAAATTCTGATGTATAAAGCCGTGCGCACGCACGTGGCTACGCACCTTTCCTTTATACATCAAAATTTGTGGGAAATGGAGCGCAGCTGCTGGTCCACCCTGTCGCCTCCATAAATACATATGTAAATTAGCATAATACCCGACAGTCTGCCACCACGTGAAGCAATAACCATGGCAATGTCTTTGTTTGTAGCAGTATAAGTATTTATAATAATAATAATTACATATATATTATTTAAAAGGTGCTTTCAGGGAACATAAGGTAACCTCACAAAAATAAAAGTAATACATTTTAGAGAAAGAAAAAAATCCAAATAATAAAGAGATCGTACAAATGCCTGCTTGAACAGCAGAGCGTTCAGCCGGGATTTAAAGACAGACGGGGAGTCATTTGAGTGGGTAAAATAGACGTTTATTATAAATAGTGGAATCATGTGCATAAGTTGTACATTTACAGAACAGAGATGCTTTCTGTCCAGAAAGGCGCATTCACAAAGCCGGCGGCTCCACTGAAGGATGACTGCAGCTGGACCGGTACTGCATGGCTCCTTCTATAAGTTCTGCTCAGAGCTCCAGGATAATCAGTGTGGATTAATTTAAATACTAATAAACCATCATCAACATTTCCCAGCAGATCAATATGATCAATCAGTCCCTCTGAATCCTTCCATTGGCAATGTTCTCCATTAGAGCCGAAGTGCTCCACACTTAGTGACTCACCTTTACTCACCTTTATGCAGGTGATGTAGACATATGATTGTCTACGCACCTCCATCACCTTAAAAATAATCAAACCTGTTTTGAGTTAATCTGCTGATCCAACCATGTTTTAATTGAGAATGAAATTACCCCATAGATGCATTTCCCACAGAACACTGCATTACATCTTTATGAGACAAAAACTGAGGAAATGTATTTTTTACATTCTAGTGAAGTTTTCACATCCTTTTATTTTTGCTTTCTTTATTTTGTGTGTGTGTTAGGTTATTGTCTGAGGATAAATGCGGTTCAGTTTCATTGTTTAGTTTAAACAATAAAATATTAAAATCATGAAAAGAAACCTCAAAAACATCTGGTTCGATGCTTCTTGGTCTAAATAACACTAAATGTAGTCAGATTTTAGTGTATTTGGGGGGATTTTGACGCTTTGTAGTTTGATATTGTCCATAGAAAACGTTTGCGTGGCTGCCGCACATTTTGACGGTAGCGACAATGTGTACAAATTTACCTAAACTTTGACGCGAAGTTAACTTTTATACATGCCGACTTGTGCGTAAAATATGGCGCCGCACATATTTTGTGCGCACACACGCTTTATGCATGAGGCCCCTGATCTGCTCCTCTCCACTAATTAGAAAGAAACTAAAACTGACAAGCTTCCCAAAGAGGGAAAAGTTACAAGCAAGCAAGTAAGTTATCAACTAAGAATGGATTCCAAAATGTGCTGCTACTTCTAAGCTGAATATTATGGGATGTGATGCTGCAGGTCTCAGCTGTTTGCTCTACTACATAAAGCGTCTTGGTAAGAAGCAGCTAGCAGTATTTCAGAAGGATGGTTGGGTTCTGTTTCTCCTAATTATTGAAGGTGACTCATCTGGTGGTGTCATTTTGTTTATGACTCAGTGGTTGTGTGTGTAAATGTCAGTGACTGCGTAGTCTGCCTGCTGTGTGTTTTAGGGCTCAGATGATAATAGTTGTTTCTATCTCCTTTTCTTCATCCTGTGAGACAGTAGTCACACCAGACAGAATGATAGCTGTAATATAATTGGCTGGTTATATTTTGCATACGTATGAAGCAAACTTTCAAAGAAACAATTCAGTAGCGAACTGAAAAGGAGCTTACTTTTAGCTTTCTCCTGTGTCTCCTAGGCGACTCCGCACCAGGGGGCTTACTCTCGAGAGGAGGAGCTGCTGAGAGAGCGGAAGCGTCTGGGAGCGTTTGGGATCACGTCGTATGACTACCACGATAAGATGGGCCTGTTCCTGTTCCAGGCCAGCAACAGTCTCTTCTACTGTCAAGATGGAGGCAACAACAGCTTCATCGTGAGTACATTGCTTCCATTTAACTTAAAGAATTTTTTTTTTACATCTGCATCATACAGCCACAAACTTTCATGTTTTTGTATTTAAGTTTTAAGCAATGGAGCTCAGGGAAATGATACGTGGTTTTAAATATCCAGTAGAAAGAAAAATCCAAAAACCTCCTAAATGAAATGTAGACTACCTTCAAGACTTAATAATAAACACAAATAACAAGAGAAAATAAAGAATGCAGTTGTCAAATGATGGCTTAGTTTATTAAAAGGGAATGCAGACCAGCCTGCACATGTGTAATGAAGATATTTCCCCCTGAGCCCAACAATTGGTTGTTCCACCCTGTGCAGTGACAGAAAAGGGTTTCCAACAGCTGCATCTATTAAATCAGTGTTTTTCAAGCTGAAGGCCACCAGAGGGTGCTACGGGGGCTCAGAAAGTTGGAAGATGAGAAAAGAAACTGGAATCCAGTACATCTGGTAATGTGTTGTGACATCAACATAAGATTAATAAAGTCATAATATAGTATCTGATAAGAAAATGTTCTACCACAGAAAACCCCAGCATCCTCAATGTTATGATGACTTCCTGAAGGCGGAGTTTCAGAGAGATAAGGCGTTGTTAAAGATAGAGGCCCAATTTCAAGGTGTTAAATTATGAAGTCAAATTTCTCTTAAGTCATGTTTGACATGTATAGCATTTTTTTAACAACTGAAGTTAACATAGCTACTAGTTTGTGCTATAAATGGTATTATGTGTCTGGTAAATACATAATATTGTCCCTTTTAGGCCCATCCTTATATTGCGGCATCCATTATTAATTTTCCAGTGTCCCTCTGTGTGATGCATGCATTCTTCTTCAGGTCACTTTGGGTTGGGTTTTGACATCATTTAGTAGTTTGAATGACCTTGCAAAAAATAAAAGAATCAGTAAAACCTTGGACTTGAGCATCAGGACCTGCTGTGTGAACGCAGTCTAGGTTCTCTGTGTCTGCAGCATGGCTCTGACCAGTGAGTCATCAGTACGACAGAAGGAATGTAAATACTGTTGGTAATTGTATTACATAAGTCATCCACTGTGAACAGGCCTTTTGGCTCAGACTGCATATCTGTTTCAGCAGTCTGCCCCAGTAAAACCAGTGGAGATAAAGAGCCAATGCTCAGGCACCCGAATGGACCCCAAGATCTGCCCCGGACACCCAGATTTTATAGCCTTCATTAACAACAACGACCTGTGGATAGCCAACATCAAGACGGGAGAGGAGCGCAGGCTGACATACTGCCACAAAGGTTTGGGACTTTTCTGTCTGATCGTTGGCTTCATGTGCTTGAAGTGACAATCACAAAGATGAGAGACACAACATGCACCTGCTGTTCTCTGTTTATTTGTTTGTAAGGAAGAAAGATGCACAGTTTTTAACTCAACTTGTGCCAAAGAAAGAAACAATAGCGTGATGAAATGGAGATTATCTTAGCTTTATTTACCTTAGAACTAAAAGTTACTTTTCAACAGAGCAATTTTTACTGAACTGGATGCACTCCCCTTTGTAATTCCTACGTCGTCTCCCAGGTTTGGACAATGTCAAAGAGGACCCCAGGTCTGCAGGTGTAGCAACGTTCGTTATCCAGGAGGAGTTTGACCGTTTCACTGGTTACTGGTGGAGTCCATCTGCAGCAGCAGGTCAGCACTGAACTCTCAGCCAGTCTGCGAATCTGTATCAGATTCTCTTCACAGTGGCTTCTGCTTTATTTGTTCCTGTAGATCCTGATGGAGGGAAAATGTTGCACCTTCTGTATGAGGAGGTGGATGAGACCGAAGTAGAAATTATTCATGTTCCGTCTCCGGCCCTGGAGGAGAGGAAAGCAGATGCGTACCGATATCCTCGCACAGGTCAATTTATGTGTTTGTGTGTGTTGTTTTTTTTCGCTTTTATGTTTTTATTTGAAGTCATTTAATGTTCAAATATTAAACGTGTGTCTATCCATGTGCATAGGTAGTAAAAATCCCCAGGCAACTCTTAAACTGGCAGAGATCAGGACGGACCATCAAGGGAAAGTGGGTTACTTTTCATCTGCTTTTGTTGGAATTCATCTGATTGCATATTTAATTTTACACATATGTGTCTGTGTGTGTGTGTGTGTGTGTGTGTGTGTGTGTGTGGATGGGTGTGCTTCAGATTATTAGCACACAAGATAAAGAGCTGGTCGTCCCATTTAGCACCTTGTTTCCTGGAACGGAATACATTGCCAGAGCAGGATGGACAGTAGACGGAAAATAGTAAGTGAAATTGAAAAGGTTTTGGTGTGTTGATATCTATATGATGCCAAGAAAGGAAGTAAAGTGTTTGTGTGTGATGAGTCCCATTCCAATATACCGTGCTTTGCAAAACCATTTACAGTTAGCTCTCTCTATAGCAGCGCTAACAGAAACTGTGGCTGATTTTCAGATCAGCCACAGTTTCACCGATCTGGGTAGTTCAGATTGATGGGTAATATCGGTTTCACATGTATCGGTCTATCACCAGTAATCCAAAATTAAGGAAATCATGGCCGATTTATTGGTGCACCCCTAATGAGGAATTTACTTTATATTGATATTAAATATTATTGATATTAAAGATCTGCTGTTGTATTAACCTTCCAGACCTCTCAGGTCTTCTGGTTCTGGTCTGCTCTGCATCCCCAGAACCAGAACCAAACGAGGAGAAGCGGCATTTAGCATCTATGCACCACAAATTTGGATCAAACTTCCACAAAATTGTAAAACAGCTGAAACACTGATGTCC
The DNA here is from genome assembly GCF_019740435.1 of Gambusia affinis. Taxonomy (NCBI): domain Eukaryota; kingdom Metazoa; phylum Chordata; class Actinopteri; order Cyprinodontiformes; family Poeciliidae; genus Gambusia; species Gambusia affinis. Next base: position 1,877,132 of record NC_057879.1, read on the forward strand.
TTTAAATCTCGACTAAAATCCCACCTGTTTAGGATTGCATTTGAAACGTAGTCAATTATAAATTTAATAATGGAACTTGACTTAATGTCATGTTTTGATTGTTGATTCTATGTTGCAATTGCACACAAGTCTGTGAGGCACGGCGTAGTCCCAGAGCGAAATTCCGTGAAAGTGCTGTACAGAGCCTCTTGTCAGAAGCGAATGATTGAGGGTCATTGTGCGTAACACAAACCCTGTAAATTCTAAACATTAACAGGTACCATACAATTGCACAAAAATCCATTAGGGACGGCGGAGTCCCTGCTCAAAATTCTGTGAAAGAGGTGTACGGAGCCTCGTGCTGGAAGCCCTTTGAAAGGCTGCTTACATTGTTTTAAACTGTGATTGTGAGTGTGAATGAGAATAAAAATAGCAATAGGTATAACACAGGAGTGAAACCGGTAAACCTTTTATGGATGCAAACTTGACTAAAAAACCAGCCTGTTTAGGATTGTATTTAAAACATAATCAATTACAAATTTATTGATGGAACTTGACTTATTGTCGTGTTTTGATTGTTGATTCTGTGTTTCTGTGTTTGATTTGAAGTAAAGCACTTTGAAATGCCTTACTGCTGAAATGTGCTATACAAATAAAATTTGATTGATTGATTAGCTTTAAGATGCTCTCTTTAAAGCTGCAATATGTAACTTTTCTTTTTTTTTATCCATCCATTTTCTTACACCCTTATCCCATTGGGGGTACTGGTGCCTATCTCCAGCTGTCAACTGTCACTATAATTTTACAGATTATTTACAATTTTGTTCTATACCGTGACAACATAGTGACAGTTTCAACAAATACTTAACAAAAAAATTTCTAAAAGTTACATCTTGCAGTCTTAAGAGTTTCTCCCAGGATAAAAACTGTGCTGTGTTTGGTGCCAGCGGATGGGCAGTGCTGCTGGACCGCAGTCAGAGGAAGCTGCAGCTTGTTCTGCTGCCTCCAGCGCTCTTCATCCCCATCACAGAAGACTCCACCCTGAGGCAGGACAGTCTGGAGGCTGTGCCCAGCTGCACTCAGCCATACATTATCTATGAGGAGGCCACTGACGTCTGGATAAATGTGAAAACATTTTTCTACGCTGCTCAATTGACATATGATTGGAGTCGTTTCATAGTTTTACACAGTTTTGTCTTTATTTTTGCAGGTTCATGATATATTCTATCCTTTTATTCAAACAACAGAAGATGAGTTTACTTTCATTTGGGTAAATGAGTCTAAAACAGGCTTCAGCCACCTCTATAAAATCACCTCACTGTTACAGCCAGGCTACCACCACTGGACAGAGGAATATCATCATGTGGAGGGTGAGAAAAAATTTTCTGCATTACTCAAAAATAGATCAGCAAAAAGTAGTCAGTGTTTGCTCTTCAGTTATGTCAACAGATTCTTTTTTCTTTTTTTTTTCTTTTTTTTCACAGGAAATTTTAAATGTGCAATCAAGGAGGAGGTTACGTTGACCAGCGGAGAATGGGAAGTCCTGTCCAGACACGGTTCAAAGGTAAACACTTCAGGGAAAGCTGTGTAGATGCTTCTGGGAGCCTGACTTCCTGATTTTAACATATAATGAGAAACGGTAACACTTTATTTGAAGGGGTGTGCATAAGACTGACATGACACTGTCATAAACATGACATAACAGTCATGAACATGAGGGAGTCTGAATGTTTATGACTGAAGGTCCTTTGGTAAATGACACTTTTAATGTAAGGTTGCATTAAAAGTGTAGACTTTGCATTAAAAGTCTCATTATTTACCGAATGACCTTCGTGACAAAAGACAAACATTCATAAAGACTTCTTTGTGTTCATAACAGGTGTTATTTATGACAGTGTCATATCAATCTTGTATGTTAAAATTAGGAAGTCAGACTAAAAAACATTCGGTCCTCAGCATGTCTTATATTAGTAAATACAACCTCAAATAAACAACAACACATGCACCATGCCATTGTGGTGCATAAAATGCCAAATTCAGTCAAGTTCATTTGTGTTGTACATTTCAGCACTTTGAACTGCAACAAGGCAGTTCAAAGTGCTTTTTATCAGAAAAACACAAAAATCAACAATTGAAACATTATACATTTCAAAGTGCTTTCACTACATGTCAAAATGTTGGTTAGTGTTTCATTTATTATGGTTCAAAAGTAATTCTAAACATGTGGGTTTAGAGATAAGAATCTAATATTTGTGGGGTTCTTCTAGAGGATTATATGTTTTATAAGTGCCTCCCATTCGCTGTCTCATCATTCCCTTTACTCTTTCAAGCTTCCTGCTTTCTCTCCCCGTTCTCTTATTAGATTTGGGTGAATGAAGGAACCAAGCTGGTATATTTCCAGGGCACCAGGGACACGCCGTTGGAGCACCACCTGTATGTGGTCAGCTATGAGTCTCCAGGCGATGTGGTCAGACTAACCAAGCCTGGATTCTCTCACTGCTGCTCTGTTAGTCAGGTACTCTTTCACTTCTGTCTTTACTTCCACTCTGAGATATTTGCTCATGCCAGTGCTCTGGCTTCCACTCCATACCGATCAGCCTTCTCATTACTAATGTCACTGCCTCTCTGACGTTTCTCTCTCCCCTTTCAGAACTTTGACTTTTTCGTGAGCCACTACAGTAACGTGAGCACACCTCCATGTGTTCACTTGTACAAGCTGACCAGCTTAGAAGATGACCCCCTGCGAGTGGTTCCAGAGTTCTGGGCCAGCTTGATGGAGCCACCAGGTACAGAATAGCAGCATAGCTAAAGCAAACCAGATCTGTTCACCAGCTTCCAAGCATTCATTGTTGCAGAAGCAAGCATCCAATGAGCAAAGAATGTATAAACTTCAAAATTATGTCACTAGATTAGATTTTGATATCAGCATGGATTGCTAGTGTTACCCAAACTTGAGTGAAATTTTTATGTTAAAAGAAATGCCGCTGTTATTAAGAATGTCCTAATTGGGATGCTCTTCCCTGCTTTGCGTTGTTCATGGTCTTCCAGGTTGCCCTGGAGATTACAACCCTCCGGAGATTTTTGACTTTCCAGGGAAGTCGGGCTTCCAGCTGTATGGTATGGTGTACAAACCTCACAACCTGCAGTCCGGCAGGAAACACCCAACTGTTCTGTTCGTGTACGGTGGCCCTCAGGTTTGTAGGCGCGATCACTTTAAGACGACTAAGAAAATGGGGAATTCTTGTCCAGAATTTCTGTGATTGGGTGTGTTCAGGTGCAGCTGGTTAACAACTCTTTCAAGGGGATGAAGTACCTCCGTCTCAACACGCTGGCTTCACTTGGCTATGCTGTGGTCGTCATTGATGGGAGGGGTTCCTGTCAGAGGGGCCTGGAATTTGAGGGAGCTTTGAAAAACAAAATGGTAGACAAAGATACTGACAGCAAGCTTGAATATAAATGCAACTGTTTGAACTGAAAACAAAGCTGCACTAAACAACTCAACTTGAACTGTCCAGGGTCAGGTGGAGATAGAGGACCAGGTGGAGGGTTTGCAGTATGTGGCTGATAAGTTTAACTTTGTGGACCTGAGTCGTGTTGCCATTCATGGCTGGTCGTATGGCGGCTTCCTCTCTCTGATGGGCCTCATCCAGCGACCCAACATCTTCAAGGTTAGCAGGTCTTGTTCCTGAAAGAGTTTCTGTTTTGATGTTAGCACTGTTTTGTCTGTCTCTTAGTGCTAATTGTTGAAACCACATTTTAGTTTTCATACCCACTGCAATTTTTTACATTTTGTCATGTTACAACCACAAACTTTAATGTATTTATTGTGATTTTATATTGTATTCTATACACACCACTGCTGTAACAAATAATTATTTTATTAATCAGGTATTCTATCAATTAATATAACAGCCAGATAAAATCTTGGCTCTTTCTGCTGATGTTTATTTTATTTTTTTAAATTTAGCCATTTAAATCTATTATATACAACATTAGAAATGGATAGATAATTCAATTCCTTTTCTTAAAGGAACAGTATTATGTGTTTTCCAGTTATATAGTATATTTTTATAGCACAATCAAGTAATTATGTCATGTCAAGCATGACTTAAAGGAAATTAGATTTTGTACCTGGGGCGCTGCGGTGGCTCTCAACCCACATACGGAGGTCTCAGTCCCAACCTGGGTTCGAGTCCCAGCCCCAGCTCCATGACCTTTGCTGCATGTCTTCCCCCTCTCCATCAATCTGATTCCTGTCTGACCACTATCAAATAAAAAATAAAAGCAATTTCAGCTGATGATAATAAATAATAATCAGACTTTGAAATTTAACGCCTTGAATTTGGCTTCCTTCTCTTTAAGAAGCTCCTGCTCTGTCCGATACCTCCCTTTAGGAAGTCATCACATCAACATTCCTCTATTAAACGTTTTCAGATGTTCAGTGGAGCACTAGACTGAGAAATAGTTAATAAAATAAACTCAACAGATGCACAGTTCCACCTGGTGTTTGCTAGTTGTAGATTCAAAGAAGAAAAAAAGATTTATCTTAAATGTAAATTTTTTATTTTTTTTTAATACTTTTTGACTTTCAGTTCTGAGTGTGTTCTTTCTGCAAATGGCCTGTTTTGAATCAGTGTACTCCAGGTAGTGTTGACTGGGTTACTAAATTAGCTGATGATTAACTTCCATGTTTGTATTGAAGCTGCTCTCTCCAACTACATGGTGTCGGTGTTGAGCAGTAAATGATCATCAGCTTGAATTGGAGAATTGCCAGTAGTTCTTTTCTAAGCTTGTTATTTTCAAAGCTGTAAGATGAGTTTGTAAATGTGGATTAAAAGCTATGAGTCCAGTTTCTCTTCCTAAAGATGTTGCTCTGTTAACACACATAGCTGATTTCAAGACGTTTTCCTAACTAAGCAAGCATCTGAAGGTAGATTCCTTTACATTTTGCTGCAGTTGGCTATCGCTGGCGCCCCGGTGACCGTATGGATGGCCTACGACACGGGCTACACGGAGCGCTACATGGATGTGCCTGAGAACAACCAGCAGGGCTATGAGGAGGGCTCAGTGGCTCTGCATGTGGACAAGCTGCCTAGCGAGTCAGTACACAGCACACACCGTCTGCCTGCCCCGACTTAACACAAAGATGTTCTACATGATTGTTCCTGACTGCAGGATGCTTGTTTTGAAATGTGATTTATGCTTTTAAAATGCATGCAGAAAAGACAGTTTGAACATTTACCTTCTCCTAGACTTCTGTCTGCACTCCAGATTATTTTAGAGTTAAAAGAGCTGAAAATATCAAACGAAGCTATTAGCAGCTTGAAGTGCAAGATTTTGAAATTATTTTTACTGAATTATTTCACCAGTTAGCGACAGCAGAAATCTGTCATGTTAGAGACAAACCAGGATAGAACAGGATTTTTTTTACTTGGAGCTTGAAGGAGTGTGATCTGACAGATATGTTGGAGAACTGCTTTCGGATTTAAAAGTCATAGTGAACTATTTTGAAACGTCTGTGTGAGTCCTTTAGGACTCAACATCCAGCGCGCCCTGTGGAACCTGCTCATCTTAACCTGCTCTTCCTCACAGGCCTAACCGTTTGCTGATCCTCCATGGCTTTTTAGATGAGAATGTGCACTTTTTCCACACCAACTTCCTGGTGTCCCAGATAATCCGAGCTGGGAAGCCCTACCAGCTTCAGGTTGGTGTCATGTGTTGATTCAGATCAGTGTGGCTGACAGCAAATGAAAATTCAGAATAATGTTTGTCAGTATTTACAACCTCAGTTGTCCAAATTCTGTATGACATCACACGTAGATATGAACAAAAACAATATAAACAAAAACCAAGTTGTTTTGTTGCAATACAAAAAGAGAGATTTTTGTTATGTGAAACAACTTTAGATCATGTATCATTGGCTGATTTCTAAACTCGTCCTGCTTTCCCACATGATTGGTGTTAGAGGTCAGAGGTCATCTCTCTGCATTGTTTTGTCTTTTCTTCATTCCTTAACAAAATTAACACTGCATGAGACTGATGAGAGAGGATTTCAAAGGTCCACTATTATTTTTCCTTAAACAAGCAAGGATACATCTGTGGCCTATACAAAACATGTTCATTACATTTTATACATAAAATCATTGTCAGATATTGAGATTTCACCCAATCAGTTCTGCCTGTGTTGAACCCATTAAGAAATGTGATGTCTTAGTGCTACATCACCATTATGCAAATGAGCTGCTGCTGGCCATGCCCTAATAACTGCAGGCCACCGAACTGTAATACTTTTGGGTCAGAAATCCTTTTTTTCTGTTTGTGTCATATTTAGGGCTGTAAATGCAAACACATGTGATTTATCTGAATATTTTAACATGTTAATGTTACATAACACAGATCAATCAAACTATCTATTACAACCTAAAAGCCTCTCTCCCACTGAGGGTTACCTCTTTCACAGCAATGCATTATGGGACAGACGCACTACTGTATGAGCGACAAACAGCAAAGTTTTCTGTGACAGCAGTCAGCAACAAAAGTTGAAAATTTTTCAAGTTGCTTGTGTTGCATCACCAGCCTGCATGTTCACATCTACATGCAGTAACTCTACATTTCTCATGCAGGAGTTTTGGTGGTCATTCAGGTGGATGAGAACCAGGGACTGTTGCCTCTTTACACAAGTTCCATAGAGAATGATTAGAGAGGAATGTTTGTAAATGAACATTTAAAACAACATGACTTCCTTTAAACATTCATGAATATGAACATGTTTTGGTTTGAGATGATAAAACATTTTTTGAAAACGTGCATAAAGCAGCAGTTTGATGTGGGCTTTAGGGGCAGTTGCCCAGGGCGCCATCAGGAAGTGGTGGAGCACCCAGGAACTAGAGATAAAATATATCTGTCAGGCTGAACATGTTTTCTACTGCTTGTATCCATGTGTGGTAAAGTAAGTTTCCATTTGTTGCTGTTGAATACTGACAGACCACATTACCTGCTTTCTGCTACAAAAAAGAAATCTGATAATTTTTTGTATTTTAATTGTTTGGAGAGTGGCAGGAGGAGGGGCTTAACCAGGGCATCATTCCTGTAAGAAGCACAACTGTGTGCATATTTATATTTCAGGCTTATAAAGTTAAATATAGTGATTAATCTGATTACATTTTTAAAATACTCATAATATTCAAACTTTTTGATAAACTGAACTTGGGCTTCACTGTATTTATTTCTTGCATTTGTTTAACAAATGCGGCTATGCTTTGCTGCATCTGTGTTGCTGAGATGAAATTCTCTCTGATGTGTTCTCGTCGCTCTGCTTCATTATTGCAGGTCTACCCCAACGAGCGGCACAGCATTCGCTGCCCTGAGTCTGGGGAGCACTACGAGATCATGCTGCTGCACTTTCTACAACAATACCTCTAAAGCCAGACTGTGGGCCTCCGGATCACCCCATCTTTATTCTCTGTGTCCTCCTGTTGCCAGTTTGTCACCCAGGAGCAGCAGCCATGTTTCTCACGTCGTTTCACTCTCCAGCTCTACTGTTTTTCTCCCCCGTCCTACTGTGCCAGTAGGACTGAGCGTCTAGTCCATCCTGGAAGCAGAACAACAATCAGCAGTTTGCGTCACACTAAGTCACGTTTCCCAGCCCAACGTGGTTTTCTTTTCCCGCCCTCCAAACTGCTCAGCAGTAGGAAGTGGGACACAAATGGAATCTTTACACGTATTTACTGGCATGAACTCTCACACTGCACATACACACATCCCGCTTCCTTTTCCATACACACACACACACACACGCACACACACACACGCACACACACATTTTGACTAAGGAACATGCAGTCTGAATAACACCAGAGAAAGGAAGAAGATCGATACTCTTCCTGTATCCACCTGTTTTAACTATTTGTTGTTTAGAATAAAATATTTTTATGAATTTTTATTCCTTTTTTTTTTCTAACTGCCAACTGATGGAAGCTACCCGTTGATACCTTTGTCTCCTCTCACATTATGTTGCTAAAGATGTCTGCTTGCCTTCTCTCTATATAATTTATATTTGCCAAAAGTACCTCTTGACTCTTGATCATGCTGGTATTTCTTTTCTTTTTTTTTTTTACTGCAATAAAGACAACAGGAGGGGGAGCAGCGGAGTCTTACAGCAGCTTTGTACCACCTGAAATCCAGTTTGTACATGACAATGAATAAATGAATGAATGGGTCACATTCTTTCTGGTTGTGTGCTCTAGTTCAGCCTGGTTCAGACAGCAGCTGGGCAGGAAGTGACGTGCAAGTTCTTTGGAAACCAGTTGCTGGGTTTTACCGTGTGTATCAGCACATAGGAAAAATCATGTAAACTACCAGATACTACAGTTATTTAAAATCTAATGGTGAGATTGTACAGCTTCATCATTAGGCATAGACTAAAAGAAAACAGGACAAATAAGTTCACCCATGTTTTAGTGGTTTTTAGAACGACCTTTAGGAGTATTTAGAGCTCTGAGATTTATGAGGAGAAATGTTCACACATTTCTTTTGGCAACATTGCATCTGCTCAGTGAGCTTTGAGGTCCCACTGCAGAATTGATCTAAGATCTGGAGTTGGGATCATTTAGGGACTGATGTGGTTTTTATTTATTTATTTTTTAGCCCTTTTGTTTTAATTATCTTGGTGTGACTGGGATCCTGCTGAGGATGACAATTAACAAATGTTATTGAAAAGATGATTTTTTATTTCAGAAACTTTCACCAAGTCAAATACATTATATAAATTAACTCTTGACTAAGGAACATAAACTCTTTAAAATGCAGTTTTGAATTTTTTTTTATAACATTTTTTATAAAATTTTGTATTTTCAATACAAATCTTAACAGTTGAAATTTTACAATAAATCATACAATATCTTTACTAAGTACAAAAAAAAGACCTCCCTTATTAAATTGTAAATTCCCAGCATAAACCAAATATTTGAAATAAATTAACTTTCTCAATCTGCTCTGAAGAATTATTACTTACAGACCTGTGATTCATCACTTAGACAGCACCTGTCTGGCAGTAGGAAGTAGGCTAAAGAAACATTGTGTCCCTCCATGAAGAAATTCATGAACAGATGAGAAACAAAGTCACAGACATTTTATCAGACTGGAAAAGGTTACACAGGCTTTTGGACTCTGTTCACCACTGAATATCATCACAAACAGAGAAAACATGGAACTGTAACCAACCTAACCAGAAGTGGCCTTCCTCATCCTAGAGACAACACTGACAACTCATCCAGCAAAACAAAGCTGTAGTTGGATTCCAATTTCAGCTTCCGATTTGGGAAATGGCTAAAGGACGATTCCACCTAATTTTTTTCTACTACAAATTGATTTTTCACTAAAAATATAGGGTGTGTCTGGGAGAAAAAGCCCAAACAAAACCAGGGAGGTTCATGTTAAGCTAACTGCTAGTTATCAGAATTCAGGACAGAACTGAAGCATCTATCCTAAGATCATGACATCGAAATCTCCAAAGAGTTCTGCTAACTACCATTGTTTTGTTGTAAATGGATTTTGAAGTGATCCGTTAGGCCCTCCAACCTTAAGATGGAGGCCTGATCTGTCTTCATTTTAAGGTTGGCTGGACGCTGGCTTCTCCGGATGAGCAGTGACACAGGTTGATCTTGTGACCTGGAGGATCACAGCGGATGAAGCAAATTAACTAAGCAGGGCAAAGAAGTGCAAAGTGTAGCGCTGAAAATTAAAGCTGACACCTTAAAGCTTTAGTTTGCTTCCAGGTAAAATAACATGTAGCCTTAACATCCAAGACACCTTCCAGGTGAGGCTGAGTGACATGCAAACATATGTTGAAGAAAAAAAAAAATTAAACAGCGTAAAATGAGAGAAAATTTAATCCTGCCAGTACTTTGACAAAATTGCTAATTATTTTGATGTCAAATTAAAAACAATCCAAAACAGGAGAATGAAACAGTCAGTCATTCATATTTGTGGTCATCATAATATAAACTATTGAGTGTAGAATAAATCAGGAAGTGTTTGTTTTCTTTATGCCTGGTCTTCCAGTGGTTAGCAGGACTGTGGTCATTTTTTTCGTTGGGTGTGTGTATATGTATATATGGGTGGGTGCGTGTGTGCATGTGTGTGTGGCCTATTTGTATTGGATAGACTGTAAGGCCCTTGTGAGGACCCACTAGTCTTTATGCCAGACCCCATAAGAAGTAGTGCTGTTTTGGGTTTGACGGTTTAGGACTGAGGTGTGAATTGAGTTCGGGTTTAGTTTAGGGTAAGTGTCAGAGTTAGGCTGTAGAAAGAAATGAATGAGAAATGAAAAGAAGTCAATGAAACATTCCTGGGAAGCCAGACAAACCTACTGTGTGTGTGTATGTAGGTGTATAGATATATAATGTGTGCGCTTGTGCATTTTTGTGTGTGTTTGGATCTATAATGAACAGGTTAATAGCCAATGCCTCCATGTTGTTTCCCAAAAAATTGACTTTATAATTTTTACAATGCTTTAATTTTTTTCATATTCTTAAAAAAATCGCAAAAATATTTATAGAATTCACCTGATTTAATTTGGGCCCACAAGTTTTATGTGAAGTAAAATTTTTGCAAAACACGCATTCATTAAAAGCAAAATTAATTCAAATCGGGATGATTTCCCCAGTAAACGCTTTCTAAAATCTGGCCCAGCAGTTAAATAAAATTCACAAATCTGGAGATTTGTTTAACTTGAACTTTTAAACATTGATGTCTGTTAAACGTTTTGTGGCTCCCAAGGACTTTCAACTTGATGATTTTGGCCCATGTGCCAAAACGTTTGGACACCACTGAGTTAGCTAGATGAAGAACAACCCAAAACCACCAGATTATGTCTATCATACATTGTGAGATGCTGGAGCACCCCTAAGACTGGGCATCGTGAATATCATCATAGTGTTGACAGAGATGAATATTGAATGAATACCCAAAACAAATATTTGTTTAAATCAGTTTTATTGGCTCAATGTGGCCAAAATGGTCATTTTTCTTCTACCCCCTCTTAAGTTCCCCCCCCAAAATACCTCAATATAAATTACAAACAGAAAGCAGCACATAATAGATACATGGATTTTAAATAAGAAAAATATATTTAAAACATCAAACTTTGAAGTCAACTGGCAAAGATCAGAAACAGATACTTTACTAAAAAACAGACATTTTTCAAATATGTACAAAACAATGCCACTTATTGAAGAACTAGTCAATATGACTAAATATCAAACCCTCCAGAGGAAAAAAAAATCAGTGAAGAAGACTTTCAGTCGATTCTGACTATAGAACATATAGTATGTGTTAAGAAAGGCAGGAAAGATGAGTAATATTGATGCTAACGTAGCGTAAAGCTAGTTGACAACAGTTCACCCCGTTATCAAACTCCAGCCTCATCATGCTGAAATCTGCTGTTTATGTTTTAGATGGTTATTTGGTCCACAGCTTGTGGTTTTAAGAGTTTGCTGACTCATCATGTCACTAGTGTAAATTAGGGTGACCAGACGTCCTCTTTTTCCCGGACATGTCCTACTTTTCAGACCAAAAAAAATGTCCGGGGGGAATTTCAAAATCGTCCGGGATTTTGGTCAACTGCCTCAAAACACATTACATAGTGTTACCTCCCCCCGTTGGCGCATGTTTGTCCGCCGATTCTACCCCCCCCCCCGGCGCATGTTGCACTTTTGCTAATTACCAAACCTCAGCAAGAAGCCACATCATCCCCAGTGAGGCGTCTGAGCTTGTTGGAAACTGCGTGATGACTCCCAGCCCAGTCCACAAGCCGAGACTTGCTCACATCTACAGGATGAAACCTCATCGGGAAAACATATTAGAGAAATTTTCCACTGCACATTTGGCTTTGGCTGTAGCCTCATGTAGCAGTAAGGAATCTGTCTTTTCACACAACAGACCACAGAAAACTCTTTTCATCTGACTTTGTCCTTCTGTTTTCAGGACTGGGGCTCTGGTGTCAGGTTTCCCCCTCACAAAGAAAAAACGAGTTGGGCGCGTCTAACACAAAAACCAGCAATGAATAAAGAATGAACAGTCAAGACTCTGCTTCTTTGTCTCTTTCAACTCTTTAAGACTTGTTGATGGCGGCGGGAGCAATCATCATTATGCTTGACTTTAGAGGATAGTAGCGCCCCCTCCAGGTCTTCCAGAAGATGGCTTGCTTCCTTTGGTGTCTCTGTTTGGGAGGAGGGCTCTGGAAATATCTCCCATTTAGGTTGGAGCGACCGCAGTTGCTGAACCACCACCCACCTTCAAAAACAGAATCAGTTTGATTAACATGCTTCAGTCTTGCCAGTGTCAGTGTGACAGGACAGTGTGCCAGTACTTACCAGAGAGGTGTTTGGCACAGTTAATGTCACCTTTACGGTCATTGTCTTGGTCCCGGGTTGAGAACGGCAGAGCGAGAGCTGAGTCGGTGGTCAGGGAGCTCTCCAGCGCATCGGTGGTGCCAGGTTCCTGAATCAGGAGTGAGTAGTTGGTTTCTCTTCCACCAAGCTCAAACGGGAAGCAGACAGATGCCGAGTCATCCCCCCAGTCTGAGAATTTGATGTTGAGGGTATAGCTGCCATCTTTGGCGATGGCATGGATGTTTTCCAAGCCCAACCAGAACTCTCCTGAACAGGAACAGAAAACAAAACTTAATCCAAAACAATCCAAAGCTCACGATCCTAACATCTGTCGTTGTCATAACTTCCCACATCTTTCAATGACTTCATTCTTAGTGCCAGGAGCTAATGAAGGCCTACAGAGGAACTGAAAGGCAACCGTCCTGACCCTGCACTGACCAGCTAACACCGGATAGGGAAAGTGGATAAAACCCCCGAGTATTTACCATTCAGGCTGCCAAAGCCTTTTTCGTAAGCCTGCCACAGTTGGTCAAAGTCCACGGAGCCATCTTGGCGTCTTTGGATGACTGTCCATCCACCATCTGGGCAGAGACACGTAGAGAAGTTGATCAAACAAATGTTACATCGGCCAGGAGACAGACTTAGCACTCAGAGGAAGTTCTGCTGCGCTCACCAGCTGTCATCTCACAGAAGACGTCAAAGGGCTCAGAGTCAGTTGGCTGGATGGGGTAGACCCCGCTGGTGGTCTCTCCTCTCAGGAACAGTTCATGACAGTCTGTAGCCATTTCTGGAACAGCAGAGAGGGAGAAATCCAACATTGAGCATGCTTAAACATGGAGGGATGTTGGTGAAACGTATCTTGTGGGCTGTCTGGTATACTCTTTCTCCGGTTATGTGAAAGATTCCAACAGAATGTAAAACTGAACTGTTTGACAGGTTCAATATTGCCTTGTTGTTTAGTCTTAGGCTTATCACCTCAGAGGGTGACCTGTGCAGGATGTCTTGACCTAACACATGATCATGCTGTTAAAGTTTCTCCGAGAATGCTGACAATGCTCAACACATTTAGCTGTTGAAGGCTCCACTCCCCCTGAGAAACCACAGAAAATCGGCATAAACCGAAAGTTTTTTTTAAGTCATCTGATTTTCAGAACTTGAACAAGTCACAAAATTAGCCCTACTCCCTGTTAGAATGAATTTGATTATTTTACTCTGCCTAGCTTTTAGAAATAGGTCAGTCTGTTTCAAAGAAACCCTCAGCTGAAGGAGAGCAGAGTGTTTGCAAATAAGACTAATCGTTCCAAGTGAGCAAAGCACAGCTTATCGCACCAAGTCTGGAGATACAAACTTACACCTGATAAAGCCATTAAAAACAAGAGTGTGTCTCTGTCGTAAACATGACCTTTCTTCCAGTTCCCAAGCAGAATTCCCCTCTTTTACAGCTGCCTGGCCTTGCAAGCTATAGGGTTACACACCATTCATCCTTTACATTCCTCATCCTCCCCCTTCCCCATGTCTACGACCTGTCACACCTCTGTCACGTGCACAGTAGCTAGGTGGTGACGTAGATGTGCATGGCTGCTGCATGCATGGGGAGTGATCAGATGGTCGGGTTTGGGGGGATGGGGATGTTTCCTTAAGGGAGAAAGGCATCTAGAAACGGGAGTGGGGGAAGTCTGGAGCTGCAAGCTGTCATTTGCCTAAGGAGACAACATCTTGCCAATATTCAAGTGGCACCAGGTAGGAAAATGTAGTACATATTAATACATTCTAATAAAGGTAAATTTATTAGAGTAGAGGACCTCTGACCTCTACTCCAAAGGAACAAACTCTGGGGGCTGCTGCCTGACTGTGGGTCAGGGGGATCTCCTGAACTTTGGCACATTTCCAAAGGAAGAGACAGAGTTTTCTTTCTGTTCAGGGTGTGGGGCGTGTAGTGAGTGAGGGGGTGTGGATATAGGGGAAAGGTTGCTCGCTCATGAGGAACGTCCAAACATTTGTTTTTGAGCCTGATGCCATAAAAAGTGGGAGGAGTCATGAGTCTTCTATGCAAGGTTCACAGATAAATTTAGACAGCCTTTCTCTGTTTTCCTCCTCTTTCCTTGGCTCAGAGGGAAGTGTTATCAGTGAAAACAGAGTGTTGGAGATGGAGGCAGTCTCCCAGGCTCTGAGTAATCCACTAAAGCTGCTTGACCCTGACAGGATACTCTCTGAGACGCTGAACTTTCTCCCAGCTGGAACTCTGCCAGGAAAACTTGTCCTTTTTTCCCTCATTCACAAAGCACTGCTGATGTCAGAGTGTTACGGCATTCCTGGGATCTGTGGTGGACCTCAGATCACCTTTCACCTAGTTCACATCTAGAAACAGTTCGGAGTTCAGTTTTGACTTTACGTCAAATTTTACAGCTCTCTAATAGCTTGAATTTCAGTTTTCACTTCATTTGTGTTTTAAATGCACTTTTTTCTTATACGTCTCTGAAGACTAAGCTGAACGTCTGTTTTAGGCCCAAGGCAAGTGACTTTTTTTCACCATGTGTCTAAATCAGAGCGTTGAAAACATGCAGAGGCCTACAATTTTTAATAGATTAAAAAATTCCCATTTAAAAAAAAGATTTTATCTACTTAACAATAAATTAAACATGTAAATTTTAATGAAATGAAATCAAAAAGAAGAAATTACAAGATATAAATGTTCCACTGACAAGCTCATCCTACAAACAAAAAATTATAAAAAGAATATTTTTATATCAGATCTGTTTGCTTGAGAGAGGAATGTGTGTCGTTAATCTGACCACACAGAATGATCCCAATGGTCACACCCTGCCCACCATCAGCCCCCAGATCACCTAATATCACCATTACATTATTTATTTTAAGCAATTATATATTTTACACCTAACCTAACCATTATCATGGATGGAAATCTCAGCTTCTGCCTTGTGGATATCTAGAAACCAGCTTGGCCATTTTCAGCAGCCCCGTAGAGTCTGGATGAAGGCAGATATTCTCACAGGCTGGAGAGTTAAATGAGCTCCTCTGACTAAACTCAACATCCATTCTTTCTAGAAACTGGTTTTCCCATCTGCTCAAGTTGTCTATAAAAAAGTTAACCTGTATAAAGTTCTGTAGGAGATTTCTTTGTGTTGAAAGGGAAGTGTTGTTCTCCCCTGTCACCACATGCTTGTTCTAAATGGCTGAGCTTTTTAAGATAGCTAACTTTTTACCAAATGGCATTGGAAGTACATCTGATTGATTTAGATCTATATTAGACTGGAGTTTGAAGCTGCCTCGATAAATTGCATAGATTTGATAATACATTTCTCTTACATGACCGTGAGATGACAGAGGTGAGGTGAAATGTCGTAAAAATAATTAATCAGAACAGGAAAAAAAAATTGGAAATGCCAAAATGTTTTTAAAAAGTCAGATGATTTGTGTGACTTTATAGAATAATTCAAGATGAAAAGATTGTGTTCAGTATAATGTTAAAGGAAGCCCACCTCCCGTGTTGTGTTGATTGCGAGTCAGAAAGTCCACTTGTTGCCATTTCCTGGCTCGCGATTAGACTGACTTTAATTGTTAGTGATTTAAGCTTCTTTCTGTCCTCACCTAGCAGATGGTTCGCCACGTTTTGTTGTCAGATTTTCTTCAGCCCACTTAAGTCTGTGTGAAGGGAGGGGATTTGTTTTACTTACCGAGCGGCGAGTCGCGCTGCTCCTCTGCGTCGCTGTGCGCGGAGCCCTCGGTGCTGCCGCTGCTGCTGCTGCCCCGGGGTGAGGGCCTCAGGCCGGGCTGCTGGATCTGAACAAAACAGGAAGCCCCAAAAAACATGAACGAATTGTGCCCGGCTTTCAGAGAATGAAACCGGCCAGGCTGTGAACGCGGCTTACCTGGCTCTGCAGCGTCCTGATGCGAACGTTCTGCTTGTCCAGTTTCTCCTGCTGGAGCCTGATGCGCTCCACCAGATCATCAATACGTCTGTTCTGAGAGTCCAGCATGAGCTGAGGAAAGAAGCAGCATTAATAAGACCCAGGTGGATGGTTCTGGTTTCAAATGGAGCCCTGGTTATGCAACTGCCTTTCGCAGCCAGCTGGTTCTGAGTCAGCCCGTTTCCCCGTCAGGCTCTCCAGGGTCCCAGCAGCCAGCAGCCCCTGACTCTACCATCTGATGCTTCAGGTCTCTTTGTCTAGCAGCCTTGAAGTCTCTCTGCACGTGCTGCACGCAGCTCCCCACCCACTGCTCCCTCTGGGCTTTTTCATTCTAAAAGTGCACACTTTAATGCACACTTGAGTCTACAAGCAGGAAGCATTGAACACAAAGGAAGCCTGCTGGGTCCACCCTCCCATGACCCTACCTCACCAGACGGTCTACAGTCTCACCTGGATGCTGCGTGCATCGCTGCTGTTCCTGCTGCTGGGTCCCTGTAGCATGCCGTCCACCCTCTCCTCCAGCCGGCTCATCCTCTCGGTCATGGTCCTCCTCTCCTGCTGCATCTCCTCTACCTTCTCCCTCAGTTCAGCCGTGACATTGAGGAGCTGGCCCTCTCTGTCCTCCAGGTCTCGAGCTTGGGCCCTCAGGCTCTCCCCCTCCACCTGCTGCCTCTGGCTCTCTTTGCCCAGCTCGGCAGTGGTGCGGTTGAAGGCTTTCAGCTTGGTGAAGATGTCCCTCATCTGGCCTTTGGTTTTGTCTACGTGCTCCTTCAGGTTCTGGCCTAGCTGCAGCAGGCCGTGGGCCAGGATGTTAACGTCGTCCCTCGCCGCGTACTGCACATGCTTCTCCTTGGCAGCAGCAGAGCTTGGTGAGGCCCCCTTCCTCTCAAAGGGGAAAGCAGAGGCCATGAGCACCACCAGGCAAAGTATCAGGGCTGCAAGCGTTGTCTTCATCGCTGCTGAAGCCTCCACCCCTCAAACCAAGTCCTGCCAAGTCTTGTGGAGTTGAACTAGAGAGCTGAGGCTCCTGGATGAACAGACACAGCTCTGCTGTTTTATACTTTCCTAGCCCTGCGGTGTAAGCCGTGCTGCTGTCTGCCATTGGCCAGCTGGGCAGAGGGAGGAGTGCAGCTGCTCTCAGGTTTCTGTTCCTCCTCCATCTCCATATTAACCATTGATGTCAGAGGCTGTGTAAGGAAGAAGATGATATAAAAAAAGATCACTTCTATCAGCTGATGTCAAACCGTTGTCCTTCCCCCTGTGAGAAGAGCCGCCTCACCACAGCTTGGGATGAAATCTGTGACATTTCTGATCCCTTCATCAGTGCAGGGACTCTCTGAAACAAGCTGTTAGCCATATCAGGAGCCAGACACTGAGCCATCCAGATCAAATCCTGTTGGAGTAGATGTTGGCATAGTTAATCAAAAGCTTTACAAATGTCAGAACAAAGAGCAGATGAGCTGGAGGAGAAGCGCACATCGCAACTGAAACTGGTCAGGAATATTCCTGAGGAAGGTTTAAAACTCAAAGTGGGAGGGAACGTTGCTCTCTTAAACACAGACATTTAGAATAGCTAATCTTATCAGCGTTTTCTGCCATCTTATCGTTATTTCAAATAACACCAGCATGCTGGCAGCAGGATGAAGTTGGTTTGAAACAGTGAAGAATGAAAAACCTCCAGGGGACAGAAGCACAACTGCAGCATATTTCTACTCGGGTATAGGTAAAAAGAAGCCATGTAAGAAATTACTCAAATATATCCTGTAGGTAATGTACATATATTGAAACATTAGAAGTACTTCCAGTGACAATTTCTAGTATTTACTGGATCTTAATAATAGGGAAATAATATGAAGGGGGAATGTATTTGCGCAAAATTGTTCTGCTTTATTCTTTTAAGAACATGCTGGGTTAGAAAAGATGGCAGCATTTAGGAAAACTCAGATGAGAATCTCAAGTATTTTCTTACTGCTAATAAAAGATGCTGCAGTCAGTTTAAACTAAACTGTTTAATAGTTTTCTCTTCCTAATACAAGGTGATTTTCAGAAACCAAAAATTTTTGATGAGGCTCCTTTGTCAGATTAAAATAATCTTTTGAAACTGGACAACCAGCCATTAAGCAATCAGATATTAAACATACATTTCAATGAGGATACATGTATGTATTAACATGTTTTTAATAGGTCTGATGTAATATTCTAATTTTAAATGGTATCATTAACCGCACTTGGAAAATCATCATAGATAAGGGCTTTCAAACACCCATCTTTGTGTATTTAAATCACATAATGTGTTTCACTTTGTGATGAAGTTCCTGAAATAAACGAGACTTTTCAGTTCCAGAATGGGTTTTAACAACAAGGCTAGAAAAAGGATTTTCAGTGCTGTTTTTCTATATCGACTGAAATCTGTATTTCAGGTCAATACCAACCCCCCACACCCCAAAATAAATAAAAAATCTAAAGTTAGTCGCAAAATTCTGATTGAAAATGAAGCTTTTTTGCAGCTGGAACCAGTCTGACTGATTTTGGGCTGGAAATACTACAACAATATTAAAGTGCTCTGGATTCATACTGTGAGGGTTTTCTTATCATCCCCCTCTGATGACGTGAGGAAGGGTGCAGGGTGCCTACGTTCAGGCAGACTGTGAGAATTAGGGGAAAGTTCACAGCAGACAGAGCGACCATGCTCCAGCAAAGCCAGGCGGTGTCTGGCAGTCTCCTCCTGGCAGCCAGCGGTCCAGTCTGTGTGATCAGACCACAAAGAGAGCTGTTAACCTTCTTCTGCCTGCAGCCCAGACTAAGTGGGTGAAAGGTGAGCACTGTGGTCTGGGCTTGTACTCCAGCTGCTCCCAGACAAAGGATTTCCTCATTAAATAAATTGGTGATTTGACTTCAGTTAGCTGATTAATGTTATTATAAAACACAGGACAGATTATTTTGGCAAATACAAATGTTTTCTTGTATAGATAGTCAGTCTTTATTGCCTTCTAATAACTGTAACTGTAATCTCCACATAACCTAAATAAAAACACTCTTTTCCTTCAATAGTTTATATTCATGTGTATTCATGAATGTGTATACACATATGAATCAAACAATTAGAACATTCCCACCACTTGTGTCTGTTTGCTGCTTTGGAACATTCAGATGTGAGCATCAGAAATGACATCAGAAAAAGAATGTTGCTTCCTATCAGTCTGGTAAAGGTTATCTGTCTCTTTCTGAGCAATTAGAAATACAACAAGGAAAGGAAAACTTTGAAAAGAGATATGCAAATAAACCACTGGGTTCCAGGAAAACAAAGCCAGCTTTGTCATAAAAAACGAGACAACACAGCATCTGGTGTAACGCAATCAAGACACCTCGGCAACTCAGCTGGCTCAGAGCAGCACTTCAGCTGGTGGAGTGGTGGGGTGGTGGGGTGGTGGGGTGGTGGGGTGGTGGGGTGGTGGGGTGGTGAGGGCGTGATGATCTGGGCCCTCATGTTTACATCAGTGATTTAGACATCTCAGGTTCAACCTTGAACCAAAATGTATAAAAGAGGAAAATTATCTGTCTGCTTTTCAGGTATATACACTAACAGTGGTCGGCCTTTTCAAAAGACTAGACCGGCGTGCGCTTGTGTGTGTGAGATCTTCCTGGTAGTTGATACACAGAGCACACAGCCACACCTCACCACAGATGCTGATCCAATTTCCCAAAATGTCTTCTCCCAACTCTGTGTTTCCTGCAGGCGACCTTTCACCCAGATTCAAACACAGAACATCTGCAGCAGCAGCCTCACACTCAGTGAAGGAGTAGCGATCTGATTTTCTGGTTCCCATGGAAGCAGCACTGATCTGATCCCCTCCTGTTTTTGACTGTTTCACCTGGTTCTGGGGGAAGTCACACTTCTGACTGCTTCCACAGTACTGATTAAATAAGAGGTGAGAATGAAGGATGATAATTTTTTCTGATCCCATTTTGACATTGTAGCATCATCATTTTGAGAAGAATTTCAAAATAATGACCTGAATCAGTGTTTTAAAACATTGAAACAGCCAGATTTCATGCTCTGTGTTTCCATGAAATAATTAGGAAGAATCCAGGAGCTGCAACCTTTTTCTTCTATTTAGCTGAAAGTGAAGGCAGCTCATTTCTCTAACTGGATGACGACAAACCAGAGTCACAGTTTACTGGACACACCAAACTAAACAGTTCATGAAAAAACTATTTGTGCCTTCTGAACCTTGTCACATTGTGTCACTTTGCTACCACAAATGTGAGGTGTAAAATGATAAGTGATTTATCTGAAAAGTGTGGCAGGTTTTTTTATTCAGTCTGCTTTACTCTGAGATCTGCAAATAAATTTAGCCAATTGCCTTTAGAAGACATAGAGTAAAAGACAATCTCTTGAGATAACAACCAGTAGTAATTCACTTCAGAAATCTGGCTTTATGGAGAAAGCCATTGTTGTGAAAAAGGAAGAAATCTGGGCTAATGTAGGAAGACATGGTTATGGCAGCATCATACTGAAGATGTTTTCCTCCCCAGATGCATGTTAGCGACAGATGGATGGAGGCAAATTTAGAGCTACCTGTTACAGGCTGCAAAAGACTTAAAGAGGGGCATTATGTTAAACCGACTTCTTGACATCAAGACAAATTTGTTATATGAAAAACAGTTCATATTTGTCTAATTAAGATGTAACAGAAATTGAGAGGATGATAAAATCCCATTCGTCACTTACTCTATCTTGACTTTACACAAGTACCATTTACCATGTACCATTTTAACACAAGTTAGGACAGTATTACTGTAAGATCAGTATAAGCTAACACATCCTTTCTATTAACTTTACCAAAAGGAAAATGGCTAGTCTGGTCTTAAAGGGGATATCATGGAAAATCAACATTTTTCATCTTTATAAGCTATAACACTATCCCCTCATCAAAAACTTACCTACCGTGTTGCTTTGATTATTTCATGCACGTTACAGGAATCCTTGACTCTCCCGTGTCAAGGGAGAGTCAAGGATTCCTGGTGCCTAAATGCTTACTCACACAAAGTTCTGCCTATTTCCACAAAGCACCTCCTCAGAGCTGCAGTCTCCAGCCTCACAGAGTAGCCCTTCCCCACTCTGCTCCTTCAGACTAGTGGCAGCAGCAATAAGCAAACACCTGGTGGAACTGCACATCTGTGAGTGTTGGACTAGGTCTCAGTCTGACGCTCTAAGGACTGTTGAAAATAGCATCATGGAGGGGAGTTGTTGTGATGACGCTGAAGGGCATGTCAGAAAGAGATAAGGGATTCTTAAAGAGACAGAAGCCCAATTTCAAGGCATCAGATGTTGTCTATGATGTTACTATTTTCATAACAACTGAAGGTAGCATCAAAGGATTTTAATTTTTCATAATGTCCTAGTCAAATTCCTGACCTAAATCCAATTGAGAATCAGTGGAAAGACTCAGTAATTGAAGCTTTTCACTCAGTCGCTCTGAAATGAAGTTGGCTGTTTTTCACAACAAATGTAACAAGCAAAAATAAAAAGTGTTCTGATCCATACACACTCTTACATAGTCCACTTCCATCTCTACAGCAGGCAGCAGCATCCACCAGAGGTACACAGCTAGGGCTGCCACCTAGTGGTCAGTTAGGATAGCCTCAGCACTGACCTGAGCTCATGTATTGATGAGCTCAGATCATTGATGAGATGTATTGATGTCATCAGCTGAAGCCTGCATAGCTCTTGAGGTAAAGTGATTGTGTGATGTTGTTAGCCTCCGGGTAACCATGGAGATGAGCTGTGACTCAGCTGGCTGCTGGTTTAGCTGGTCATGCGCAGAACAAGTCTGAGGCAGAGAGAGCAAGCCGAGGCACGAGCTTCCATCTCTTCTTCCGTTTTAACACTTTGCTCAAACTGATAAGGTTACAAAAAACACAACTAATTATGACATAAGTCTGGTTATGTAACAAAGTTATTACTGCCTGTGTGTTACAAAGCCTTCTGCATGCAGCTGACAATAGACAGGATTCTAAATCGTGGATAAGTTCCTATTTTCCCCCCAGACCTTTCATCAGCACTTGCACATGCTCAGTCATGTGCTGCAAAACACAAATAAATGTAACCACATCCCATTCAGTGGCTGTTTGTGTCTCTGGGATTTTTCAGCTATCAGCAGCATGCAGAACAGCAGCACTGCAGGCCTGTAAGAACATAGCGGCCCTGCATGTCTGATGACTGCACAGAGAACAAACCGCTGCTGCTTTGTGCCCAGAAATCCAGAGTTACACAACTGCTGTAAAACAACACAGTGCTGGCTTCTTGAGTTAGCTGGTTATGCAAGCTGCAGGGATAGCGACGGCGCTATGGAAAAGCATCCAGCAGCATATCTCAGCTCTGCTAATTTAATTGGATCTTTTCTGTGGTTTCCGTGGTGGACGGAAACATTCTGGTTTATTTAAAAAGTTGAAACTTGTTTGTAAGTATTTTTTTCTTCCTGCAATATCAGAGTTTGTTGAGTTTTGCCACATTTTTAACCTCAAGGACTTTCTATAAACTGGCTACTTCTGAGATTTCAAACTGAAGTTCATTCCTCTTCTTTTGTCTTTGGGGTAAACTAGTTTCTGCAAGTTTTTCCCTCCCAGTCTTTAAATTTTTCTCCGGAACCAGTAAAAATCCTATGTAGTAAATTTAGAAGCATAATTTGTCTAACCTCGAAAACATTTGTCCCAGTCCTTTCAGGGAGAACAAAACAGATAATTTCTCCACACAGCACCAGTTTTGAGCAGAAATACTTTCTTTCACTTATAAATTGAGTTAGAAGTTTTGTTATTAACAAAAAAGAACTTTAATCCCACATCTGGTTCACTTCCAACATATTTTCTCATTTCTTTTTGGATCAGGAATAATCTGTAAAACTCTGTTCTGTAAATCTTTGCAGAACCATTAGGTCAGCTTTCATGGTAAACTCCTCACTACTGTCTGTGCACTTTTGTGTAAGAATGCCATTTAATTGTTAAATAATTTGTGAAGTTTTAGGAACTCTGATGTGTTTGGATGCCGATCCAGCCTTATCTGGTGGTTTGTTCCTCTCTGTGTGTGTGACATTTTATGTGTGTGTGATGTGTGTGACTGTTCATTCATCACATGCTTTTCATTTGCAATGAGTGTATTAGGTCTGGTCATGGGCACTTGAGGTTAGCTGAATTAAGACAAACAAATTATGGGACTTTTGAAGACTACATCAAATTAATCAGTTTTGGTTTTATAGACAGAGAGGAGAGGCAAAAGCAAATTATGTGGATTAGCATAGCTGCTAACAACTACAATAATAGTTGTTAGCAAGCGAGGGAGTCATCCAGTACATGTTACTGGTTCATGCTAACAGCCCAGATACTGAGCTATTAGCATGTTAGCATGTCATGATAGCAATGAGGCTGTCATACAGCAACAGTCTTCAGTCAGAGGCCTCTTCTGACACATTGCATGACTGACTGCTATTAGAGATCCTTCCTGCCCTTAACATCTATATCAACATCAACTATATGAAGATAGTTGGATGATGAGATAAGACAATATTTAATTTATGCCTTTAGAAATAAATTCAGTTTTTTTTATATTTGAACTGAACTGAACTGTTAAACTGTGGTACAGTGCAGAATGTGTGATGCTGTGGGCCTGTGACTGTTTCAAAGGTTGTTAGAGTCAGTTTCATCATAGGAAAGAAAAGAAGGAAGAAATGTAGCAATTTCAGAGAACATTCCAGCAAAGATTTTTGTGAAGTACTTCTCAAAATGGGAAACTTCCTTTAACACTGTTCCCATGACAGCAGGGGAACAAAAACCCTGCTGTGACATACATTATAGACAGGAAAACCAGAAAATAACCCAGATAAAAAATCTGGAAAAGATTAACAAAGACTCCCACGCCAAACTCAGAAGCTCTAAATAAATCAAATACATATTTCTATTATCTGGGGGATGAAAACAAACAAGGCAGCTGTGGGTTCCAGATGAGTTCTCCAGATGATCTAACCACCGAGCCAGAGGAGCTGTCTCTTTAAGATCCCCCAGAGTGGCAGAACTGTGAAGTTCCCACATATTTAACCTGATTTACATCAACTAATCTGCATCATTTAAAACGCTCAAGAATCCACTTCAGATTTAGATTAAGGTCAGGACTTCAGCTCAGTGGGCTGAAGTTTCTCAGCACAATGTGGCTGATTCATTACTCAGTTATTTTTATTAAACAGAAGGGAAGAAAACAGCAGGTGGAAGACACTCTGACTAAGGACTGGTCCTGCTCCGGGACGGATGTAGATGTTGGCAGACTGCTACAGCGCTGAGCAGCTGCAAGTGGAGAATGTGAGAGGAAAGCCGGTCTTCCAGAAACCCCACTAAGATGAGTGAACAGAAGAGTTCTGGAAGAACATTTTGTTACAGAACGCTTTCATTACAGCGGGTGTCTTGACCTAAAACTATTCTTCAGAGGAGCTGCTGGCTGTGAAACGCTGATGTCTCAGCAAAAAGGATGCTCTTATGTCTAGAGAGACAGTGTGCCATCAATATGTTTGGAAAGTCCTCAGCAGTTAGAAAGCGCTGAGTTACGTACCGACCGCACCCAGTTCTGATGAAATGGAAAAAAAATTGGAGATGTTGAACTCCACACGCCTACCCAGAGTTCTGCAGCTAGAACTCCTTCACAGTCCTAACATTTCACAAAGCAAAACGAAACAGATCAACTGTAGCTTACCAACGCCCTAAAGCTACAGTAAGACAGAAGCTCAAATAAATCCAAAGACGGTGAATAGTTGATTCCTACAGTTTTCATATCATGTGAACAGGATGTACGTGCTGCTGGTCAAATGCCCAGATTGAGGTCTGAGTCCATCATTCTACAGTGAAAGATATTTGATATGAATGGAAAACACATGTGAAAGTTTGCAACCTTCCCAGGAGTCAATGTCCCAACGTGTTCACCCTTAAGTCTGCACTGCTCTGAGAGCTGACCCCGAAATCCCAGAGCTCCGTCAGGCTCTACAAGCCTCACTGGGCCTGTTAAAATGAACGCTCAGGAGAGAAGAATAGCAATAATAATAATAATAAAAAAAACTCAACAAGCATGGTTTGTTTTAAAGGTCTGACAACAGAAGCGTAGGTCCCAGAACACAGATGAGGCACAAAGTAGAGAGGCTCACTCTTAATTAGTGCAGTGTACAACAGAGAAAACTAAAGCCAGTCTTAGAACACAAACAGCTCCTCCCAGCTGTAGAGCACAGTAGTGTAGGTGTCATGATTTGGGCTTATTTTGTAGGTTTTATCTGTTACTAAATATTCTACTCAACAGGGTTATAGAAAACCTTGTTAAGAATTTTCATTCTTAAAGTTTAACTAACATCTCTATGAAAGCATAACCCCACTCCCAGACAAATATCGAAAAACTAAACCAAAGTGGGCGGAGGAGCATGGAGGAGGAAAAACACTGCGGAGAACATAAGATTTTGTCACTATTTGTAATGAGTCTTCCTTAACCCTCTAACATTTCTCTAACAAGTGACCGGCAACAAATCTATCAATTTTTTTCTGTGTTATTACAGATTTTTATAGCGACAACACTTGAAAGCATAGTTCTCTCTGCAGTGGCTGAGCGAGCAGCCATTGCTGCTTTAGCTCCTCTCATTTCCTGAGCTCTGCAGTCCGAGGAGTGGAGACTCATTCCAGTCGGTCCACAAACCAAAGGAATCAAACATGTGCACAGCTGAAGAATCGCTATTGATCAACGATCGCCATCAGAGGGCAGATCTGAGTGAGATGGTTTTAAACCCGAATTGCAACCTTGACTCAGATATTGACCAAACTCTACCTCTTGCCTCTTACTCTAAACTTTGCTGAATTAAATAAATGTGTACACACATGTAAAAATTTCCACAGAAATGTAAAGACAGCACCCTAAAAGAACTACTTTAAAAATTTGTGTACAAAAAAGTTGATTTGCCTTGTATATTATTTAAGACCTGAATCAGTTTGATTAGTGTAGCTGCCATACGTAAGACAATCACATATAAACAAGTATGACAGCCAAAGGTAACGCTGTTTCTGCACCAAATGTCACACTGTATTCTTGATCCCAGCCCATCTGCTTGGTCCTCTCATTAACACTCTGTGACCTCTAATTCCCTCTCTGAGCCGCTGTAATCTCAAATCCGTATGCCTAATTGAATTTAGGCTTTGGACAGCAGCAGTAGAACAGGACTGCCATGGAGGCAGCAGGCTGTTTTGGACCTCTGACTAACAAACAACTCTATAATTAATCTGTCATCAACAGTCATGTTAGCTTAAATTTTCTGATTGTGTTTTGTTTAATTCAATTTGTTCTATCTCTATTGAAATGATCTTTTTTCTTTCTGTCTGAGTTGATTTCAGAGCACACACTTATACTGTAAAAAATAAATTACTGTGAGGACTGATTAGTGAAGGGATGCAAACCAAGACATAAACCATCTGTCAGTGCATTGACAATGGTTGATAAGATGTCTTGGAATTATTTAAACACTTACTTACTTACTTGTGCATATTTGATTTAAATGTGTGAAAAGCAGGTACTAACGTTATTTAGTGCCACTAACCAAACTGATGTTCTGAACAGAAACAGAAAAATGTTTCCACCTGCAACCAGTCAGCTGGACGGAGCGGCCGGGATCTTCCTCTGACAAAAGAAAAAGCATGTTTGAATTAAAAGAACTTTTTCTCAAAAGTTTCAAATTATTCTACACTGTGTAGGTATTAGGAGTATCTAAGCCTCCTAATAGGCTTAAATACTGTTAGGAGTATTTAATAGTATACTTCATGTTTATCCAGGCTGGATAAACATATCCAGCCTGGATAAACATGAAGGTTTAATGGATTTTAATATGGATAATATTAATTTTATCCATATATTAATATAGAGCTGGGTAATGAGGGAGGGTCTACTTTCTACACCAAGAGGTGCATAATAATTAGGCAGCTTCTTTCTTTTTGGATAAATGGACCAAACAGAGATTTAAGTTACTCTGAAAAGTCAGAAATGACCAAATGTCTCACAGCGATGCATAATTCTTCCTATTGCTGAGATATCAGAGCATGATGCAGAATTGTCAAACTTTATGCTACAAATAGTCAACAGAGTCGCAAGAAACATGTTGAGAAAAAAAACATGTTTTACTTCCTGCTTTTGGATAAAGTGGAAGACAATCTAGCTAGATGGAAATCTCCTATTTTTCAAAATATTCTTCTTTAGACACTACTGTATTTTGAATTCTAATCTAATTAATTGTATAGTAATGTTGCTTTTTGTTACAGTAAGACTTAAATGTTACAAGAATTTTTCTAGCTTCAATAGAATGTGTTAGAAATTAGATTTGTTTTTCATCCCCTGTCCTTGCGGGGGCTTCTCCAGTGGTTGTTGGGTGAGAGGTCAGGGTCACCCTGGGAGGGTCACCTGTCCATCACAGGACAACACACAGACACACAACCATACACACACTTACTCACTCCTATGGAAAATCTAAAGAGACCACTGAACCCAATAGTCAGCTGACTGTGCAGCCAATTCACCATGACCTTGTCTGTCTCAGTGAATCCTAGGTGTGTGTTTTAGATTCTGTGTGTGTCTTCTAATTCCTACCTCAACAACCTGCCAAGAATCTAGCCCCGGGTTTCACCAGCCAGTCTCATTTTCAGACTGTGCACCTGTTGTTGTGAGAGGAGAAACAAGTTCCACTCTTGGCAGGGGATGGGCGCTGGAAAAATAAATCCATGGCTTGTTTTTCTGGCCTTCGCACAATGCAGTCTCCCTCCTTTGCACTTTAGCTTACATTAAAGCAAACGAAGACCACTGTGCCTGATCTTTATCTGTTCCAGAGATTAATTAACTCCAGAATGTGCTGCACATCAGGTTTTTTTCCATTCACTTTTACCAGCTGTTGTTGCTCTAAAATGTGAAAATGTGATGAATTCTCTTGCAATAGGGCCAATGTCATCTTGTGTAGTTGATGATAGAACATAACGGTAGTCTGCCAAGAGACAGAGTTTACTAGAGTTTAGTAACCAGATGTGTTGAGAAGAAGGATGGGGTGGAGGAATGAATTACTGACCATGAGAAAAAAGATGGAATGAGGACAGAAAAAGACGGACAGGAAATGACTCCTAGTTACCTCTGGGCTGATTGTCTTTTTTTTAAATGTCTTCTGGGCCCGTTTTATAAAATCAGAGGGCCACCATCCAAATCTTTGGGCTCAGAGTTCATAAATCAGAGGATCTGCAGCCTCCCTTCTATGCACCCTGCTGCGCACCCTGGGACAGACAAAGGTCCAGCTCTGCTTGCTCTACATGTATTATTTCACAAATCCATCTTACATTAATAGAAAATCTTATAAAATGACGCACCACTGACTTTTAGTCATCATTTTGTCAAATGGTGGAATTTTAAATGCAGCCTAAATTAGATCTTGTAGTTCTTAATTAGCAAAATCAAGTAGAGAGAAAGGAAAAGTGTTTATTTGAAAATATTTGACATTTCAGATATTCTGAAATCTAAAACACTAAATACACCAACTCTTTCTCTTACTGTTGGACAATAAACTACAGATAAAAGAACCTATTAATATGCAAAATGAAAAAAAACTGACTTTTGCTCTCACTTTGTTTTCTTTTCATTTAAGTCAGAAGTTTATATGCACTTAAGTTCACACACACACACGCCCACACACACACACGCCCACACACACACACGCACACACACACACCCACACACGTTAGTTTATGTTTAAAGAACTGGAGGAAATTTTAAATGAAGCTAGCTTTGTAAAGTGACCATATAATCATGACAAATTATGATTTTTTAGGAAGTTTCATTTGGAGCTTGTTAGAGTCAGAAAATCTTCCATCTACAGAACTTTTTCACTGACAATTCTTTGACATTGACCTACTGTAAGTAAATCATTTCTGAAGCAGGACAGGTAACAGGCTGAGTATGGATCACTACTCATGTGCTTCTAGCTTTTGTATTTATAATTTTTCATATTTCTCATTTAAAGCAGCAATATATTGCCGTTTCAGTAGTGAATAACCTTATGCAAAATGATACTTTGCTACATTTCTTTTGTCTACAACAGTAAAATAATTTCAATGATTCAACCTATGTTATTCAGGAAGAAGACAGCCTAGATTAACATTTTCATTAATTTCATAGTAACGTCATATATGAGTAAATGCCTGACCTGAAGTTGAAAACCTTTGGAAGATGTTGGCTGAAGCAGCAGCATCATTATCCACACCTAGAGAATCACTGTACTAACAGGGGCTGAAACAACAAAGAGTGATCTGAAATCTGATCAAACTAAAACTGACATATTTGATTATAATGACAGTCGTTACAATTAAAATAAACACAGAATATTGTAAGCCTGGGAACATCACTCAACTCTAAAACATAGGCAGGCAGCATCATGCTGAGGGGTGTTTGTTGCAGAAGGGAGTGGTGCACTTCACAAAATACACGAAGTCATGAAGAAAGAGCATTATGTAATAAAAAAATACTAAATAAAAATACTGGTTGACCTAACCTTTAAATCCACAAATAAGATATTATGAAGAAGATGAGAGACACTAGACCCAACGATGCAGATGACCTGGAGGTAGCTGTCAAAACCACCTGGGCTTTGCTCAGGACTGATAGGCAGATGGAAACATCAACCTTCCTAAAGATTATAAACTCTGACATTGAAGATGATCTGTTTATCAAAGCTTCTGCTCAAAGTTAGAAAATGAGACATTCACCAACATCACCACTTCTCTGGACATGTTTCAGACCAACTGTCTGTGCTGTTGTCCCTTCAGACTCCAAGGTTTTTACTTGCTGCACCTCCATTTCAATGTTTTCTCTATGCTTTTCTTCCACAGTGCTGCAGAATGTCAGAGCAAAGCCAGAGACAGACAGACAAACAGGCAGGCAGGCAGGCGGACAGACAGACAGGCAGACAGAAAGCAGGCAGGCAGGTAGACAGACAGACAAGCAGACAGGCAGATGTCCGCCGCTGGTGTTTTCTCCACACTGAGTTCGTCCTTGTAGACAGACTTAGAGTGGCCTTGGCTGGATCTGTCTCTGCTCTCCAGATCTGTGTGTTACAGAGTGGGAACCCGGTGCTGAGCTGGTAAACACACACCACCGACTGCTCTGAATGCATGTGTGTGTGTGAGCTGTTTGTGGCTCAGACAGATGATGACCAGGTTTTTGAAGCTGAAGGAGACCTTGGTGACACTGATCTGTTTTCATGTGCACCAGCTGTAAAGTCCTCTGAATAATTTTTTTTTAACCTCACTCTTGTTTTTGTAGTTTTTAAATAAACCACCTAGTTTGTCCTAAAAGGAAAATGAATCCAGACAACAAAGAGGCTTTAGATGAGCTGTGTCATTGTACATGCCTTCATCTTAAAGCTAAACACCATTTATTCAGATTTGTTGTGTTTTTCTGACTTTATAAAACGATGAAAGGAATGTTGGTTGTCCATCACCTGTGCTCCTAATTCACATTTCTGAGTGCAGCCAGCCTGTGCCAGCATGTTTGTACTCTTGAACCTGAATGCTGAAAAGTCTCCAGGAGTTAACTTGTAGTCTGGTGTCAGTTTTCCTCTCTGGTTGCTCAGTCTGGTTGCAGCCACAGGAATCCTGGAAAGCTGCACAGGCCTTAAAAGGCTACTTGTAAAAGTGTGCAGCAGCAACTGAATGGTTTATATATAGAGGAAAACGTTGTGCAAACACAAACATGTGTTGTTTTGTACAAGATGTAATACAGGAATAGAAAACCAACAGACACAGCAGCAGCTCCACCTAGATTTTTTTTCTAGGTGGGGGTGAAGGGTGGCACACTAAAATTTCAACTAACTACACTGCAAAACAAATATGCTCATTAATAATAATAAATTATTGAATAATAGACATTTTGAACATTGCATTCTTAGAATGAACAGTAGGTCAAAACTTTAATAACAAAACTGTTAAATGTGATGTTGCATCTGTAAGAAGACAACAGACGTTGTGTATTGCCTTCTGAAAATCCAAATGAAATCTTTAACCTTAAATGATTTAAATTAGAAATCAAAACCAGAAAGATGTAAAAGAAATTGGTAAAACTACCATCTGAATGCTGAAATAATATTTTAATATCCAGATGCTATTTTCTCCTTGAGTCTCTAAATGTTAATATGAAATGATCTCTTAATTTGCTTTAAGAGGTCATTTCCCAAACTTTAGGAGGCCTAATGTAAATGGTCTAAACTGAAAGAGAGCAGGTTAGGCTTCTTTTTGAAAGATGATGCAGACTCTGGTCATCTGCAGAAATAATCAGAGGCAATAACGACAAATGCGTGAATGAGTGTGATATTGTGTGTTACCGGACACAGTAAAAGGCTCTCTTTATTCTTTTATTTAAAAAAAATAAAGTCAGCAGTCGTTTCAGAGATAGTCGAGAATCTAAGTGGAGCTGGTGGACCACTTTGTATCGTGGTGTGGAAACAATCACCTCATCTTAAATGTGAACAAAACAAAGGAGATGATTGCAGATTTTGAGATAGTTGGGTTAAACACTGCTTCATCATGGTAGATAAAGTGGAGGTGGTAGAGGAATATCAATTCTTCGATGGTCAAAATGCTGCAGATTTTCTGAGTGTGTTTTTGGGTGTCATCACTTCTGCCGTCATTTGTTGGAGCAGCAGCATCAGAACCAGAGGACATAAAAAGGCTCAGCAACCTGATAAAGAAGGCTGGTTCTGTTCTGATTTTGTTCTGGGGACGACTGTGGAAGCCCTGGAGACAATAGTGCAATGAGAGATTCCTCAAAAGCAAGACATTAGATAACCCTGAACATCTTCTGTCATACAAATGTTTGCAGTCAGAGGCCTCAGACTGCTACAAGAGATCCTGAAGCTGTCAGCATCTGCAACTATGAAGAAACTTGAACCAAGTTATATTAGTTGTCCTACTTGGATTAAGAAAGTGTTTAACAGACAAATGGTTAAAATGTAAATTCCTGATCAATAGTTTGCATCCGTCTCTGAAATTCACCTTAGCACCGTAAAGCAGTTTGGTAACATGGGAAACTAAAGTGGACAAAAATCAGACCTCAGTATTTAATGCCCAATTCTAATCATAAAATTGTGACCACAATTTATTAAATACTCTAAAGCTGCAATAATCAGAACAGAACCAGCCTTTTATAGAAAATATTTGTTGAAGCCGTCACCATGTCATGACAGTATGAAATGAAACAAATATATGAAAAAAATTAACCTGTCTTCTCCCGGTGGTAATTAGAAACAACCAATCAGAGCCCAGAGGTGGGTCTGAGCTCCGTCAGATCTTGCTGTGATTGCTCAGGCTGGTTAGCGCAGCCACTGAGGATAGCAGATAGACTTTTCCTGTAATGTTTATGTTGATTGTTTTTGGTGAGAAGCAGTTTATTTCGTCAGATGGCAAAAATAGCAGAGGTGTGGATAAAATGTATTTTTTTATTAGCTTGCCTCATGGTGAGTTTTACTAAATGTACAAAACATATTCTTTATGAAAGTTACAAACTGCATCTTTAATATAAATTAGCACCAAATAGAGGAACTGTCATGTCTGACTTAAATATAATTTTATATTGGATTCACTTGAATAAAAAACAAAAACAAACAAAGAAAAACCAAGGCTTTCCACAATACATTTTTTCAATTTGTTTTTACTCTAAAATTTAAACCTGAACTTAAAAGGGCATCGCTTTTGGAACATTAGAATAAAACTATTTGCAGTGGAAGAGTTGTGCTGCCCCCTGCTGGAAAAACACTGCATGTTACAATATCGCAGATCTCAGGAAACAACCTGAAGACACAGTAGAACTGAAAGACTGGCTACTTTCCACTTGTGACTAGCTGCTGAGAGTATTAAAGCTGTGCTGCCAACAGGGAGGCAGACGGTAGAGCCGTTAATGCCAAGTATTTTCCTGGAGATAATTTGAACTAAAACGTTTGTGTTTTCAAACAATCAGTTCGTTCATCTTTGTAAAGTTACTACAGCTGCAGTATCTAGAACACACGTAAAATTCCTCCTGTACTCTCAGTCATGTTTAATGTGGGAATGTTCTTCATCAGATGTGCTTTAGTTACTGTTTATTTACAATATCACTGGACAAAACATAATCATCACTTATCTTTGGTATGATGGTCAAACTTAAAATTTATTAGATTGATTTATTATAAAAGAAAGTTAAAAACCACAAAAGTGGAGATGTACTGTGGTGGCGCAGGGGATAAGCACAACCCACATGAGGAGGCCTTTGTCTGGCCGTCGCAGGTTCGATTCCCAGCCTGGTGACCTTTGTCGCATGTCTTCCCTCATCTCTCATTACCCACTTTCCTGTCAATTAAAGGACACTAGAGCCAATAAAACCTTTTTTTTAAAAAACACAAGAGTCAAACGTTTGTGAATACCCAAATTTATTTCAAAACATTTGAACGTGTTTTGAAATTGTGAGCATGAGCTGTAGTCCGAGTGAGTGGAGCTGGAGCCACCGGATGTTCCACAGCTTCATATTCCACTGTGAAAACAAGAACAATTCAGTCAAATCATCTGGCAACAGACGAAAAAAAAAAAGTAATGATGCCTTTATTCATTAAGACATCTGAATTGAAACAGATAAACCCAAACTCAGATGATTCTGAAATGTTGGTTCCAGCTGTTTGGTCTCACCTATCGCAGCCTCCTGGCTTCTCTCTCAGACTCCAGAAGTGTCAGCACGTCTCCTTCTCTGACGGGGCCCTTCACGTTCCTGATGATGGAGCGGTTGCTGTCGTCCATGAACTCGACTCGGACCTGGAGGAAAAAACAACCTGCATGAGAAACTGGAACTTCTCATCTTCATTTTGTTTCAACATTTTTGGTCTCTGAGTGAAGTTAAAGCTTACTGGCAACAAGAACCAACTGGACTTCTGACAAAACTAAATCAGCAAGACTTCACTAATGTTTCATCCATAACCATGAGCCAGACTATATTGGAGAAGTGTAGTTTTGAAAGTAGAACTGGCATAAAGCAAAGGTACGTTATGAAGGACAAGAAGAGCACCAGCAGAGGGCAGGAAGCAAACGATGTTAGCCCATCTCCCAGCAGGAAGTGGCTCTAAGCCACCAGATTTACCTCTGAAACTTTGGACCATTTCTGAGGATATAAAAATGTTACTTGTTTGTTGGTTTTTAACCAAAAAACAACAACAAAAAAAAACACCATCTTAAAATCTGCTAAAAAGAAATAAAAGCAAGCCACAAAAATCTCTATTTTAAAAGCATAATTTCACCGTCAGTTTGAAACAGAAGAGTTTGCTGAGTGATTTGAAGCAATCAGGTGTCCACAGATCTAAAGGCATAACCAATTTTTTAAAGTTTTTATAGCATTGCAACGCCCCAGACTGTACGCCGTCCTTGGATCCAGTCACGACAAATGACAATCATGTAAACTTCACCTTAGTAAGCATTTCTGATGTACATAACATGAAATCAGGATATTCTATTACTTCACCCGAGGACATTTACTATGGTGGCTGAAGATATTTTACAATTAGAAAATAAATATTCAAAAGTCACTGTAAGTTCTCAAAATATCACTTGGAGTGGCAAAGGAGTGAAATTCCCCAACACTGGTGGAGAACAGAGATGAAAAAGTCATGGTCAATTTGTTAAATTATAGTTGTGTCACACACATTCTTAGCTATTAAATTATTTTAAAATAAAAAAGGCCAGAGCCTCACATGATGTTAGCATAGTTTTAGCAGCAGATGCATCTTTACTATGAATGATCTCATGTTCACGAACGAAAGGTTCTTACTGCATGTACTGAGGGAATTAAAATCTTAATTTGCATTTTTAATCAACTACTAGTATTGTATTAAAAAAGGCTTAAGTAGTTAATGAAAAATATTTTGTCTGAGTACTTGTCAGAGTAATCAATAAAATACTCGATTACTAAAATAATCATTAGCTGCAACCTTATTGATTGTGGTGCTTTTTAAATTTGGACCAAACAACTTGGTAAATATTGGGACTGCTTGACATTAAATACTGTAGCTTAACAGTAATGGTGAATAGGAGTACTATAATTTTCTTCACCTTACTCTTTTTCCATAATTATGATGAACACAACACACCAAAAATCTCATCATTTTGGATCTATATTCAATATCGGTTTTGGTTATAAATCTCAGAGGAAGTCCATCCAAGTGGCCACATTTGTCTGTAAATATGAATTTAAGGCATGGGACCTAATGTATAAGAGCTTTTATGCAAGCTGTCTTTACTGCTCTGACATTGCACTTTAAATATGACATCATCTACAATGTGGTACAATCTAAAGATATATTAAATTGAGAAGTAATCAAAATACCATTAAGTTACATTTTGCTTTAAGATATCTGAAATAACTTTCATTAAAGAAGACTACAATTAGGAAATATGAAGCTACAAGTCTGTGCTCTGAGAGCAAAAATATCAATAATTCTTCCATGAATTAAAAACAAGGTCAATACAGTCAGACCATTTTCAAACAGAAACATAAGCACTACATATCAAAGACTGTAAATATTAAATGGCAGAATGGAAATGACAAGACCCTATATTAAATATCAAAAGGACCATTTTTATTGCTATATTAAATCCTACTTCTGTCATCTTTCTCAGTCTAGTTACAGGTAGAAAATAAAGCACGGGAAGGTTAAAATACGTGGGTATAAACTTAAGAGTGAAAGACAAAAAATCCTCTAACACAATTTCTATTCATTTCTATTTCTGAAATAAATGATGGGATGACGGAAAAGCTAAGGGGAATGACTAGGTAGTCTTCTTTACAGTCAGGATAATGCCAAGATGCTAATCGGTGGAGAACAATGCTAACATACCTGTGTACACTGGCCCTGAGAACCGGTTCTTCCGAGGACCTTTGTGACCTAGAAAATAAAACATAGGGGAACATGAATAAAACAGTTTCATATTTATGACCGAGAACACGAACATAATGTGGAAACATCAGCTCGCAGATAACAAACTGTAGCACGGACAGGCCTCCATGATGGAAGCGCGACATTAGGACAGTTTATTTCCATTTAACTAAAAAAAAACTTTACTAAGCCACAAAATACTGTTACCAACTGAGTCAGAATGTATTCGTAAAAACGTAAGTCCCAACAAACGACATTTCTACAATAATCTGATGGGTTTTCTTACTCTAGCAAGCTTAATCGGCTGCACGCGGCTGGCGTCCATGTTGTCAGGTTTTACCAGAAAGGAAGTCACGTGGTGCGAGGAGAGCATATATCCACACTGGGACTTCGAAGTTAAACTCTTCTTGATTATTGTTTTTAGATTTAATGAGAACGTTATTCATAACATTAAAATAAATATGAATGCATGCAAATTTCTATCGAAAAGACAAATTCTAAGTGTATATTTTAAAATTAGTATTTGACTTTTCAACTTCCGTTTCCGGTACCGGAAAGACTTTGTGTTACCGTAAAAAAAAGTAACATAAGCATGACTTTTTATTTCTTTGGGGAAAAATATTTTCCTGCATTCTTTGGGAGCTTAGTGGTCACAAATTACACATCAATCATCAAATCGGATCCTGACACCTCCCGGAACCAGATTTGGGTTTGTTGCCTCAGGGCAACATTGTGCTTCCAGGGTCAAGAACACCAAGGTTTTCTACAGTGATTATGAGAAGTGAAATACAAATCAAACAAAAACTAAATTAATACATAAAAAAATAAATAAATAAAAAATCAAACATGGTTCCAACTCACCAAATATAAAACAACTAATGTTTATTAATGAATGCTACATTTAAGGAAATTACTAAAACGAGCATTTGTGTGTTTGTACATGTGTATGTTTGGCAGAGTTAGAATCACTAAGGATGATCAGTCTTTTCCCTATTATATGTAAAACATCAGGAAGGAATTGCTTGCTGATGTGAAGAAGAGTGTGTATCACATTTCTGGTACTTGATTATTGTCATACCTGTGAATCACCATCTGTTTATCTGATTATCTATCGGTTGTAGCAACCAGATTCACACCAGTGACTATAGTTAGGGCTGGAAGTTCTTTTTTTTTTTAAGAGTTTCTGATTTTATTTTTTGGTAGAATTTGAGCCAAGCAAAGGACAACATTTCCACCAGCTCCCTTATCTGGTAGATCTGGTGGTTGCATGACTCGTCCTGTGTAGAATTTCAAGTTGTATGGAACACCGTCTGCACCAGCCATATGAAGTACCTTGCAACCCCATATTTTTGGTTTTAGCAGGTATTGCTTCAGTCTTTGCCTGCCTTGGAATAGGGCCATTCCCTCAATGATGACCAGCTTATGACCTTTGGGACTGAAGTTAGTTTTGAGGATAAACAAACAATGAAATAATGGTTGTACAGTGGATCCTCATGTTTTCAACAGACATAACCCCAACTTATGAACCATGCACCTTTTGTCCATGAAATGATCTTCCATCCATTTCCTGTTGCTGTTAGTCATTAATAAAGTTAAAAAAATAGCTTTATAATTATTTTGTAATCAACTGCATATCAAAGCACTACAATAACTTTGTCTGAACAAAAGGGTGCCAACTGCGCGATGTTTCCCTGAGGCAACAAACAAAAAAACACAGTTTTAGCATATCAATTATAAAAATAATTGTCTTGAAATGATCTACAATGCTTCTTTATATACTCACAGACATGCAAATATTTTTAGTTAGAGTTACCCAAAATTTAAACATGAAGAAAAGTGATCTATAACTTTCAAGTCGGAGGCAAGGTGTAGCATGCGACTCTCCTTCATAAAAAGGACTGCTCCTCTTCCAAGTAAAAGGTCACATGAACCTCAATACCTCTTTTATTTGGACAAAAATATATCTGGTGGTACTTTAGATAACCTCTCCCCCGAAAAAATAAAATAAACATAAATTAAAATTAACATATTAGTTATGGGAAATATTGTTCAAAAGAAAAAAATAGTTTTGGGCTTTGTGTTTATTCATATGTTTTAGGAAATCTACATGTAAATAGAATTTATTTGCAAAGTGTATAAAATTATTTGGACATTTATTGTGTCTTTATAACATCAATATGGAGTTTCTCTTTTCTGTGTTTTAAGTATATTCAAAAAGTTATACGATTTCTACAAAAGAAAAATTGGTGACTATGTTACCGACCAATCATGTCTGTAACCTCTAAATGTTTTTAACAGTTGCACAAAGAAAATAACAGGTGATCAGTTGTTTTAAAATAATTTTTACAAAATGTGCAGGTATTGTTCCTTTTATTAAACCATTTGCAAAACAATTTTTAATTTATTTTTTTGCTGGATAGACCTAAAAGTCATTAATTATTTTACAATACAGCAGGCTGCACAGTGGCACAGTTGGTAGCACTGTTGCCTTGCAGCAAGAAGGTCCTGGGTTTGATTCCCGGCCCGCGGTCTTTCTGCATTGAGTTTGGATGTTCTCCCTGTGCATGTGTGGGTTCTCTACAGGTACTCCGGCTTCCTTCCACAGTCCAAAAGCATGACTGTCAGGTTAATTGGTTTCTCTAAATTCTCCCTAGGTGTGAATGTGTGTGTGAATGGTTGTTTGTCCATGTTGGTTGTTTCTGTGTTGCCCTGCGGCAGACTGGCGACCTGTTCAGGGTGACCCCGCCTCTCGCCTGGAACGTAGCTGGAGATAGGCATCAGCAACCCTCCCGACCCCATTACGGGACAAGGGTGAACAGAAAATGGATGGATGGAGCTTTACAATACAATTGTATTTATAAAGGGCTTTAAAACAACAGCATTGTTGTATGCTAAAATAAATAAAACAAAATAACCATTAAGAGATTAAAGAAAACACCTCAGGGTGAGTCAAGAGTTAAAGGAAAAAAAAAAAGATTTAAGAAAAGATTTAAAATGAAGAAGTGAATTGGCCTCTCTGATTTTCAAAGGTAACTCAGTCCAAAGTTTAGGATCAGCAACTGAAAACTCTCGATCATCTCCTGATTGACTTAGGAACAATCAGCAACAACGGATCTGCTAATGTAAGAGAGTGTGTGGGAACGTGCAACTGCAGCAAATCATTCAGGTACTCAGGGGCAAGACCATGAAAACATTTAAAAGCAAATAAAACAAGTTTAAAATTAATCTGTAAACAAACTGGGAGACAATGAAGCAATTTTAATACAGGAATGGTGTGCTCGTGCTTTCTTGTATCAGTAGTGAGTGACATCTCGCTTGGTAATCTAAGTGAGATGTGATGGAAGTATGGAGTAAAATCTCAAAGTGATGTAACAGAAAAGGCTTAACTCCAGCCAGTTGACGCAATTGAGAAAAGCTGGGCTTGATTACCGTACTAAATTGGACTGTGTAGTGAGTACAAAATCATTGTCAGCCTAACATGAAGGTTCGTTGCAGTCTGAGTAAGATGCTCCATTTAAAGGACACAGATATAGATGAGCATTAGAACTGTTGTTAGATGTAAACCTTGTTTTTTGCTCACCGAAATGTAAAAAATTCAAAGACATCCATGCTTTGACATCTGCAATGCAATGAAGGAATTTGCTCGGAGAAAAAGTGGAAATTCACACCAGGTTTCCGAAGAATAGATCCTTCTTGATAATGATGATTTTGAGGTGCAATCATTTGCTTGTGTGATTCTCAGGGAGAATGTACCAACATGGGAATGTTGGTACATCCTTATGTTGGAAATGAGAATGAATTTCCAACATGAGTCCCAAACACACAGCCAACTGCTAATTGATTTTAGAAAAACAAAGTAAAATAGCTAGAATGGGCATGTCAAAGGCTTCACATGTATCCAACAGAAAATGAAAAGAACTGAAGAGCAGTGTAACACTCTTTTATTTATATGTATAAATAAAAGAGTGTTTATTTATGTATGTATAAGTGAGTCATTTAAAGTTATTTTCTTCATATTGACTTTAAAGCATACATTCGATATGATATTATCAGTTTAGCAAAATGATAAAATTGTACGACTATAGTTCGTTTCTGTGGCATTAGCATGTACAGTACGTAGCCTTGTCAGCAATACTGTCATTACATCACTCTTTCCGCCTTCTTGCTCTCTGAGAATTCAAAGCCCTAAATCACAGTACTAATCCCAGTGAACAGTATTTTTAACGTGCTCTGGGACAGAGAGAACATCAATAGGATTACAGAATCAGAGAAGGCACTGAATCCTTAACATATGCTGCTGATTTTCATGCTCTCTGACTCAAAAGATTGGTATCTCTTTCGTCAGCTGTATTTCACCCACAGGCAGGATGATTTTGAGGTGCAATCTTTTGCTTGTGTGATTGTCATGGAATTTTCTTGCTGTTTTTCATCAACTTGATCCTAACTTGGCACAAAACCTTCAGCTGGTTGTACTGCTAAGGAGCGGGCACAATGGCAGCCATAAAGCCCAAGCTGA
This sequence comes from Gambusia affinis, assembly GCF_019740435.1. NCBI lineage: Eukaryota > Metazoa > Chordata > Actinopteri > Cyprinodontiformes > Poeciliidae > Gambusia > Gambusia affinis. Next base: position 1,917,930 of record NC_057879.1, read on the forward strand.
AGGCGCTGAAAAAGCGTCGCTCTAGTCTTTTTGCCAGTGTGAAGCGGGATCTGAGCTTTTCACAGAGCACAGAAGAAGAAGAATATATATTTCCCTTTTCACAGGACAGCTCAGTAAAACCATGGACTTCGATGGACAACCTCGACAGTCCGGATGGGAAAAAAATAAAGGCGGAAGATTTGCCCAACCCCAGAAGATCAAACATGGTCAACCTAAATATAGGTGGAAAAATATTCCACATCCCAAAGCACTTGGCACTCCGATATCCAAGGACCAGGATCGGAACCCTTGCCCTGTGTGGTGATCCAGTGAAGCGGCTCACTCTCTGTGATGATTATAATGTTGTGAGCAATGAGTTATTCTTTGATAGGGACCCTATGTTTTTCCATTACATATTTCACTTCTACTGCAGCAATGTCCTCTGGGTGATGGACAGCCTCTGTCCTGTCAACTTTGAGGAAGAGCTGTCATTCTGGGGGCTGAAACTGAAAGACACTCCAAGGTATTCTTCATGTATTTTGTATTCAAAATCTTTATCGTTAGCTGTTGTGTGTATTTTAAGGAGAGCTAAGGAAGGTACTCTTGTGAAAATGTTTTTCGCAGGTGCTGTCGGATATTGTTTGAGGAGAAGGTAGATGACATCAGAGACGAACTGAAGGTTAACCAGGAGCTGGTTGATGAGATTAAACCTCACCAGGATGATGAATGCTACAAGACCATGTTTCTGGGAGGTTTGCGAAAGATTCTCTGGGATTTGATGGAGAATCCATACTCATCCCTACCAGCCAAAGCCTTTGCTGTGTTTTCCAGTCTTTTTGTTCTCATCTCCATTGTGGCCATGACAATGAACACTGTACAGGAACTTAGGGAATACAAAGTTGCAGGCAAAACCTTCATGGAATGGGTGGAGATTGCTTCCATCCTCTTCTTCACTCTAGAATACTTTTTACGTCTAGTCACCACTTCCAACATCAAACATTTTTTGAGGAGTGCCCTCAATTTTGTTGATGTGGTCGCTGTCATGCCCTACTTTGTCCAGATAATCGTTGAGACATTTGTTATAGATGCAGAAGATGCTAGTGCAAAAGAAGATCTGAAAGCCATGTCGCGAGTCAGTAAGATCAGCAAGGTGCTCAAAGTGGTCAAGCTGATGCGAATCTTTCGTATCCTTAAACTCGCTCGTCACTCCACTGGCATGAGGGCCTTCGGCTTCACCATCCGCCAGTGCTCTGAGCAGGTATGAACTCAAGGTTAAGAAGCACAAACGTACATAGTCATCATTGGAAGTTTTTATTTGTGTAGAATTCAATAAAAATAAAAAACTGGAATGACACTCAATTCGAAAAAGGGAAAAACACAACACATCACCTATCAGATTGTAAAAATATACATTAGAAACAGATCTGCAGTAGGAGCAGGCAGCTGGTAATGTGTTTCTCATTAAATCGCAGGTATGCTGTCTGTTTCTCTTCATCGCCATGGGCATCTTCACCTTCTCTGCTCTCATGCATTCTGTTGAGGCGGATCAGCCTGGGACTCCATTCAGCAGCATACCAGATGCCTGGTGGTGGGCCGCAGTGAGTCAAGCCTAAACATTAATCTTTTTACAACAACCTCTTGGTTATCAATCAATCAATCAATCAATCAATCAATCAATCAATCAATCAATCAATCAATCAATCAATCAATCAATCAATCAATCAATCAATCAATCAATCAATCAATCAATCAATCAATCAATCAATCAATCGATCGATCGATCGATCGATCGATCGATCGATCGATCAATCAATCAATCAATCAATCAATCAATCAATCAATCAATCAATCAATCAATCAATCAATCAAATTTTATTTGTATGGCACATTTCAGCAACAGGGCATTTCAAAGTGCACAAAAACACAAAGTCATGCAACATAGAATGAAAAATTTAATCATCACCATCATTAAATTCTTAATTTGTTGTGTTTCAAAAGCACTTCCAAACAGGTGGGTTTTTAGTTTAGATAAACTCAGTGTTTCAGCTGTTTTTCAATAATTAAAAAGTTTGTTACAGATTTCCCCTTATTATTAAAAGGGAAAAACCTTTTGAGTTCAATTTGATTTATTTATATAGCAGTAGTTCTCAAAAGAATGTAACACACCAACACCAAATTTCTATCTGCTTGTTACCAAAACAATTTATGTAAAAATAATTTGTTCCAGTGCCATTAAATTCACTAAAGACAAATTCATATAATATGAAAAGCAGTTCATTGTTGTTTAATTATAATATAACAGAAATTGAGTTAATGATAAAATCCCATTTATCACTTATTGTATCTTGAGCAAGGACAAAGTTACTATACACAAAAACATCTTCCTTTGTAAGAGAGGGAGCTAAAACTGCAAACTTAGTTACTTGGCTGTGCATTACACAGCTAGAAAATACACAATACCGCTTCTTTAAAAAGTAGAAGGGATGTACAGGAGAGAAACTTGATAAGTAACAGACCTGCCTCCTTTCCTTTAGATGTGCTTAACTATCAGTAAACCTACAGCTTGAGATTTAAGTGCTCTGATGGGAACACATAGGACCATGAGCTTGTCAAGATCAGCATATAGTAAAACGATATCATTTCACTGTTAGGTTCTTGAGGAGTAATTACATCCCAAAGTGAAGGGAGCTAACAACCTTGTGAGACCTCACTGTTTCAATTGATTTTAGCCAAACTCAAACTGAAAATGTTCCCACCAGTTGGGTACAGCACTTTTATTAAGGATTTTTTCATTCCCACTGAGCAGAGACCAACAATATGATTTTGCAGTAAGTTTAAAATTATTGTAGACTTTAAAATATATCATCTATTCACAGAGCCATAATTACTCTTTCAATGGACTTAAATAAAATCACAAAAATGAAATGTTTTAGGGAAGTTCAGTGTTTGCCTTTTTAAAAACTGTATTAGCTTTCTGGGTTTGAAATTCCTTGTTCCCCCTCTTCTCCCATTCAAAGACAGGGGGATTTATTTAACTGTTATTCATGTGTCTGAAGCCTGAAGTATGGGTTTAATATTTTTATTGGTAGCATGAAGCTGTAGGTAGTAGTGCTACATCAGATTTATTTAGTTCTACTCAGTCTTAGCTACCCTAACAAAGGACAGAAACTAAAAACCAAACAGATCTAATGGAATGATGGAAAGAGTTTTTGGAAGGTAAAACTTGGGTGGGGACAAAAGGTAAAAAGTACTTGTGGGTATCTGAAAGCTGACACTGCTTTCTCCTTCCTGTAGGTGAGCATCTCTACTGTTGGTTATGGAGATGTCGTCCCAGTCTCCTACCTTGGCCGCTGCGTGGCATTTGCCTGCATCTCTTTTGGCATCATTCTTAATGGAATGCCCATTTCCATTCTTTTCAACAAGTTCTCTGACTACTATGCCAAACTGAAGGAGCAGGAATATTCATTTTCCAACACAGAGCGCACATTCCAGCTCCGGAGAAGGCTGCGGCGTAAATTCGACCGCTGCTTCGAACCGCCACCTGAAGATTCAGATGATGAAATTCACTATCGCCCCAGTGGAAGACATACTGACTTTGACTACGACTTTGAGGATTGAGACTTTGCCACCTAATTGTATCATCTCTAACCCAAAATGGCCTTATCACCCATGGGTCTGGAGAATATAAAGACCCCATCTGCCTGGATTGCTGAGCCTATGGAGCTGATCTGATTAATCTAAGGAGAGGACACGGAAGCAGCAGTACACAGAGATAAGCAGTAAGCTGTGGCAATTGGTCCCGCTAAACGCTTTGGGTGACAGATCATTCTTCTGTCAGGTGGACTGGGTTCCTCCTTTGGACAGCCTGTTATCTACTTCCAAGGATAGCTCTGTCTGCAACTAATGCTGACTAAACTCAAATAGATGTCAAGGATTTCAAGTTCCAATATTACAAAATGAATAAAGCAGCGTTAAATTATACTGTTGAATTTTTTATTGAAAGTATTTTTCATGAACTGTGCTTTTCTATCCTTTAGTATAGAAAAGCAGAGACAGCTTATCCTGTCTCTGCAAGAGAAAATGTTTTTTAAACCTTTTCAAAACCTTTGGCAAATACGACATAAAAATTAGCCTCCTTACTAATTTCTTCTGCACTTTAATGTTTCAGATCGCCAAACAAATTTTTGTATGTAAATTAACCTCAGTGAATGGAAAAAAACTATTTTAAATAATATTTTTACTCATTAGGAGAAAAAAAAAACATGAAATAGGCTTGGACATCTTGAAAGGCAACACATCGTACTATGATCTAAAGAAACAGAGCAGAAACAAACATATTGACATATAGAAAGAGTTACACAGCAACTTTTTTAGGATTTGAGACGCCAGGACACCACAGTAAGAACATTTTTTTCAAATGGAGGAAAGCTGAAACAATAGTGAACCTTTTCAGTAATAACAGGCCTACCAAAAGAACTAAAAGACTCCAATAACTCATCAAGGACGTCACAGTAGAACCCAGAAAGACTAACTTGAGGTCAATGTTCACAATTCCACAGTAAGAAGAAAACTGGGCAGCAAAAGCATCCACAGTGAAGTGCCAAGGCCAATCCACTGCTGACCAAAGCAACTCACAGGCCAGTCTCTCACTCACCAAAAAACATACAACCCAAGACTTTTCAGAAGATATTGTGTGGACAGACGATACAAAAGTGGAATTTTCTAGAAGGCATGCATGGAATCACATGTAAAATTAAGACTGCATTTCTGAAAAAGAGTATCATGTCTACAGCTAAGCACAGAGATGTTGGTGAGATGGTCTGAGGCTGTGTCACTGCTTCAGGACCTGGATGACCTACTGTATTTAAAGGAACCATAAATTCTGCTTTTCAGAGGAAATTCAACACGATAAGGATCCAAAGTAAGCTGCAGGTTCACCTTTGAATAGAAACCAACAACATTCAGGTTTACGTCTAGATGTAAGTCCAACTGAGACCCCATAGCAGAACTTTAAACAGGCCATTTGTGCTCCATATGGAGGTTTTTGCTGCCAGTGGTGGCACCACCATCTGCAGGCTTAAGAAAGCTTTTTTCCTCTTACGAAATTAAATCAACAGTTGATAACTGATCTTTGTCTGATGTTAAATTTAGTTTGGTGCTCTGAAACATTTAACTGTGGCAAAAAACAAAAACAGAGGAAATCAATGAGGAGACTGATACTTCTCCAGGGTACTGTATCAGCCATCATGATAACATCTTCTAATTTCTGGTTTAAAACTTTCCAATCTAAGAAAGAAAATCACACAAACTGATCAGTTGGCAGCCTGTCTCTATCCCACACCACCATGCACCTCCCCATGCCTCACATTATTAGTAAAAATTGAGCTCCTGTCAGATGACCTTCTAAGCACGTTGCTTAGGTTACTTAAGTTGAAGGGAAAGATGGAGTGAAGGGGCGTGTCAGTGGAGAGAAGAGGCCAAGGGTTTAATTTTGTTGTCAAGGATTAGCCGGATTAGCTCCTGCATTGGCTGGCTGACTAAAAGTCAATCATGTTCTGTTCTATTTCTGTAACAGAATAATCTGATCAGGTGCATACAGTCAGGTCCTGTTTAAGTACTTACAGGACACTTTGGAGGATAAAGCTTTCGTTCTGACATAGACCAGACTCCTAAAATGCAAACATATGGCCACTGGTATTTATTACTGTAATTACACAGCAATCTTTGTTTAGTTCCTCCAGCTTTCTGGATGCTTTACTTCTTAGGTGTAGAGAAGCAAAAGAATGGACCAGAGACCATCTCCAGGTGGCTTTTTATGAGTTGACACCATTTTCCAGATATTCATTAGACAAAAAAAAAAAAGCATAACAATGGAATCCTGTTTCATTTCAGAAGTTTATGTATGCTGCAGGAGAAGAGGGAGTGGGGGGTGTCCAGTTTTAAGAACTACATTAAAAAAATTCAAAATATCTTAGAATCTCCTTAAAAATATATATTTTTATAGATTATTGCTTAAGTGTTTTTGGGTTGATCAGATTTTCAAGGAACTTCTTATAAGCAATTTATGAGTTTCCCTGGGGAAGAAATATAATGTGACACAGAAGCCACTAACCCCAGCTAGATGCCATGTTTGTCTTGGCATCACACACAAAGAGCAGGTTGGTTGGGGAGGACTGACCTGGTTGCTAATCTTCTCCCTAGCAACCATTAGAAAACATCTACAATCAGATGAGTTGAGAGGTTAGAAGGATCTACCACTGTTCTGTCTGATACACTGAAAAAAATAACTCTTTGGATGAACACAAAAAAAATATGGAAAGGTTTTTCACCTGATTACTTTGCTTTATTTCAGCACCATGTAATTCTGTTACTCCTATTTAAAATGTGTTAGGTCATCTTAATTTATTATGATTATTCCAATGTAAAGCAATTGTGATGGCTCAACTTATGTCATTATGGTTATTCTATGGGTGATTCTAAATCAAACGTGTTGGCTGAACTTAATATATTATGGTTATTCTAATTTAAATAAAATGTGTTGGCTCAATTTAATTTATTAAGGTTGATTCAACTCATTTACTGTAGTTAGATCCAATGTAATTTAAAAGAGCCAGCCCAACTAATTTGCAACGCTTTGGACCAAATAATTTACTTGACTAAGATTAACGGCAATTTAGTTGAAACCAACTTTTTTTTCCGAAGAGTTTTTGCAGCGTTAGTGGCTCATATTTTTTTTTGAGACAGTAGGCAGACAGGATGAAAACATGCAGCAAAGGTTGCTGGGACTCGAACCAGTGACGTCCACATCGAGGACTAAGGCCTCCAAACGTGCAGTGTGCTAAAACCCTGTCCCACCACAGCACGCTGGAGAAACCAACTCATGCTACAGTGATACCTTCACACTACTTATTAAGTTGATCCAACTCATGAAAATTAGGTTAGCTCAACAAACATGCTTCATGCTGAACTTGAATACTCTGTAACAGTGCATTTAAGAACTGCACTGTTATAGTGCAGTTCTTCCCCTGCAGAAAAAAACAAATATCTATAGTTTAATGTGTTACTAAAACCGCTTTGAAGTTTTCCCAGGTGCAAAACAGTTATCTCGCGTGATCTTCCATAATCTCTCGTGATCCCCTGATCTCGCTAGACCCTCTTTGGAGGGAATTGAATCTGACTAAATTGAATCACGTTATCTCAACCTGAATACGTTATTCAAGTTGAGACAAAAACGATTGTCTCGCGTGAACTCGCATGATATCCCGTGATCTCATTCGGCTTCAGCACGAGATCAGTTTAACTATAATAAAATCATGTTATCTCAACATGATTAAATTTCATAAATGTGAAGTTGTTGAATTTCTTGTTTATCCAACATGATTGTATCACATTTTTGTTTGAAACATGAACTTATTTAGTTAAAAGTACATGATATTCTTTTGTTAATGTGATAACCCCCTAAGTTAATTTTTTTTAGTGTAGATTATCTGTGACACTATGGGACTTATTCTGTCCTGAGGATTCTGGGAACCCGTTAGACTGTGTGAACTCAGATTCTAAATAAAAAATGTGATGAAATCTTAAAGTTAACTAGATATTAGTTATAATTGGGTCATTCAGCTGGATATGGTCCAAAAACATGTGGAAAAAAAAACTTGGATTGATTCTCCTGACAAAAAATTACTCTTCTACCTTGACCAGCTCAGTGTCCAAATCTCTCAAAGTTTTACATTTTAAATTTTTTTATATAATGTGCCTCAAGATGACAAGTGTTGTGGACTGGCGCTACAAAAAAAAAAAAAATCAAATTGAATTGAAACAGAATCTACGTGCTACAGAAAATTTGAGGGTTGAGCAGAGAAGAAGAAAGCAGCAAAGAGGATTTCAGACTGTGGGTGACTTGGAGAGAGACGGATCAGAGTTTCCTCCCTCCCTATGTTTTCCAAGCTCCTGAAATGTCAATGCTGTCTGACTGGCAAAAGGGTTTGTGCAAATGATTAGTAGGTTAGTAGGGTTACAAATAACTGGTTGTATAAAACAAAACAACAACCAAAAAACAACAAAACAAAGCAAATGAATAACTTAATATTTCTTAAAATAATGTACTTCAAGTAAAGCATTTTTAATAATAAGCAAAAGTGACCAATGTTGGCTGTGAACATATAAACTAATTTATTTTATTTCATTTTCTTAATGATTCATTGTTTGCTTGTTTTTATTGGTCTATATCCATGACTGTAGTTCACAGGAGAGAAAAAAAAAATCTATTTTCTCTATTTAACCACTGCAGAATTGAATATGTTTCTGTTTTATAACATTTCTTCATGAGCAAAATTTTGTCTTGAAGAAAAAAATGTGCAGTAGCGTCACAAGATCAGCTGAGAGGAGAAATACCAGGAGTTTTATAATGCTGCCACCACCAATAAAAACTCAGAAGTCCTGACAAACCTTGGCTGGTTTTCATGACCCAGACAGACCCAAAGGGACAGGAATAAACTAAGTCACTGGAAATCTCACAGACCTAAGCCTTTGACCTTGGAAGTGTGTTATGTGAATTAACAACAGCTGAGTCATCTGACAGTCCCGTTAGTAACCGTACTGGTTCAGAGTCATGCTTGTGGCAGCATGAACTCATCTTGCAGCTCTGCAGTCTTCAGACTGACTGAATCATCTTGTGCAGCCGCTTTTAAATCATACCACCATACACCACAAGAAAAAGTTAATTATCTGCATGAAGCTGTTCAGCTGGCTCTGTAGATATTGATTAAGAACTGTTTATTGCCTCAAAATGAAAATGAGGTTAACAAAAACTTCTTATTAATAAACATGAAACAAGTTTTGAGGGACACTATGCAACCATTCTAACTACACATAGTTTGATTTGTTGCAGCAGACAGAAAAGTTCAGTGGTCATTACTAGGACTTGAAGTGAAGAAGATTAAATATTAGATGAAGAACAGTGCATATTATTTTAGTTGATTATTTAAAAAATTCTTTCTGTCTGTCTTTTTGTTTATTATTTATTTTCATATGAACCTTTATATAATGTAAATTGAGAGTAATCAAGGCTCATCTTGATTATGAAATTCTAAAAGTTGACGTTTTAAGAACCAACTTGACATTTACAGCAGATTACATTGAATGGGTTTTGGTAATGGGATATGTGGGCACAGTTCCGCCAATGCGCTGATAGCTGAACAGGTTTTTCGTTTAGACATTTAGCACTCTTGCTAACTTTGAAAATGTTTAGCTTCCTCAAATTAACATTCACGGATAAACTCTAAACCACTTTTTCACTTCACTGTTTTGTACATTTTTAGTTGAATAAAGTTCAACATTTGTGTTGAAGTTTTGGTTATTAACTGTTAAGGTTCTTCAAGCAGTCAGAAACAGTTGAACACAGTTTGGGATTTTTTATTCTTGTACTTTCAGTTCTGAGAAAACCAAAATTCTTCTGAAATATATTATTTATTATTATATTATTATGCAATGGACTGGCAACCTGGAGGTAGACACCAGCTCCCCCTGGTGACTTTATAAGGATAAGCGTATTAGATAAAGGATGGACTTTGTAAAGAGTTGATGTGTTTTGCAGAATGCTCCTCGTCCTGGAATGTGTATTTTGTTTTGGAACAGGAGGCTCACGCAGAAGCACCACCAAAAGCACTCCAGGGTTTGTTGTTGGACATTATCTTTACTTCAGCTTCAAAATGTACGCATAGGTACATTTCACAAGTTAATGTGCCACTATTTGCTTTTCCCCCTGTGCTGTCACATGAAGCAGATATCACTATTAGGATTTTCCAAGTGGAGCACGGCCTGAGGTGACCGAGCTGCGTCAGTATCCTTGACATCATCTTTCCTAGTTCCTCTCTCCTCCAATTAGCTGCCATCCTTCGGGATGTCTTAAGATACTGGGCAAACACATCTCTCATTAAGCCAATATAAATCACTTTTATGATATTTACACTTAGCTTTTGTAGCATTTGTGGTGGAGCATTATGAAATCAGGTTTTTATCTTTATGTCAGTTTCAGCCTTGAGTTTTGGACTTATTTGTGGCTCAGAACATCCATTTCCCTCAGCAAGGCCGAACACATCTTTTGAAGAAAACCTGCCAGACTAAGCATTTTTTTTTTAAGCGCAGCCATGAGTGACACACACTAACTATAAAAGCCCCTACAGGTTCCTTGAATAGGTCAGAAATCTGCCAGCCTCACTCATCATAACTTCAACAAGTCATTTCCCTCTGCTGACCAACCATCTACACGTCACACCATGGCTGCTGCAAGGTGGCTGCTGGGTCTGCTGGTGGTGCTGCTGGCTGCGGCGCGGCTGGCTCAGGCACAGGACAGGATTAAGATGTGCGGGCGAGAGCTGATCCGTCTGGCCGTCTCGTCCTGTGGGAACTCTCGGCTGAGGAGAAGCATCCTGGACCCAGAACTGAGCCAACAGCAGCTCACCACTGGCTGTAAGTTTTCTCTGTCTAAGAGTTTGATCTCATGTTGGGATCACAATTTCTTCTGGTTTTCTCTTTAAATATTTGATCTCTTACTTCTGCATAGGGGACCAGGATGCCTCCACTGAGGAGAACCAGGCTTCAGAGACACTCCAAATCCCCTCCTCCTCTTTGGCACCTCATTGGGACCCCCTGACCTTTCGAATCAGACGATCTGCTGGAAAAATATCTGACATTTGCTGTGAGAAAGGATGCAGCATGAAAGAGCTGATTCAGTTTTGCTAAGAACAGCTCTCCCACTTGTCCGACAGCTGAAGAGATATTTTTTTGGTCTGTGAAATCCTGTGAAACCTCTGCCAAGTAACCCAATTTCTGAGAAATCTAGTCTGATAATTCTACATGTTTCATATGAAGCAAGAAAAGTGTCAAATCAGTTACTGTAGGATGAATTGTTCTGTGTGCAACAGGAAGTAAAAAACCAAAGTAAACACTGGCTTTATGGAGTCAAATCAGATGCTATTTATTTGTATTAGAATAATTTATTTCAATGCAATCAGTGCAGCTGATGCGCACTGCAATAAACCTCTGATGATTACAAAGTCATGCCTGGGATGTTTTTCTGCACCCAATCAATCAGAACAAGGTCAAAAAGATGAAGAAAATGTTTCATGATAAAGAAGGTGTCATCCAATCATAATCAGTGTTGGATCTGTTTTCTCTTGCTGTCATGGAAAAAATGACATCAGAAGACACCTCTGTAGGGGCAAAAACAAACAGTCTCAATTAATACCTTCCCAGTTTTAAATGAGAAGATTTGTTTTTGTGTATTACATTATCATGGCAGTTTCAGAGAGGTGGCTGATGTGGGTCAACACTATTCAGTAAATTAGAATATGAATTCTGATCAGCCTAGTTTGTTAGATTAAAAAAAACGAACTTCTTTTGAAAATAAGGTTTTTATTATCATAGATTTTTTTCATTTGCCAATTTTTCTATCTTAAAATGATGTTTTTTTTCTGTCTGGTGTAATAAGAGTCTTAAATATTACACTCACATTTCAGCTTAAATTTATTAAAGCAGAAAAATCATCATAATAAACAGAAATAAGGCTTTATGTCAGAAAATGTTGAAGTCAGCCAGGCTGGTGCAAAATGCTGCTCCCGTCTGCTAACAGGAATATTTGAGAGAGAACATTTCTTCTGTCCTGGATTCCGTGTATTTTAGAGTTTATTTTAAGGTTATTTTGTTTGCTTTGAAGATTTTAAATAGACTTGCCTCGCCTTATTTAACAGAACTTCTTCTGGGTCACTAGGGTCCGTTGACCAGTTGCTCTCGGTCATTCCCAGTTGTAAGTGGAAGCTTCTCTGTTTGTTACTTTGAGCTATGGAACGCTCTGCCTTTGCACATCCGACAGACCGCTCACTGTCCATGTTTAAAACTTGTCGGAAAACTTATTTTCACTCATTGACTGTCAACCAACTGAGACTTGATTTTACTTCATCTGTATTGGTATTGATTCTATTTGTTTAACTGTAATGTTTTGTTGTGTTTAATTCATTAATTCATTAAAAGTTTAAATATGCAGCATTTGGCAGAACTGTACGACTTGGGTCAAACGTTTTGGCTGCTCTTTGGATAATAGCAGAACCTTCACACATTTGAAAATTGTACCCATTGATGAGCCAAAGTTGTGGACAGATCTTTTATAATGAGGATAAGAACCTACAGAGTAAGAACTTCTTGGTGCAGTGCCACCACAGGTAGGGAGGGGAACAGGTTTCTCAAAGGGTTTTGGAAGTTTGACAGAGCAAATTGTTGCAACTTCGGGCCTCAGTTGAACCGAGTCTACTGGACTATCAAGAGTGAAAAAACCCTAAAAGTTGCAGGACACCAGGGGACTGGAGTTGGAGACCCCTGTGCCAGTCTAGAGGGGCTTCCCCAGGGCAGTATACCTACAAGAAGCACCACAGTCTATGGATACGGTTTATTGTGTGAAACCTCCTGTTCCCAGGCTGACATTTCTCACCAGAGCCCGTTTATGCCACAGTCTGAAATATGAGGCTTTCTAGGGTTTGATTCCTGCCTTTGGGATCTTTGCTGCATGTCTCTAATCATTCCCTGTCTGCTTTTTGTAAATAATAACAAATGGCAGCACATAATTTTACAAAAATAAAGTGTAAAACCATAAAACACAGAATTCATAAAGAAGTTGACCTTGCGTATGTAGAAGGATTCCTTAAACTAACATTCTTATGTTGAGTTTGCACGTAAATATGCTACAAAATCCAAATGAGACACAGTGTGGGTCCAAATTACAGCACTCTGTTCTCCCTGATCCAGCAACATCAAAATGATGTGACTGGCCACACAGGCCATTCAGCTCAGTAATGACAGAAATAATCTGTGTAACCCAGCCAGCTCCACACACCCAGCAGTGTGTAATTCTCTCAGTGGATAATCAAATGTGGTGCTGATTATCTGCAGCACTAAATGGCTCTTAATAGCTAATAAGATCAGCCTACAGCCTCTGATTGGTTTATTTGTTTTTAATTGGGGAAGGGTGTGTTGCATTTTACATGCAATTAGTCTTCATCTAATTGGTTTTATTGTCTGTGCTGTCTCACAGAGGACAAATCCATATTTCTGATTTAATTTTTGCTGGATCATTTACAGCATGGAGGTTTCTTGGCTCTCCCACAACCAGAAATGTTGATATTAATATTTGTAAGACAAATGCAAACAAATGAACTGAGTAGAACTAATAACCTCCAACATCTATTATCCAAAAGAGAAATACAGAGGGGAAAGTTTGAGAACCTCAAAGCAGTTTTCTGGCTTCAAGCACAAATATTAATCTTTGACTGTTGTGAGTAAGACTGGGCAGAAGGTTTTTGTCTTGATGCCAGTCGGAGCTGAAATGATCCTGCATCCTGCAGATGATGATGAACAGATGGTTTAACCATGTCAAATCCAGTTTTATGAAGATGTTATGTATAAATGTTTACTGAGATAGATGGCAGTCCAGTTATAAGTATTTCTCCTGGGGAATTGTCTTATTCCATAAACTTCTCATCACTGATATTTCATTTTAAATTGAGGTTTTTTCTTTTTTTTACTTGTTTGTAACTTTGAGTGAGATTTCTGTCTCCTTCCAGAAGTATTAATATCTCTGCACTGTTAAGGAACAGACTTCTCTGAAATGTAAATGAAAAAAGTAGGGAAAAATCTATTTACTATTCTTAATATCTATCAAATGCAATGAGCAGCTATTCAAAATTTATTTGCGGTGTCAATGTCGAGTCAGAAGAAAATCGATAGACGAAGAGAAAAACAGAACCATCAAACAAGCGGTGCCTCAGTTGAACTCTAATTTTGGGGCCTGATCAGCTTTGGATGTGAGTTCACTATCTCTGTTCTTTAAAGGTTAAGCAAGTTCCACCCAAAACCAACAATCCCTGCAGCCAAGAGAAGGAGCAGAGACCTGAAGGAACCCACTGCAGAAACTGAAACCTTCGAGTGTGTATTCTGGCAACGAGACCTGCTAGACTTTTCAGTAACTCTTCAGTTCTTCTGTTTTTCTTTTCCAAACCTTTCCTAAGATTTTGAACAGATGGCAACAACTTCAAATCATGCACAAGAAACGAGGCTTGTTTGGTAGATTAAAATTACCTTTTGAACATAACTATAAAAGAAATGTAGAATTCATTTAGCCCATGTTTCTGTATGAAAAATGTCATTTGTAGGTCTGATTTAATATCCTCATCATAGTTTAAAGAAGTAAAGGATTAAAAACTTCAGTCTGTGTGGAATTAATCTTAATTAATAATATTTCCACTAAATTGAGTAACTGAAGTAAATGAACTTTTCAGTTACTGAATCAGTCTGTACAAACAGAGGCTTTAAAAAGTATTCACCCTTGGATGTTTTACTCTTTTACAAATCAATAATCAATATTTGGCTTTTTTGAAAAAACAAACAAACAAACAAACAAACAAAAAAATGAAACCTTGCACAAATGTTCTTCATAGGTATTTTAGGGGTAATTGTCTTAGCATCACATGGTAAGAAACCATTTTATGATTAACTGTTTACACAATAGTAGAAGACGTTGCTATTATCCTGGACACTATTTGAAAGCAGAGGTAACCTCTCCCAGAAAGGCTACATTAACCTAACCAGAAACAAACAACAAAAATGCAGTTTATGCAATCACTTATTTTATGTTAGATGTTTTTGTTTTATTTTCTTTATTTTATAGACATTCGTTTTCATTTTGACATTAAAGTTGTTTTTGTAAATCTTTTGGACATAAAGCCAGGCAAAATGTAAACTTAATTATATGAATGTGTATCTCTTCACCTTGCATTTTAAACATTGCAGCAACAAGTTTAACACAAGATTTATGAAAAATTAGAAGAGAGGAAACTTTCAGGAGTGCCAGTAAACTACTGATGATGCCTTTCACAAAGCCTTGAATGAAAGGCAGCCATGTTGGATTTCCAGGAGCGTTTCACTCTTTTTTTTCACAACCTGTAAATTAAAGTTTCTAAGTAAGAATCTGACATGTTTATACTGCGTCTTTCAACCAATCAAGCAGTACCAATGGAGGATACTTTCTTCTTTCTTTCTTCATTTTTATATTACATGACAAATGACTCAGATAAAATAACAATTGCATATCATTAGGAGTAGATGGAAACACATAATCCACATGTCCTATGTGACAATGAAAATCAAGGTTTCACCCAAATTATAATCTCTTTACAACTTACGGCAAGCCTGCTCATGCTCAGAATGCATGCAGGAAGAAGTGTAGCGTCAAATAGCATGGATGTAGTGTCACATGTTGACCAGTAGAGAGCAACAGATAATTGATAATGAGAAAAACTGTACTGTTCTTTTTACTATCTGGCATTATGGCTCTCATAGTACAGTTGGAACAATATGGCAACTCAGGCGTGTGATACTGGCAACATTTATTTCCACTTTGCGTTCCAGTTACATTTTGGTTTTCTCAAAGCTCCTCAGTGGGAAATGCTCAGTGGCCTCACCAAATTACAAAAGCAGAAACATAATCAACAGGCTTCTGCAGGCATGTGCTCACATCAGGGCCGTTATGAAATGACACATCTACTGCTTAGAATGAAATACGTGGAAAGGAACTCCATCTTTTTCTGCCTCCCCCTGCCTGGTTACAGCACGCAGGAAAAAGTGTGTGAAGATGTCATGTCATAACTACTCTTACACATACATTTTGACACTGTCGTGCAAGCACACCGGATCACGCATATGTGTGTGTCTCCTGAGCAGGGAGTGTGTGCGGAGACTGGTGGGGTCTAAAATGATGTGAGTGAGTGGGTTTCTTATAAGAATAATAAGAAACCCATGGTGGGTGTCAATTTGCATGGAAAGGAAGCAGCTTTCAGAGCTCCTGTTACCCTCTAAAGTGCTAAGACTAAAAATGTCATTTTTCATGTGCATACAACAAATGTGTGACACTTATTTCTATGTTGGAACACTTGGATGTGCTGTGCATGATAATTGTGCATGTGTGGAACACAGGGAAACCCATCTGAAGCCCTTGGAAGCATATGTGTCCTGCAGCTCTGTGTATGCGTGTGTGTGTGCGTGTGTGTGTGTGTGTGTGCTTCCTGAGTTTCATGCTGCAGGGAGTAAATGCATGTGGGTGTGCAGAGGGGAGCAGAAGTCAAGCTGATGACTGACATGTCCATTTTGGTTCGTCCATTATTGTAAGTGCTTCAGGTCTGTTTCAGCAGAGGAACAACTGTCACATTTGACTTCCAGATATCTTCAGTTACAGCTGTGTGTCTCATATTATATTTTTATAATAAAGGGCCAATCAGCTTATTTTCATGTTTTGTTCCATGCAGTAAGAGAGTAAGTAAAATGACTTATTTTATGAATGTGAGATAAAAAATAAAAGGAACATTTCTAAAAATTATTTAGGACATACAGTATAGTTTTATTCCTGTTCCAGATAGAAATCATTTTTTCTCCATAAAGATTTTTACAGAGAAACCAGTACATATAAATATAAATTTATTAGAATAAATTAGAATATCACTGAAAACCCCATTTATTTCAGGAACATTATCACTAAGAAAAACACATTATATTGATTAATTATGTTTAAACAGACTGGTGTTTTTTTCAGCTAATTATGATGATTTTCTCCACACAGTTAACGAAAATATCAAAATATTACATCAGGCCAATAATACCATACTGAAATTTAGATTTAATGAAAAGTATGCTTACCAACCTAAAAATTGTCATTTTCCAAAGATACTTTTATTCTGACAAATGGGCCTTATCAGAATACATATTTTAATTTATTGAATATGACTAAATAATTGATACAACCAGCTATGAATGGATGCATACCTGTCAAGTCTCCCCTTTCACAGTCTCCTGTATTAGTATTTTCCTGGACATTTTCTGTAGTATGGCGCACGCAGCTCCTCCCTCAAAATGATTTAAGGAGAACAAAGCCAAGATTATGGAGGGATCACCACAGTCCCAATCTCAGTCCCATTGATCTAAAATGGTGAGTGAGTGAGGCAACCAATTCTACCAGGAGGAATGGGCCAGAACTAAAGCTACTGTGAAAGCTTGTAGAAAAACCAAAACATTTTATTAAATTCTACAAAAAACTATTAAGATATGTGTAAACAAATTTTCTGTCCTCTTATTCTGGCATTTTGCAAAAACAGAGAAGGTTTAGTTTGACGTAATGGCAATAAGAAAACAAAAAAGGTTATGTGTCTTTTTGTACAGTTGATGTAAACTTATGGTATGTACTGTATCAGCAAGGTGTGAACATGTTGTATGAAACATGCTGACTGTAATCAGCAACATAAGTCAGTCCACATGAACATGAATACTTTTTTAACTTACAGCTCCATGATCAACATACCTGCTGCTAACAGTGAGGCGGTTACTGAAATCAACTGTTTGTTCATAAATGATGGTGCGTATTAAATATGTAGAACCTAATTGCATATCTCTGTTACAGCTTTGAAAACATTTTGTTCTGTTACTTTATGGTGACAAAAATTATGCTCTTAAAGACAACTGGAAAGCTAGTTGCCATTTTTTTTTTCCCCATTTTTTTGAAGCTATTAACCACAAAACTGCAACAGAGCTTCCTACATTCTGCGCGTGCAGGAGCAACTGCAAGGTGTGGCCAGAAGAATTTCTATTTCTGTTCCTTTTTCTTTTCCTTTTATTTAGTCAGAAATATCACCAGATTTATTTTCTTGCCAATGACTTCCCAACCAATTACTCAACCAATTAGCTCAATTTTCTAAATTACTTTCATTCTATTTTATCCACCTAATCTGTCCAGCAGAAGATGCAAAATACCAAGCACACGCCTACAAGCGCGCACCCCCGCACACGCCTACACACACACACACACACACACACACACACACATACACGCACTCAGAGAGACATTAACTGCCACTTTGTCACAACCTTGGGGCCACTGGGAGGTGATGAAGCTGAACTAATAGAGCTGAGCTGGTAGAGGGCAGTGTGGCAGCAGCAGTCACTGGTCCAGCGCAGATGAGCTTTCTGCAGCTGGAGGGAGCCGAGTGTCTTGGTGCAACACATATACAGTGATGCGCTGTGCCACTGCTTACGCTTAAATCTGATGGTATCATTGAATGATTTAAAATCCATGGTTTGTGTTGCAGGTGTGCCAATCTGGAACCACCTTCCTTGTGCACAATGATCCTTCGTGTTTAATGATGGGGGTTGATCTTGTGTCGGTCATCTACTCAAGTCATATGTACACTATTCTTTTTTTTTTTTTGCAATCAACCAATACACAAATATTTTGTAAAACACATTTATGCTACCAAATATAGTTTGGTCCACATATCTTTTTAAACTTCTGTGAAATAAGTGTTGATCATCTCGAGATGAGGAGGAAAGTTCATCCATCCATCCATCCATTTTCTGAACACCCTTCGTCCCTAATGGGGTCAGGAGGGTTGCTGGTGCCCATCTCCAGCTGCGTCCCGGGCGAGAGGCGGGGCTCACCCTGGACAGGTCGCCAGTCTGTCGCAGGAGGAGGAAAGCGTTTCTAGAAAAGTGAAGGATTGGGATCACTCCACACCACTCCTGTTTTATATTTTAGATATAATCAATGTTTGTTTCATAAACGAATTGATGCAGAATTGACAGATAAAAATAGGGAGCACTATAACAGCTCTGCAAGTTTAGAGGAAAGGCCCAAACTGGGCTAAAAAAATAAGAGCTGATTTTAAAACAGGACAAACCCAACAAATAGTGAAGTATTATTATTTTATTTCATTTTTCTTAATGATGAACATGGTTTGTTTAGACATTGGTTTCCTGAAATTTCTCATCACATATAGTGAGAGTAAAAATATTCCCAATTTCACCCAGGCTGTGTAACCGTTGGGCTGCTGAGGAAGAAACCGAAATTGAGTTGTCAGGCCTCCATTCACTGACCAACCACTTTTTCGATGTGCCTATTTTTCTTTTCCCCCGCCAGGGGGTCTTTTTGTGGGCTCTAGTGTCCCTTATTCGAAAGTAGGCTCACAGGAAAGGGGGAAGAAGTAGAGGGGAAGACATGCGCCTTTTTAAAGGAAATAGCCTGATAGACTCGGTTCAGTTGGGAAAAAAACATTTGTGACAATTCCACCTGACGTGGTGCACATTCAAACTAACCAAACCTTTGAAAAATGTTTACTGGCTCGACTGTGGGGGCGCTGCAACAACTATTGAAGGAGATGACACAAAAATCTCTGAAGAAGACACTGAGCACAACTTCCTTCCTCTCAAAATGTGAACAAAAACGTACTTTATATGTTTTATAAACAATGTTGTTTTTTTTTGTAAACATAAATCCACTACAGCTTAGTGGTTGTAGGATTTCTCTTTTGGCTTTGGTGAAAGATCATCAGTCATTTCTCCCACTAGAACTAACAATGACATTCCAGTTGATGTTTTTCTGTAGTACATTTTTTTATATGAACCTTTAGAGATGCACATTTCTTTTAAAAGAGTATGCTATTTTTCATCAGTGTGGAGTATTATTATTCTTAATTTTTAAAATTTGTCTTTATTCTGGCTGACCACCAATTACCAATCCGAGCCAGCTGACACTGATTTTTTTTTGCCAGATATGTTGCAAAATATAGAAAGAAAGTTGATGAATTAACAACAGCGGGGTGAGTATTGTTAACTGCATGTCCTGGTGGGCTGGTCTGGCAGTCAAACCTCTCTCATGGCAGAGCAGGAGAGGAATGTGGGTGATTTTAAGACCTTTGTCGAAGTAAATAAGATTGGTGAATAAGATCAGCTTCACTTCAGGACAGTATCAATCGAAATTAAGGAAATTAGGGGTGAGGATATTTCTATTCTATTCTATTCTATTCTATTCTATTCTATTCTATTCTATTCTATTCTATTCTATTCTATTCTATTCTATTCTATTCTATTCTATTCTATTCTATTCTGTTTTAACAAACTTTTTCTGCAGGGTAACTGGGCTCTGCTTTAGAGATAATGGGGGATATGCAGAGTTCCTGTCCTGCTCCCCTAAACTGAAATAAGTCTACCTAAGTAGCTCATTCATCCAATCAGAATGCCTTTTTGGACTTGCTACATCTTCAAATTGACCACAGTTAAGCAGAGGAAAATGAAAGGACAAACATCCCGTTCAGAAAATACTAAGCATACCCACTTACCTTTTGGCAGTAACAATTTTCAGATGTGTGTTCTGGTCAACAGGAAAAAAAACAAAAACAACAACAATAACAACAACAAAAAAACCCACTTTCTCATAAACACATAATTCAACTAACTTATCAATCCTCCTAACCCTTTCTGATGTAAACTCAGCTTGCTGCTGTTTTAAGTGGGGCAGCCACAGAACGCTGGCCCAGGGATCTCACTACTACTGAAAATCAGAAGGCCAGTGTCTTGAGAAGTTGAGGATAACTGCACCAAGCATAAGACTTGGTGATTCTGTCACTTGTGCATGTGATGTGTGCCTCCCACCAAATTCGTTTGTGCAGTGATGTGTGTGGGCGCAGCACAAACAGGAATAACCCTCTTCAGTTTCAGGGAAGAGCCATCACAAGAGCAAACCAGAAAATTAGACTGCAGTGGAAGGAGGTGCTACAGAGTGAACCGGGGCTCAAGATGTATGTGACTATGTGTGTGTGTACTGTATGTGTGTTAATGAGTCATTCGGTGTGTAAGAAGGGTACAAGGAGAAAAATTAGATGGGTAGAGACGCAGACAGCAGTGGGCTGGCCCAGAAAAAACAATTACTCTGGTTGCTTTTTCACAGCTGCTCCCAATTGTTCCAATGTCTCCTTATATCTTTGCCCATCACTCCTTCCATTCCTTTGTCTTGCTCATGTGTCACTGGGCTTAACTAGCATGGAACTGTTTCAGAGGTGAACAAATTATATGAAAACAATGTTTCCTACATATTAACACTGGGTTATTACGCATGTTTATCAGCAGACCAGCCAGGCTGCCTCTGATTGAACATTTCCAACTCATCATTTTCTTGATGTTATGTGCAATGTACCCCACATGTGCAACACTGTTGCTGGATAGATGCAACTGCAGCTGCGTTTCCATTGACCATGACATTGCACAAATTGAAATTCTGAAAATAAATTTGCTTAATTGAAACAAGCGCATTTTTGAAAAAAAGGAAAAAAAAAAAGAAAAAAAAAAGAAAAAACCAACCAAACAAACAAAAAAATCCCATGTTTTTTGGTAAAAAGTGTTTGCAATAGGACCAGGTGGTTTTTCAGCTGTAACAAAATTAGTGTGTTTTGCAAAACTTCAATGGAAATGCTTTTTTCCCCCCGGCATTTGTTGAATTCAGTTGGTGCAAATGTTGTGTCAGTTGGTGGAACTGATACAACACTTGAGTCGGTTTGTGGAAATTTTGTGGAAATCATCCAGACTACACACACTGGTAAGGAAAACAGAATAATACAATTATTTTTAAAATACTTTAAATAACATTTAAAACGTAATTTTTAGATTTCCCGTCCTTCCCCCTGAACATCATATATTCCAATGATAATGAAGATTTTCAGTTATTTTAAACTGAAACTTGTTTATTTTCTGTCATACTCAAAAGTATTATGACATCTTTCTATCACAAGAGAATTACCACTGATAATAACTCCATAGAAACTCTTTAACAAATACAGTCTTGAAGCTATATTTGTAAGAGCTATGTTTTATCTTCTGCGCCCTTTCTGTTCCTCCCTGTGCTCCACCTGCCACACCATCCCTTTAGTTAGGTTGGTACTTCTTTTCCTTTTCACCTCTTTCTCTCCAGCTGCCCCTCCATACATAATTAAGTTTTGAGTGGAAATGTAACCCCTACTTCCTTTTTTTCTCAGTTTTCTCCCTCTCCGGTCCTGTGTGGCATAGGATCTCTCGGCATCGTTTTCTTCCTTTCTTTCTGCGTCCTTCCTTACCTTACCAGTGACTCCATTTGGGCCCACGCCGGGGCCAGGCTTGTCTTTTTAAGTGATAATGTTGAAATGTTAAATCACACCGCAGCCACCACTGCTACTGCCTCCCCATTCACCTTATCCTGTGAACAGTTTCTCGTTTCACATTGTCCTGTCATCCTATCCACTCAAACTCATCAATAAGCAATGCAAAGGCTCTGTCAGCCGCTGTATTTCTCTTTCAACATGAGACAAGGTGATGTTTGGGGCCTGACCGGTCCCATGTTAATGTGCATGTTAATGAAGCTGAAGTATCGGACTTCCTTCTTTCTTTCTTGTTTCATGCCTTTTTAATTCAATGCACAACTTAAAACATTTGGTAAAATGTAACCTCTGTCACGAACAGCAGAGGTGGATTTCAACTTAACACGATTCAGTTCTATTCAATTCTATTCAGTTCAGTTCAATTCAGATCAATTTGGTTCTATTCAGTTAATTTAAATTCAGTTCAGTTAATTCAGTCAAATATTTTTTAAATATGGACCTATTTGTGTCTTTAATAAAGGTGATGATGATGATTTCAGTTCAAATTAATCAAAACACCTCACCTCAAAGCATATGTTGCTCTAAATTTAAAAGTCTCTTAGACTATTGATAATGTTGAAGTACCTGATCTAAAAAGTCTAATTCAAGCTAAAAAATCTTAATTGTTAATTTCTTAAATGAATACCGAGCTGCTGAATAGCCTCAGCAGTTTAGGTCTCCATCTCATTGCGTGGTAAAGCAGTCTGCCAGAAGAAGTGAAATACAACCCAAGATGATTTAATTACACTCTATATTTTCACCTGGCTGCAGTCTTAAGCAACGCTTACACTACCACACCATGCAATAACCAATAGATCCTGTTAATTTATGAACAGTATATAAAGTACAAGCTCAAAATGTCGCCCAATTAACCAGCAGCCCAGGTTACCAACAACATTATAACCACTGATAGGTGAAATGAACCAGTGATTATCTGTCACAGTGTCACCAAGCAGTGGGCTGGATTTGTTTAATGGCAAGCGATCAATATGCTGCTAACTGCAACATTACTGTCTTAAAAATGAACATCCAGACTGAAAATAATCTATTTATTTGATTCACTTTTTATTAGTTTTTCATCATTTTTCAGCAACAGTACAAAACATCATCAGCTTTATGAACCAACATGTTGCAACCCTGAAATATAAGAATTCAGGGATTACATTTTAAATTAATTTGTACAGCTCACCTTTTGTTTAGTCATTTTTTATGTGAAAGATTCACTGCCAGCATTTACATTTTATGGTATTTTAATGTTCATGTTGTAGAGTTTCTTTGCATTTTCAGAAGGTTTCCTGTTTCACATTAAACTTATTAGAGTTGTTTACCTTTTACATCACAGACTGTGATTATATGAATCTAAAAGTCATAACAGGAGTTTCTGAACCATCAATGAATAAATATAAGCTAAGCAATTCCATAATGAATTCAGCTATTCATCCCGGTTTACTCTGTTACATGTGTGCTTACAGAACTGGTTTAAAAATGCCTGGATCATATTCCCGAGTCATCTAAATGCCAGTTTTTCTCTGCCTTCCATGACATGCCATACTCACACGCAGAAGGTGTAAGCCCTGAAATCCCCATCTTTCAGCTACGGCTTTAAAACACAATCCAGTTCTGTTCACAATGAGGAGGCAACTGCTGTAAAATCCAGCTAGAGGTTTGCAGATATGGACAGAGGAATAAAAAAAACGTCCTCTGCTATTCTCCTCTCTTCTTTTTGGCACACAGATACAAAATTGTAGACAAATACACACTTTTTTTTTTTTGGTTTTTACTCTCTGAGTTGTATAAAATCCACCCACAATTATGCTGCATTGTGCACACAATTGTGAGAAAATCTTTCAGCAGCCTGTATGTAGTCTCATTGGACAATGCTTCACTGCTGAGTGTGCAACCCTCCTGCCTTGGTAGGGGGAGGTCCCCTCAGTCAACTTATTATCTGTTCCCATCTAATATTTATCAGCTACTGGAAGATTCACCATGACAAGTCAATGTGATCGTCTAACAATACACCCAAGTGGACTTTATTATGTGTGTCATCAGGTATGTTATATTCAGAAGACGCAAAGGGAGCATGCATGGAAGAACAGAGAGAGCCGATTATGAATATGATCATTTGACAATTCAATACCTTCATGCAAAGATAACACTTTTCCTAGAGTCACTTTGCACTTTTTTTTTTTTTTTTTTTCTGCCAGGGGGTCTTTTTGTGGGCTCTAGTGTCCCTTATTCGAAAGTAGGCTGACAGGAAAGGGAGAAGGAGAGGGGGGAAGATATGTGGCAAGCGTCAGCCGGGTCCGGGAATCGAACCCGTGACCGCCGCGTCGAGGACTGAAGGCCTCCAAATGTGGGTTGCGCTATCCCCTACACCACCACAGCACGCTCAGTCACTTTGCACTTTTAATGTCTCCAAAGGGGCAGTAAAATCAACTTTTTTGAGCTTTACATCATGTTACAATGTTGTTCCCTCATCAAAGCCATACCTGGAGTGTTGCTTTGATTATTTTATGCATGTTTGAGAAATTTTTTTAATCTCCATGGCAACCACTGAGCTGTATAAAACACTTGGGAGTTATAGTTTCCATGCTTTGGCCTCACAGAGCCCCCCTCCACTGCATGTCCCCCACTCAGCTCCTTCACACTAGCCAGAAGTAATTAGCAAATTCCTGGTGGAAAAGCTCATCTGCTGAGCTCATTATAGGAGCTACGTCTCAGAGCAACACTTGTACAAAACATTGTTAAAGGATTAACAGAGGACCTATGTTTGATGACTTCCTGAAGGCAAAGTTTCAGAGAGAACAGGATTTTTTAAAGAGACAGCGACCCAATGTTAAGGCATTAAATATATTTGGTATATATATCATTTTTATAAAAAGTGAAGGTAACATAGTTACTTGATTGTGCAATAAGTTGTGCCTGGAAAACACATACCATACTACTTCCCCTTTAAATTAAGATCATTGTAGCTTTGTCAACAGTTTGACAAAGCCGCATCAACAATTTCTTGTATATTGAGCCAGAAAAGCCCACAGGTCTTTAGTCATGTGTGGGTTTGGGAGAGCATGTGAGTGTGTGACATGTGAGGGGAGGTCACACAAGAGCTCACTTACTGTGTGTCATACATGCTCATAGCAGGGTACTCACATGGCAGTGAACATAGAGGACGACCACATGAGTCATTTGACTGAGCAACAACAACCTGCAATTATCTGACTGAGACACCTGCAAAAGTTCGATAGTGAATAATGTCCCTGTAATTAATAGAGCTGCAGCCGTTCCAAGCTGATCTTAGGGGTTTGTAAAGCTCTGAGTTGCTGATACTGATTGTTGCCCATTATTATTTGTCTTTAAGAACTATGATATTTTTCTTTAAGAACTATGATATTTGAAGATACAACAACATCATGTGTGATCATCTCCTCATCCATCCATCTATTTTCTGTTCACCCTTGTCCCTAATGGGGTGGGGAGGGTTGCTGGTGTCTATCTCCAGCTATGTTCCGGGCGAGAG
This sequence comes from Gambusia affinis, assembly GCF_019740435.1. NCBI lineage: Eukaryota > Metazoa > Chordata > Actinopteri > Cyprinodontiformes > Poeciliidae > Gambusia > Gambusia affinis. The sequence continues at coordinate 1,943,457 of NC_057879.1, forward strand.
GCGGGGTCACCCTGGACAGGTCGCCAGTCTGTCGCAGGGCAACACAGAGACATACAAGACACACAACCACTCACACACACACTCACACCTGGGGAGAATTTAGAGAGACCAATTAACCTGACAGTTATGTTTTTGGACTGTGGGAGGAAGCCGGAGAACCCGGAGAGAACCCACGCATACACAGGGAGAACATGCAAACTCCATGCAGGAAGACCCTGGACCAGGAATCGAACCCAGGACCTTCTTGCTGCAAGGCAACAGCTCTACCAACTGCCCCACTGTGCAGCCCCATCTCCTCATTATTAACTTAAAAAGATTTCAAAACAAAGACAAACTCATGACAATCTTTAGCATATTATATTATATTATATTATATTATATTATATTATATTATATTATATTATATTATATTATATTATATTATATTATATTATATTATATTATATTATATTATATTATATTATATTATATTATATTATATTATATTATATTATATTATATTATATTATATTATATTATATTATGCGTTGTTAGTTCTACTAACATTTGTAAAACAATATTCTCCATGTGCATGCTTTAAAGAATATATAGCTTTTGTCATTGATTTCCAAGTCCAGGTAGAGAGGCAAAAACTCAAAAGAGCTGATGCTATATGTCCAGTCCAGAAGACAATACACTGATGGTAGTAAGTTACATAACAGACACAGTTGCCCTGGGCAGGGTGCTATGCAAATGGAACCACTGGACCCTCTTACTCCTAAAGACAAGGCAGATGAAGCATCTTGCTCAAGGACACAACATCTATAGACAGAATGGGGGTACAAATTGGTATTAATTCAGATTTTTTGTGAAATCAGATTTCACGTTTCCAAGAGTATACAACTTTCATGTGATCCCCTGTGTGAACTGCAAATGACATAAACGTGTCCCACATGCGCAGTCTACTTAAAAATCTTGATTTTTAAAACATCCTACACAGATAATTTATGTTCTTGGAGGCATTTTTATACCATTTGTCATCCAGAGATTGTTATCAATAATTGTCTTGATATTACCTTCTATTTTGGTTAGCTGACAATTCTTACTATACAAACTAGTAAACAGATTGGCAAATGCATCAAAGTCAATATAAACATCATCGTTATATATAATCAGCATTTATTTATAGAGCAACTCCTTATCCCTTCTCAATTCTGTTTGTATAACAGACAACCATCAACTTCTTTTGTATCAGTTTCCTTTCACCAAATCTTTGTTACCACAATTGCATTAAAACTTTTACTGAGTTTATTTATTCAGTTACTTTTACTAGACTCCAGTTCAAACTGTTGAAATTAATGACAGACAGTGCTCTGTCCATCACAGTACCATATGTTGTTAAATTGTTCCTCTGTATAATATTGAAACTCTTTAATTCTGAGAAATCAATGATCTTTAAGATGATCGTGTGTTCATGTTTGTCCATGAGGAAATATATTAGCAGTGATGGCATAGTTAATTTGAAAAAGTAACTTCAATTGGATTACTGATTACTCCTAGAAAAAGTAACCTAGTTAGATTACTGATTACTTGATTTGGAAAGTAACTAAGTTATATTAAAAGTAGTTCTTTTATTTTTACATTTTCAGCTGCCAAGAATTGTGTACAGATCTTTGCAACATGGGGCCGTACATTATCTTGCTGAAACATGAGGTGATGTTCATGGATGTATGGCACAACAATGGGCCTCAGGATTTCATCACGGTATCTCTGTGCATTCAAAATGCCATCAATAAAATGCACCTGTGTTCTTCGTCCATAACAGATGCCTGCCCATACCATAACCCCACCACCACCATTGGCCACTCGATCCACAACATTGGCATCAGCAAAGTGCTCACCCACACGACGCCACACGCTGTCTGCCATCCGCCCTGAACAATGTAAACCGAGATTCATCGGTGAAGAGAACACCTCTCCAACGTGCCAGATGCCAGCGAATGTTAGCATTTGCCCACTCAAGTCTGTTACGGCGAGATCCGTGATGAAATCCTGAGGCCCATTGTTGTGCCATACATCCATGAAGATCACCTCATGTTTCAGCAAGTTAATGCACGGCCCCATGTTGCAAGGATCTGTACACAATTCTTGGCAGCTGAAAATGTCCCAGTTCTTGCATGGCCAGCATACTCACCGGACATGTCACCCATTGAGCATGTTTGGGCTGTGCTTGACCGGTGTATACGAATGCGTGTACCAGTTCCCTCTAATATCCGGCAACTTCGCACAACCATTGAAGAGGAGTGGACCAATTCCACAGGCCACAATTGACAATCTGATAAACTCTATGTGAAGAAGATGTGTTGCACTGCATGAGGCAAATGGTGGTCACACCAGCTACTGACTGGTTCTGAGTCCCCAAACCCCCAATAAAGCAAAAAAAAAAAAAAAAAAAAAAAATCACATTTCAGAGTGGCGTTTTATTGTGGGCAGTATAAGGTACACCTGTACACTAATCATGATGTCAGATCAGCATCTTGATGTGGCACACCTGTGAAGTGGGATGGATTATCTCAGCAAAGCAGAAGTGCTCACTATCAAACATTTAGACATATTTGTGGACAACATTAAAGAAATGGTAATATTGTTTATCTGGAATGAATTTTAGATCTTTGAGTCCATCTCATGGAAAATGGGAGCAAATACAAAAGTGTTGCGTTTATATTTTTGTTGAGTGTAGTTACTTTCAGCAGCTGCTAACAACACTGCCACCTGTGAAAAATACATTTTTCTTTGTGTACTTATCAAATTCTGCTCTGTCTTTGAGTATCTTCACAGCTTCAGCTTGATCTCAAGTCCATACATTCCCATCCCAGGTCCATGTTCCATGTTTTTCTGATTTCTTAACCCCCTCGTTCTCTTGTAATTCCCTTTTATTAATTGCTATTTTATAAACATGTTTGTTCCCTTCTGTTTTTTATGCATGCATTAAGATATCTTTCTTCTATTGCTGATGAATCGAACTCTAATAGTGGCTCTGGATTGCTCAGACTTCCTCCGTGACAAATAGATATTGCCTCACTTTGAATGTTTATGTCTTGACTCTAAAGATAACCCACGATCAGTTGCTCCATCAGTTTTCTTCTCAGTCTGTCCTCTATTAAATCTGCATTAGCTGTCGCTCTGGTATATGTTCAGTGTTGCGTATTTTGTTCCAGTTTTCCAATTCTCTCCTGGAGCAAAAAGTTCTTCTTATCCCGTTCTTTCAGCATTGTTTGTAGTGACTTCCCCTCATTTATAACTTTGAGGAAAAGCTCCTGCTGCGGCGTTAACTTTGTCAGTTCCCCGGACATGAAGTTTAATGATCTTTTATGTCCTCTTCTGTCATATCGTTGTTTGTTATTTTTGCTGTTCAGTCATCACTTGGATAGTTGGCATTAGTTGCTAACGTTAGATGCTAGCGTTAGCTGCTAGTGTTAGTTGCTAACATTAACTGCTTAGCTCCTCCATCTAGAATTGGTTGCATGTTGGTCTACAGGGATTGTGTTCAGGTGTCCAACAAATGTAAAACGCATGCACACAGTCTCTCTCCTCTGCTCTTTTCCCTGTGTTTCCTTTTTGGCATCCATCACTGTCTATGGCAGTGGACTGCGAAACAAATTTCAATCACTATACATTACAGGTTAAGATAGAGAGGTGGGAATGCGCTATATGTGCCAGCTTCGATTTTTAGGTAGCATGTACAGGTTCGTCCATCATTGCTCTGTGAGGCACCCTTGTGTGTTGGGCCCCAGACAAGATGTTGCCTTGGCACCCACCATCAATCACCCTATGTGCAGAAGGGAGGAATGCGCTACGGCTTGCAGGCCTCCCTCCTCTCAGCCACATGCTCCCCACCTGCAGCTCTCTCAGACCTCTATCATGTGAATTGTGAGTTTGAGCATATGTTGGAAATTTGATTTTGTCTCGTCTCTGCATGAAGTCCGTAGGTCTTCATTTTTGGTTTGGTAGCAGTCAGAAGCTTGTGATTTTAATGCCGGAATATGATTAGGCATTAATTATGCCGGCTATGAGGAAAACAAGGTTAGTTTAGATCCACCTGGCGCCACTCAGTTAAACTTGGATCTGAACTATTGAGAAAATATGAGGTCCTGCTTTAACTCTATTAGTGCTTTGCAAAGAAGCATAATCATAAAGGGATGAGATCATTTCAGAACATTCAGCATTAAGGTGGAAGTGGTTGATGCCATGCAGCATTTTTATTTATGACTCCAGTTTTAGATGGACATTCCACCCACCTGTCTGTTCGTCTGATTGGCTACCAGATTAACTGCTGTTTTTTTTCCCTTTCACATTTTCATTGAGAGCATACAGCAGGTAATGTCTCCCACTGCTGTTCAAACAACAACTACTCTGATAATTCTTCTGTCAAAGTCAGGCAAATTATGATTCAGGAAGTCACACATCCTTCACACATCACAGCCAGTCTATCAGAGATGTTGGTTGGTGGGTGGGTTTAATTAGGCCAGGTCAGAGATGCTCCACCCACCCCCACCAGCACCCCGTAAACCTCTGCCATGATCTCTACAATCCTCCCCAGCGCCAACATTAGTCCCTGGGATCCCATCCATTTAACTTTCTGCGAAATCATATCCTCCTATTTGGGGAAAAGAAGGAAATCAGAACAATAAGGCTCTTTCAAATGTGTCACTGTGATGTGTCAGTGGATCACAGTCAGTGATCCACTGAAACTGAATACAGATCAGGGGAAAGTCACTGCTATTTCTGCTTTTGTATTTTGTTATATTTCTACAGACATCAGGGTGATCTGTTAAAGCTTGTTTGAAAATAAAAAAAGGAGCTGATTACAGGCTGTTAAATTTTGCACTAGTGGCAGATATTTTTATGAATTTATGTAATACAGCTGTGGCATCTTCGCTTGACTGACAGGAAAGCAATTACAATGGATTGGCCAAAAAAAAAAAAAGTCTGTGCAACAGTCCAACAAGTAGCCACTGTGCTGGACACAGGGCAGACCCAGTCATATCACAAAGCATTTTCTCCCTTTGCCTCTCTGCCCAATGGCCAAGAAGGAGAGAAAACATAAAAAACATGCACAAAAACTGAGAAACGTTCTTTTTAAACAAATACTGTCAAATGCCAAAATTACAGCTGTGTTTGCTACAGCGGTAGGAATGACTGCTTTCAGAACATTTAATAGTATGAAATGAGTCTGCTAAAGCAAGCCAATCCTGGATAAATCTTGCAAATTGAGAAAATGTCAATAATATGCAATTATTACAGCTCTTTCCTTGTTTCAACTGTTTCTCTATGGCACTGATCTCCTGTTTCTTAAAAAAAAAGTAATCTCTGAAAACAGCTCCATTCTCTCTCCTTTCCATTTCTCCTCCTACTCACCACTGGTGGTTCGTTCTGTCCTCTATAGCACCGTGCTGCAGCTCTGTAGAGGACGGGAAGAACCCCGAAATGATTTTACTGTTGTTGACAATACAATGGAGAAAAGCATCATTTTACAAGGAGCTTCTCGCAACTGAAGCAACTCTAAACTGCTATGAACAAATAATATACATGAACAATGATAAATACAAAATTATCAGACCAGAGAAATGATCACATGTTTTGTTACATCCTATTTTAATTAATTGGCAGCCACAATAAAAACATTAACGTAGTTCATCTTACTAAGAATGAATCCATTGTGATTAATTCACAGCAACTCTGACTTTGTGTTAGTCTATCGCAAAATACATTTATGGTTGAAGTGCTTAAAAGTTTTGTACTGTAAGTTCTTCTGTAAGTTGCTGTATGTGAGATCAGCTCTTATCTTATGGGAAATAAATATTAGTTCAGCAGTAAACAGATTTACCTTGAGTTAAAGATACATTTGCTTTAGAGACAGAATGAATCTCTAAAATTCATTCTGTCTTATTTTATGTTAACAGTTGTTCCTCCTCATATTTAGGAAACTATAGTACAATAATGTTGTGTGGCTCAATAAAGAAAGTGTTTTATAAGCATACATGTTTAAAATTTACCTACACACATGGGCGTAAATCCCGGAGGGCTTTGGGGCAGGGGGAGTCCGGACCCCACCAATCATGGAAAAGTCAAGAATTGTGCCCCCAAAAAAATTCTTGAAGAAACGTTTTACATTTAAATAATATCAATATGAATAGGCAAAAGAAATAAAGAATGAATGAATCTGGCATTTATTTCAGAAAAATAAGTAATTAGTAAATACTTTAAACAAAAGACATGTAACACATTTTATTTACATTCACTGCTCAATAAGAAGAAACACATTAACAGTAAAGATCAGACTGCAGTTTGTTATTGTCTTACTTTGGCTGAATCTTGACTAGCTGCCTCATTAGCAAAACTGCTACGCTGCTTTCATAGACTTGAGCTTTTTTGTCAAAGGTAGCAAATATCTCATTCATATTTAAATATTTAACTTTTAGTTAATTAGAAGAGTTTGAAACGGGAGAGAGGGGCTGAGGAGTGGCCGACACTCCCACTGTGTGTGGGAGCTGAGAAAAGAAGAGAGAACGGATAGAAAGAAAAAAAAACAGAAAGCTGTGCCTTTATTTCTCACTGTCTTCAACGTAGAGCCTCTAAAACCACAAAATAAAATCTGAATAGTTTTCTGGATACACCCTGGTGCTGTAAGTGTTACGTTTAAATAATAATACCCCCCAGATATTCATTTCTATCTACCTGCTGGTTCTCAGTTATCCAGGTCATAGTAAAACTAAAAAAGGTTTAAAAATAAAGCAACTTAACTTATAATTTAAACAGCCCATAACTTGTGTTGGGAGCCATTACAATAAATCAATATTTATGAGTAATTTTATTGAGAGCAGTTACTCATGAAAGCTTTTTTATTTAGAACCTTACATTTTTGTAAAGATGTTGCAGAGATAAGATCAGTGAGGCTGAACAAAACTAATATCTGAGCAACATTTGAATTTTAGTTTTACTTCTCAACAGGTTGCTTACTTAGAAAAACACATTTGATGTGCATTACTAGTCATTTTGGTCCTGCAGCTTGAATGTGGTTTAAAAAGTTTTTAAAGTTAAAGGTGGCAAAGTTGCAATGAAATGTAACGTAAAATGTGGTTTAAAAAGTTTTGAAACTACATTTTACGTCACATTTTACTGTAACTTTGCCAAATCCCCCAAAATTTTTCTGTTGATGGTCCCCCCCAATAATGAGAGGGGATTTACGCCCTTGCCTACATAGGTCCTACTGCAAATATCCTGCAGCTATTGTTTTCTCTGAAGCAATTCAAACAAGATGTTCTATCATTCAGTTACGAGAAGTAATAAACAGTATTAACAAAATGGCTATTGAAAAAAATGGATATTGTTCTATAATGGGAAAGGAAAGTCAATACATGAATTCAATTTTATCTTCTGTAAATGGCAGCAGTGACTAAATTGCCAGTCAAGCAGTTATTTGTTGAAAAACACTCTGCGGCATAGGGATAACTTCCTGAAGGACTGGTGTGGACATGTTCTCACCAACTCTGGCATGAAGGGGACAGTCCCCACCAATATTTCCTGCACCTTTTGTTCTTTATGTACCTTCATCTATATACACGTCTTCAAAAAATTAACAGACAGGTAATGCTTTTTAAAATTCCTTTGTAAAACGTAAATGGCAAGTCTGCTCAGTGATCTAGAGCACAAGTTTCAAACTCCGGTTCTCAAGGTCTGGTGTCCAGGAGTTTTTAGATGTGCCACAGGAACAAAAACCTGGAATGAAATGGCTTAATTACCTTCTCCTTGTGTAGATAAGTTCTCCAGAGCCTTGTGAATGACCTAATTATTCTATTCAGGTGTGGTGCAGCAGAGGCACATCTAAAAGTTGCAGCCCTTGAGGACTGGATTGAACATCATCTGACTAACTGTGCATGCTGTGCACTGCAGTGCGCCACATGCGCTGTTGCTTTGCATTCAGTATGGAATATCGGTTCTTGGGGAAATGACACAATCAAGCAAAGAATCTGAGAAGGGGACGTAAAGTTTTGATACTGTCAACACTACGATAGCAAGACAACAAGGTCCAAAGGGATCACATTTCACAGGTCAGTAAAAAGCTTTAATAAAAAATAAATAAATAAATAAATAAATAAATAAATAAATTATATATATATATATATATATATATATATAAAGAAATCGGACAGTAGGTTAGTCATGATAGCTCAACTTTTATCACTTTAACGTACTCTTGCTGGGCAGTTCAGAGTATTTTGGTTCAATTAACACAAAAATAAGGCGACCCATATACATTTTCTGACAGATAATCAGAAGTGCAGGTGTATAAGATGGCTAATCAACCACCGCTAGTGTTCAGGCAATCACTTCCTAATGGTCGCTAAATGGAACTTCAGAAACATAAATCTGCAACTGACAGAATGTTCTGATTGGTGTTTGCACGTCCATTTTTGTGTGGTAAATGTTTTTGTGGGGTTTTTTTAGTGTTAATTCCTGATGGATTTGAACGTGATCTTTGCTCTGCGCTCCCAGGGCTGTTGTTTATTGGTCTGCATAAACCAATAAACGAGTCTGCGGGTGACCTTAAGCTGACAGACTGAGAGAAAAAAAACAACCCTGTTTTTCTACATTTGCCTCCTGGACAAATTGCATCATTTGTTCATAGAACGTAGCAATATTCAGAGCAATTATCAAATAGGATGAAATATTTCATAAAGCATAGGAGCCAAAGTTTGTTAAATTTTAAATTATGGATCCTATTAAGTATAATTAATTTATGGGCCACTATAAAGAGAAATTTGCTTTTTTCTATATATTTCTAGAACTGACATAAACCAAACTAGAGATTTATTAGCAGAGAGAATATACTGTATATTTTACATATCTGTGCTGGGGCTGCATGTGGAAATTAGCATTTTTGCTATAACCTGGAACAATGCATTTTTCCTTTTAAAAGGCTAATGAAATGTTCAACATTGACTCTATATAAATAAACAGAACGTAGCAGCTGCAGATCCTCAAAGTGATTCTTCTATCACCTGACAATAACCAGTTTGGGTGGGCAGTGCCCCCCAACATAACCAGGCCATCACCTTCATACGCAATTCCGCTCGATTCTCATTTGCCTTCATTGCTTTGTCTGGGCTTTCTCCCACTGATAAAGATTAACTTATACATAACATTTTTATTTCTGTTAGATGTTTTCATTTCACAACTTGTTCTAAGAGTTTTAACCAAAGATGCACTAAGGAAAACGGTATATGATTAATTTTTTAGTATTATAAAATCAAACTTGATAAAATCAGCTTCTTCTTCAGTCTGACATTATGAGATTGTCTTTTCTTATCTGACAGTTTTTAATGCAAAACTTAGGTAAAAATAAAAGTGTGTTTTAGGAATAGGCTACTCTTACATAACTGTAGCATTGCAGAAAGCTGCATCACAGCATAATATTGTCACTTATCATTTGAATTGCTAGCTGAGGCTTTGGCTGTACCAACAACTGCCTACAGTAAATGCCCTTCGTGAATATCACTTATAAACGAGGCAAGACAAGAATGGAGGATGGGTGAAAAGGAACAGCACTAAAGATTTGGGGATTACTGTCATTAATAACAAATCACTAAAATGCACAGGATTCACTTGAGGAAATGTTTTTAATTTTGCTGCACATAAAAGACATGATCACACTGACTTCTATGATTTTCAGCTTGATCTGCTTTGATCAGTGACATTTAAAAAAACACAAATCGACCTTCTGCCTGATTGCAACCCTCTTCATATCAAGACTCTTACTGAGGGAAACAATTCAAGGTGAATATTTTTAGTATTTTTAAGACAAAAATCACAGACGAAGGAATCACAGAGAAGAAGCTTAATGAAAGTAAAGGTGTCAAAGATGTCCGCAATTCACTGAGGCTGCACGAGACAAGGAGAAAAAAACAGAAAGCCTGAAATTTGCTGCTCTGTTTTATCCTTTGGAATATTTAGCTTCCCAGTCATGATAAATACTTAGTTGGTAAAATAAATGTTTAGCTTGCTAATTAAATATTTAGTTTGAAACTGTTACATTCATAAATCAATCTGAATAACATCATAAAAATGACTACAAAAAAGTAAGACAGTTTTTCCTCTAACAGCTGGCTAAATAACTTAAAGGTCTGTTAATTTTAGACAAATGGAACCCCATAGATGAAAGTAAGAGACTCTTTAAAAACCCTATGTTCTGTTAGTAGGCAAAGAAATACCTCTGACAATCCCGCATGAGTTAAAAATAAAGGAGTTTATAATAATTAAAAATTCACATTTTTCTTCTTTTTTTAGGGCATATGTAACAGGTGAGCTTACTCTTGTAAATTTCAGGTGATTTATGACTTATAATGTTTGTTCTTGTCAAGAGACCATCTATAGGCTACGTCCCCTATGCAGTCATTTTCCTCGCTCCCATTTGTGTCTGTAATTACACACCTCTGATTAAGTGCCTGAGTGAATAATGCAACCAGCCAGAGGAGTCCTCTGATGCCTGTGGTTTTTCTTCTACCCCTCCCCTTCCCTGCGGAATGCCATGCATGAGGCTCCCCCCGCTGTGTGACCTGTGGGGTGACGGGGAAACCTGCCATCCATGCGCCCGGACACCCTCAATGCCAGCTCCTCTAAAAATAGTGCGGAGGTGATAAATAATAAACCCTCTCCCCATATGCCATGCATCCCTCCACCTTCCTCCTGACTTCAACCCGTGGGCTGAATCGAATGACTTCATCTGCTGGGAACACGTTGTGAAGAAATGCACAGGATAATAATTAGTGGTTGTCATTTAAAAGACAAAAGCTGCGTAAGTGCAGATATGGCTGTGCATGTATTAACTCGCCTCGTCGTGACTTTAATATCATTTAGCAGTTTGGGATGTGAGAGACGTAAAATCAATGCTTTTAATAGCACTGCTGAGACAGGCCTGCATTAGAGGCTGCAGATATATACGTCTATCTTTATAAAAAGCCATTCTATGTTTATGACTCTAGGTTTACTGCTGAACAGCCTCCCTGATCAACACATTAGTTCCTTTAATAAAAGCTTCTCCCACCTTCTCCCCCCACTTAGCATGAGTTCTGCTCCAGCATCATTTTAAAGCACCTGTATAATTTAACACTCCATGCTAAAATGAAAGCAGGCAGTACCGTCCTGTGCAGAGAGGATGACACGACGCTCCCTTCTGTTTTTTCCTGGCTGTCTGGTCACGATTCAAAGCCCCCATAGCGGGGAGCTTTGTGTTGATACTGCTGCAGCTGAAGTCCGCATGGGAACCCCCAACCACCCCCCACTCCGTCCATCTCTTCTTCCTTCCTCATGCAAATCCCAACCACCACCCTACACCTCCATCTCCTCCTCTTCCCATCTCTTTCCATCTCTACCTCCTCTTCACCCCCCACCCCTCAACCACCCAGCTTCTCTCTCTTCCCGTCCTCTCCTCTCTCTCTCCTCCACCCACGCTCAGCTCTCCACGACCAAGAGGCTAAAAATAGCACTAGGAATCCCCGCATCAATTCACAAGCAGAAGGAGGAAAACGTCAGCTCGCACAAGGTCATAAACCTCTCTCTCTTTTTTTTTTTTTGTCAAAGCTCCTGGCAGCGGTTTTCCCCACATGTGCCAGATTCCATTTTGTCATCCTGAATTTCTAAAAAGGTCCAAAATGTATTGATCCTCCTGCAAAATTACATCAAAAACCCGCCTTGAAATGAGCCATAGTACTCCAAGGAGGGAAGAATTTGTCGAGCAATAGTGGAAAACACTCTCCATGTATAAATCTGAGGAGAAAGGAAGGTGCAGCCAGTAGCTGGAACAATAACTGTGCATCTGCCTCCAAATCTCAGAACGTTTTTTTTTTTTTTTTCCATATTCCACGCTGCAAGAGTCAGGAGACTGCAACAACTGGGAGAGCCCCTTTAAGTAGTGAGAGAATATTGATTATTTTGCTGTCATTTGTAATCGCCTTGATGTGTCTTTGCAATCAGAGAGCCTGTGGAAAATCCGTCAGATGAAAGGTACGTCTATTTATCATCCTTTTATATTGACCTTCATGTCATTATTTTGTTTTAAGTAACATCTCAGCTTTTGAGCAGGAAATGTTCTTGTGTGTTTCCGTCTTACGGAGTGATTTATGTGACATACCAGTTGGAGCTGTTGTGAAAAGATCCGGCTGGCGATGCCTAGTCCCTGGCTTACATGTGAATGATGTCAGTTGATCAGTTGAAAGGTGGAGTGGATTCAAGCTGAATTTTTGTGTAAAGCAGGCGTCTTTCATAAACTTCTTTTATAGGGCACAAAATGTGTGTGTGTGTGTGTGTGTGTGCTGGTGGTGTGTGGAGGAAGGAGGGGGGTCACTTGGTCACCTCCTTTGTGTTTGTTGCAGCTCTGATGATGAGACAGGCACCAAGTCTTTGAACCTTTGCATCACTGATGAGCTTTCTCCTCTCCAGCGCTCATCACCATATTGTACGGCTGGACAAACCGAGCCCTTCTCGTCAGAAGCCGGTCCCCCGTCCACCCACGCAGAGCGCACATGTGTTCACCAGTGAGCGCTGACGCACGAACACACGCCCTGTGGCACACATTTTGCACACACACAGTGCATCTAAGAACAGAGTCAAACATTTTTGCACCAGTGTGCCGGGGAACACGCACTCTGCCTCTCACCCACACAAGCACACTCGACTGCATCATAATTGGACTTTGTCTTTCTCTGTTCCCCTCCACTCTGTTTTTGTTATCCTCACCTTCCTCCATGATCTGCTCCTCAGTTTACCGAAGGAGAACTGGGATCCGTGTGAGAAAAGGTTCATGGTACACTTCTTCTTCAAATCTGTGGTGAAAAAAACCCCCAAAAAACCTTTTAGGTGTTTGTTGTTTGGGGTCAAATTAAAAATCGTCTAGTTTGATAACCACTAATCCTTCTGTCATCACCTCAGTAGACCTAGTACGATAAAAGACCATCATGACAATGATCACATATTTATTTTTTTTGTCTGGCAGTGTATATTTTCTTACAAAATGACAAAAATTTTAATTATGTTTATTATTATGCTATTATGTTTTGTAACTTTACTGTGACATTCTACAGAAAAACATAGAAGCACTGTTATTAGAGAGAGCTTTAGGGATGGGCTGGATCCTCTAAAGGGTGGCTGGGTCTAAACATATATGTATTAGAGCTGCACAATATATTGCGAATATCTCGTCATCGCAACATTAGCGTGTGTAATATTCATATGGCAAAGGACTGAATATTAAATAAATAAAGTAAATAAATTCATAATGTTCTGAACTTGCATTTCACATGTTAATGTAATATTTAGCCTGTTGGACAGAATCCCAAGGCAGCAGATGTTCACATTGGACACAATGGACACTGTCCAAAATGTTAAAGGTTAAAGGGCGATGAGAAATGAATAAAAGAATCACATATTGCAGTTGCTATTGTCACAAAATTTACCAATATTATTGCCATTGCAATCTATTCTACAGCCCTGATATATATTATTAATCAGCTGAGCCCCAAAAAAGTGTAAAAATGACTCTGACAGGCTGAGATCGCTCAGGTAAATTCAGAAAGTTTTGGGAGTTTTCCTGATAGTCTGTAGTCAATGTTCTTTCTGTTTAAATCAGAGACGGGCCCTGGTTATGGCAGAATGTATTAATAAAAGGGCCCAATAACAAACTGTGAAAATATTCATAAATAGCTGTCTCTGCATTTGATGCATACTTCATGAAATTAAATAATATTGAACATTTCACTTAGATGGAATACAGATGAAAAAATACTTATATATGAAACCTTTAGCAACTATTGGTTCTAAATATGTGACTCTCTGCAGAAACTTACAGGGGACCAGATTTGGCATTGAGAGTTGTGTCTTACAGTCTTAACTTAATCATCAGGTTCTGTTGGAGCTACAGGCCTGGGCTGCTGCAGATATAGGCCATACCCTGTGAAAGTGCTTCATTATGACTAGAGTACAAAGGATTATATTTTTCTTGGGAAGATCTAAGACATTGGTGATAGTGATGTGCTTTGCTGATTACATTTTAAGTGTCCACTGATGAACATTATTGTTGCTAAATGCCTGTCTACTATTGTATGGAAGACCAAAACTGACATAATAAAAAAGTATAAATACTGTATATATATTGTTTTTCCTTGTCCTTACACATGTGTTTCAGTCAAGAAATTTATATATTTTGTTTTTCCTTTCCTTTATACATGCACTGTCATCAGAAAATGTTTTTCCTAAGCATACATTTTTGTCAAGAAAAGTCTAGATTTTGTTGTGTTGTTTCCTTGTACAAGCATCTCCTATTCTTACTTTTCCTTGTGCATTGGATGCATTATCAAGAAAAGTTAAATGCAAATGAGGGGCGGTGTCATCAGGCTTCAGCTTCTGCTGATTGGTTGGTTAGATACCTGAGATACCTAGCAGGTTATCAGTGAGCTGGAGCTCTCAGCTCGGCAACTTCATTAGAAAATAGTGTTATAACTCCAGAATTTACTATGTTTCTTGTGGACCCCCTGCAGAACATATGTTTCAGTTAGCGCCTCTCAAACTCAGAGGTTCACCGTCGGGGTTTTCATAGTTTGGACAAAGCAGCCACTACCAAAGCAGAAAATATGCAACTTCATGATAAATTAAGTAACGTGGTAAATGACTTATGTGGAAACCATTGTAATATGAATATTATTATTGGTGGGGACTTCAACTTGACTCTCAATAATGCAGATAGATTTCCTCCAAATGCTAATACAAATCCAAACACAGTTCCATAAAACTTGATATCAACTTTTGTCCTGACTGATTTATGGAGACAAAAAAAATGAAAATTGAATTTACTTGGCAAAACGTGACAGACTCCTTTAAATCAAGAATTTATTTCTGGCTGATTTAATAGCTGATGAAATTAATTTGGATATTCTTTCAACTCTTTTAATCAGATCAGAAGCTTATTTTAATTGAAAAAAACTAAATTAAACCGGTACGGAAAAAATATAATTACAGCTTACTGGAAACTCAACTCTTCACTGTTAGTCATTAAAACAGCGGAAGAAAACGTTCAAGAAATAATAATAAAGTATTGGAATACAGCTTACAGTCAGAAGGAAGTTAGTAAAAATTGGGAACTCCTAAAATATGAACTTCCAAAAATGTTAATGAAAACTGGAGCTGAAATAGCTAAAAGAAAAAGGGAAATAGAATCAGAGGTAATCAAAGAAATTATCTTATTAAACAGTATTCTTCCAGAAAATATAACTGAAGAACAAAAGATTAGATTAAACCAGTTACAACTGAACCTAGACAATATTTACATTTCTAAAGGGAAAGGAGCTTCAGATTGAGATGGTTAGATGAAGGAGAAAAAAAACTCTTCTTAGTTTTTTTTAGATTAGAAAAAAGACACCAAATGTCTTACAGTATTATGAAACTTCATATCAATAACAATATCTGTTCAAATCTCTTCTTACTGAAAAGGCTTTTTACCAAGAACTTTGTCAGTCAAGATTTTTTGATGAAACTGTCCCAGAATTTATAAAATGCAACAAATTAGTAGAAATAGTAAACAGCAATGTGATTCCTTGATTACACTTGAAGACATCCAAAAGTCCATCAATAAACTAAAACTAAATAAGTCACCAGGGACTGATGGCCTCAATGCAAAATTTTATATAAAAAGGGTTTTCAGAACAGCTATCGCCATTTTTCCATTAAGTTTATCTTGAAAGTTTGAATTCTGGATTTTTGTGCAATTCTTTTAGTTTAACATTATTAGCCATGACTACTGGCGAGCATTGCTCAATAGCATTACTCATCTTTACAAATGTGTGATTTATTTGCAATGTTGACACGGATTGGAATTGATCTGCTCTGTTCTGACTTTATGGTGAAGGTTTGGTGTTGAACATATGATTGTGTGAGACTGGCTGCACTACTGAGGAAGCTGGAGAAGCTAATGGCCGCTCTCACTGCTCGCTCATGACAGAGGCTGCAGCCGAGCTGCGGAGTGCTGTCGGCATGAAAGACTCCAACAACACAAATGAAAAAATATATATCCCTAGTTGCCATTTTGAAAGAGAAAAAGTTACTAAAGGAGTTTCATTTTAAAATCTGGCTCTTGGAAAGCCAAACATGTCAACATTGATTGTATGCATGGATTTGTGCATTTCTTATTCAGTAGCATTATTTCATTGTTTTTCTCCTTGTTTTTACAATGGTTTAGTATCAACCTGTCAATGGGATTGGAGATGAAATTAGCCACATGGCTGTAATCTCATGTATTTACATGTAAATGTTCATTAGTTTAGTGTTAAAAAAAATTGAACTTAAACCTTTTAGAAATCTACAGCTGCATAATTACTATAAAGGTTGCTACAATGTGTCATGGTCCCTCTTGGCCCTCCTGATACCTTCATTTCCTCTGTTTCAGTTTAAGTTGAGCTTTTCTTGAAGTTCAGATTATCTTTGGAGATTTTCTTCATTTTTCCTCTTCTTTCAAAGGATATTGCTTTTAACATTTCTGCCATCTATCTTAGTAAAAGAGCTGAGTGTCAGAAAATTTAACTCAACATCTTCTGAGAGAGGCGATTTCATCCACGAAGTCTAATTGTTGTAATTTATGACTCCTCTGAGATGTTAGTGCACCCAGGATGCTCTTTGGACATCACATTTTCCAGGTCTTTAAATAGGACCTTATCCCATCTCATCTCCTCTTGGATGTAACCTGGCATGCTCTTGCATTATAGCAATTTGCCAGCCCACTATATCACTCCCTGTGCTTTGTCATTGTCCGTCACGGTAGCAGAAGTTAATTTATCAGTGTTGTCTGGCTTGCAGGACTCTCTTCCTATTTATGGGACTTTATGATGCAAACATATCAGCCAATGTCTAACAGTCATTCTCCCTGGATGTTCCTCTTCTTGAATGATGGCGAGGTTATGTAGTCATTTGAGAACATAAGCAAATCTAAGCAATGATCTTCGCTGCCTGAGATAAATTTCTTCAGTGGGCACAGTGCCCTGCCTCTGCCACTTCTGTGGCTGACAGCCTGGACCTCTCAAGCAAGCTACCTCATGTATCGTTTTTTTTTTTTACCGCCTGCCCTAGAAATGCATGCAGTGTAGCCAAAGCTGTGATGGATTACAACAAGAATCAGAAGAACTGAAGGTAGCTGATCATGAATATGAGCATTCACACAAACTGACCTGGGAACAGTTTTCTCTGGTCAGAGCTCTCCATCGTTGCTGCTCCACCAGACATGCTGTGCAGGGGGCGTTGCTCTGGTAGGTCATTTCTGTGTAAGATGAGAGCCATTGCAATGACATGAAGTAAACTGACAGACTAATTTAAGATGGCTGCTTTACACTTGGCAGTCTTGCATGACAAAGAGAGCTTCTCATGGGTAAATACTAAACTACTGCAATGGAACAAAAGCTTTTTTGTACTACTGTTTTCCAAAGACTGATTGGCCACACTTCCATAGCTTTTCAATATATTAAGTGACATACTCTGATGCAGTAAGGTATGTGTGTGTGTGGGCGTGTGTATGCGTCGGTGTGCGTGGGTGTGTGTGTACTTGTTTAGCTATTCTTCTTAGGACCATTTCTGGCATATTTACTGACCTTCTGAAGACTGATGGGACTCATGGTGACCAAAGTCTGGTCCCGATACAGTGGCCCCCATTATTTAGGTTTTGTGATTAGATTCAGAGGTAAGGCGTAAATTAGATTTTGGTTACAGTTAGGAATACAGTTGGAATGGTTAGGGTTATGTAAAATGTCTAGATTAGACATGAATACAGTTACCAAAGTGAACGGAGGTCAGTACAAAGTCCTGATACAGATATAAATACAAATGTATGTGTGAGTGCGCATGCATATTTGGGACTATTATCTTTCAAAAATAAGTTCTGATTGAAAAAGCAAGACAAATCAAACCAAGCAGTTATTTTCTCCAATATAAGACTATGTTGTTGCACTGCAAAATTTGCCTTAGTAGTCTTTCACACATTTTAGATTACCTCTTTACTGAATTTATGTCTGGACTTTGACTAAGCCATTCTTACACGTGATTATGTCCTATTTAGAATAAAAGTATCCTCACAGGATGATTCCCCCATTACCTTGGATTCTCTTCTGATCAGAGCAAATGTATATGTTTGCAAACAGGACTTTCTATTAACAATTTGTTTCTTCTGCCTCTTTTCCAAAAAGACCAGTTACTAAGTTGATCTTCCAGAGCTACTTGTTAAGATTAATCTTCTCCTCCTCAGTTTTAGGTTGTCTTGGCAGGTTAGTTGCTCCGTCCTCTTTCCATTTTCAATCAATGGACTGAACAGAGTGGTGTGAGATGTTGCTGTAAATGTCTTTCGGACTGTGGGCTGTGTCCCTGCTGTTTGTTTTTGAAAATTTATTTTCAAAAATAAATTTTCTTAAATTCGAAAAAGCTAAAAATTTTTGGTGCTAGGATGAAGTGTTTTTTTATTTGCTTATTTTGCAAAATTGCAATGGAAACACATTTTTTCACGAGTCAACTGATCAACAATGGGACATTACTATTGCAGAAAACCACAAAGAGGACGACAGGAAGTAGTTGGAGGATGATGGCGCAACATGTTTTGTTGTATAAACAAATTTCTTTTCATTATATTTCTTATTCAATGGAAACAGTGCAATTGTGAAATTGTGCTTTTCCAACATTAGTGGAATACTGATGAAGTTTTGCGCACATTTGTAAACTCAGCTTAGGAACTCCGGTGTGATAAACCACCAAGTTATGTTTCAACAAAGGAGACACAAGGGCCCTTTTTTCTCACAGAGTCGTTTAGGTTTGGATTTTTATCCCCCATAACAATACACATCTTCATTAAAAAACTGCATTTTGTTTAAAATTGGTTTGATGTTCCAAAGCACTGAATGGTGACAAACGTGCCAAAAAGAAAAAAAAAAAAAGGAATCAGGAAGGGAGCAAACATTTTTCACACCACACTAAGATGAGATAATCATTTGTAAGCCACTGTTTGCTCTGGTATTTATTTAGCACTACCAAAGTGAAGAGGTGGAGGACTGTTATTTTTCTGATTATATTTGTAAAATATATTTTAAAAAACATGCATCATTTATTCACTGCTCTGTGTTTGTGATGACAAAATGTGAAAATGTTGAATGCCTGGAAATACGTCTGCAAAACAGCATCTTCAAGTGAAATTAAATTTCTTTTAGATTGGAGGCTAATTTCTGAAACGGTGTAATTATTTTTGGGCCCCATATAACAAAGAATGTTGGGTTTTTTTTCTTCTTTTTTCCAGTGGAACTCTTGACGTGTTCTGTGATGGCGCACACGCCTGCTTTAGATGCAGCTCTCTGTCCACTTTCTGTCTCTTTCCTGGTCACACACAGATCCTCACACATCTCCCTGCTTCACCACAGCTGTCTTCTTTACACACGTATCCACTTCCTTGGTTCTGTGCAGAAGTAAACAACCTGCGACCCTGTTTCTCAGGAAGAAGAGAGAAAATAGGGTTTGCAAGCTTGCTCAGTCTGTTGGGTATTTAAAAGTTTAAGACATGTTAAGTTCAGTTGAATAATTCACATGGAAGATGCAACTTTGCTTTTTAAACTAGAAAATGAAACTCAATCTTGCAAAGAAACTCACACAGGTCACAATGAGCAATTGCTTAATGAAAATGATCAGGTTTCTTATGCATCACTGGCTGGGTTCTGCCGCACTTTATGTAGCCGTAAAACGGGCTGGACCTGAAGCCCCCTATGTTGGCAAAGTGTGCCATCGCTGCAGTCTTCAGACTCATCAAAACGCCAAAGAGCTGAGGCAGCTTTAGGGAAGGGATTATTACTTATTCAGAATAGCCAATGTATGATGTAGAAGTTGGCTCGTTTTTTTTTATCTCTGCTCTCCTGTCTCTTTGGCTCAGTCTCATCTCCTCCTCTTCTGTGCACTTTAATGTGGTTTGAGTTATTTATGCCTGTATGTTTCGATTCCAGCATATTCTTATGAAATTAACTAACAAACACAGAGAAAAACCATGTTTCTGACACGTCTTTTGGTTTTAATGCTTCAAAGTATGAGCAGTAACATCAATGGGCATCATTAACTGCTGTTAACATTTACACTAATTCATATTAGTGTAAATTTTATATTTATATATATATATATATATATATATATATATATATATATATATATATATATATATATATATATATATGTTTATATATATATATGATGATCTTAAGTTTAGCTGCCAGCCCCTTGAACATTTTCTGGAGGTACATAGAACTGATTTGATCAAACAGAGTCCACAGTGTGTTAGAATGGCTCAGTCAAAGTCTAGGTCTGAATTTAATTAAGAACCAGCAGCAGAGTTTGAAAAGTGCACTTCTCAGCAGCTCTGGATTCAATCTGACTTGGCTTTTGCTCTATTTGTTAAGGAGAATGGTAATATTCCAATCTCTATATTTGCTCATTTTAGCTGATGTCTGGCATTGAGGCAACAGGTGGTGTACACATGCACACTCACGGAAGAGTGGAGGGGGTGGGGGCGCTGAGTACAAATGGCACACTTTTTGGATTCCATGCATCACTTTCCACCTCATAAATAATATGCTCCCTTTGTGTTGGTCTATCACATAAAATCCAACAATCCAGTCTGTGGTCTGCAGATGTTTGCAGGGTTCTCTATTACAATGCCTGCATGGATTCTTCAAATAATATTCAAACTCTCATGCTTTAAATTATGAGCACAACTCGCCTTCCTTATTTTGTGACAAACTCTTTTAATTATTTAGCCCTTTCATACTTGCGTTACCTTATAGAATATGTTAATACCTAAAGTTTCTGAACTCACATTTCTGCTCATTTGGTGACGTTTATGCAGCTGCAATAAATAAATAAATAAATAAATAAATAAATAAATAAATAAATAAATAAATAAATAAATCAGATATCTACTAGCTTCTCTTTCTGACTGGCTGGTCATCGCCTGGTCAGACTGAAGCAGCTGTTTAATGTGGTACTCTTACAGGAATGTGCCAGGACCAGACCCTGACGTCCTGGCTTACCCTGGTGATTTGATTCATACCCTCATTCACCAATAAATGGAAATTGGATTTGCACGAGAACGTTCACTATTTTCTCAACAGCTCACACTTTGGTGACATATGATGTCATCGCAAATAGAAATGAAATCGCCTCTACATTGGAGCAAAGTGTCGTGTTAGAATCAGACAGGTGACACAGCGGCGGAAAGAATTTCTGACACTGGGTGGAAAAAGTGGAGATCCGCAGCAGACTGACCGTGAAAGCAGGCGTGAACCACTTTTTAGCACCTCACATTGCCTATTGTGGGAGCACCCCACCGGAGTGATCGATCCCTGCAACCTGTGCGCATGGCACGCATTGGACCGATATTGAGTCGAAGGCGGTGTTGTGGCTATACGGTGACGTCTTAAGGCAGGTCCTGGTCAAACCTACCAATGGTACTAGTCGGTCCTACTCTGCTGGGACTGATCGCAATGAATGGGTTTCGGAGCTCTGCACGGCAAAGGAGCACCCACAGCGCGACGAGGCGGATAAGGGGATGCGGCATCGGAACGCGGGAGCGGTCCATCAGCACCACACACCAGACGAAGAGCGAGGGAACAACGAGCAGAGCCGAGAGCAAGTCGCGCCCGTTTTTAGTCTGCCGCCCCCGCCCTCTTCTCACCACAGAGTCCGCACTCCAACCACCGCCGCTCAGCGCCAGAGCCTCCAGGAGCTCCCGTGTGTGAGCCAGCCCCCTCGGAGACCGGTTCACAGCGGCGACCCGCTGCCGCTGGCGAGCTGCGACAGCAGCCGGCGACCTTCACAGCGAGGCGGCGAACACAGCGCCGGTAAGCCGGTGCACCTGCGGCAGGATCCCATTCCCTGGGCCCCGGACGGCTCGCAGCAACCGCCGCCGCTGCAGTCAGAGAGGGAGGCTGCTTTTCCAAGCTGCCACTGCAGTTTCTCGGAACAAGAAGCGAGCCTTCCTCCAAATCAATCCCATCCTGTAGACTCTCTCCCCCCGCAGCCCTCCCCGCCTTTCCCACCACTTCTGCCGCCGCCACCAATATCTTCCTCCTCCTCTCTGCTCTTTTCCCGAAGATCTGGAAGGGGGGATCATTTCCGAAGGAGCGCCAATAATTACCAACAGGCGAACACCGTGGAACGCTGCAGGGGAGGAGGAGGAGCAGGAGGGCACCAAGACCACAGGCAGTTGTTGCAGCCACAGCAGCAGCAGCACTGTCATTTAGGACTCCAACAGAGGGACCCCTCCCCTGAAGGAAGCCGTGCAAACTCACAAAAAGGGCACTCTTTAGATGCACGCGAGTCAAACGAGGCTAAGAAAGCGTTCGAGTGTCAGATTCAGGATCTGCAGCAGCAACAGATCCCACAATTGCGAGCGCAGCAGCAGCTACTGGTGGGAAGCAGCCTGCCCGTCAACTACTGCGCAAGCGGCTCCGGAGAGCTATGTAGAACTCACCGGGCTCCTCTGCTGCAACAGCAGGAGCGGCAGCAGCTGCTGCAGCATCGGCAGCAGCAGCGGCTGCAGCATCAGCAGCAGCAGCAAGGCGCGCCGGGGCTCCGTCCCCAGCCTTCGCAGCAGCAGCACTGTGATAGAGAACGCAATAAGTGTGGACGGATCGCCGCGGAGGGCGGTCAGGCGCAGTCACACAGCCGCGTAACCCCCCCTGCAACACCGCACGCATACGCGGAGAACTCGTCTGCTTCTGGCAGCCACAGCAGCAAAGACAGCCCCAACTACGGCTCCAGCTATCACCTGTGGCCCGAGAGCCCGCATAAAGGAGAGGACAGGATCCGCATCGACCTCCATAAGGTACAGACCCTCCGCTCCCATCAGCTAATTAACCGATCCTGGCAACAAACAAACTGCTGTTGGCTTTTCATTTAATGACCACGCCTGTCATCTGATTTTGATAGAGCACAATATATTCTGGGTACAGTGAGCGGCGTGCGTGCGTGCGTGCGTTTATGCGATGGGCTTCACATTATTTTCAGCGTCGACAGAAACACACTGATGTAAGTATTTCACACGTGACCCAGCATGTTGTGTGGTATTTTGTTTCATTTGGTTAGGCGAGCACGCGAGCGCACACAAAAGAGCAATGGCGCTGTGTCGCGCGCACACACCTGTTCCGTGTTGCAGACTTGTTTTGGGGGGCCCGCTGACAGGAGCCTAATGAAGCTCCCCGGCAGCCGAATTACAGCGCGTTTGTTGCTCCCGCTGAACAGAGGGGGACCAGAGCGGAGGATGCTCCCGTTCTGCCTTCCCGACACAACACACAGAGGCTAGGTAAACCGACACAGGCCTGTACCTGCAGCAGAGCATGGCCAACTTATTCCACTGACGTTGGATATACAGAATGTTCTGCGTACTGAATATTGTGGTCAAAAGTCTTGATACACTTTCATTTATGGGAAAAAGTGCCCTGTGCGTATTTCATATTTCTGTTGTAATATACTTGCATGTTTCTAATCACCAAATTATTTAATATCAGATAAGGATGACCTGAGTAAAGATGTTGAATAAGAGACCAATGTGAAATGATCAGTTTCTCTGATTTTACATTTCATAGGTATATGTTAGAGTAAAATAAATATTGTTCCTTTTATTCTATGAGCTACTGACAACATGTCTCTGAAATTCCACGCAAAAGATTAGTATTTATTTGCAGAAAATGAGAAATGGTTAAAATAACGAAAAAGATGCAGCACTTTCAGACCTCAAATAATGCAAAGAAAACAAGTTCATATATATATATATATATATATATATATATATATATATATATATATATATATATATATATATATATATATATATATATATATATATATATATATATATATAGAATGTACTTTGTTGATCCCAAAGGGAAATTGCTAATTTGATGATAAGGTACTCCATCTGGTATTAAATAATAATACAAATATGACCATAATAACAATAATAATATATGCGTGTGTGTAAAGAAACAAAGGTTCTATGTGTGATGATATACATTTTACTTTCTGAGATGACTGGCAAGAAATATCAAACTCTTATACAGTATTCAAATTGCATAAAGAGTCAAGTCATATTAATAAAAAAGTCAAATCATGCTTTTGTTAAGAGTAAAGAGAGCTATCCAATTTGGCCTTGCCCCACGTGAAAGTCTTTTCCTTCATTGTTAATTAATTAGTCTTATTTCTTTGAGAAATTATTTTAACCCATATCTGATTCACCAGACCTGCAGAATCAAGAAATTACTTAAATAGAAACTTTATGACTGCATGAAAAACAACAAAAACCAAAATAAAACAACACATTGTGCCTATTTAAAGGTTCAGAATAGAATAGAATAGAATTATTACAATAACAGCAAAGTGACAGGCAATTAAAGCAAATAGATTGGAACAAAGATAGAATATAAAATGCATGAAAGCAGAATAAAGAATAAAAATACTGTACAGTAAGAGCAAAATTTCAGCATACACACCATGTAGTTATAAAAAAAAGTAGAAACCAATCTTAAGTGAATGTGCGACTGAGTTGGTTAATTTAAAAATGTATGAAATGTACATTTCCAGAACAGATTTCCAGGACCAGGAGCCCTTTGGGGCTCCTGCAAACCACAGCAGGAGCCATTATGCAGAAATGAAACATGTAGGCTGGAACCTGGTATAGTGGTAGGACTTCCCAGGAGCGGTCAGCCCACCAAGATCACTCGTAGAGTCACGACTGATCCAGGAGATCACTAAAGAACCCAGAGCTCCAACTAAAGCTACTAATACTGACTAAAAAGAATGCAGAACGTTTACCAAAACACATCTTGATGATCCTTTAGAGTTTTGGGTGTATATTCTGTGAACTGGTGACACAACAGCGTAATTTTTGGAAATTGTAAATCCTCTGAGATCTAACCTTTTAAAAAAGGATATCATCCCGGTAGTTCAACATGGTGGATCGTCTGGGGTTGCTTTGGTGCTTCAGAGGAGAATTTCTGACCATCAATCTTTGGAGCGACTTTGTTATAATTTAGACTTGAATCTGAAGATGTGGATTAATCTAAATGCTCAGAAACCCTTCTGCAAAGAAGAGTGAGTTAAAATTCTTCCACAGCAATGTGAAAATCTAGCAAGGATTGCAAATCCTTAGTAGCAGCTGTAGCACCAAGGGTGGCACAAGCAGGTATTAGGTTTAGAAAGAAAGTACTATTTTACACAGGGCCAGGTTGGTTTGGATAAGCTTCTCTACTCAATTAGATCAGAAACTGATACTGTTCCTACTCAAGCTCTCATCTAACATTCAAATCTGTCCAAATCTGGAACATTCAGGTGAAATATATAAGGGGAGAAATACATTTTCAAAAGTTACCTGAAAAAAAGGTTTTTAGGTTTATTATTAATAATAAGTCCTTTTCCTTCTAAACAACTGCACCTATCAGAAGAGTAGTTTATTTAGATTTAAATCTATTTATTTTCACTTCTTAGCCTTTGTTAAAGTCCCCTTTACTGGTCTGCTCAAAGTTTGTCTAGAAACTGAATTTTTAGATTGTTTAAACTTGATTAAAATGACCAGAAAGACATGCTTAGAATATATCACTAAGTGTGTAGCAAACCTATATTATGAGCTACATTACTTTGTATTGAATTCCTAAAAAATATTCACTTTTAGGTGACAATTGAATTTATTGAAATGAACCATCAGTATCCTAATTGGCTTAGAACAAAATGACCAGCGTTGGGTAGAGTAGCCAAAAATTGTAATAAAGTATGAGCAACATTAAAAAGTAGCCATCTAAGAAATTCTTCAAGTTAAAAAATATTTAATGAAAAATCTAACTGTTTAATACTTAAAAATGATGTCATCAGACAAAAATATAAAGTTTTGCGCAAAATTTGCTACTTTAAACACTAGAGTGGAAACATAACAAATTTAGGCAAGAAAAACACTTTCCTAAATATTTTTTTTCTATGTAAACATATAAAACACACTCGCACGCCCACACCCTCACACACACGCACACACACCCCTGCACACGCACCCACGCGCACGCACATACACATGTAATGAATCCAATAACAGTATATATTGATCTCCAAGTTGCACAAAAGCTCAGTAGATACAAAATAACATTAGCACAAAGCTTGTGTACAAAACGAGATATCTCACTTCAACTGAAACTGTAGGTGTGTGTCTGTGTCTCATGCAATTTTGATTAAAACAGGCTTGTACTTCACTTAGTGAAGTTACTCACAGCATAGGGTATCCATTAATTTTGATCAAGTAGGAGTAGTGATATTTTCACAGTAATTTTACTCAAGTAAAAGTAAAAAGTGGAGTGCAGTAAAACTAAACCTACAAGTAATTTTTTTTTCTTCACAAAAAGTTACTCCAGGAAATGTAGCTGACTTATTGTGACAAGTTCTAATCCACATATGAAGGTGAGACAGCATGTCTTAATTAGAACAGATTGATGTTAAAGGGGCAATCTTATATATTTTCCTGGCAAATAGTGCCATTTTATAGCACAATCCGGTATCTATGTTACCTTCAGTTATAAAAATCCTGTAAATATCAAATGTGACTTTAAAGAAATTTGACTTTGCATATTAATACATTGAAATTGGGCTTCTGTCTCTTTAAAAACTCCTGATCTTTCTGAAGCTCCACCTTAATTAAGTCATCACAAAACAGCTCACACCAGTTGAAACATCAGTTCTTGCCAAAGATATCAAAAAATATTTGCTTTGTTTCATGCAAGAAACTTCTGTTGTGGAAAATATGTGCTCTCTGTACAGCGCTATTCAAAATGGCAGCTACTGTCAAATATTTTTAACATTTTAGATGCATGTCAGTCAATTAGAAAATCATCTAAAAGTTCATTTGTAAAAGTTGTTGAATTCAAAGGGTGAAACTCAGTTTTTAGATTTTAAAAATTGGGACTGCTCTTTGAGTTGGAAGCTCTGAGGCTTGGAAACTGCCTCAGTTTCCACGCTTAGAGGAGGAGCTGGGTCTGGAAGGCAGGGCTAAGTCCACCCTTTTATTCGCACAGCTAATGGTTTCCATGGGAGTCTAAAGGATTTCTTAAAGATTCATCAAAGAATCAAGGCAACACATGTTTTTAATGAGGAAATAACATTATATTATGATGTGAAGCTCAAAAAAGTTGAGTTTACGTAATACTGCCCCTTTAATTGAAAACACAAATAACAGATAAAGTAAATAAAAGTGCAGAATTGTTAAGTGTCTGATCTATACAGCAGTGTAGCATTTGAGCATTAGCAGCCTGGTGGTTCTAGCTTGGAACATATCTCTAGACACGTTAGGACTACAACAACCCTGCCAATAAAAAACACCAATCTCAGTTATGTAGCTGCTGCCTTTAATTTAACTAACAATGACAAGAATTACAATGAGTCTCCTGAAACCTGATTCTCAAGAGCTAATACGGGAATAAAAGTTATGTCCTTAAACAATTTGAGCACAGTTAGAGGGCATAAGAAGCGTCCGAGACAAATGAACTGCTGTGTCGTTCAGAAACAGGAAAATAATACATGACTAAAGATCTGCATCATCCTTCAGGTGCTCTATCCAGGGTGGTAAGATTCCAGGGACGGGGCCTTTGATGCGCAACCAGTGAAGGTGCAGATGTGATATTTTAGGACTGGAAGTAGCAAATTCAAATAGCCAAACATTTGGGAATTACATTTTAACCTTCGAAAGCCTTTTTGTTAAACAAAAGCCTTTGAAAGCCTTTAGTTTGGGGTTGTTTATAATTTAAAACCGGCATTTTTGCTAGGTCTTATGTGTACAAAAAATAAAAAAACAGTTAATCTCTTGATATCCTTTTTCATTATGATGGCTGTCAAATTTGATATTAACCATTTTCATAGGGCTTTGGAGTTAGCTTGAATAGAAATGGGGTTTGTTCCAAACTCAGCAAGAACATTTCAGGCAAATGACTGAGTGACAGGAAGGTTCCAACCAGAGGTGGGGGCCAGTCACAATAAGTGCTTAACCCCCAAGTATCAGGTAAAGAAAAAGTAAGGAAAGTACTAACTCAAACTTTGATTATGAAGTCTTGGACAAGTTTGACCTCAGGCTGCATGTGACCTGTTGTGAATTGAATGGCAGTTAAACGGCTAGTTACAAATGCAAAACAAATAATGGGCAAATTGATCCATATTCAAAATAACTAGATTTCATTCTAAAACTATACATATAATTATCAAAATTATTTTTACTATTTACTTCACAGTTTACTCCCTCAGAGCATCAGTAAATGTTAATAAATTTAAAAGTATGATTAAATGCAGTTGTGATCAGTTTAGCGACACAAATCCCACTTCTCTATGTAGCTGCTGTCCTGAAAAAGCCGAATATGTTTTACAAGATTGTGCTTGTGGGGCGGTGACTGTAGTCACCTTCAGTCACAGCCGTACAGTTACCTGAAGAAGACTGAAAAGAAGTTGTGAATACTGTCTTCTCATCACTTTTATTGTTACTACTGTAAACATGGAGTTCAAAACCAGAAAAGAAAAACAAAAGGAAAAGCCAACATTAACTATTCATTGGTTTCTATTTTTGCTTTGGCTTATCAATCATTGTGCATGTTTAACTGTGGAAAGTTAGTTGTTTAGCCTGCAGGTATCAATTCCCCAGATTTATTTGATTTTGATCAAGTTATAATTTGTGCCAGAAAGAGGAAAAAAAATTATGCCAATTCTTTATCTGTTGTGTTAAACCTGGATTTAAGATGTAAAACTATAAGAAGGCTGGGAGTTAATACAGTTAACCTCAACTGATTTAATAAACTTAAGTGACACTTTGTGAAATATGTTGGATCCTCTGAATATCTATAGGTTTAAACAGGAAATCTATGTAATGGAAATAATTTGTCTTGTTAAAAAGGTGTTTTCTGCTGGTAACCCACCTGTGTGACATGATGGAGAGAAGTGGGGATTTTATTGAATTTTTATAGGGACATTTCCATTATGACTTCAGGGTGCTCTCTATCATAAAGCATTTTGCTCTGAGTCTATCACCCAGCACAACACCTGTGTACTTGTAGCAGCTCTGGCAATAATGTCAATGCGACCACTGACAGCACTCATGACACCGACTCCAGGCTGGCAGTAAAAGCATCGGTCCTTCATTAGTTGCTTCTGTCTGCATTTGAGAAACTACTATAGATGGCCTTTACATTTTCTGCATAAGATGCTCTGTTTGGGTGACTCGGGTGATGTTCCAAGTGTAGCTCTCTATGTTAGCGCTGACAGGGATGACCTCTCCACCACTGTGGGCTTCTTTGCAGTTATCATAGAAAAAAAGAGGAAAAAAATGTTGCAGCAATAAGTGGATCAAATATACATAGCTCTGTTGTATTGTGCCAGGTTACAGCTCCACTGTGACATTCTTTCTGTTTCATGTAAAACATCATGAATTTTCAAGTCAAACAGCTCAATGAGGTCATGAGATATTGGTGCGAAAGTCCAAGTCAAGTGCCAAGTTTTTAATGATATTAACAAGTTAAGTTCAAGATCTTTACATTTGTGATTTGGATGGATGGATAGATGGATGGACACATGATGGGGAGATTGATAATTAAAACTCTATGGGGACAACCTTTGGGAATCATTCTGGAAATTTTTTCTCCACCAGGAAAATAATCTAATTCCATACTTTTCCAAATGTATCTATGCTGTGTGGGAATTCTGTATTAGAAATTAAAATAAACGAAAGAGACATTAAAATGACAAAAACATCCCTGACCAAAATGGAATGAGATATTTAGTAAACAATCATTTGAATTACAGTTAACATTACTATATCAGTGTGCGGCATATTGCATGGAAAAGCACTGCTTTGATGATGTACTGGGAAAGGTGTTAGATTCCAAGTGCTGTGGATTGCTTCACTTCATGTAAATGAACTATTGGGTCATTCAGATGGACTTTCCCAGTCCTTGATGACCAGCATGATGTAGATGCTGGAGGCTGAAATTCCAAAGGAGGACACCGAGTGTTCTGAGTATGTCCTGGTCATCGGACATAGAGAAAAATGAGAAAAATTTGGGTTAATTATGACTGATATCAAAACTTTAATATTCAATAATCACCTTGCAATGTTTTCCTACAACTTTAAAGGCCTCATCTTTTCAATTGTAATTGGAAATAATTAGTGAATTAATGTTAGATTTAAGCAAAATGAAAACTACATTTGAGATAGAGTTGACACCATGAAGGTACTACATGTTTATTACATATCTGTATGCTCAGTCTTGCTGCAGTCGATTATTGATGAATCATCAGAGCCAAGTGACATTATTTTTAGAGAGCCACTGTTTATCTTCTCTGAGTGATCTGGTTGGTGAAACATGGCTAATTACCGATGGAAGCAGACGTAACGATGCTCATTTTTTATCAACAAACTTTCTTTCTGATTTTCCACTGACTGGGTTTTACTTTCTCTCACTTGACATTTTCTCCTGGTACAGTCAAAGTGAAGATTTTATATCATATTACAAGAGGGAAGGAAACAACCAGGTGGCCCTGATGAGGGTGCGTCATCTAAATAAGACCACTGGACAGCTTGTTAACTGCAGCTGTTTGCAGAGGCCCATGCGAACACCCTGATACTGCTCCTGGATTTGGGGGAATAAAAGCCGTATTCTGAAGCTGCTTTCTACCTGTTGCAATATAAAACATTGAGTGTAAATAAATGGATGTTGAAAACACAGCTTAATTTATCTGTTTTCTGTTATTTTAAATTTGTAGATATAAAATAATAGTACATCGAGATACTCATAGTGGAAATATGCATGTGACAATGTCTTAAGCCAACATTTTAATTAGAGATTCACTGCTCAGTCGATCCTCAGCTGGCATAATTGTCCAGTTTCTTTTTATTTTTTTTTAGGTCTGACGTGCTGATTAAAATTTCAGTTTTTTTAGGGACTATTGGATATAACAGAAAAAAACAGAGCTGTAGTTTCTTCAGTAGAGGTTCTAGTTCTAAATCATAAAATAACATAATAAAGAAATAATTTTTAGATCTTTTGCCTCTAAGCATCAAATTATATTTTGCTAACTTCCTCTGGTTTTTAATAAGCTAAGGAAATTTGTATCACAGTACAGGCTGTTGATTTGATACACTGAAAATAGTGAATGTTCCAGTCAGTTTTCAGTATTGGACATGATGATGATGATTTCTGGCAGATTGATTGGTGCACCTCTAATTTTAAAATCACACATGCCATTAGATTCTGTTTTCAAATTTTCCTCTCAGTCTGTTAATTGTATGGGATTTCAGAGGAAGACTTCATTCCGATCTCTAGTTTTTGTGAAGTTTTGACATGCTGATGCACATGGTGTTTAAGAGGAATAATAATTACTATTCAAAATATTATTTCAAATCTGCTGACATAAATGTATCTGATGAGCATTAGCTTGACCATCTGATATTAGCTTCCATGAATACTGAAGCTAGCATTAGTAATTTGAAACATTAGTTTTTCTGTATTTGTTCCTTACTTTAACTCAGACTTATATAACGTTGTCATTATACCTAAATCCAGTATGTTCTATGACAGTGACTGAAACCTTAAGATGATCAAATAGAACCATTTTTACTTTGAACCTTTTTGTTATCTGCTAAAGTGTGACCAGGGCCACCAATGTGATGGAACAACCTGGCATCCTGTAGTAAATGATTTTCTCTGACTTCCTTTTTAACACTTCACTGACACTAAAAATAGATAACATTGAGTTTTTTTGTTTTTTTTTTACCTGTAGTAAGAATTTCCACAATAAAAATTGTTGTCTTATAGCATTTAGCTTTGGTGCCTTTACTGATCAGGGAAAAATTGGATCATTGATTTTCCAACATCTTTCAGAGTGTAAATGCAAACAAGGTATCTTTGGTGAGATGAAATGATCATGTATAATAAAACAGAAAGAACTTGTTTGTAAAGATAAAGGATGGTTAAGTTATGACCTCATTTGAAACACTCAGTAGTTTTAAGGATTCAAATATAATTCAGACAGTGTTCAAATTTGTGAAATCTCTTTAGTGTTGAACAGTTGTGATGCTGTTTCTGAACTTCATATAGAAAGATTTCTTATCTTTTCAAACTAAGCAACTTAAATGAAAAGCTGTCTGCACCCAGAGATGTCTGCACAGCAGGGTGCTAATCATAACTGCGAAATTCTCAGAATCAGCAGGAGGACAAACATAAACTTTCTACACTGCTGATGAGAATCACACTGGCACAGTGATGTTTGTATTATAATTATTGCCTTTGCTTTACAGCTCTTCAGCGTAGAATTGGGACAGTAAATAGGACTATTTATTGTCAAACAGACATTACATAATCCTATTTTAATTTTAAAACCAGAATCAGAAAGTAGAAAATGCTTCAGAAACACATTCTGCCTTTTCCTCAGCTGTGTTGTGCTAAGCATACTGATAGGGTAATACATACTACCTATTGATGAATATTTTCCAGCATCATGATAACATCTCATTGACTTGCCTTTAATCAGGCAGCCTCTGCTCACCCCTCCCTTTTGAAATCTCTTAAACAAAGC
This sequence comes from Gambusia affinis, assembly GCF_019740435.1. Lineage (NCBI taxonomy): Eukaryota > Metazoa > Chordata > Actinopteri > Cyprinodontiformes > Poeciliidae > Gambusia > Gambusia affinis. Next base: position 1,976,130 of record NC_057879.1, read on the forward strand.
ACCTGTGACCGAACAAGTCTGACCTAGTGTATAACATTACATTATCCCACTGCACACCTCGAAACTCAATAGCAATAGTCCCTGAATAGATGGCAGTTAGTCAGATATTGTACCTACCTTAGGAACATTACTACTGCCTTTGTGGTATGCTGTGTAAGTACTCTAATACTTCACACTTACTGCCATGGCTGGGGTCCCTCCTCACAGAGGGCACTCTAGGTTATAAAGAGTACTAGATTCATTCTCATCTCACTTATTTTGGGGGAATGTGGTCGAAATAGAAAAATCACAAATAATTATATAGTTTAGTCCAGTTTGCATATACCCTTGACCGTTAATCACTTGGTCAGATTCTGAGAACTGGAGATAATTTAAAGGGGCGATATTACGTAGGATGGATGTTTTGAGATTTATTTAATATTGTGCATCTGCAGAGCTTATTAAAGGAGCTGGTTCTCAGTAAAACACTGGTAAAAACATTGTTAAAGGATTAATAGAGGATATAAAGCTTTATACCATGAGCTTTATATCACACGGTAATCATTTTGAGCATGCCTAATCACGCTTCTAAACAAAACTCTGTCTACTTCCACAAAACTCCTCCTTGGAACTGCAGATTGCAGCTGAGCTCCCGCCTCACAGAGCATCACTCCTCCCACCGTCTCTCTCTGCTCCTACAGACTAGCAGCATTAGCAATTAGCAAACACCTGCACAACAAAAACAAAATCTTACCAAGTAGTTTTGGCCTAGTTTCTAGTGCAAATATCTTAGTACACTTGAGATAAGACAGAACTAACATAAAAGTAACTTTGTAGATAGCTTTAGAAGCTTGTTTTAAATAAATAATTCCTTAATACTAATGAAGAAGTACTTGTTCCATTGGCAGATTATTTCATTTATAGGAAGGCATTTTTCCCATAAGTAAAATGATCTGTCAATGGAACAAGTGTGCATATTTTGCTGAAAAGTTACTTTTAAGTTAGTTTATCTTATTCCAAGTGTAATAAGATATTTGCACCAGAAACTAGACCAAAATTACTACTAAAAAAAGTTTTAAAAACATTAAATCTAGTGTTTTTACTTTTTTTCCCCCCACCAGGGGGTCTTTTGTGGGTTCTAGTGTCCCTTATTTGGAAGTAGGCTGACAGGAAGGGGGGAAGACATGCGACAAACGTCGGCTGGGTCCGGGATCGAACCTGCGACCGCTGCGTTGAGGACTGAAGGCCTCCAAATGTGGGTCGTGCTATCCCCTACGCCACCACAGCACGCCCAGCTTTAGTGTTTTTGCAGTGTGGTGCAACTGTGCATCTTCTGAACTCATCAGGAACAACTTCTTGATTCAATGCTCCTAAGAACAGTTGTAAACGGTTGCATCATGGAGGAGCATTGTTGTGATGTTATACTGAAGGCAGAATGCCAGACAGAGCAGGAGCTTCTTAAAGAGACAGAGGCCAATTTCAAGTCAAATTTCTTTTAAGTCAAATTTGATTATTTATCTGTACCATTTTTATAACAACTAAATTTAGCATAGTTACTTAATTGTGCTTTAAAATGTTCCTAGAAGATATGCAATACTACCCCTTTCAGTGCATGAAAAAGTTGAGGAAAATCTACAGACAACATTTTTTATATTTGTTAGAGCAATATCTGTCATGTTTCACCTTTCTGAAATAGGACATTTTTATTGTTCAGTTAAATATGTTGCGCTTCCATGAACATGTTTGTCCAGCTCTGTGTCTGTTTCATAGACATCACAGCAACATTCACATGAAAAAGAGCAGGCAACAGTTGAGCCCAAAATAATTCATACCTTTGACAGAATTAGGTTCAAAATTAAGGGCGAAAATAATTTCCAACACAACATTTTTAATAAAATACAAAATATAACAATAACAGCAAAAAAACAGCCTAGAATAATTAAAAACATATGATACTCCTTTCACTTTGATTTATAATCTTTTGATAGATGCCATTCTCATTTAATATCAGAGTGAAATAAGTTTTCATCTAAATCTCCAGCAATATGAATAATTTTGAGCTGCCCTGGGCTGTCGTCCCCCAAACCCTATCTTACCTTCTTGGCTGCTTCCAGCATTCCATTCTGATTGCATGCGGTCCGCCTGCTCACCCTGCCAGCTATACGGTGTTAAAGTAAACTTGATCCATTATCCCACATCAGCTTCTTTTTCACTCTTTGATCCAGATCAGGAACCTGCAGGTGAATTCTGTCTGCTCTATCAGCGGCCATTGGTCCCAGTGGACACCCTGACCGCTCCGTGGACATGCGATCCCATGGAGCACGATATATAATTCAATAAGTGTTCTGACACCATGTTATCTTTTAGATTGTGTAATAAGTTTTTTCTTTTTTTTTACTCACTCGGTGCAGCAGTGAGCTTTAGTCATCCATGATCCTTTTACAGGTCCACTGATCTCCCATTCATGAGCCTCTGAAGGTCCTGAGCACACTGGAAACACCTCACTAGTTCTTGGTTCCTGCAGTCATTGGTTGTTCTTCCTGGTCATCTGCTTAGTTCCTTAGTCTCCATGAGGCTGATTGTTTTCTACTGTAACCCCTGAGGCCTTCACAGAACAGCTGCATTTTAGACCTTACTACTTTCAAATTGGTACACTGGATTTTATTTCGGTGCATCAGAATTAAAGGAGCTGGGTTCAAATGTGTGCCACAGCTTTCAGATTTTTCTTTGCAGAATTGAAAAATTGTTGGCCTTCCAGGTCATAATTGTGTGGCCCCTTGATATTTGTAGAGGTCAGGGGCCACAGCCAGCCGCAAAGAGTGCCAATTTTACAGTTATAATTATAATTTGTTTGTCACTGTATACATTTACAATGAGATTAAAACCAGCTCCAAAACAGTGCAAACAATGTGGGAAATATATACTTTATAAACCTAAATCTGGTGATATTTACAATATTAAATCAGTTCAATTTATATATACACATGAGGTTCTACTTTTATTACTACTTTTTAAAGTACTTTTAACAGTTCAAACTCCAAATATACCATTAACAGCAGAAACCACAGAAGCTAACTTATGTCTGCCAATCAGCTTCATGGAAGATAAATGGCACTTCTGGAATTTGCTGCTTTGTAAGTGCCAACTAATGTTGTGTCAAGTAGCATTGTGCCCAGGTATGTCAGCTGCCCAAGGAAAAAAAAAGGCAAATAGCTGGATGTTCCATATATAATTTGGACTTCCATTCCTCAGAAAAATCTGCAAATATAGAACTGCAAGTAGTTGAGGGTCCACTGTGATTAGTTTTCATCTCTCACAAAAAAAATCACAGTAAAATACATGAAGTGTGGGATTGTAATGTATGTGAAAAAGTTCAATGGTCAATAAACTAACATCAACTAAAAATAAAATCGGATTAATCGCACTCTGGCACTGTGATTAATGACAATTAATCACTATATTTAACTTTGTAACCCTGAAATATAAATATGCACACAGTTGTGCTTCTTACAGCAATGGTGCCCTAGTTAAGCCCTTCCTCCTGCCACTTTCTAACCAATAAAAATGCAAGAAATTATCTGATTTATTTGTAGCATAAAGCAGATAATGTGGTCTGTCAGTATTCAACAGCAACTAATGGAAACTTACTTCATCACAGATGGATACAAGCAGTAGAAAACATGTTCAGACTGACAGTTAAGATACATTTTATCTCTAGTTCCTGGGTGCTCCACCCCTTCCTGATGTTTTCCAGGTTTTTATATTCATGAATGTTTAAAGGAAGTCATGTTGTATTAAATGTTCATTTACAAACATTCCTCTCTAATCATTCTCTATGGAACTTGTGTGACGAGGTGACAGTCTTTGGTCCTCAACCAGCTGAGTGACCACCATAACTCCTGCATGAGAAATGTAGCGTTACTACATGTAGAAGTGAACATGCAGGCTGGTGATGCAACACAAGAAAGTTGAAAAATGTTCAACTTTTGTTGCTGACTGCTGCCACAGAAAATTTGCTGCTGTTTGTCACTCATAGTGCGTCTGTCCCACAATGGAATGCTGTGAACGAGGTAACCCTCAGTGGGAGAGTCTTTTAGGTCATAATAGGTAGTTTGATTAATCTGTGCTTTGTAATATTAACGTGTTAAAATTTTCAAACTAATGTGTTAACACATTAATATTGTCAGCTCTCATTTAAACAGAAATGTATGTCTTTAGACCTGTTTCCAGGTGGTTCACCTGAAACATGGGAGAGTTTTTAAGATATTACTTTACATAAGGTAGAAAAAAACATCTTCTGTTTCTTAATTTGTCAGTTTGCTGCTTTATTGTTCTTGATCCACCCAAATCTTCTTTGATTGCATGTGCAGTTTTCCTTTCACTGAGATAATGTATTTTATCAGGATATTTTCTGTTTTTTCAGCTGGGCAATTTAAGGGAAATACCGAGATAATTTGCTTGTTGGCTCGCTGTAAAAAAATGGACTTCATCCGATCAGTAGCGTGTTTGTGTTGGCTGAGATAATGTTGAATGCTGTAGCTTGGAACAATTGATGCAGACAGATCTGCTTATGGCCTAATTGACTTGTGGGTTTGTGCCAGCAGTAACATTATGCTGATTTAAACTTTCTATCGGTCATCTCTGTGCTGTTGTTACACGGGCCTCCGTTTGTTTTTCTCTCATTAGGCGTCCTTGTTTCCATTGACTTCTGCACTGGAGTCTGTGAGCACAGCCAACACCTTCAAAGTAAACACATCTCACTGAACAATTAAATGTCAGAGCCCGGGTAGATCCCCAGCTCACATCCCCTGTATGTGACGAAGGAGTGGCCTTGCTGCAGATGCCTGATAAAGGCTAAGGTCTTTCCAGCCTGGAAGGTGCAGGAGTGTTTTGTTTTGCTGCAGCTGACGGCACACATGGATAGTAAGTATATGAACCTGAAGCTCTTTTGATAACCACTTGCTGTTCTGCTTGTTTTATTGTCTGCTGTTTGAAGAGCTACTCTGCACTCTTCTGAAATAGACTTGTGTTACCGTGTGTGTTGCCATGGAGAGATCAGGTTGGTGTTGTGTAGCAGTGTGTCTCCAGGGTGTTGAGCTTGGTCCGAAAATCATGTGCAGGAGATTATCTTTAGGATTTAGACTTTTATACATGTTTATGGTAGTGGGTGTTTAACTCGCACACTCCTGATCCACATTAGGATTCAAGTTTGAGCTTCAACATGCAAAGGGAAGCAAAAATAGCAGAAAACCAAACAGAGTGAGTCATTCAGTTTGGTTAAGTTGACTTAAATAGACCTCATGCACAACACGTCATTTCAAGATACAAGAAAAACGAGATCTAGACATTTATTCAGATCAGTCCAGTTATATAGACAGACATGTCAGTGTTTTCACACCCAATAGTATGGTGTGTTCTCCTTGTTACTGAACAGTGTCAAACCAACCAAATCCTTTGAGTAACCTGTTCCTCCCTTTGCCTGTGGTGGCGCTGGAACAAGAACCACAGAGGGAAATGACACAGATTCTGAACAAGACACTAAGGGCAATTTCCTCCTTCACAAAATGTAAACAAAAATGGAGTGACATCAGATTTTAGTGGTTGAAGAATTTCTCTTTTGTCTTTAGCAAAAGTGCCAGAAAAACCCTCTTCAACAAAATGGCTCAGTGTGAGCCATTTTCCTTGCTGAAGCTAGACCCACATGTTTTGTTTTGGTATTTACCCAGAATACTGAGCGCTGTAGTGCGCTTCGCGCTTTTGGAGCAGTCTCTGATCCGCTTGGCGTTCATGTATGCATGTGCAGTATGTGCAGTGCATGTATGCACTCAAACCAGATGTTTATCAGTCGATCAGAGGTCAATGGCTATTTGCTAAAGAAATCACTGTAGAAAACAAAACAACTACTGGCTGGTGGAAATGTTGCTTCAATAAGATTCATGTCGGGACATTGAGTTGGTCACTCCAAAATCTTCATTATGACTTGCTGGTCTGTTGTGGATCATTGTCCTGCTGCAGAAGCCAAGTTGGTTTCAGTTGAGGTAATGAACAGATGGCCGGACGTTCTCCTTCAGGATGAATCCATGGTTCCATTTATCACAGCAAGTCTCCCCAGTCCTGCAGCAGCAGGACAGTCACAGTTCATCATACTGCCACCACCATGCCTTACTATAGGTATGATGGTCTTTCTCTGAAATGCAGTGTGACTTTTACACCAGATGTAACAAGACACACACCTTTTAAAGAGTTAAGATTTTGTCTCATCAGTCCACAGAATGTTTTCCTAGAAGTGTTGAGGATCATCAAGTTGTTCTGAAAAAATTGAGATGAGCCTTAAAGTTCTTTGTTTCTCAGGAGTGTTTTTTGTCTTGGAACTCTGCCATGCAGTCTCTTTCTAATGGTGGAGACATGACCTCTGACCTTAACTGAGGCAAGTGAGGTCAGCAGTTATTTGGGGTCTTTTGTGATCTCTTGGATGAGTCATCACTGTGGGTTTTGGGAGTCAGTTGAGGTGGTATTTTGGCTGCATCAAAATTTAGTTTAAAAGTAGTTTTAAAATAATTTGCAGGCTCTTCCATCTTGTTTTTTGCTTTTAAATGTTGGAGCTCAGCCTACTACCTGGTTACAAACTACCAAGATGAAATGTGAACACCTGTAGTTTCTTTCCTCACCTTGAGCGTTTGATGATGAGTGTTTCACTCACAGGGGTAGGGCGGTGCCCTCACACACACTAATATTACCTCATGGGTTCAGGCAGTGCTCCACCTGGCTGATGTGCTTGCACAAGTTGAGGTGTATTAAATTACTTACTTTCCATCTGAACACAAAGAGTGGAAAGAGACCATGATGGGGGTTTCCTCAGCTGTCCAACCTGCTGACTTGCAGTCACAGCATATGTTCTCACTCTAGTAGTTTGTGGAATTTTTAGCTCAATTCTCTGACCTTTAGTAATGTTTCACTTTTCTAATTTGCATTGTAGCTAACATTGTAATCTTTCCTAACCTCTGTAGTACACCAAGTTTCCCACCACAGCTCTTAGCTTAATAAACGACCACCTTTTATTTATATGGTAATTCCTGCGAGACGGTGCCAGTAGATGTCGGGCATATAATGTATGACCACAATGCATATGCTTTATGGCTAATTAGGTTATTGATCTGAGGTTGCTTCTGCGTTGGGGCACAATCACAACACAAAGAGCATGAGAGAATGAATAATGGTGGCTGCACGAATATCTTTGTCGTTCATTGCTGAGCTGTGTGTAGGTGTGCACACATGCCACTTAAAACATTGTTGTTTGCAGCTGAGTGGCTGATTCTATTCAGCACCGTCTGCTCAATGGCTTAACATGCTTGTAAAAAAAAAACAGGAAGATGTGGAATCATAGTTTAGGCACACAACGCTTTGCTCGCTGCCTGAACATGTTTCCAAACCTGAACATTCAGGTTTGGAAAGCTTGACTCATTTTTGAGTTATTGCACAGAGCATCTGCTTTGCATGTACTGTATGAATAAGACATTTAGTCCTAGAGATCAGGAATGCACCAATCAGGATCTTTTCTTCCTGATACTGCTCAGTGTCAATGAAGATTAGACTTTTGCCAAAAGAAAGAGTAACAGTCCTATATTCTGTTAGAGTCAATAAAGGCAATGTCACATAAGGGATAATTCACTTCAATTAAGCTTATTTATATAGCAGCATTTCACAACAAATGTCATACATGCACATAGCCAAACTAGCTACTCAAACTTGCTAGTATCCACTTGAATTGTGGGAAATGATATGTATTTACCATTTGAAATGTAGACTATGGGATCTCAACTGAATACTGAATACAGTGTGTTCAGGTACGTGGCGGCCTTAAGGAAACCCAGGATATTAATTGGGTAATTGACTCCATATAAAAACTGAAGCTTTATAGTGTGTAAAATAAATGATTAATGCTCCCTTTTAAATGTATATGAAGCTGCAATCCCAATCTACTAGATATTTAAGGTGAAGAGTGCGAGTGAAAGAGTAGGATGATTGTTGTGTGGGTGTCTTTACACGGTGAATCTCACCACATTTCTCCTGCAGTCTAATCTTCTCTGACAAAACAATGCAATTGAAACTAAAATCTTCCTTGTGTGATTATTATGACATTTATTTCATTGCTGGTCTCGCATCAGTCTGTCAAATAGTTTACAAAAGACCCCGTTTTCCATGCCAGTCCTGGATAACACTTTAAAAAGTTGTGACTTCTCACGCTTCCTCATTTTTCTGCTGCTTCCTTTTAAGACTCAGTGCAAAGCTGCTGCCTCACTGTTCTTTACCTTGGCCTGTAAACGTGTTATGAAGATCTAAACATGAAGCATTCTTTGTGCAACATAAAGTCCTTTCACATTTTTGAAATATGGATTGAATTGTCATCCGTGCAGAAAGAATGTTTGCATACAGTACTGTGAAAAATATTTCTCCTGACAGATTTTTTTATTATTATTTTGGACTGTTTGTAACACCTGACTGATCATAATTTTAGTACTACACAAAGATACACTGAGTAAATGTTGGTGGGTTTTTGACGATGAACAGACTGTTAAAGGTCATACCAAAGGACCTTCAAGTCCCTGAAATCTCTAATTTTGTGTTTGTATTTTCTTTATCCAGTCAGAGACAGACTTTCTGAAAGGACAGCAGTCTGTGTCATCTGGCCGAGTCTGAACTGTTTCATAAAAACACTGCCGTAAAAAGTGCTAAACTACTAGGTTTTTCTCTAGCTGTGAAAATAATAGAAAAAAACAAGGGAGTGTGTCTTAGTTGGCTTTTGCTATGTGGAATGTAAATTACAGCCCACACCTGAATAACCTCTCACCATGTAGAAATTACAAAATTGAAGAAATAGATTTAAAATGTAAATAGTTTGAGCATCTGGTGACATTTTTAGGCTTTTGGTGACAGATTTAATAATATATATTAGCAGTGACGTGCAGTGACGTGCAAAGCTGGTGAGGCACTGACTTAATCATAATCAGATATATAAATGTAGACCACCTGCATGTTATTGATTACTTAAGGAAATTTCGTGCATGTGGACTACGCTGGAGGGCAAAAAGACAATTCTTTTACATGCCATCCATAGTTGCGCTCCCGCAGTATAATAATTCCATTAACTCAATGAAACCTGGAAATTTAGACATTAATTTCGTGCTATGCTCCACAGCAAAGGGAAAACCTGTTGAAGCACAACTAAAAACCACGTTGTGATTATTAATAAGTGATTGCTGTGGTACAAGGAGAAAACTAAATATATCACTGCACTTAACTTTACTGTATGGCTAGCTCGCTCTTACTTACTCTGCAATTGTGGAGTCACAATGTCTGGGATGATGAGCGCCCCCTGCCATGAGGCAAGAGAACTGCCTGTCTCACCTCAAATCTGTTCTCTGCCGTTTCTGATCGCTCCTCAGCACACAAAACAAGTTACACACACTGTTGGTGACAACACTGTACAGTATATACATAAGCTAAATGATGAAAAATCAGTTCATATATGAAATGTTTTTAACCATTTTATTGGCCATTTTATCCTCCTCCTCTATAGACAGGAGGAGGATGCTCCCATAGAATGGCAGCCAGTGCAGTTAGCGAGGCGCTGCGCAATCCCAGGTGAGGCTCAACTCGCTGCTGCTTTACCAGCTTTGCTTCTGAGTGTTTGAATGGGAAAATGGGAAAATGCGAAAATTAAGCGATTTTGAAGAAAGAATAATCACAATTGGTTAAGCTAAGTAAAAAATAAATACCATACAGTAAAAACCACACGGTGAAAATAGCAATATGAATTATTTTACCTTATTTTTCCATTATGACAGGTGACTTGCTTCCCCTGACCGTACGTCACTATATATTAGAGGTCACAAGGCTTTGTGGATTTAATCTTACATCAAAAGATATATCTATCAGGGGCGTGCTATGGTGGTGTAGGGGATAGCGCAACCCACATTTGGGGGCCTTGAGTCCTTGACGCGGCCGTCGCGGGTTCGATTCCCGGACCCGACTGACATTTGCCGCATGTCTTCCCCTATCTCCTTCCCCCTTTCCTGTCAGCCTACTGTCATATAAAGGACTCTAGAGCCCACAAAAGATGCTCAAAAAAAAAAAGATATATCTATCTATCTTGTGCACCCGTTATATCTACAGGCGCACAAGACAATGTGCACCTGCAATATCTACATTGGGTACTGCTAAACAGCACATAGTAACCTCACATGTGTCTGGTGATGCTAAATTCTAGTTAGAAATCGTAACAGAGACTGGTCAAAGCTTCAGATTGAAGACGTGTTGGAATACTTCACCTTTCTTCCTGCCCCAGTGCATTCCTCCGGTTTGTGATTCTGGTCTCTGTAATGTTTGAAACTGCATTTGTCTCAATTCCTGTACAGCGGTTCCAGCCTCCATCATCAGGCTAAAGGTTTTCTCCTTAATGGATGAGCGAGGCTCTGTTTCAGATCCCTGTTTGTCATTACAATTTCCTCTTTAACCCCTTCAAAAGCTGGGCTCGCTTCACCAGCTGTCTGGTTCCTTTTTCTTTGAGAGTCCATTTTCAATCACTTTTCTTCTCCCTAGCCACCTCTTCTTCTCTGACAGACTGGAAAAAAGCCTTTTAAATAGAATCAATTTATGCCAAAAGGCCCCAAGGATATTAGACTCTTAATTTCATAAGTAAAAAAGTAAAAAGTATAAAGAAAAAAAGGCACAGAGGGAAGGTGTCATAGCTCAAGGGTATTAGCTTAATACCTGCAACTTTTATCTTGGCTGTTTTACGGTGTGTTGTGAGTTCTGATTATGGGTTACCCACCTGGAAACAAGACAATGTGCAGTGCAGTAAGGTACAGAAATACATATGAGTGTGTTATGTTTTACCTTGTGTCTGCAAGGTGCAAATGGGCTTTGATTCATGTTTCCTTGTTTCTCTTCATTGGATAAAAGAGAGGTCATCTCATGCCAGATAAGGACTCAGATAGTTTGAGATAAGAAAACCAAACTCAGTGGAGCCTGCCATGTTGTGAGGTCTCTTGTTAGCTTCCAGAGCTCATGACATTCTGTATATTTTCACACTGCCTCTTGAAGATTTTCAGTAGTTTTCCCAGTAGAAAGACTGGTACTGTTCTTCCTAAAATAGGCATCAAATTTTGGAACAGGCAGTGGCAATTTACTCTAGTTAATAATGAATTATTTAAAAAAGCAAAAAACACATATGCTGTGACCCTGAAATCGTCTGGCTTCTCTTATCCTCTTGTCCTCCTTCTTCTGGTCTTGTTGGCTCGTGTCCTCCTTCCTCCATAAATCCAAAGCCGGACGTTTCTAGGCAACTCTCCAGTCAATCTTTACTGACTTTGTTGTGCTATCGATCTGTCCGGTGCTATAGGTTGTCCTGGCTTCTCTCGCTGCAATTGATATTTTTCCCCTTAGGGTGGAAAGAAAGCGCTTAGGCCAGAATTTATAGGGGGTTCATTTTCAAATGACTCACAATCACAGTTCAATGAAAATAGAAGTTGTCAGGTCGCTGGCATTTATATGCCTGATGCAGTCGTTGCTTTTCACAGCACTGAACACGAATCCATAGAAGGTAAAGATTGGTGGATTTTAAGGAGCTTTAAGGGCCATTTAACAGCTGTCACTCTGTGAGGAATGGAGTGATGTTTGGATGTTTAAATAGAGCTGAAGAGTGTAACCTGCAACATGCATCATCATATTTCTGAATTTTATTACAATTCACCGGCCACTTTATTAGGTACACCCTGTTAGTACACGGTTGGTTGGCTTTAGAAGTGATTTGATTCCTGTCCGTGCTGATTTGACACAGTGTCTGAAAAGTTCCTCATAGGTTCATATTGACATGATCGCATCACAGATGCCTCAGATTTGTTGGCTGTACATCCATGATGGGAATCTCCTGTTTCTATATTTTTATTGGGATGTGGTGACCGTGGAGACCAATGGAGCTCAATCAGGAATCTGTTTGTAGATTGTTTATGACACGATCCATTAAGATGGATAGACTGGTCTCTGCTCAGAAACTCCTGAGCAGAGACTTTGAAATGTTTCCAAGTTTCATGCCTCTGCTAAGGCATAGACGCACCATCTTCCTCAGATATATTTCCATCTCCCCTTTAGTTCATTAACTCCCCTCCCCACAAAAAGCAAAAACAAAAACGAAACACCTCAAACGAGCATAAAAACATTTTTGTGAAATTGAGGAAGTTATTTGGAATTTTGTCATTCCCATTAAACTTTTCTAATGCAATAATTCAAATGAGCAAAATTGATGAAAAGATGGCTTATGTTACTGCAGTGCTGTTGCCAAATGAGCCATTTTGATGCTAATGAGTATCTGTGAGTAAATATTGGTATCGACTATATTGAAACATTGGTTATTTTCACCCCTTTAACCAAAACCGCTTATCTCTTACTTCAGTGTAACTTTGTGTTTCTATCCCAATTCATGGTTGATCCTTGGTATACGAATAAGCAATATTTAACAAATGAAATGATAAAATTATTGATGTGAAGCCCTTTACCATATTGCTAGAGAAAACTATTGCTTACGTTGTACTCACATAGGAACACTTGAACATGCTTATAGTTTTGAATCCAAGTGTTTATCAGAACAAAGTAATTCTACATTAGATAATTTCTGTATGTGTGGAGTGACACACTGATTCTGAATGAAACTTTCCCTCATTCATCTCAGTTAATGCGTGAATGTGTCCAAGACAAGTTCTTCTTTGTGATCAAGTCATCAGCCCAAATCTAGCATTAATCAAGCAATCAGGCGTAATGGGATTCTACAGAAGCAAAGGGGCCAATACTGTTGATTAGAGGATGCTTTCAAGAGCTGATTAGCCAAACACTGAATGAACTCTTAGTTCTGTTTTATTTCTATGTAAATCTTAAGCAGGTTTATTGAAAAAACTTTCTCATAAACATCAACTCTGAAAATATAGGAGAGGTGAGTTTGTCATCCACAATGTCTAGATGTTTAGCAATAGAAATTATAATAAGTAATTCTTGTGGTGGGTCCAAGTCATTGTACTGAAAGACACAGGTGAGTCTGAAGTCATTACAACCAAGTCTCGAGTCCCATTCAAAGGCAGGAAGCTCTCATTTCATGTCCACAATTAAGGCATGCAAGCCTCACTTCATATATATATCATATATAACATAATATATGTTAAAGGTTTAGGACTTTAAACATATATTCTTAATCAAGTCACTTAATGAACATCTTATTTAACCAGAGTAATGATATTTTGATATTTAAAAATTAGTTTTGAAAGTGTGTTTTTTCTAAAACAGAAGAACCGGCAAGATGAAGCAATCTTCCAAAATGTCTTAAAATCTATGCTGCAGATTTTAAGACATAAAACATAAATATTAACTAAAGCAAAATGATGGTGGCCACGGTGATAGGAGTTTGTCCTGCAATCGGTGGGTTCCTCCTCTGTCGTGTCCTTGAGCAAGACACTTCACACACATGCACACGCATTCTGTGATCAAGTTAATTTCATTTAACATGATTATGGTGCTGCTATCTGCCATTTTGGATGCGCTGACTTGCTGTGTTCATATTGGAATCGGTGACTTTCCAGGCTGCATTGCTGAATTCATGAGAACAAGAAAAACCTTTTTTTTAAATCTGACATTATGCATTTAGTAATTCCTTTGTGATCTTTGATTCACCAATTTTTTCTTTAAACTTAAATATACAAAATTAGACATTGTTGCCAGTCTGCTTTGATTTTCAGCCTATGTTTTCCTGACTACGTTCACAAAATCTAACAGTCTAGCTGTTTGTTGAAAATCATGTTTTGCTTCTAACCACATTCTAACAGCTGTTTCCAAGCTGAAAAATAGTTTATGTCACTTGAAAACACAACTGAGCTTGGTTAAAATGTCTACGAAGGACATAAGCCTATTACCGAAGAGTATTTCTTTTAAAAGGTATTCGGATCATGGGCTTAAATACAGATTGAACGGAAACGTTGGTAGAACTGTATGTGTCTGTAGACTTCATGCTTATTAAACTTACGCACAGAACAGAGACATCAGATCCAGTAGTTTCATTCTGAAACAGTTGGGAATGCCAGGTGACTGTTGAGGAGGCACCTTTGGGAGATCAGTTAATGATCAACTATTTATTGAACTTCCATTCTGGATTTGTATCATACTGTTTGCTCTTGTTGTTTAATTTTCCAACATATGCTGGAAAGGCTCAACAAAGCATTCTCTGTCTGGTGACCTTCAGCCACTGTCTGTTGCTCCAGTAACTACCTGATAATACTATTGCTCCTCCATCTTTATCTGTCGATCCAAATCGAATCATTTTCATAAGTAGCAGTGGTCTGCATTTCTTCGAAATGCTAGTTTACTACTTCACTGTACTTATCAGTCAGTGGCTTAATTGTAATCTTTTTGTATTAACCTCCTAGAATGCTACTAATTCACATTTAACATTTAATGAGCTGCTGTATTGAGTAAACATGGTGTCAATATTTCCCATATTGTAAATTTGATCTCACAAGATTTAATATCTAATGTTGGTTATAAAATGTGACTGAATTACAGGATAAGTTTTCTTGTTGCTGTGGTTTACAGTTTGTCACTAAGCTTCCAGTTACTTTGTCAATAGATATTTATTTCTTTTTTTTGCATCTTATCGAAAGGGATCAAACAAGTTTGAGAACCAAGATGAACAGTATCCCACTGCATCCTGTTCAGCCTCCAAACATCAAGTTGAAAATAATAAGGTCCAAACCACACTGCTGCATTTGACTTTTCACTCCTCACATTTTGACCTGACCTACAGGCTCCAACTCAACGCTCTGTCAATGTACCACCGGACTCCAGAGAGTAGGTACCAAAAGACTCTCCACTGTAAGCACAGGCCTGTCAAGCAGTAAACAGAATGCTGTAGCCACTGTTTGAACAAGATTGCCTTTTCCCTTTGATTTCTTTCTGTACTTTTGAGGATTTAAGTACACTATTTTTTTGTGAGTAAAAGAGTTTAGTTTAGTTTATATTTTCCCCCAAAGTGGATGTGTTTTACTTTACCCCATAGTTTACTACCTGTCTCATTCATGACATTCCTGTCAAACTGCTGCATAGCTCAAAACAAAATAGACCCCAATTCTGTCTTGGTTGGACCATCAGAGATGCAGTCACTGGGAATCATAAGGCCACCTGAACTAATTTGCTTAATACAAGGCTTGTTGTGTCTCAACACTGGTCCTTAGAACCCACTGTCCTGGATGTTTAGATGTTTCCCTTCTGTTGTGATTAACAGCTTTTGCAGCTCATAAGGAATGCAGGAGATAATGCAGTCACTGGAACCAAGACACATCCAGTTGCAGAGAGGACGGAATTTGAGATTTCATTCATTTCAAACTCTTTCATTTCTCCCATCACAATGGATACTAGAAAGTTTGATGAGCTAGTTGGGCGCATGGCCCTTCAGGGCATCCACTGAACACCAGTTAGAGTGGCAGAGTGGCGGTCTTGCTGCTGCTTGTCCTTGAGACTGTTTGTGCCCACTCTCAACATCATCAGCCATCAGCTGGATGGCGCACACAGAATAGTTCCATGTGAACCCCATTTTCCACTGAGCAGTTCACTATGTGAGACAGAGTATGCAGTCATTTAAATCTACCACTGCTAGGACATGTCTGGCAGATGTTTGCATCGAGTTCTCATCTGTGGACTCTGGAGAGTAAACTACCCCTCGTATGTCCTTATGAAGGACAGAGGGCTTCATAAGGCCCCAGACCTGGGAAACACTGCTCTATTGGACTGAGCTGTAGTGATATGGAGTCTTTCAGAGTAGCGATACAATAATCTCACAATAAAATACAATATTCTGATCACGATATGATATGTATCACAATCGATATAATTAACAGCTGACAAAGTTGCATATCAATGAAAACATAAACAGAGCTGTAATGCCGGACCCTGTTGCATTTCATGTAAAAATCCAATCATTTTTGACTGTTTGAAGGTGCTGTATTTGTGTGCTTGCTTATTATTTGCATTATGATTGTCTTGCTTCAGCTTTTAGAAAGAGATGTCCACCTCCACACGGTGTAAGACTTAAACAATTTACTTCTTGTAAGAAAGCCCTGTTGTTGGTGTTGTT
The DNA here is from genome assembly GCF_019740435.1 of Gambusia affinis. Lineage (NCBI taxonomy): Eukaryota > Metazoa > Chordata > Actinopteri > Cyprinodontiformes > Poeciliidae > Gambusia > Gambusia affinis. The sequence continues at coordinate 1,992,277 of NC_057879.1, forward strand.
GCCCGGCAACGCGCGTCCATGGTGGATGGAGCTTCTGAATGAGCACAGGAGTGGAGTCACTAAATTTCCAGAAAAAGATTCTGCACCTATAACTCAATTATTATTAGATCTGATCAGAACTCCATGTGGATTACTGTTGCGAAATGCGAAAAGGCTATTAGTTCACTGCTAGTATAACAGAAAAAATACTGTCTTAGAAAAAAGTTGTGATGATTTATTTAACTTAAGAGATTTTGTCAACACTATGGATATTTCATCTACGTTCCATCTACGTAAACAGCCCATCCACTACTAGTGGATGGGCTGTTTTCCATGCATGACTCTGCCAAAAACACCTGGCATTTTACAGTTCTTTAGTGTTAATATAAAACATGGACATGGATTTCAACAGGCGTGATATGCAGGAAAAAAGAAAGCAGAGTATGAAAAAATTTTCAGTTTTCCTCCACAAGTCATGCGTGATGAATGCTGTGGTTGACTCATTTACATTGTTTTGAAATGCTTAATTTTTATTTTATTGTTTTATTCAAGTCAGCAAAGGTGTAATATTTCATAAAAAGAGTTATGCAGAAATCCTGTTAGCAGAAAATATGGACTGTGCACTATGGCATGTTGTGACCCATGGTTGTTTGTGTTTTTATTTCCTTTGTGTTTGTTTTCTGATAATTTTGGGTTTGGTTATTATTGTTAGAAAGGACTTGCCATACTCAGTTGTTTTCTCTGTGGTGTTTGTTGTTTTAGTCAGGATCTTGCTTTGTAGTTCAATTGTTTGGGGTTTAGACTCACTTAATTCTGTTCCTGTTTTCTGATTGTTTTAGTTTTGACTCCTATGTTAATGTTAGTTGTTTTCTCTTTGGTTTGTAGATCCTGGTTTAGTTCAGCTTCCTCTGTGTTGCTTGTGTTAATTTTTCCTCAGTTTTCCTGCTTTACCTTCTCATACAGTAGTTCTAAATCCCTCTGACTGAGCTCATCTGGATCAGTGGAGACAGTGATGTCACAGAAAACTATCCTGTCAGCATCCTGTCCTGACGCAGCAGAGCACTGTGAACAATGGCATTTGAACATTGATCTAAGACACACTCTATTCAGAAAATGGGGACATCAAAAGCAGCACACATTCTTCAAGGACACGACAGAATTTAATATTCCGCAAATTGTGCTTATGTCCTCATGCTTGGACACATATTTTGCAGAAAGCCAGCATACATGGCAGGATAGGAAGCAGCGTGAGAGCAGCTTGAGATCCCCCCCTCCCTAAAAATAACTGAACTCTAAGCTGTTCTGCAGGATGTGCTGCTTTAAGGGACTTATTCTCGTAATTCTGGTATTTTTTAGTATCTGCCATGGTTTGTAACCATGCCAGTGGGAAAGTCGTTTGTGTGGGAGCAGCTGACTGACCTTTCCAAAATCTGAGCAAGGTCTGGAATAAGACTCCAGATTGAAAATGAGTCGATGTTTAGAATGTAGGACACGAACAAAAAGGAAGAAAGATTGCTTGGCAATACACTGATGAGCTCAGAGCAGCAAAAATGATACAACAGAAATCAAAAGTAATAAAATTTTATGTTTTACCACAATATGCCAGCTAGAATACACATCTTGAGATCTCTGCACAACTGAGCATGAAGAGTAAAAAAGGAGATGTAACTGCTGTGTTAACAGCGAATGTTGGATCTGTCACAGAAACCTCATTTAGAAAACTTTGCAGATGGAATCTAGATGTAGGTGTGTTCTTCAGGTATCTGTGGGAAGCAGTATGACCTGGAGGGCAAAGAGGGGCTGAAGCTGATCAACTCCTTTAATGATTTCGATGGAGTTGCTGGTTCTACTCTAATTTTCGAGCTTTTCTTTTAGTTTTGTGAATCTTTCTGATATCTTCAGAAAGATCCATGGTGCTCACTTATGTGATTATTTGTCATACCCCTAAAAAAATTCAGTTAGTATTTTGTTGACCATTGTATAGCTTATTTCTTATCATATGTACTAAATGCCACTAATGAATACACTAGAAGAAGTTGTGGGAAAGTGTTTCAGTAAATAATATTTACTATGATATTTGCTACTCTTGTCAGATGTAACTTGTCTTCCAGTGCAGTGAGAAGAAGTCAGGCTGGTATCACTTCAAGCTTTAATCTGTTACCCATATTATCAGGATCAGTCCACCCTTTATGGCCCCAATTTACAAATCCGTTTTCTAACAATTTTAATTTGCTGGAAATTAAAATCAGGCAGTGTGCATTCCACAGGGAAAGTAAACCCCCCCTCATCTCCCTCCATCAGTTCTAACCCCAATCTCCCCAGGACCTAATTTATAAGACACACACTCATGCACGCATACATGGAATAACCTTGTTGGGTCCTAATTATAATAGCATGGAGTCTCTGTTGAACACTGTGTTATTTGTCCAAACTAAACTGGGTCCCACAGGCATATACCTATGTCCTTTTTTTTTCCTCCATGGAGGATTATTCTGGTTTTTAGCAACTTTTTCTTCATTATCTAAATCCGATGTTAAAGAAAAAGGGTAAGTGGAGGGAGAAGGGATGTAGAAGAGAGTTATTGTGTTTATTATGTATTGAGTAAAAAAAAACAAAAAATTGGATGCTTTACATCTAAACAATGCTAAATAGGGTCTTTATTACAACAGGTTGGCTGCTACATTTCTGGGATATGGGATGTGGTGTTTAATTCAAAACAAGCTAGTCAGACCTTTTGGAGTTGAAGATGGACTCAAAATTAAACGAAAATACTGCAAGTCTTTATAAGAGACTTCCTTAACCAGTGATACAGGGAACAGTCTGCATCTTTCATGCTAGACAACGCTCCATCACATGCATTGAAGTACTCCATCACAAAAGGCCTTAATGGTAAAAGAATAATGTCACGGCCTCCTTTTTCACTTGATCTAAATCTTTTTGAAAACACATGAGTCCTTCTTAAACAGGAGAGTTATGGTAGAGGAAAACAGTGCCGCTCTCTGAACAGCGTCTGGGATGCTGTGATTCCTGATGAACAAAAAATTGATCCTAAACAGATCATGAAATTGACAGACTCCCTGACTGGAAGGCTTGTGTATGTTATGGAGTTGAAGGATGGTTGTTTTAGTCACTGAGCTTTGTTTGAAATGTCACAAATCTTTATCAGTTTTGAGTTAGTTGGTTTTCAACAGACAAAAATGAACAAGCACAATGGAAGCATTTAATTTTTCTGGTTGCAAAAAGAAAATTCTGGACACTAATGACTTTCTTGAATTGTCCATGAAAATGCTAAATGTATTATTATTATTATTATTATTATTATTATTATTATTATTATTATTATTATTATTATTATTATTATTATTATTATTATTATTATTATTATTATTATTATTATTATTATTATTTATTGAGGTGTGAAGAAGTTATTAGAGAAGGTACCTTCTTTAAGGTATTAAAGAAATACCTTCTTTAGTAAGTGGAGGTATAGTAATATTATTAATATTACTTTAATAATATTAAGTTATTAAAGTTCCTTCTTTATAATAATAAGTTATTAAAGAAATACCTTCTTTAGTAATAATAATAATTAAACTAAAAATGTAGAAAAACATGTTTTTTGGAGACACCACTTTGAGCTGTTCCACACCACCGGCCCTTCTGACCAAACTACATTTCACATTAAAATTACATGAGAGTCCTGACATGTTGCTTATTGTAATCACAGGAAGTACAAATCTTCTGGACTATGCGATTGATTGAAACCAAGCATTACTTGTGCACCTCGCTGCACTTATTACAGTCTAATTAACTCCTGCACCTTTTTATTTCATTCCTCAACTGGATAAACTGCCTACTCCTCTGTTTAGGCTACAATAAGTAGATTGAAACAACTTTTTTTCATGCATTTCTATTTAGCTTTCCTCCTTGCTATGTGTATTGTAAGTTTATAAGCCCAACCCTACTCAACCATAAAACATATTTTATTTTGACCCAACCCAATTTCTGGTCAGGTTTTGGCCGGGTCCGGCTCAGCCTATAAAAATGAACTCTATTGGGAAGTTGTTGAGTTTTCTCTGCACTGGGCATTTTTCTGTGTTGTATTTGTTGCTGACTCGTGGCCAGGATTCCCTTGAAAGCCCTGGTAAAATAAAGTTTAAATGAAATAAAAAAAATAAAATAAGGAACATTTCTCGTTGAAAAGTGACACTAAAGTTCAATAAATTACCATCACTATTATTTTGAGCATCCAAAAAAGCACTATAAAAATTGATTGTATTTTTATTGTTATCATCACTACATCTCTGCTGAGAGCCATTCATAATAAGTTAGTAGATGTTCAATATAATATAGTTAAGCATCATACTTTATTATTTATTTTACAGCATTTTAACAATTCTTAATTACACATTCTGAACCATTTGATAGAAGATTTATTGCAGTTTGTTTTTTGACCAAGATAATCAACCTTTTGTTTTTGTCCATTTCTGTTTCTTTATTATTCATTTTACATTGGCTGTTTTACTCCTAATTGCACTGACTGAACAAATGAAAGTTGATTTGACATATTTGACCAAACCTGTGAATCTGTTGGTGTATTTAAGTGCGCTCCACCGGTGCAGAGTTACTAAATGCAATTATAATTATGTTTTGTTTTTTTTTATCTCTGAGTTTAAATAAAGAAACGTTTTAAGTAATTCTCTATCGGATCGGATTCAACCAATGCTCAGCGTCAGATATCAGTATCGGAAGTGAAAAGAGTGGATTGGTGCATCCCTATTCCAAATTTGTTAGGAAGCATTGCAAGACTACATGTAGGCAAAAAAAAAAAAGTGAAATCATGTATTTTCTTTTCAGAGGCCGATGTGATCAAATATTTTCTTATGCATGTGGAGCTTGTAGCCGTGTTTTCCTGCCGTCTTTACCAGCGTTGAGTAATAATCCACATGCTGGTCAGTGATGGACGGAGGAGCCCTGTAGCCTGCTGGCCTGTCACAGAAATCTGACAGCGTCTAGGGTGCAGGGACAAACTCGAAAGGGTAGCCTGGAGCTCTCAATCACTCCCGCCCTGGCAGAGACGCCCGCAGGGAGCTGTCTCCCTTCTTTCATTCATTCTCTTTTTCTCTTCTTTCACTCCATCGTTCATGTTTCCTCCATTTCCAGAACTGCCTCATTTAGTCGCGTTTCCTTCCTCTGTCTTCTTTTGTGGTCTTTTCTCGTTAACCCTGCTGAATCTGTCTCCATATCCACACACACCCATACACTTGCTTTCACTCACACACACACTTACGTGGCTTTTTCCTATTTATATCTTTTTAATCGCTGCACGCAGTCTGCATCACGATCCAACTCGGTCTGGATCCTGGCTTTAGCTAACACACATCTGGGCTTATTTGCACACAGAAATTTGTCTGTCACCTGGCACACACACACCCACACACGCGCACACACCCCTACGCAAGCACAGAAACACACTCACTGTGCTATAATGCACAATTCAATTTCATAAATATATATAAGGCTTCAAAAGTACCGCACTGTGGTGCGTCCCGAAATGAAAGACAGGTTTTCTGTTAGGTCTGAGCTGCCTGCAGAGTGAGACAGACAGAGAAAGCCAGGCAGAGGGTTGCCTTCATTTAAGCTGTTCTGCACTGAGGCTTTTCAATTTGATTATGAGTTTCCATTTCATAGGGCCTGGATGCTGTGTGCTATTTAGAATAAAATTGAGCCATTTCTTAGCTGGACGATCTGCCTCTGCGTCTCCTCTCTGGGGGCAGTCAAGGGCATGCTGGGCCCCCATGCCCACTCTGCCACACTCTTTAGTAGTGTTGTAGTGAACATGCCAAACAAATAAACTAAATAACCGAGCAGCTTTGGTGATTGGCCGAGTGGGCAGGAGAATGGAAGGGACTGAGTGTTTGTGAGTTTGGAAGGTGATGTGAGGATTCTTGCTTCAAGCCTGTGAATGTCTGAGGGACTGAACAAGGATCCAAATGAATTTCAGTAATTTTTTAATTCAATTCAAATATAATTAAAAGAATTATCACAAAGGGAAATTAAATATTCTTATAACTCAATCTGTCCAAGTTTCTTCAGCGTTGTTGTAGATGCTGATGTCTGTGAGCAGGAAGGATCTCCTGTAGTGGTCTGTCGTACAGCAGATCCGTTGACGCCTCTGATTGAAGACACTGTGTCTATGACAGTCTGGTGAAGGGATATTACTGTTTTGCAAGCTGCAACTGGACCTCAGTTAAAAAGGATGTGATGTCATTTCTACTGAGTTCTAGCTTCAAGGGCCTTGGCTTTGTCTTGCCATATTAGGCACATGGAACAGCCTGTGATAATGTGCAATGTTAGCTGACAAAAATCTGATGAATTATGAAAGTAGAAAAAGAAACTTAAGAGCATCACTACTTCGCATTTATGCTCACTCTTGAATGTAAACCTATTTTCTTAAAACAGGTTTTTGTGCCCAGAATTTCTCTATATTGTACCATCGAGGAATTATTTAGCGTAAAAGATTTGGCTGAGTCTTAACTTTGCTTTCATGCAGTCCAGGATCCATATTTCCACTTCAAACATCCAGGATACTAAAAATACTTTGAGCTGGGAGCAGGACTTCAGAGCTATTTAAATCACCAACAAGAATCACAGATTTTTTTTTAACATGACTGACATATTGTGACGAATCAAAGGAAGAAGTGATGCTTTAGTTTCTTGCAAATTAATGTAATCTGGACCCAAAACATAAAAGCTGTTAAATCGTAGGTCTGCGTTCCACAAAAAGAAAATCTATTTTCAGTTTTCTAAAAAAAGCAAAACCAATCTTTTATTTATTTATTTTTTTTGTTGAGAGTGTCAGCACACATCAGCGAATTATGGTCACAGACATTTCTGAGTCTGAAAACAATTTCTGAAGCTACACTTTCTCCTCAAATCTGTTAATGGCATTGGCATTGAAATGATTAAAGATGTAGGGAATTCTAATCTTTGTTGCTAAATGCTATGGTCGAATGAATTATAAAATCAGTCACAAGACAGTAAAGTTCAGATTCCCTCTGCAGGGAACTCTGCTGTTATCTTAATTTGTTGAACTGGTATCAAATTAGCTCTGATTAGCATACTCAGTGATCTAATTTAGTCCAGGCACAAAGAACAGCACCCTGATCTCCACTGCCATATCAGCATCTATCTGCACTGTTTCCTGTCATTCAAACTCAAAGTTCACTTACTCCACTGACTTCTGAAGCATAGAGGGCTTCTAATGGCACAGATTAAAAAGCAATTTAATACAGAAAAGGGGATTAGAAACACTATGGGCTGCACTAATCCTTAACCTTTAGTCCTGTTCTTATTCGCCACAATATGCGGAAGATGATAGCATCACAGGACAAGAGTTAGTGAATTTCCATTAGGGCTGCCCTTCTGTATTCCCACCAGCACTTTTAAAGGCATTAGGCACACTTTGTCAAGGCTAATAAAAAGGTCCAGCAGTGGTATTGCATCCCCTCAACTTGTTTTTTTTTTTTTTTAAGCCACTGTTCCGTGTGACGTTTTCATAACCCATTATGATAATCTGCCCGGGTCTCCAAAGGACCCGGGGCGACAGCCACTTAGATGCTGCTGGGGTGACCAATGGATGGAGTGTTTTACGTCTGCGCTACAAGACGATGCAGAAATGATATTGAGCTTAGAGACAAATTGTCCAGTTCTTGTACAGCCTAAGGAAGTCACTCTCTTAAAGGGGCAGTATTATGTAAAATCAACTTTTTAAGCTTTACATCAAGTTATAATGTCATTCCCTCATCAAAAACATATCAGTAGTGTTGCTTTAACACTTTCACGCATGCTTGAGAAATCATTTAGTCTCCTGTGGCAACCATTCAGCTGTCTAAAACCTCTCAGTGGACCTAGCCCCGCTTTCAAGCTGCAACTCTTCCTCCAAGCTGCAGGTTCCAAGCTTCCAGCTCCCACTCAACTCCTCCCTCAGCTCCTCCAGACTAGCCAGCAGGACTTCTCACACACCTGGTGGAACTACACATGTGCAGATGTGTAGTTCTGCACATGTGTAGAACTACACATCTTATGGTGCACATAACCTCGAACACACTATCCCCATCTAGAATGCTGGTAGTGGTGGTATCATGGTGTGGTAATGCTTTTCTTCAGCAGTGACAGACCAGATGGTAAGATTTGATTGGAAGACAGAAGACACCAGACACAAAAAAACAAACAAATAAACAAATCTAGTAGGGGCTGGAAAAGATGAGATTAGGTCAGAGGTTCAGGTTTAACAAGACAACAGACCTGAACATACAACATATGAATGGTTTGGATTAGCAGAAATGTTGTTGGGCTCAGTAAATGAGTTATAGCGGGTTAAAAGGAAGCTTTTCCGAAATTATTTCAACACTCACTTCAGTTAACTTTTATATCAAATTAGAAATGTATCTGCATATAAATTTTTCTGTCAATAATCATAATAAATATATGTAAATAGTCAATGTTTTCTTCTGCCCTTTGTTATTGCTGGCTGCTACAGCTCTCCACAGTAAAGAGTGCTTGTGTGAAAGGAAAAGGGGGTCATGCCAAGCATTAATCATTCATATCTGTATTTGTACAAAGCACAGATTCAATTTTCTGCACTTTGTATGGTCCACTTTTCGTTATGTGGTTTTATTTATACATCTAGAGCTATTCATAATTAATTTGTTTTTAAAAGTTCCTATTTTGATTTCATTCTGTAGAGGGAAGAGCTCGTCGAGACATCATGTGATACCATCCTAAAAGAAAAAAAAATCTCAAGAAACAGACATACAAATATTTACTATGTCACAATTTTGGATACTTCATAGTTTTGCAATAAAACCTTAATTTATAGTGCCTTTGAAAGGTATTCATATCTATTGAACTTTTACACATCTTGTAGAACTGAAACCCGAAAGTTCAGTGGATTTTTGGAATTTCTTTGTAATAAATCTACGTGTAATGTCAGATACTTTCAAAATATATGTAAAATGAAGCAGCCAGGAAGAGACCAAAATGGAACTTTTGTGACCAACCTGCAAAACACTATGAGGTAGAAAACTAATGTGTTATGTGTTCACATGATTGTGAACACATAACTGTCCTGCCCCCCCCCCCACTACATTATCACAGTGATTAGCACCACGTGATCAGCCTTAGCTGTCTTGCTATTTATGGTGCTAAAATAATAAACTACATTTAGCTTCCTGTCTAAAACTCCTGGAGCTTGGTCATCAAACTTGGGTGTTTGGTGTTAATATAACGACACAGCCTTACGGTGTTGTTAGCTAGCACATCTTGGCAGACAACACCCAAGACGTTGTCTGCCAGTAAGACATATTCAGATTCAGCCCATAGAAATCCAAAGTTTCAATATTCATGGTGACACTTCCTTCTTTTTTTTTTATTTGATCGACCCAGACCATATCTTATCACTCACCATAGCTTTAGTCTGTCCATCTGCACATGGAGATGGACAGACTAAAGCAACTTAACCAGCTTGGTGAAGTTGGTTAAATGTCTGCAGTTACTTTCTGGTTATTTTTTTCCCCTCATGAAAAGCACTTTGAAAAGCCCTGGTTTAGATCAAAACATACAGTACAGACCAAAAGTTTGGACACACCTTCTCATCGAATTCAATTAGAAAGTGTGTCCAGACTTTTGGTCTGTACTGTATTCATGTTAGAATGGGCCAGTCCAATCCAGACATAAATGTTACTGCTCAGAGCTGCTGTATATTGAGACTGAACCAGGGCTTTGTTCCAAAGACGTTTGGGCAAAAAAAAAAAAAAAAAAAAAGTAGTCTAAAGTTGTTCAAAGCTGGTACAGAAAAACCCTGGAAGACTTGAAGATGAAACAGAACTGAAAGCTAGATTAGTTCTAGAAGGTATTGACTGGATGGCACACTTTTGAGGTTTTAATCTGTAAAAATTATTTGGCATAATTTCCTTTTGCTTCACAGTTATACACAACTTTTTGATGGTATGGAGTACATTGTTTGTGGTTGTTGTATAACATGTCAAAAAATGAAAGGGGATTGGATTTTTGTAAGGCATTGTAGTACTGGTGGTTTTCAAAGGGGGTTTTTTTGTTTAAATTTGTGATTCTTCTCAACAATGAACCAAGTATTTATCTGTCTATGTCAGTTGCTGCTCAAACTCCTGCATCAGTGTCCTGTTTAAAAATTGAACCTGTGTGGGTTTCTTCAACCCACTGCTAGATTTTACACCTTGTTTGTTGTGAGAGTGCTTTATTTATTCTTGCTCTTTCTGTTTCCAGACCTCAACTGAGCAGAAGAAGCTGAGCCATGCTGGATCCAAGCCCTCCCTCTCTGAGAGCAGTGGCCGACTCCCTCAGATAGCCATGAACACCTGCAAGTACAATGGCGGAGTGGTAAGACCACTAGTAGGCAGCCTGGCGTCCTCGTCGCGCCGAAACCTTGCGGAGCTCGACTCGGAAACGCAACCCTTGCAGACGCTGCACAGCTCTGGCTTGGAGGTGGTGGTGTCCAAGGGCAACGGCGGAGAGGACCCCAGTAAGGCGTCCAACGAGAGCCTGGTAAGGGAGGGTAGCGGGCGAAGCGGCGGCAGGGCTCCACAGAAGAAGAACAAGGACATTGGCTACAAGCTCGGTCACCGGAGGGCGCTGTTCGAGAAGCGAAAGCGACTCAGTGACTACGCTCTCATCTTCGGGATGTTTGGGATTGTTGTCATGGTGACGGAGACAGAACTTTCATGGGGGGTTTACACTAAGGTGGGTTTTGTGTGTGTGTGTGTTTTTGTGAGTTAGAACAAAGTGTCTGATTTCTGTCATTTGTGTGGATACTGCCATTTTCAGCTTTGTGGAAAGAGATTATTAATGCGAAGTGTATTTTCTGATATCATATGCTTGCCCCACTCACTCTGAGTTAGAATTAATCCAGATAAGTTGGTCCAGGAAGCTGAAACCATGCTCAAGATGGAGCTCGACCAAAGAGTCCTTCTGCTGACCTAAAACAGCTCAGTCTGTATTTGTGTTCAGGATGCAACAGTCTCTGAGTTTGATGTGCTTCTTCTGTAGTGGGCGAATGGTAAATCAGCAGGACAAAATTACAAATCTGACTGAAACAAAACACACCATAAACTGTCCTGATAGCAACAAAGGTAAAGCAAAGATCAAGATTTAGAATATTTAATCTTATTTGATTCTAATCCTAGTTTAACCCTAAGAACTTCTCAGAAAAAGAATGGATCCAGAAGATCTGTCTGTCTTCAAAGAGTTCCATCTGTGTTCCTGTGTTTTAAACATTTAGTGAGTTTCTGGTCAGATAAATGACTTAATTGACAAGTAAGGCCATAAAATAGAAAATAAACAACATCTACACTTTTCATACTTTGTATTTTTGGAGTTGTCAGTCAATCTCAGTCGCTCTTGGACTAACCTTTAGCTTTCAGGACCAACTAGTTGAGCTAAATAATGTTGCCATTAGCAATATCTACTGTAAGAAATATATTGATGGATTTTTTTTCCCTTTAATAGAATTTCATTTCACAAATCCTAAACTATCCTAACAAAGGCTCTTTTATTTGAATAAGTATAGTGCTTTATCAGCTTTATAAGATCCCAGTGCAAAGCAGACAGAGTTAAAAGTTAGAAATTGTACGAAAAGGATTAAATAGTTTGAGACACATCTTCATTAATAATGCAACAAGTGTATGAAAATAGAATGGAAGGAAACATATTTAATGAGACAATCAACAACAGTCATGTGTGTTGAAGCAGTGCTAAAGGTGGCAGGCCACCGGCCCTCCAGGTCTGGATTTGAAGACCTCTGTTCTCTACTATTCTAATGTAAGTCATTCTTACTGCCTGTTGAAGAAATGATTTCAGTCAGAAGGATGCTGCCACCACCATGTTTTAGAAGTGTGGTGTGTTCAAGGTTTGACAGTCATTTAATTTGTGATGGAACTTAACTAAAGGCAGCTTGTAGATGCATTACATCACATTGATGGAGTTTTCACAGTATGTGAAATATGCTCTTTATCACTTGGTGCTGAACCTTGTTTGCAGTTTGAGTGTCCTGAAGTGTCTTTTGTTCTAAACTTAGGCCACAGTGGCATACAGGACACTGTCCTAAACAACCATCCAGCTACATGCAAAGTCATCATCCCAGCTCACAAATAGAACTACTTACATGACCATCAATGAACTGCTTGTGCATCAGTTATGTCCAAATAGAATTGTCACTGAACAGCTTTTCATGGTGTCTCTGTATTTTGATGAAAATGTCATAAAGCGAGACATAAACTGACTACGTCTTTGCTACTGTCTGGTTGTGTATGTGGTAGCGGAATGCCCCTGTTTCTAATACACCAGTGTTGTCCTGATATATTATAGTCATGTGAACATAGCATAAAATATTGACTCTATTAAATATTCAGTTCTTTAAAATGAAATTGCCATAAATGTACCTCTGCTTTTTTTCTTAATCTGTAAAAAAATGAATTGTATAATTACTGGCAAACACCAAAAGTTAACCTTGTTTTAGTCACTGAACAAAATATAGCAGCAAAAAAAGTGTAGGGTTTTCTAACTGAGGAAAAAGTTAGAACACCCTACACTTTTAAAAAAAAATTATCCAGTGTGGAAAGATGAGGTAACAACAATGAAAAATCCAGGAGCTTAAATACAGAAGAGTGTGATTACTAACAGGTGCAGCTGGAAGGGAAGGCATTTGGGTTGATACAGATTGAGACTTTTTCCAGCTGAACGTCTCGCTCTCTTTTGTTCTTGTACTGCTTGAACAAACAAAACAAACATCCTAGTATTTGTGTTAACGGTGACAAATTATACTTTCTCAAATCAACATTGTACATTTTAGAAATTGGAAAGTTCATGTTTCTAGCACTTTTTGTCTTTAGCTGAGAGGGACCAGTGGCTCAGCAAACCAAGGAAATGAGAACAAATAGCGAAAGGATGATCTCAGACATATACTTGGCCTTCAATATGAGCTGATAAATCATTCATATTTATTTACAGCAAATTGCAAATAATGAACTGTAACTTTAAAAAGCTACAGATGCATGTGGGTGTGCATGTGAAAGTTAGGGGGACTAATCCATAGTATGATTTATGGGGATCTAAGAAAATCAATAGATTTGTCTTGATTGTTACTGAGTGGAGCTCAGTCCATTCATCAAGCTGACCTCAGCCGAAATGGAAATGACCCGAATGGTCTTAGTAGAACTGTAAGTTCCCATACCAGACAGGTAGCAGGTTCTGTGGATGGTCCACTTCACAATCTCACATTGCAGAGTGAAAATCTGAGGTTCAGCTAAGGTTTTCTGAGCCCTGAAGCAGGGAAACTGGTAGGGAGACGGAAAGCACTGGGACTGAAAAATCCTTGAACCACTTGCAGGTGGATTAATTGGTTTACCCGATGTTATTTCACCGGGGATTTCTCAAAACAATTTCCAAATGTCTTGAGAACATGTCTCTGAACTGAGGGGCAAGGCAATCTAGTTGATGGCTAAAAATACATTTGGTTATATAGACCACCGAAGGACAGAGTGATGTAGAGCTGCTCTGACTGTCATCACACTGCTGATTATGCGCAATATTTTATCTCGTTTTTATCATTTGTCGCTTGTGCTGTTATTGTAAAAGCAATCTTAGGATCATTAGCCTGCAGTTGAGGGGCCCTTTTACACCAGGGCTGTTAAACTGATTTATCATCTGGCATTTTACCAAGTAGGAGGTGTGAGGACTACCGGTTCTCATTTCCAATGTACACAAATAAACAGCAGCGGCGCTCTAGCATCCAGCCAGTCTATTTATCACAAGCACAGCTCATGCTGGTGGCCCTGCGCTAATGTTAGCAATGACTTTTGGCTCCAACCACTATGTAAAAAGTCCCCCTCTTTATGTCATGTTTTGATTAATCTGTACTTTCATTTATGATGAACGGTGTCCAGATAACATCAGGCTGCACTTACACCTGCACCTGCATGGCTAAGCATCATCTTAAGTGTACTTTTTCTGCAGAACTACATTATCCACTTATACTATTAAGAGTTCTCTGTGCTTGTGTTAATAGTGTGTGTGTGTGCCTGCATGCGTGTGTCTGTGTGTTTCTTTTGTGATGAAAATTTTGTTTCATTTTTGCTTCTCATTTTATATTTTCATCCTAAACCAGAAATACAGGATATTTCAATAAATCTGAATATTATTGAAAACTTTATGTATTTTAATATCCCAGTTCAATAAGTGAAACACATTATATAGATTAAGTTTGCACACATTGATGTCTAAAAGGCTTTCTTTCTGTTAAGATGATCTTCAGCTTACATAAGACCAATAAAAAAATATATATATTCTCAATACAGAAATGTGGGTTTATTGAAAAGCATGTTTAATGTCCACTTATAGGTCCTTATGTTCAAAAGTTCATTTCAGTTTCACAAAGGAGCCAAATATCCAAATATATAGAACATGATTACTAATGCAGTTGGAACCAGATATTTAAATATGTCCTACAAAAAGGCATATTTTATTTTTCCCTGGTATTAAATCAGACTAAAATCTTTCTGTTCTGGGTTATTTAAGATCATCTATATTGCCAAGCAGCATAACTGTTTGAAATACATGTTTTTAGAGAATATCTTATTACTTTATATCAAAATTATTATCAATACAAAAACTCGTTCTGCATTGTCAGGAATTGAACTTCTGAACCACATGTATATAAGACATCTTTTTTTCTGAGTATTCTGGGATTTAGCTGAGAGAAATAATCTTGTACTACCAGCTGAACTAAAACCAGAAATATTTTGTCTAATTTAAAGTCACACAAACAAGATGTTTATGTGTCCTTGTGTATGTAAATATAAACAGCACATGTGGATTTCTGGTTTTAACTTGGTTGTAACAGAACCACGTTGACCTTTCATTACAAATAAGAGTTTCCACTACAAGCTTAGGTGGTGGAAGCAACACTTAAGATGATGCTTTGCTAACTTATGAAAATATATGACTTGGATTTCCTCACACTACATATTTGAACAAAGTGCAACAAAACTGTTGAGAGATCTGTTATTAAGGTTGTTTGTGACCTCCTTTTGTCTGAGGTCTATCCAACCTGGTCTATTATCTTTGTTAGAGACATGTTATTCAGAAATCACTGGTATTGTTATGATATTTAACAACGCACACTAAGTGATTTGTATTTTTATATGGTTTATGTTGATGATATTGGAGTAAAGTATTCTTTTCTGTGTTTTTATTGCAGGAATCCTCGTACTCATTTGCACTGAAATGCCTTATCAGCCTTTCCACTGTTATTTTGCTTGGTCTTATAATAATGTACCACGCCCGAGAAATCCAGGTGAGTCTATTAATAAAATATTAACTTCAGGGGCGGTTCTAGGTGAAGACCATTAGGGGCCAGTGCCCCTGCAGAACTGATCCCGGTCCCTGTTATGCCTCCTGTACTGAATAAATAATACTAAATCAGTTTCTTATGCTGGTATGCACAGGCACAGAAACTGTACGTAATTGTCCTTTGGAGCAAATTTATTTTTACCCTGAGAATTTTACTTTAACAATTAATTCAAATTTAAGTGTTGCATTTTTAGCTTCACTTGATAGGAGCAAAGATTTCATCTGCAGCTTGCAGCTCTGGAGTTGCAAGTGGCTCTTTGGTTCTGTGGCTCACTTAATATTTTAAAGAATGCAGTATTGCCCTGTTTTTATTGCTTCATTCTTTTTTTTGAGTACCCCAATGAAAGAACACACTGGTCCCTCTGGTAAATTTGGTCTAGAACCGCCGCTGATGAACTTATGTATGAGTCTGAATGTAGTTTTGAGATAGTAAGTATACAACTGTAAAAATAAATTGGATTTTGCAGAGTAACTGAAGGAGAAATAGTAAAACATTCTGTATTCATGATTAGATGTCCCCTGGTTTGAATCTCAGCTGTAACTCTGAGTATGCATACATAATCCAGTTTCCTCCAGAGCAGGGGTCTTCAAATCCAGGCCTCTAGGGCCAATGTCCTGCAGGTTTTAGATGTGTCCCTGGTCCAACACACCTAAATCAAGTGGCTCAATGACCTCCTTACTAGGCTGTCAGGTTGTCTAGAGTCCTGCTAATTACCTCATTATTTCACTCTGAGTTGAAGCTGAGACACATCTAAAAGTCACAGGACACTGGCCCTCAAGGCCTGGATCTGAAGAATGCTGCTCTATGCCAAACCAAAAAATATGTGTGTGAGGTTCATTCATTGATGTTAACAATGTGTGGCTTTCTGATTGTGTGTTTCCTTATTTGATTGACAACTGGACCAAAATGTACCGTGCCTTTGGCCCAATAACTGCTCCAGAGACTTGTTGTGGTGAACAGAGAGCTTAGCCAAAAAGCAAGACTACATTCCTGCCCTCATTTATGATCATTTATTGGGTTATGATAGAAAGAATGAGATAGCCGACACAAGCAGCCAAAATGAGCTTCGTCCGCAGCGTGGCTGGATTCTCCCTTAGAGAAGGCATCAGGGAGGGACTCAGTTTAGAGTCTCCACATCTGACTGAGTCAATTAAGATGTCTCTGTCATCTTTTCTGGATGCTTCAAAGCATATTTTGGGTAACTTCCTCTGCTAGGATACTCAGCTGGCGTGGGGACACATCAGGCTTCCCCCTTAGGATCTGAGGGAGGGAAGTCTGGGCTGAAACTGCTGCCCCAGCGACACCATTCTACATAAGCAGATTACGACTAGTATGAGGAAATTGAATTTTAGTTAAGTTTGATTAACTAAATCAAACTTAACTAAGCTGTCTGCATAATGATATGCAGACAGCTAAGTTACAGTTTATCAAATGAAACAATTGTAAGATGCTGTACAGTTTTTTTAAGTAAAAGAAAATACATTTAGCTAAAATGCACTTTGCTTCTTTTCAGCTGTTCATGGTCGACAATGGAGCAGATGATTGGAGGATAGCCATGACATATGAGCGAATCTTCTTCATTGTGCTGGAGCTTCTGGTGTGTGCCATTCACCCCATCCCAGGCCAGTACGTCTTCACTTGGACGGCGCGACTGGCCTTTACCTACACACCGTCTGTGGCTGACGCCGACGTGGACATCATCCTCTCTATACCCATGTTCCTGAGACTCTACCTGATTGGCAGGGTCATGTTACTCCACAGCAAGCTGTTCACGGACGCCTCGTCCCGCAGTATCGGCGCCCTCAACAAGATCAACTTCAACACGCGCTTTGTCATGAAAACCCTCATGACCATCTGTCCGGGAACAGTGTTGCTGGTGTTCAGTATATCCTCCTGGATCATTGCTGCATGGACTGTGCGTGTCTGTGAGAGGTAAACACAGGGCTGTGAATAATGGATGTTGCTAGGTGTAAACCAAGACACAAAATGGCTGATGCACAGTTGTGTTGATTTGTGGATTACTATATGCCTTCCTTCTTCCCTTCCTTCCACGTTCGTTCCTGTCGTGTCTCATTTTCGTCAGTCTTCTCTTGCTTTTTATCACTCACCTGCAGTGGTCCACATGGATGAAATCATTAGCATAGGTCACATAGAAACAAAGCTTACATGTTTGCAGGAAGGCATTCACTTATTCGCCCACATACGACAGCCCTGCTGAAGTGTTTAAAAACACCCTGACATCTGTCTCATTAGCTCAGCACTCACTCCACAACTTCCCACTCCTTGTTTTAGATGAATATTGCTATTTTAGATGGTTTGTCCATAATTCATGAGAGCCTAATTGTTTGTTTGCTGAATGGTTTGTTTTGGTAATGCAGAGCAGCCCCCAAAATCCCTTAACCTGCTTTCCTCCCCCCCAAAGCTGAGCATCTTGGTCCGTCTCGGGAGGGGTGGGGGGGTGGGTATTGGTGAGAGGGGCATCAGGGAATCTCAGTGAAAATGGAGGGGAATGGCAGAAAAAAAACCGGAAAGCTTTCCGTTCTCTTCCTCGCTTTACATTTGCATAGGGAAATGAGACACTAATGTCAGCTTTGATGTTTAAAGTCTGTTTTTGCATGATTGCTTCAGTGATGTTGTCAAGGAGATCTAATACAGCAAATTACCCCTTTCCGGTGGTGTAGTTACAGTAGTTCATATAGCATCACAGGGGAGGGTTTGAATTTGTCCAGGTCCTGACCACAGATGCTTAGTTTCTTCCTAAAGCTCTACTTCCCATCCTTCCCTCCGTTTCCTCTCTCCTAACGCCGTTCTTGTTAACCTAACACTAACCGTTTCTCTCTGCTAGCCTTAGCCTCAGCACTTCAGCTGTTAGCTGGTGGATTTTAATCCTGATACAGTATTTTACATTACAAACCAGCACAGAGGCAGGCAGACATTGTTCTAAGCTTCAATCCACAGTTATGAATAACGTGTGTAACCTTTACAGATTGCTTCAGTTTTTGTTTTCTGTCACACTAAAATGGTCCATATCGTCAAATAAATTTTAAAATCAGTACAAATAACCTGAGTAAACTACAGAATGCGGTTTTCAGAATGGCAATATAATGTTGTAAGCATAAAACCTGAACATATCCAAACCAACATAACTCTGTGAGCACATACAGTTGTCCCTGTTGCCAAATCATTAATTAAATCTGATCTTTTTGGTTCAGTTTCCGTCTCCCTCCCAGGCCGGATTTCTGCCAGAACTGTAGAATCTAGAAGTTACTTTAATACTATCCATCTGACAGCAAATCAGTAGTCTACAATACATTTAGAAAATGCAACATCATGTTCTCATCAAAACAAATTCAAGAACCGATCTGACATCTGTCTGGAAAATGGTAGCAAAGTCATTTCTTAGGCTTTCAGACTCCATCAAATACTGGGAACAGCATGAACCTTCCCAGGAGTGTCTGGCTGATCACAAGAGTCCCTGATGCCTGATCCAGGAGGACACAAAGGAGCCCTGAACAACAGCTGAACCACTCTAGGCCTCTCTTAGACAGGCAATGTGAGAGAAACTCAGGATTTTAGCAAAGCAAAACAGAGGGCTTAGCCAATATTTAGACTTAAATTCAGTCTAGACCAGGAGTGTCAAACTCCAGTCCTCAAGGGCCAGTGTCCTGCAACCTTTAGATGTGCCTTTGCTGCACCACACCTGAATAGACTAATTAGGTCATTAGCAAGGCTCTGAAGAACTGATCTACACAAAAAGGAGGTAATTAAGCCATTTCATTCCAGCATTTTTGTACCTGTGGCACATCTAAAAACTGCAGGACAGCGGCCCTTGAGGACTGGAGTTTGACACCTGTGGTCCAGACCCTCCAAAGTTAAAAATATTCCGCAAAGAGGAGTGGCAAAAAATTCATTTACTGCAATTTGATGGACATATTGTCTTGACATGTTTGAATACAGTTGTTGCAACCAAGGATGAAACAACTTGTTGTACGATTTAAGGTCAATTACTTTTTCTCACTGGGCCAGGTTGGTTTGGATAGCTTGTTTGCTTAATAAATACAATTGTGATTTGATAGCTGCATTTTATTATTTACTCCGGTTCCCCTTACCCAACATTAAGATTAGTTTCACAATGTTTCATATTAGTAAAGGATTCCATGTGCAGTTCTTGGCATGTAAGAAACTAAAAAAATCTAAATTCCTGACCAAAGGGCTGGGCGATATAGCAACCTGTATATATACATTCATATTTATATATTGACACAGTACATCATGTAAACCTGCCATTTCCTGGTTTCTTGCATTGTTCCTTTTAGACATGCACTAATATCATGGCAGCTTATGTTATATTATATTTTCAGGCACCACTTGACCACATCTGAGCTGATAACAAATAGACACAACTGATTTAACATAGTTTTAACTGCTGCAGTGACATCAGTAAAAACAGTCATATAAATAGTTTTAGTTAATCAGAGCTATCATAATTGTCTTAAAAATATATTTTATTTTATTGCCAAACACACTGTAACTGTGTAATGGAAGGAAAATGTGTGTTATGGGGCATGTTTGTACCAGTTCTGGATGTCTATAAACATTTAGCAAAGCAGCTCAAGCTCTGATTGGATGAGGGGCATCTGAACATCAGTTTTTGGCTCTTGCCATCTTAATTGTATTTAGTTCAGGGCTAACAAAGTTATTCTGACACATGAACATGCTTCATGTGCACTGCTTCAGTGTAATTCTCACTGTATGTTCAGGGTCGTTCTCCTGCTGAAAGGTGAACCTCTCCCCGAGTCTTTACTAGGGTTTCTCCCAGGATATTCCTGCATTTAGATCCATCCATCTTCCCATCATCCAGTGACCAGAGACACTGTCACTGGATGACTAGCTGTTAGTCAGTGGATGAGGTGGCTTTAGGGCAGTGGGGCCCAAAGTCGGTCCTCGAGGGCCGGCATCCTGCATGTTTTAGTTCTCTACCTTGTAGTACCAACAACCTTTTCAGCATGTCAGTGTTCTTCTTAGGCCTTCTAAAGAGCCATCATTTGATCCAGGTGCGTTAAACCAGGGAGAGAACTAAAACATGCAGGATGCCGGCCCTCGAGGACCGACTTTCGGCACCCCTGGTTTAGGGTGATATGCAGTATCCGTTTTCTGCCACACATAATTGTAGAATAACAGGATTAATCTGGTGTCTTTTAAACAGAACACCTTCTTCCACATGTTGGCTGTGTGGTTGGAATGGTTTGTGTGAACCTGCAAACAGGGCTTCTTTTAGCTTTCATTTTGTAATGATTTTCTTCTTGTCCCTTTTTTATAACTTTTCCCACAGATTTGTGAAATTTGAAAAACAATTTTTTCCTCTGTTGGGGTATTTTCTTATATGAGCTGTGGATCTTTGCATCTCCTCCAGAGATGGGATTGTTGGCTGCTTCTCTGGTTGTTGCTGTCAGTTTAGATGTACAGCCATGTTTTGGTAGGTTTGCAGCTTTGTCATAGTCTTTCTATGTTTCCATTTAAAGAATGGATTTGATAAATTACAGCCTGCTCACTTCTTCCTTGTATACAGTTTCACTGCCTGCATTTCCACTAACAATAAAATTGCGGAAATAAATTTGCTTTATGGAAACAGAGCAATTTCGGAAAATTGTATGTTTTTCGATAAAAAGGTTTTGCACTGGGAAAAGGTGGTTTTTCAGTTGTATCAAGATAGAGGTACTGTAAAAAACTGCAGTAGAAACACTTTTTTTACGTCATATGTTACCTGCTCTCTTGTAACGCCACAGCTTTTTCCAGTTAACAGATCCTGTTGTGATTGCTCAGGCTAATTAGCATACCGTAGTCATCAATGATGGCAGATAAACATTTTTTTTCTGTATTGGTAAGCTATTTCTCCACCATTAGCACCTTTAGCAGTGAGTAAGCAAGGATGATTAACAGCGCTGAGCCCTGTCTACTGGCTCTGATTGGTTGGAACTGTATGTTTGTTCAGACAACAATAATAGCTCATTGAGGAGGTGGGTGGGACTGAACTTTTCACAGATAATCTCACATAACATACTGTCACGACCAGGTGACAGTTTTAAGAAATACATATTTATATATAACATAGTCTTTAAAAGTTACATCCTGCACCTTTAATGAAAACACTGCAATTGCAAAATTGTGTTTTTTCGACATTAGCAGAGTATAGATAAAGATTTGCTTACATTTGTAATGGAAGTGCAGCTACTGTTGCTTCTCCACTAAATCCTGTTGTGCAGATGGACACCAACGTATACCTTGACTTCTCATCCCCTGATGGAAATAGTGTTTGACATGATGCAGCTTTTCCTAAAATACTCAGTTATCCTCTTTGTCTATAACTTTAAAGATGGCCGTACTGCTGAGTAATCTGTCCGGTCCCTCTGCTCAGCCTCTTGTCCATTTGTGATAGACCTAGCAACTCAAGTCATCTGAGTGTTTCTGCAGATGACAAGACTTGTACTGGAGGTCTGGAGCACACAGTGTAAAAATACATTTTGACAGGACAGTCCCCTGCTGACCTCTGGGTCAAACACACAGTCTGTAGTCTCACAAACTGTGGTCTGTTTGTCATGAAGTTATTTATTCAGGTGATTATGGCTGAATATTGATGTTTGTACTGATCTTGCCTCAGTTCGGGTTTTGCTGACCTTGTGAAAATGAATTTTCCCCTGTGGGACAACAAAAGTATTTGAATTTGAATCTGATTCCACCTGTGCCTTCCTGAGTTTCTTACACACTAAAGCAGGCTTGGTTGTGTTAAATGCACTGGAGAAATCAGGGAATATGAACTCACAGTACTGGCGTACGGTGACCTCTTTACAGTTTTAGGTTCTGAGTGGCTTGTTTATCTTCTCAGTTGGGCCAATGACATTCTCCCCATGATGTTATCGTGGTAGATGCTTGGACAACAGGGCTTGTAGTTGCTAAGCACTGATGAATGAGATTTCCTGGATACTGGAATGAAGATCCTGGGATTGCGCTTTCCTTGCGCAACCCAGGAAAGGTTGCGCTGAACTTGAAGGTGTGATGCAGGATCCCTAATAGCTGGTTCCCACATACCTTCAAGTACTGAGGGTCTGAAACCATCTGGCTGCAGGCTTGTTCTGGTTCCATCTCTCCAGCTTCCTCTCATGACTACTACACATCAAAATGGGGTGAGGTTAAGGAAGCACCAGTCTTCCCTGATATCAATGAAGAAAATAACTGAGCAGTAACCCTATAATTTCCCTGGCTTCTTCTCTTGGGTATCTTCTTTTTCTCATTAAGTCATTCTTTGAGGCCAGTGGCTATGCAGAGTTTTATATTTCAGAAAGTACCACAGAGGTCTGATGGGAATCATTTTGTCCATATAATCTTTAAATAGATGACTGCACACTAAGTCATGACATTGCTGTCATGTCCATGTGACACACAAGGTGCTCCAGTCTGTACCATCCCTGATGTTTTCAGAAAACAAATCCAACATTTTTTGTTTTTATTTTTCAGTCTGGTGGAGTAGTTGAGGAGCTGTTGAAATCATTGAAGGGAGAGAGGAATAGATAAAGATGTTCAGATATTGCTGCATATGCATCCGATGAGGTGTCTGTCCTTAACAACAACTGAGTGAATGATTTAATATGCACAGTTGGCATATTAAATCATCCACTACAGGATCTAAACATCTACAGAAATAATACTGGTGAATTCCTTAGGTAAATAAAATAGACATAATTTGCAGTTGTGTCAAAGTTCAGTACCTGGACTGCAGAAACAGCAGCAGCATGTTCTGGATTACACAAGGTGTTGATGTCAATCCCCGCAACTCTTATTTTTGCTTTGTCTCTTCAAATCTCTGTCTGCTTGTTCAGTCTTAACTTGTGAAAGTCAGGAAGCGATACTGGAGTTGGTTATTATGTGGTTGGCTGTTGCCGCTACATGTCTTCGAAACACACAACACTGCATTCCAGAGAGCCTGGCTGGGTATTTGTCAGCTCATCCTCCAATGTGTGAGAGCTCTCATGTCAGCCACTGTGATCAAGAAGGTTTTAACTTCCTGTTTTTCTTGATCCACTCTGCTCTTGCTCTTCATCTAAAACTCTTCCTATATAACCCATTATTGATTTAGGGTCCAGTTTAGTGCTATTAGAGCTTTTGAAAAAATGTATCTTCTCCCTTTTATTTCACATTATCACAAGGTGACAAAACATGCTAAATTGAGAAAAAAAAAATCATTCAGCGAAAGTAAAACTTTTAATTTCAAAAAGATTTAAATCGCTTGTTTTATAAGAGAAATACAGCAACAAGTTGCCACATTGCACCACAAAATTCTACTCCATTATAAATAAAACAATAGATAACCAAAATGGTTTAGAATCATTAGAAGTAAAATAATTTATTTCTGGTATTATAAGAGGAAAAAGAACAGGAGGGTAACAAATGCCTAGTCTTTATAACCTTGGCTTTGACCTTGAACATAAATAAGAATTTGGTTTTGGTCTATATCGTCCAGCCCTGTCTTCTACTGCACATCTAACTGTATGTCCTCCACCCAGAGTGAGCTCAGAAACCCAGACACTAATAAATTTATGCTTGAAAAGCACAGAGGTTCCAATAAAGCTAAAACAAATTGATTGGCTCAACTACGCAGTCATTCACACTGCTAGAGCACACTCCTAAACACCAGGGCATGTCGCCACTTTGTTTATTTCATTTTCCAGAATAAGATGGGTGGAGCTGTGTATGTATGTATTTTTGTGTTACTGTGAATGGTTATGAGCATGCATGTGCAGTTTTGTGAGTGGGCGTGTGCGTGTGTGTGTGTGTTTGTATAATGTTTTGTTGTACTTTCTATTTCCCCACTATGCTGCTCCATAGGGATACCATGTGAGTCCTTTTTCTCTGGCTGTAAAAAAAAAAAAAAAAAAAAAAAAAATGCATCATTTTCTTCACTGAGCTGGCGCCACTGCTGCCCTGACTGGGTGGGTGGAGGTATTAGAGGGGGGGACAGGGGTAGCCCTTCTAAAACACATGAACTGTCAAACCTAGCAGGCCAAAGCAGAATCAGGTAAGGCCTCTCATTGGCAGGAATGTGCCACTGCTCCTTCTAGAACCAGTAGACATATTCTACTGGCTCTAGAAGCACAGCAGAGGAGAAGTAACTGTGTGAGCAGCACTTTGAAGCAAGCGTCTCTTTGCTAACTGTTGTGCATGAGGCCAAAGAGAACCTGATGGAGGGGGGGGGAGTACTTTAAAGCAAAGTACATGTCACCTTCAGAAGTCTACCAGGGGGCAATCCATCTTTGTGCAATTTGTCTGCCTTTCTTGTTTTATGAAATTGGTATAGATCCATGTGACACAAAAATACTTTCGAGGAGCAACTGCAAAGATTTTTTGAGGAGAAAAGCCCTTTTTATTCTTTTTCCTCACACATTACCATCTCATTATGTCTCCCTCTCACAAAATTGATTGAATCGTGTTCTAATGGTTTTTCAAATACATTTGTTGCTCTTACCCAAATATATTTTGCCTATACAGAATACAGAAATACAGAAACAAAAATCCTATCCAGACTAACTTTATCTTGAATCAGAACAGTGAGCAGTTTGTCGGTCTTGTTTTTTAGACTATTTAAATTGTTTTGTATGATTTTCTTCACTGAGCTGGTGCCTCTGCTGCCCTGACTAGGAGGGTGGAGGTGGACACAACTATTTAAGTAGTTTTTTTGTGGCCCTGGTTTGAACATTGCAATGGTGATGTACAGATTGAGGTTTTACTGGTTGAAGTATTACAGGGTGGGCTTTAAATGAGGGCTTTGTGTTCCCTTGCAACTTAACGTATGTAGACACAACTGTAAAGCAGGAGACTCTTCAGAATGTGATGACTACTGTCCTTGTTTGTTTCACTGTTCCAAATGTCACTTCCCCTTCCTCATCTCCTTCGGTAAACATAAAAAAACAGCATGATAGTTTTCATGTTTACTGCCCAATTCCATTCTTTTAAACAAATCAAAAGCGAAAAGAAGAGGCGCTTGTTTCCTAAAAGTGCTTTGTGTGACTTGTATCCTCTGTTAAATGCATTGAGGCGCTGTCACATTGATCATGCTCCTGTGTTTATGAAAGGGCAGTATGCTGTGAGAGTGGACGAACACGGAGTCTAACTGGAAAATGCCTAGATGGGGGGAATGAAAGTCACACATCCAGAGGAATTGAAAGGGATGGAGAAGTAGAGGGAGTGTGGAGTTGGGAAAAAATATTTTAAATTTACTGTGAATGGATTTAACACTGTTCTTAGTCCATTCTTACTTCTTTCCTAATGCATAACATATTATAAACCTCATCTAAGTTCTTTTGGCTTTAACCTCCAAGTCCCTCTCTCCCTACTCCTCACTGACTGATTTATACATCCCCTACTCTATTCATCTAATGTGGCCTCATCTGCAGTTTCCCCTCATCCTCTCTTCCCTATTCCGATCTTGTCCCCTTACAGTCCTAACCTGCTTTAAACCACTGCATGTGTGCTTGTTCTGCCTCCCTTTAGCCATTTCCTAATTCTTTTTCCCTCCTTGTTTCGACTCTTTTACCTGAAACAAAACCTTCCATTCCTAGGCAGTGTGTGTGTTGCTTCTCACCTCACTGTCTGCAGCAACGTCAAAGTCTCAGAAAGTTTATCTGACTGTCGCTGAGAACAAGGCACCAGATCATCAAGCTCGAGTTACTCATCGGATACACACACACACACACACACACACCATATGTTACATGCATCATCGCACAATTGAAACATAGAATAAGCCAAATAGTCTGACCAGGGAAAACATCCACCATGATGCCCCTAGAAAAGATACAAGGTTTGCATACACCTTGGTTGATTGTGTGCATTTTTGTTATCTATTTTTATTTTTTATGGTGGTTCTCGGGCAGCTACATATTAGCATTATAGGTACCATCTGAAACCTACTCTCTCCAAAAAAAAAATCATATTTTTGTTGAAAGAGTAGAGAGGTTGGAGAGAAAGTGAGCTACACTCCATGATCTAACCAGCGATGTGGGTGGAAATGCAACACATTTCATGAATTGATGCTTGGGATGACTTCAGAGAGCTACACAGTGTTGGTACAGGCGATGGAGTGGTGGAGTTTCACTGTTACTGTGTCCCCTGAAGAAGAGAAGCCCAGAATCTGCACCAAATAGTGACAGTTTTAATAAAGGGGGCGCAGCTGCAGCTGGGGTTGAGGTCGGTCACGCTGTGTTGATTCTGCTGTGTTTTTTGGGTGCTACCTACAGGTAATTCAATGAGACCTTTGTAACAGAAAAACCGCAGGTTTGTTAACACTGGAGACGTATTTATGCACTCCAGGACCGAAGCGTTGACAATAAGAAGCTCATGAACTGCTTCCTGTGTAGTGGCCTTGCAGACTGAGGAGGACAGTCGCAGAATGACACATAGAGGCCTGCTTTAGGGGAAAATTAACAAGTCATGTTTTTAAGTCTCACTTAACTGACTTTGCTAAACAATGACTTTTATAAGATCTCAGAAAAAAGCAGAACTCAATTTTTCATTGAATTATTTTTAATTGGTTACCAACAGATAACGTCAGGTTTATCAACATAAAATGTAGCATCTTTATTTGAGGCGACCACTATAGGTGTGTGATACTTCATGTTTTGGTACTGATTCAATGCCAAGTAAATATTGGAGCAGTATCGCTGAGACCAATTATCGTATCGATACTGATACCGACATTTTTTGTCTACGTTTGACATATTACCAAGCTTCTGACCTTTAGGTGTTTTGTGTTTTTTCTTTTGAATTATTCTACTCACACCTACGACAGAATTTGGACAAAGCTGAAAGGTGTTAGTAACATACTAACATGACAAACAATATCAACAAGAAAATAAAACAAAGATGTGTCCATTTGTTTTCTAAATAAACAAAGTGACAGCTTTATTAAAGGGGGGGCAAATCAATAAAATATTTTGAGGTACTGTTGAGAAACTACAATACGAAAATAAAATAAAATTTCAAGATTAATTTTGATGCTAAAGTATCAATCTTACCACCTTCAGAATCAATCCGAAACTGATACCAACTCAACATTGATATTTTGGATCGATTCACTTGTGATTTATCAGTAATTTTACATAAGTTAGTAACTTCATCTGATCCTAGAATGAGATTACTATCAGTTTGATATTGATCAGTTTTCTATACTGGAACTATCTGAAAGTTCCGGAATTGTAGTAAGTTTACAAAACATGCAATCATAACTCTAATGTGCTCATAGAACTTAACAAAATTATACATATTTTTAATTTCTGTATCTATTTGGCACTGTCCGTACACCCTACACAACAGCAGAAATATTGTCATCAATAACCTACTACAGGACCAAAACATGATGAAAAAAAAAGGACTAACTTTGACCTTATTAGTATGCAACTATATACTAGAAAACTACTAGCTAACTAACACAATAGGGATAGCATGACTAAGGGGGTCTGAAGAGATGTCATATTATAAAATTTTGCTATATTAACGTCAGTTTTTTGGGAGCTTGGTATAAAATATGAATGGCTAAAAATTATACAACTGATCTGTAAGCAATGCAAGAATACTTTTAGTAACCAACAACACTAAAGATGACATCTGATATGGAGCTTCTCATGTGGGTTAAAATAATGGCGTATCGTGACTGCAATATAACTTATGAAATCAATTTTCTATGTAAAAAAAACACACAAAAAATGCTAATTTTAAAATGTCTTTTTGCTTTAGCACCACTTACAAGTGAACAATATAAATAACAATAGACAAGTTAAGGTGGGTCATTTGACACGGACCACAGATTCTTCAAAACACAATTTGTGTTTTCTGAAATCTTTGCTCCATTTAAAAATCTGTTCAGCAAAGAAACGAATGGGGATTCTGAGTTTTCCCAAAAAGAGTCAGCTCAGCTCTTTTCTTTGAGCACAATATTGTGGAAATTCTCATCTGTTGAGTTGGATGCTTTGTGCACTATGAAGTCCAGTACAGTTCTAAATTGTTGAGGACCAAACCATTTCGGTGTTGACAGTCTCCACATTATGGATACACTGTTACTGCTGCTAACACACTCACCCTGGAGCCTGATGCATGGCTGCATTGGCACTAACATATTACAAAGTTTGTACACATTTAAAACACATAGGGGTGTCTGATGCTCTGTCACAGTTAAGGATGATTTGGGCCACATCAAACACTCCAATCAAGACTAAATTTCATTTTTCTCATTCTGGGCAAATTTTTGCCAGAATTAGGGCAAGTTTTTTGTTTGCCGTTTTTGAGTTGGATTGTCATTACTGTCATTCTTAGTTAATCTGCTTATATTTATTGCAACTAGCAGACTTCCAGAGAGAATTGTGACACAGTTTTGTCCAAGTAATTTGTATAGTATTTATTGACTGGCACTTGAAAGACAAACAAAACCAACATTGTGTTTTACTAGTGAGAAATGAAAAACTGACATTTTTTTCCACTATTTTTTCTGACGATCTGCACAACATCAGTAAAATATAGAGCATAATAATAATAGTGTTGCTGAAGATAGTGATGACAATATTCTGACCCATTTTTTTCTTTAGTATTCCACAATTTCACCACCGGTTTGTGAGATTTATTTTATCAACCACTAAAATATGAATCGTGTGTGGACATGAGGACAAATAGAATCCACTCAACTGAGCAGCTACATAATCTATATGAATAGTGTGAATGTATGACATTTGCATAGCATCCTGCAAAATATTACATCTAAATATTCCTTTGGGATATTTCATGCAATGGCATTATGTTGACAACCAGTAAATCAGCTCTGATTAACAAACTAGTAATATTTACAGGTTCAGTCATGGAAAACATGAAGTACAGTGGGCTGCGGCCTGGCCACGCGTGGTTCAGTCGTCACGTATTGTTTTGTGGAACGTGACTCCAAATTATTTGTGGAAAACCCACACATACTTATTGAATTTCTCATAGAATGCATTTAATATATACAGAAAAAATGAAAACAAACAGCTTGGGAAGCTGAATTACCCAGATGCAATGGTGCTTGAAACTGATAGGTTGGTGTTTGCAAAGGAGCCAATTCAGGAGGGCCATTGATTTTCCTTAGTGTTGATTAGAAAATCAACACTAAGCAGATGTTACCTCCTATTGTAGAACCAAGATTGTTTCCACTCTGCGTTTTGATGCATAGTGAACTGTTTTAGGTGTTTGCACTATTAAAATAAACAGTTATAATCAAGTATTCGCATAATTTAGCTATTTGTAACCAGCTGTGGTCGCTAACATAATACCACTGTACAGCTCTTTACAGTCAGCTGTATGGCAGCATTTAGTGGTCATTAGATACTGACATTAATTAATTTCAACCTTAGATGAGCCATGTTATGTTAAGAACAAAAACAGCTAACCAAAAAAAGAAGTTGCCACTGTTTGACCCTAGCTGTTGCTTTCATCTTTGTAGAGACATTTTGGTCCATTGTTTTTAAACAAAAGTAGCTCACTTAATTGGGGAATAATGATATTCATTCACCCACTGTTACCTTGACATCCTACCACAGCATTTAGCACCAACTGAAGGCTGGACTTTAACAAGGCAACTCTTAGTATTCATTTCCATTTCCAAATATTCCTATATCTTCCTAAAATACATCACCAGCATCATACTGGACATGGTGTTGTTTGCTCAAAGTCAGCTCTCCTGGCTTAACCCTCTATGTTATGCATAATGATGCCAGTTGGGAAAAAAAATATTAGGGATGTTTTTTTACATAAACTAAACCAAGTAAACATAATAAAGACAAATTTTAAAAAATATATATTATTTTTTCATTCATTTTGTGTTGACGTTACCCTTTGGCAACACTGTACCATAGTGGAAATTAATAAAAACAAGAGAGTTTGGCTTATTATTGTAAAAACCTTTATTTAACAACTTAAGTCATAGTCTAAATAGTCTCCAGTAGCAATAATAGTTAACAATGAAACTCATTTGGAAGCTAAAAGCAATTTATTTTATTGGCATATTTCATTGATATAAGGGTTTTGATTTGATTTGAGAGTCTTAATTATTTTAAGACATCTTTACCATCTTTACCTTACTGCTTGCAGAAGCTGATGAAACAATTCCTCTCAGCTTCCAGTGGAAGAGGTGGACTTAGAAAACAAATAACTATCCTTAGTATGTTATGAAACTGCCAGTTTAATGCAACACACAAGTAATAATTGTACATTCACCCTCATTGTTGCTCCTGTCCTCACTGGTCTCCCTGTCCTCACTGGTCTCCCTGTCCTCACTGGTCTCCCTGTCCTCACTGGTCCTCCTGTCCTCACTGGTCTCCCTGTCCTCATTGTTCCTCCTGTCCTCACTGGTCTCCCTGTCCTCACTGGTCTCCCTGTTCTCCTGTCCTCATTGTTCCTCCTGTCCTCACTGGTCTCCCTGTCCTCATTGTTCCTCCTGTCCTCACTGGTCTCCCTGGTCTCACTGGTCCTCCTGTCCTCACTGGTCTCCCTGTCCTCATTGTTCCTCCTGTCCTCACTGGTCTCCCTGTCCTCATTGTTCCTCCTGTCCTCACTGGTCTCCCTGTCCTCACTGGTCTGCCTGTCCTCACTGGTCCTCCTGTCCTCACTGGTCCTCCTGTCCTCACTGGTCCTCCTGTCCTCACTGGTCTCCCTGTCCTCACTGGTCCTCCTGTCCTCACTGGTCCTCCTGTCCTCACTGGTCTCCCTGTCCTCACTGGTCCTCCTGTCCTCACTGGTCTCCCTGTCCTCACTGGTCCTCCTGTCCTCACTGGTCTCCCTGTCCTCATTGTTCCTCCTGTCATCACTGGTCTCCCTGTCCTCACTGGTCCTCCTGTCATCACTGGTCTCCCTGTCCTCATTGTTCCTCCTGTCCTCACTGGTCCTCCTGTCATCACTGGTCTCCCTGTCCTCACTGGTCCTCCTGTCCTCACTGGTCCTCCTGTCATCACTGGTATCCCTGTCCTCATTGTTCCTCCTGTCCTCACTGGTCCCCCTGTACTCACTGTTTCGCCTGTCCTGCCCATTCTTATTCTCTGGTTTATAGTCTTCATCATCCTCACTGTCTCATTGCAAAGTTGCAAGCTGCTAATTTTCTTCAACACTAAATCCTAATGCATCCTCACTTCAATAAAAAGGAACTTAGCTTGGTTTTCTTCCTAAGAAACTATAAAACATTGTTGCATTAATGATGTAAATGGAAGAAAGAGTATCAAATATTGTCATATGCAATATGAAAAAGACTCACAAAATGCATGATTATAGCAGACTCCAGAAGATCAATATGCCGGGCTAGCAATACAATGGTGACCTTAATGGTACAGTGTTGCCATACGGCAACATCAACATTTTAACAATTTAGCATCATTAAATTATCAAGTACAGCACAATTAATGACATTGTGCTGGTCATTTATTGTGGTAATAAATGAACTTACCTCATTTATTGTTGAGTATATATTTTTCCCCGGTCAAAAAATGTCATAAAAATCCTTTCTTTTATGATTTCTGAGGAGTCAAATGGTGAGGCCCCTTCCTGTGAAGAGGTCTGTAGAGAAGGGTGTCAAACGTCCCTCCAGAAAATTATGTGACAAATTTAAACATTATTACTTTTCTTAAGGTCTGATCTCTTTCAGTGCACTACATCGTAAAATTGAAGGTACTGTATGTGTGTGGAAGGGCTTCAAGTGATTTGTTGCCAAATTGCAACCCTGAAAGTGTTCATTTTTCTTGTTGTAAATGTGATTTTTATTTTTATTTTGCATTTAGAATACCTGAGCATACAACAGTCAGGTCTTAGAGTTTGGTAAGGTGCAGTTATGATGATCAGACTATTCAATTCCCTTGATTCATAAATCTAAAGCACATTTCTTGTATGCTGCAGGGCCCTTCTTAGTCAGAAGGCACTTGAAAATATACATACTGCTTGGAGTCCACTGGTCCAGTTAGCTATAATTTAGTACACATACAGACCAGTGATGGGCATTTAAGTGATTCAGCGAACAAGATGCTGGCTCAGCTAGAACGATCATGAGAGGGTATGGTGACGATATCCTGAGTGGAGCAGGAATATGTCTGCATGTCCAACAGTGAGTCCAAAAAATAATCATCCAGCACATAGGATGGACAGGTTGCACTGGCAGAAATTTGAAAAGGATTGTATCTTAGGCAGGTATGAGGCCGGTTGTTATCCAGCATGTGAGGTGGACTCTTTATGACACAGGAAATGTGTGGATGTCCAAAATGACCACAAAGGGTCATGCATAGGTACAGTGTGACCCCTTTCAAACTTCATTAAGTTCTGGTGATATTGTCTAAGAGGCATTCTGAGTGGACATCCAAATCATCCATTCTGGGGACTCAGCAGTTCACCTTCTATGGAAACGGAATGCATTCTTATAATCAAGCAAAACCTTGTAAATTAAAAGTTACAAGGCCTTCTATTAAATATTGCTTACATGCAAATTTTTTTTATAGCATTTAATCTAAAGCTCTTTTGGTCTTTATTTTGATAGTTTGTGTTTGAATGTATATATTGTGTATATTAGCTTTTCTGAAGAAGAGCTTATGATCTAAAGAGGAGATGGAAACACATTTGCTGAATAAGTTTTGACATAGCGAACGCTTCTTCCACTCGTGGGTCTGTGTCTAACCAGAGGCACGAGACTCTGAAAGATTTCCATGTCCAGACCTCCATCATGGAGGGTAGGACACTCTCCATTTTTCTGAGGTGTATGGTCCATGCTAGCTTCCAACTTCTACTTCCTGTCTATCACATACACAGCATCAACATCTGAGTCACGCTTAGCATAGCCTGGTTGATTTGCTCCTAATCACTAAATAGAAACAACTAACTCGCCTTTTTTTTATTTCTTTTTTATGAGAATTTGATCAAAATTCTTATGACATTTGGATGGACACACAGCTCTTGACTTCCCTTTTTCTGTTTTGCTAATGGAGTTCATTTAATTAATTCATTTAAAATAGTATTTCAGAGGGTTCATGATGTCACACATTGTAACCAAGTCCCTGATCCCCTTTGAAGAGAAAGGGGGCCATAGCATCACAGGACCAGCACCGTACTTACCAGTGGACATGGATCCGTTTTCTGGCAGCTCTGAAGTGTCTCTTGTTGAAAAGTTAAATCTTAGTCTGATCTGACCAAAGCACACAGCTGCCATTAAAGTTTCAGCATAACTTAAAAAACTCTACATACATGTTTGTGATGGTGGAACAAAAAGACAAAACATAACATCTTGCTCATTTTGTGAGGTGGTAAAGTAAATTTAGCTACTTTTTGAATTATTGAACAGCATGTTTTCTTTTCTGTCCCATTGTGAAGAAAGAGTAATAGCCATACACCTTTTTGTTTTTATACATAGAGTGCATCCAGAAAGTATTCACAGCACTTCTCTTTTACTTTTACCAAATTTTGCTATGTGGGAAAAGCAAAATTAGCAAAAATACAATTGAACAATCCTAAATGTAATAAATGAATTTATTCATAATTCTACCCCATTATGACAATACAGAAAAACATTTGAGATTTTTGCAAATTTATTAATAATGTGAAATTATTAATAAATTTGTAAACAGGAATTTCAGGAAAACAGGAACTCATGGATTATAAATATTAAGTTCCTAAAATCTCTGATCAACTTTAAAAAGGAAAGTATGAATTATAAATCAGAAAAGCTGTTCAGTGTTCTATAATCATCCCACAATCATTGTTTTGTAAAAAAACAACAACAAAAAAGTATTTTTGCGGTAGATTTTTTTTTCCATTCTGACTAACCAAGGTTTTTTTTTTTGCAATAAAAGATTCTTTTATTTTAGGGCCTTTTCACATCAACAGAGGTTGCTGGATTGTTAACTTTGGTCACTTAGGTGTCATATTTTCAGTCATCAACAGTTGGGAATTATTTATTAGTACCAGGCTTGACCGTAGATAATTTGAACAAGCAGTTAATTTTTTTTTGAGAAGAAATGCAGGTCATGTTTTTTCTTTCCTTCTTGTCATTTAGGTCCCACTACGTATCATGTGTTTTATGCAGAAATAGATAACTGATCGCCTTCTTTGAAGCACTTCATATGTGTCCTGAGAACAATGCAGTCAAAGTGGAGAACAAGCTCTAGGTTCCTGACATATCAGTTGCCCTGGAATAGGTTGAAAGTGGTGCCAGCTCTTCTCCATGCTAACCCGAAAACCTGCCACGGTATATTGAGAGCTTGAAAATATTGTTTCCATCACGTCCCTTCTATTTCCATGCTGCTGTCTCTCATTTACAAAGAAGAGAGCAGAGACATCCCCAGTTAGCGCTAATAATAAAAGAGGGAGAAATGACACCTTTAGCATTTCTCCCAGCATACTTCTGGGTTATGTTTACTGCAGAAAGAAGCCCACTGTACTGCACCATGTTCTCCAAGTTGAAAATGCGGCACATTTCAGCCTGCACTGAAGACATGACTCATTCTCCGCACGCCTTCATGCCAAGATGAATGAAGTTTGTATACTAGTCATTTGTAATTACAATATTTAGCCATCTGATCAAGTTTAGCCCCCTGGCAGCTATCAAAGGCCAGCTGGTGAAGTGTCGGAATGCAGGTAAAAGAGACAGGGTTGTCAAATTCAATGAGCATCTCCCTTCCATGTTTCACAAATGAGAGCGTGTCCTCAAAGACGCTTCATTCTCCCGTCCCAGTGCTACATTACGGGCCGGGGGTTTTCCCCTCGCACTCCTGCTCTCAATATACTGGCTTTAAAGCATGCAGGATGCAGACAACTTTTTATTCCTGCATGATACAAAATGGACTGCTTCTGTGCATGTCATCACACTAGAATCCTACAAGCCACACACTGCTGTAGGACAGAACAGCTATCAGGAATTCGTCCTCGTCCCCCCCCCCCCCTCCCCCCCCCCCGACTTTGAGCATGAACACGAGGAGTGGGAGTTTTATGCACTGCAGAAGGCATGAGTAGATGATTAAGAATATTTGGTGGCAATGAACTGTCTTGGAGGAGAAAATTGACTCAATAATTCCTGAAACAATGGTTGTTGTTTTTCTCTAATAGAAAAAAACTGAGCCCTTAGTTTTTCTCTTGTGTTTGGTGGATATCTGGTTGCAGATTTTTGATAGATTCACTTTGGAAAATGCAGTTAACTGATTGAACTAAAATCTTCCTGAGAAAAGACGCACTTATAACAACTTTAATTGTTGTTACTCAGTGTTTGGACATGTTTGAAAAGCCAATATGTTTATGCTAATTCTAGTTTCACTTTAACAGTTATATTATTTGTTGATATGAGAATTGTGTTTAAAGTATTCTTTAACTTTCTGTCAGAGGCCAAAGGTGAGTCATGCAGCATGTGAGAGAGACAAATTTGCCACAGACTAGTTCAGAACAGTCAAGTTCAATTATAAAGACCACCCATTGAAAAAAAGAAATTTACCAAAGATCAATTTCAAGCAAATTATTGTTTCTTTGTGTCTAGGTTTTTTCAGTGGACAAAAAAAATGTAAATTCCATTTTTTATGTCCAAATGAGTAAGTTGTCGTCATTGATCCTTAATTTCTGAGAAATAAAAAAACATCATTCCACAAATATTGATTGAAATGGTTAGTATTGGAGTTAATAATCAGATACAAAAATGTTTTGGAGAAACTTTTTGGTTTCTGAGACTATTACATGATTAAACAATCCCCGGGTCAAATTGACCCACAAACATTATTGCTGCACCTCAGAAACAAATATAACAGGAAGGTTAAACTAAATTTAGCTTGTAGTTTTGGTTAAACTACAAGCATGGTTAGCTTGTGCTTATTTCGTGGAGAATAAATGTTTACTATAAATCAGCAGTAGGTTTGTTTTTTTTAAAACTGTTTTTTACTTATTTGTTAAAACTATCACCATGTGGTGGCAAAATATGAGACTGATAATCTGTGAAAGAAATTACCTCTGCTGCCTTCTTTCTAAGGTCCTGCTGTCATCTGAAAAAACACAGCTCTGTCAGAAACAACCAATGAGAGGCAGGAGGAGGGCTTAGCGCTGTTAATCAGCCTCATTCACTCAAATACTCAAGTTAGTTAGCAAAGCCATGATGACAGCAGATGAACAGTTTTCCTGGAATGCTAAGTTGTTTCTCCACCAGTAACACATTTAGCAGTGCATACATGATGCTGATTGACAGCGCTAAGACCCTCCTCATTTTTGCAGATAGCAATAGTGGCACTGTGAGAAGGCAGAGGAGCTCAGTTTTCATACTAAACTGTCACAACATATTGACAGTTTTAACAAATTTGTAAAAACACATTTTTGTAAAGCTACATACTGCAGCTTTAACTCAGAGTTCTACAAAGCTACCAGTTTTTCCAAATCTAGCAATTGCTGTGACATAAATAAGTGAGACAATAAAATGAATAGAACAGAGCAGGTTTTATTTTCTGTTATTTCCTTAAAGAGTCCCTCTCTCTCACTCCCTGTGGATCTGTGAGTATGTTTGTGCTTCCTCTGACCTCATGCTTAAAGCCTCATCTAGAATCCACTTCCAACCTTTAGTCTTCTTCACCCAATAACAGTGTGTACCCTGAAGTCTTTGGTTGATAGTATGATCTCAACCAATCAGTCATGTGTCTGGGCTGATCAAATTGAAAATCACATTATGATGGGTTCACTGATTAGAAAAAATTGGTATTTTTAAGTTTCCAATCAATCGCTCATGTATCTGGGCTGATAAAATTCAAAACCAAAATCTATTTGTGTCACCAGAACTTTTACTGGTGCATCTTTGCCCTTAAAAAATCTCAGTAGTTAGAATTTATACAGTTTTTTTTCCCATTGGGAGTGTTAAAATAAAATAAAAAAATAAATAAATAAAAAACCTTCTTAACTTCTCCAAGACAGTCACATTGGTTATATTTCAGCAAGTTGAACAAAGGTGCACAAGGCATATTTGCCTCTGTAACAGACTTTTGCATTGCTGCAAAAGCTATCGGAATGCCATCCTCAATCTTGAGCTTCTTCGGTTCATTTTTTTTCTTTATTTATTTGTAACGTTATTTTTCATACACTTTGTTGGCCTTTGATTTGACATTTCAAACATTGCTGAAAGCTACTTTAATGTTTGCTGTGATCATTTGTATGTTCAAAGTTTTTTTTATTTCTT
The DNA here is from genome assembly GCF_019740435.1 of Gambusia affinis. NCBI lineage: Eukaryota > Metazoa > Chordata > Actinopteri > Cyprinodontiformes > Poeciliidae > Gambusia > Gambusia affinis. Next base: position 2,029,932 of record NC_057879.1, read on the forward strand.
TCAGCACCTTAATCTCTGATGGAGCATTTGTCACACACTGTGACCAATCAGTCAACTGTTTGATTCATTGCAGTAATAGCACCATTTTAAATGCACTGACATGTATTTGTTTAGTTGCATTTATCAACATGAGTTTGAATTGATGTGTGGCACTTTGTACTATAATGTCTGGTAAAAGATGTTCTTACTTTTGAAAAATGTTCTTTGAAACTTAATTTCAATGGTATTTTGTAAAGGATTTGATTCTGCAGCCATTTTATGAATGTCCCTGGTGAAAAATTTAATTTTTTATCTTTCAAGACTAAGAATTTTTTTTTTGTTGATACTGTTTTCAAAGACTTTGAGCATATTGTGTATAAAAAAACCTATTTTCTTTTATTTTCCATATGTCACACTAGTTTCTCTGCAGAAGTTAATTTTCTCTGCCTGAAAATAAGTAAGTTCTTGTGCCAAACCAGTGCTTGAAACCAGAACCACTTCTGAAACCAATAACTGTGGTATAAAAAAAATAGTTCTATGTTGCACCACCTGCTGGGCCTAGGAAAAAGCATCAGAGCTGGAAACGGGTGCATTTATTCTAATTTAGGCCAAAAACAACCTAAATTAGGTTGTTTTTAATCTAATTTTATTTATTTTTTAAATTTTTGACTTAACAAATTAGGTCAAATTCTTTTTAGGTTTTTAAGAAAACGGCCACACCGTGTCCTGATTTCCTATTCGAAATCAGAAATTACAGCATATCAATCAAGCAAGACTTTTCTGGTTCTGTTGCCACCTGGCAACAAGCCACTTATCTGGTAAAAACCACACCGTCCTTATCAGTGTTTTCATAGAACATGCTGTTAATGTATACTATTTGAAGCAACATTCGCTAATTGGATTGTTGTGAGCAACTTAAGGTAATAACAATGAAGTTCTCAGAATAGTCTGGCTCCAAAAACTAAAGGAACATCTTAAAAATAGGTGATGTACATTTACATAATATATTAAGGCTAACAGAAGTGGAAATAAACTGTTTTTCACTGCAGCTATCAGCTATAACATCTTTGGGTGCTGTGCTAGCTGTAGTTAGAACTATGACAGATCCAGGATTCAACATTACATAAACTGTATGGTTTATGTGCGTTGAGGTTAAAATCCCAGTACTTACTAAAGGATATTGTCAGGTAGATGTCAGTGACATGAAAGAAACAGAAAGTTATTTATTTTCAATGTAGTAGTTCAGCGTCATAATGAAGGAACTGTATTCCACCATTAGGTATTCTTACAGAGGACTGAGCTTTGTCCTGCTGGGCCTCATGTCCTGGAGTTGTTCTAATAGAGATAAGAAGTCATTCATCGATTATCTAAAATACTTTGATGGAGTTCTCATGTCATCTGTAACTAAAGATGAAGGTTGTACAGATGACAACAAATATTTGCCTTTGATATTTGTTTTAATGTTTATATGCATTTGTGGACAAGTTCAAAATTTTCAACAAACTACAGGAGCATTATGGCGTCACTCTTTGTCCAGAGGTTCATATGGATCAAACCCGTTTGGAAGCCTTTCAGACCCAAAGATTTATTGGATGTTCTGTTGAATGGTCCACAGCCTCTTTATACATATACAACTAACATTTAAGGGTTTTTCCTCCAGATTCTGTTTCCTTCCTTTTTCTTTCTGTCACTGTGTCTCAGTTGGCACCTACAGAATCATGTTTAGCTAATTTGACCTCAAGTCTCCAGTTTGGTGTGCCTATACATATGGCATATTGAATTCCGAGGTTGAGGGTTGGTGGGAACCTACAACTTTTTGAGTCAGAACTCAAACTTCATGAGGCTTTCAGTGCAGACATAGAATGCACCATCAGAACCGGAACCTGGTTTAGCACAAGAACTTTGGTCTAAAATCCCCACAAACTACTGCTACCCATTAAGCTCCGTCAGTTTGAAGCTAACGCACCAAACTGTTTTAGAGCAGAGGTCTCCCACTGCATCATGCTCTTCCTCCGTAATTCCCTCCGGCCACAGGCCTTGTTTGACTCACAGAGCATCCTGTTCTTTAGCATGTTTGCATTCATGAAACTGTGGCTACCTTTTTCTGAGCACATCTCTCCTTGTCTTTATTGTTTCAGGTATCATGACAAACAGGAAGTGACCAGTAACTTCCTGGGAGCCATGTGGCTCATCTCGATCACCTTCCTTTCTATTGGCTACGGTGACATGGTACCACACACATATTGTGGGAAAGGCGTGTGTCTTCTTACAGGAATCATGGTAGGTTCATTTTGTTTTTATTGAAATATATCAGTAAAAAAGTGGAAGGAAAATTTTACTTTATTACATTTTTTGATCAATCAAAATAAAATCTTGGACTGAGATCCTTAATTCCTCTTTTACCTCGTCTTACACATGTGAATGCACTTTTACTCTCTTGGCATCTATTTTTACCTGTAGCTGTGGTTAATGGCGCCCTGCAGAGCTCACTCATCTGTTCTGTTATTTAGCTGTCTTTAGAAAGACTGAGGGTGGCCTGATAATTTGCTGCGCTGAAAGGTTAAACCAAGTTAAAAATGTACCAGTTACTGTTACTTCTGATTTCTTCTAAATTATTCATTTACTGAAACCAATCTGGCGTTAGGCCTGCACAAAGTAGTGGATCATTATGAAGTGGAAATGCAATGGGTGTTCAAAATCCGAAAAGTGTGATGTGTATTTGTTTTTTCAACCCCCATAAATAGTTTGTTGATGGTGCATTTTGTTCCCTCAGTTTGTAGCAGTGTGGCTTCAGCAGCTCCTTCTGCTGGAAAGGTTCTGTCCAGTATTCTTTGCTGAAGTTTCTCAATTTTCAAGACTTGTCTCAGATCCCCCGTTGGACTCAAGTCTGGACTTTGGCTAGGCTATTCTTAACTATGAATACACTTTGATGTAACCCATCCCATTGTAGCTCTGGCTGTGTGTTTAAGGTTGCCCTCACTCTGTAATGTGAACCTTTGCCCCAATTTCAGGTCTTTTACAACAGCTAATTAATCTTCCATCAGTTCTGACCAGCTTCTAAGTGCTGAAGGATCATGTGCAGTGCTAGTTTTCCAAAAAAACAAACAAACAAAAAAAAACATTTTGTATGTAGGCAAAACTGACAAGTTTCTTATCTGATCATAGTTTCCCCTATGTTGCTTGTGGAAAACTACAAAGGGGCTTCATTGAACAGTCTTATTTATTGTGGGACTAATGAAACATCGATGACTTCCAGTGGCAACTGGTTGCTAATGATTTAGTCAGAAGTATTAAAGCATAAAGAGAGTTGAAAGTGCTTGCATTTTCCACTTTTCAGATTTTTAGGGGCTGCCAGTGTTTTCATAACATTAAAGCAGATAGATATAGTTCATGTTACATTTTCAAATGTCACTAACCAAATGCTTTTGTGTTTGTCATTACATTTAAACAACAGGGAGCAGGTTGCACTGCACTGGTGGTAGCAGTGGTTGCCAGGAAGCTGGAGCTGACCAAGGCTGAGAAGCATGTCCACAACTTCATGATGGACACACAACTCTGCAAACGAGTGAGTTACATTTTCTACCTGCACTTACTGTAGTTTGGTGCAGATTGATTTACAAAGCCTATAAACAAAAGTCCCTCTGTAAACTTTTATCCCTTGACATTTCCTGTTTATTTTATATCCTTGTATTTCCATTCCACCTTTCTAAAATAATGGCCTAAATAATTTTTTCCAAAAGTTTTTGTTTTTTTTGCTGAAATGGCTTTTGGCAAAAACAACTTAGGTCATTATTTTTAGGAAGGTGGCAATATAGAAACTCCTGATAATGTTTTAGAGATCAGAAGATTTAACCAGTGAAACAGTTATAAACTGGAAACACAAGATGACATTCATCAATCAAATTCAGCCAAGTTTCTTTGTGCATCGCATTTCAGGAGCATGGCAGTTCAAAGTGCTTTAAATCATAAAAGCACAAAAATAGAAATTCATACAAAAAACATGCAGTCACCAAGTGAGAAACCAGTAACAGACATTATATGTTTAGTGCCATCACCAACATCCATCACTTGACCTGATAGCCAGAGTAAAAGCATTCAGCTGAACTCCTAGCCTGACCCTAAGATGTTAATGTCCAAAGGCCCTTCATATTTTAATATTACTCATATTCCATGTTGATATTTGGTGGTATCATAATGTTTTCTGTGGCTCCGTGGAAAGAGAAGTCATTCTGATTTGATTCCAGCTTCCCCTGCTTTTTGCCGGTTTGCCTTTGAGCAAGGCATTCAACTCAGTTCCCTCGTCATCGCATATTAGTGTGTGTGTATGTGTGTGTGTGAACATTGTGTTTCAGTGGTCATGACAATTACTATTCATAAAATACAAAACAATTAAATTATAGCAGTTACAGTATATTTTTTTATTTATAGTATTTACCTAATTTAGTTAAAAGTTTTCAAAAGTGACTTAAAAAACAAATCTCTCCTTGTATTTATGGAACAGAAACAAATTAATTTTTAATTTTAACAAGAAGTTCAGAAGCCTCCTATCAGGCAGCTGACCAGCAGTGCCCAGCAACAGATCAATACAGCTAAAGATTTCTCTTGTATTTTATAAAAAAATATTTTAAACCAGCAATGCAGAATGATGGAAAAATTCAACGGATCTGAGAAACACAACAGTAGACACGCCTTCTAACGACAGTGTGAGTTGCAGTGATTTGAATTCAGCAGATTTTCGCCGTGAAGCAGAACGTTAATTTGTACTTTTCCCATTTTCCAGCAGACACGAGAGTACGATGCTGACACTGTGTCAGATAGCTTCCACCAGTTTACCTTTATCTTGTATCTCCCATCTCCCACACGGTCCTGTTTAATCATTCAATCAGAAACTGATACACTGAAGAAGAGCCAGATCTGTGATATCAAATGTCTTTTTCACTCTCGTGCCCCAGGTAAAGAACACAGCTGCCAATGTACTCAGGGAAACATGGCTCATTTACAAACACACCAAGCTGGTGAAGAAGATCGATCACGCCAAGGTGCGGAAACACCAGCGCAAGTTTCTCCAAGCCATCCACCAGTAAGTCCTGCACTCCCGTTCGCTCATGAACGTTTTAAACTGACAATTAAAATCTCTCTGCAGAAAGTAAAAATAAGTTTCAATCTCACTTAAGGTTCAAATATTTAGACCTCATGTTTGATTATGTTGCTAACATGGTGAAGAAAGGTAGCCATAGCTATGTATTATCACCCTGTAGAGATGCTCATACTCACTTACATGTAAGCTTTGACAAATACACACGCACACACACGCACGCCCTCACATGCATACACCCACAGACACTCAAAGTATTGTGATGGTCCTCCGTATTTCCCTGCCCCCTCCCCCCTCCGACCCTCTTTTACCCTGCGCTTACAGCGACAAGTGTAATGGTTTCACTCGTTTTGTGAATGTTGTGAGGTTAAAACTCTGTACTGTGTTCTGTCCTTGTTTTGCTCTATCACCGCAGAGCTCAGAAGTAAGTTAAGTCTTCTATGTATCCTTCTCCTACTGTTTCCTCAACATCCTCCTCCTCCACTCTCCATGTCTGCGTTTGACATGCATGAGGAAAAGAATAATAATCTTGGATGCTGATTTTTTTTATTATTATTTATTTATTTATTTCAGTGTTCCATTTCCTCCCCTCTCCTTCCCATTCTCTCTTGAATGGAATGAGACAAAAAAAAAAGCATCAACATTTTGCCACCAACACTTTGTGTCAGTAATTAAGGGTTGTCTGGAGAGAATGTGTGAAAGAAAAAGCTTCTCGCAGAGAGTGAGCTTGGACCTTTTATTGGCCAAGATCATCCTCATCTACTGCGCAAGTATGACTAATATAGCTGCTCCCGGGGCTATATTAATCGTCATCAGCAGAACTCATCCCACACTCTTGATGGTTTTGTGATGACATTTATCCAAACTGTGCAACATACTGTAGTTGCATAAAAAAGCTGAACTGTTTGCTGTTGGTTTTTGTCTTTTTCCTCTCTAAAATAATCTCAAAGCAAACAATCTACAACACAACAATCAAACTGTGTGTAAAAGTCTTTATGTTACATGTTTTAGACCCTAGTCTGTGTTAGACTGACAATGTTATAACCACAAGGAAAAATATTATGGTTTCAAAGCTGCTAAAATTTCATGCTTGCAGGTTTCTGCTAGTGTTGCTCGTTTAAATTTAAGAGCTTTCTTGAGTTTTATACAAAGACACATTCAATATAATAGAACATTAATAAAAAGTTACACTATTTAGTACTGATCTTAAATGAATTTAAGATTGGAATATTAAATCAGAGCCAAAAAAATTATTTTTTTAATTCAGAAATGTATGTGTAATTTAAAGTATATTTAACAACTGCTTAAAGGTTGCTATTTTAGGCAAGGAAAGTTTCTTTGTATAGATCTTTTCAAGTTAAAGTGCTTTACATGCTGAGAACATAAAATAATACATTATAGTGACATAACAGAAAGCAAAATTGGACTATAGACTAAAATTTATTATGTTTCAGTTAATATTATGGATCCTTCAGACAAGCACAACTCTGAACAAAATAGGTTTTAACTGTAATTTGAAGGAATTTAGTTTTGACATCTGTGTTTTCAGCTGTTTATTCCAAATTAGTTGAGGATAAAAACTGAATACTGCTCCTCAATGTTTGGCTTTGATTCTGGGGACGCAGAGTAGTGTCGTGTTTGAATTGGACCCAAATGCAGAGCAGAGCTGCATTGAAACAGAATATTTTCATAAAATGAAATAACTTACATAACAAATTCAAATCTTGGAAAGTGGGAAGAAAACAGACTGGGTACCAGCAGAGTAACAAAAGGATCTAATAACAAACAACTAAGATCCAGGAGCTTACAGAGGAGCTGCGTTTCCATAGCACATGTGCACAAATCTTTTGGAGGGCGACGAGGAGGGGGTTGTTTGCTTTTTGTAGGTTTGTCACATCATAAAAGACCACCTGGATCTCTTGGATAAAACAAGAACAAACAAAGAAACAATTTAATCCATTATAATTCTCAATGAATAAATTATCTTCAATCAGATTTAAAATGTTTTAAGGCCTAAGCTTGTATCGTCGCAGGTGAGTTAAAACACAGGTCCAAAGTGAAATGGGATTGTTCCTCTGATCAGTGATCTGCATTCAGAGTGACCCCAGAAAACCCTTCCTGTTAGCTGCTTTCACTTTGTCAACAACAAGCACACGGAGAAAAATTCAGTTCACTTCCATTCAAAATACTGTATTGATCCCAAAGGGAAATTACGTGTTGTTGTAGCTCAAAGTAGTTAAAATTCTTCAAAGAATTGTTGTAGAAGGTAAGGATTGTTGGCAGGAAAGATCTCCTGTAGCAGTTTGTATTACAGCGAATCTGAAGAAGCCTCTGACTGAAAATGAAGCCTTCCCAAATGTTTTTCCACATTTTCTCAGAAAAAACCCCCATTTCTTTACTGGATAGTTTTTTAATTTATTTTTATTTATTTTTATAAAGAGTGACAGAACACACGTCAGTCACCATGGAGACCGCGGGCTGTTAGAATGAGATGTTTGTTGCTCTAATAGTGAGTTTGAAATCCGCTCACAAAAGAAAATATGTGCTAGCTTGTAGAATTTTGGCAGACCGTCACATCCAGTAATCATTTATTCAACAGGCATGCTAACTTGCATATTTTGCTGCCAGCATGTGTTTTAAAGCATCACTGTCTTCCAAAGAAATTGGTAAAGCTTCTCATTTATCAAACCCATGATTGTTTTTGTTTTTCAAAGACAGAAATGTTCCTGGAGACTTTTAACAAAGAAAAACTCTTAGGAGAATGTCTTTATGTTTAGACAGCTAATGCCGGGTTCACACATGAGAGTTTGAAATTGTCGGCTTCTATACAAGCCCTGACTGGCCACACATGGTGACAAAATATCTTAGCTGGAGCAGGTTTGGTGACACGGTGTGTGATTGCCAGCCACACGACATGAGCAACACACACAAACTGATTTAACTCAGTAACAGGAAATCTTGCAAAGATCAAATATGAGTTCTGAGTAAACAAATATGGCCGATTGAGAAGAAGCAATGCCGATAGTTTGTGAAATATATTTAAAAGAGAAAAAACAATATAACCGTCTGAGACGTCCACCTGATTTTCTGGTTACTTTGTCTTCTGTGTATCTTGGATTCCCCTCCGTGTTTCTGTCTCCTCGTTTTTGATTGGCTACACATCACATTGAATAAGCTGTGTATTTATTTGATGTCAGGGAACCCCACACATGCTGCTATATCATTCTAAGACAATCCAACAGATGAATTATTCCTGATTGTAGATCACAGCGCTCCCGATGTACTTCTGAGAGGACCAGATTACTCTTAATACACACAGCATCTAAGGAATCCCGCTTGAGACTATCTGAAGAGCCATCCTGATGAACAGGGCATCTTTAAGATTGAGAACATAGGGACAACAATCGGCATAAAAATCTTGCCGAATTAACTAGACATTATTGACAATGCAGAAGTGTTCCTTGAGTCTCAAAAGGAATTTAAAACTCAAAGATCTTGGCAGTTTTGAAACCATGACTACTGTACTGTCTTTTTGCTTTGAAAGCCAGGAGAAATTATGACATATATATTATCACAATAATGAGGATGTGTCCTATTGAGATAGAGTGTCTCTCTCCCTCTCTCTCTGCTCTAATATACTGAATGAATAAATGACCTTGAAAGGCCTACTGTCTCATAATTTGCCAAACAGGGAAATATGTCCTCTCATACATACAGATGATGGCTGGTTGTGATGTCACAACAAACAGACTAGCACATTTTTTTTAATCCAACTTTCCCAGACTCCACTGTGTCATAATGTATCTGATTAGTGACATAAAGCCACAGAATGGAAGGCATCACAAAACATGTCAGGTGTCTCATTGCAGCATATTCAGAATGTCTGTGTTGCTGCATTTTCAGGAGCGTTAACAGGCCGTTTGTTTCTGGTTAACTCCATCTTTTATCTGTGGCATCGCCTTCACGCACATCAGCTTGTGAACATACACACAAACACAGAACAAACTACTGCAGCTCATCCTCACTGTGCACAAAGATCAGTCATTCAACGCTTCCTGAGTGACCAGTGTGAATACATGAGAGCCTACCACTGAGTTGCCTGCAGCACTGACCAAGGGCATGCCATCTTTTTCCTTTTGTTCATGTCTTACTTTTGGATGAAAACGGATAAGAATGCTTTTGTTTTTTGTTTTTTTATTTCAAACTGGATTTAATGGTTTCTCTATGGAAGCATATTGCATTTTTCTGGGAAAACATTTGACCAGTTCAGTACTCAGACTCCTTTATGTCTTAAAACTAGGGGTGGGTGATTTGGCTAAAAATTATGACATCCAATTTATTCTGATAAAATCAAATCTAAATATATTTTCAGTCTAACTGTGTGATTCTTTGGACTCTAAGCCTGACATTAACTCTGCGTTAATGTGGAAAAAAGTAAATATGAGTCATAAAATTTTAATGAATGGTCCCATTTTATTACATCGCTGATTCCTAAGTTCTAAGTGGAAGTCATGGTTCATGTCTTTGACAGGATCTTATCCAACTTAACTGCCTCGTGTTAAAATAACAATGTTCTTCCGAATTCAACAGAATTATTTTTAGGAAAAACTTGGAACAATATCAGAATCATTTTAGAAGGATTGGGCATCTGATCAGGATGCAACCAAAACCCACTGAAGGGAGTATGTTTCTCTTCTGGCCCAATCTCAAAGCAATAGCCAAGGACTGTTATTGATGGATTTATTTAAAAAATCCTTTCTGATATTCTGTATTATTTATTTGTCACTTTATGGGAAAAAAAAATTATTCAGATAATGCCCTTTATTTAGCAAATATTGATTTAGGCATATGTTATCATGTTTAGGTTGCTGATAGTAGAACAAAAAGTAAGTTGTCTTAGGTGAGAAACTTGCTCACAAACAACAGTGTCTGTCATCGCTGTGTTCTTATCCCTCAGCTTTAGTTTGCTCCTTCCCTTGAGGTCAAGACTCCACCTTTTCATATTTATAGGGTAAAAAGTTTTTGAACTGAGTGAGTGCTCACTCTATCCTCTTTTGTTCTGTTATTAAGGATCTACACATTTAAAAACAAAGAATAATTTGTGAACTATTAGCAACAGAAGTAGTTCTGTGGTTCTGGAGAGCTTATCAGCATCCAGAGATAATATTGTATTCCATTTTTGAGAGGTGTGTCTAAAAGAGATTTTTTTGTGCTATTCAATTGAACAGCATTAGAAAAGTCTATTGTAATTTATTGATATTTTAAATTTCTCAATTTCTGCCTTTCTGATTCTAAAATATGATTACATTTTCCTTTTAGCAGAATATTTAATGCTTCTGTTAAGTTAGGTGCTCAGAAATCTACTTGTCGTTCATAGATGCATACTCTTTCCTGCTACACTTGTGTTTTAATTCTATACTTACCACCTAAACCCATGACAATGCTCAGGGCTCTGCAGGTCTTCATACTGTAACTTTGTTGATTTATAGAGTTTTTTTTCCTGTAACTTCTGTGGTATAGTCTGCTGTGTGGTGTTTCAAAGTGGACATATCTAGCTTTTAAATATTTCCTTTTCACATGTAAATCATTCAATTATGGTCTATATGAAGAACAACTGGACTGAATTCCACAGACCCTCTCTTACCTTTGCTCTGACACATTGTAGAGCAACCCGTTTTCCTGGGGTCATAACATTCCACTCCACCCTGTTTGGCCTTTTAATAGTTTGATAGTAGTGATACAGTTATCTACTAGCAGAGAAACGTTATATTAAAGATGACAACAATGGTAGACTTTCTATCCAACATGTTGGAGCCAGAATCTGACCCAGAGCAGGAGAAAGAAACCAGCGAACCTGCAGAACCACCATGGTGTTACTACTTACACCTTCAACATCCATACCAACTACCTATAACATGAAGCATAGTTTAGCTGTGGTGTCCAAGAATGTCAGATACCTTTTAAAATATGAATGCTACCACAATATGAATGAAGTAAAGAAAGCAGGACATAATTAAGGAGTTAGCTGACATCACTGAATGCATTTGGATAATTTTTGTTCCCCAAGACCAAATCAAAGCTGCATCGTTTCTTTTAGGGAAAAATCTGACAGCTATCAAGACTTTACCAAAGTAATTTTTGGCTCACAGTGACCTTTAGATGTAAACAGGTTAGCTAAAGTTATAGGTTATCACCAGCTTTCTTGTCGACAGTGGTTGTTCAGGGCGTCATTGTTTCCAGCTTTTCTAGTCAATGTGTGTGTAGAAAACTTGGGATGGGCGACATAGACTTTTAAAATTACCACCGGTTGTCATGAATTGTGTGGGGTTGTTGGTGGCGGGGATGGACGTGGCACCCAGGTTATGGTGAGAATGGTGGTTTTAATCAAAAACACTGAAATCCAGGCAGCACAGGTGAGCAATGAGACAAGGAAACGCAGACACTGGTAACACTGGTAATCACTAGACAACAAAGGCAGGACATCAGACACACGACACGACAAGGATCTGACAAGGACCAGGGGACACAGGTGGGATTAAATACACAAGCGGTAATCTGGGAACATGAGACACAGCTGGGAGCAATCAGGGGCAAAGGAGATGACACAGGAATTAAATAGACATAGAAAACCAAATCCTCACACTGGTATTTATTGCAAAACAACAAAAGTGATGCTAAAAAGTGTTTAAGAAATTCTCACTGTCTATTTGGGTAATAGACAGCAGATCTGTGTCAAGCCCTAAAATAGGTTAGTTCAGAACATTAAGATGTCTATCACTAACTAGAACAAAAAAACTGTACTTAGTCATAGTTTCAAATATATTCATTTGGACTGACACTCTTCCCAAACAAACTGTGGCTATGGTTACTGAAGTGTTAGTTTTGGGCTTGCAAAGGTTATTAGGGTTAGTTTAACCTGGTCTATACAATCGCAATTGTCATCATGAAACAATTTGCATGAAAATGATTAATAATCCAATAATTACCAATCCTTTGGCAAGTCTTTAAGTTGTTCTTCAGATTGCTAATGCCGGGCTCACACTGGAGGATTTTAATACAGTTAACTGATTTTCAAAACTTGAGATCTCACAAAGGACACTGAAAATTTTTAGGTATAACAGTTTTGTTCATGCAGTGTGTTTTTTTTCAGTCACACAACAGGAACAACACATCACACGCGAATCAATTTCACTCATGACATTCAGATGTCATGTGAAATCTTGCAAAACCAAGCAAGAATTCAGAGTAAACAAACTTGGCTGACTGGACAGAAGTATTGTCAATAGTTTGTGGAATAAATTTAATGGAGAAAAAAACAATACAAAGCTGCCTCCAGCATCCACAGGACTTTCTGGTGCTTCATGGCAAGTTGTTTTGTTTTCTGTGTATCTTAGATTCCTCTCCATGCTTACATCCCCTCGCTTTCTGATTGGCTATACGTCACATTCAACAGTCTGCGTTCTCTTTTGTTGTCAGGGAACACCACACATACTACGATATTGGGTTAAGACAATCCAACATGTCCTTCTGAGATTACCAGACCACTCTTAGCACATCAGAAATATGTCTTAAGTTTATCCTAAGAGTCATCCTGATGATCGGGGGGTCCTTAAGATTAATGGAAGGAGAAAACTAGGACAAAATTCAGCATAAAACATAGAACTAGGCATAAATGTTGAGTTAGTTTGTTTAATTGGCTAGTTGAGCTGTTTGGACTGTAGGACACTTCTTATATTCTTATATATACAGTTAACTTTGGCCCCAACGTTGTCATGAAAATCTAATTCTATTAGTTTGTATATTTCAGAGTCAGAATCTGTGTACCAGCTGTGAGATAACAGTTGGTACACAGATCTTTGTTTCTACAGTATAATGGTAGAGAAATGATAAGATAAACAATAAGTTGCTATGCAACCCTTCTGGAACATTTTGTCACTTTATTGCTGTAAGTTTCTACCATCCAGAGTTATCCTGCAAAGAAAGTTAACTTTTTCTTTTTTGGCTGATACCTCCCTGTCAGGTTTCAATCAGTCGCATATTCAGTGTAGCTGTGTAGAGAAGTAATGGAGCGGTTCAAGCAGTCTATTTAGGGTGATGTGATTTATCATTGTAACTGATGTAAGCTGCAGGATCATGCTCCCAAAAAGAGGGCCGAAGATGTTTTGCATTTTCATTCATATATTTACCAAAGAAACCCTGTGTGTTCTGTGAGGTTTTAACGTTGCTGTACTCAAAACACCTCTCCTAAAAAGTAGCTAGAAGCCTGCCCCATCGCCCACCCCTACCTGCAACAAGACAGTAACTCAGAATTACCTTCCTTCACGTACCTTCTGCTCCCTGCTGCTTCAAAATATATATGTATATATATATATATATATATAAAAAAAACAGGTCTTCAAAATCACTGAAAATGAGTGTAGTATGCTTCTGTACTTCTGCATGTTTTGGTTTGCAATGTATTTACCAAGACCAAGTATGCTTGCTTTTATGCACATCTCCTTGTATTCTATATATACATATACAGTTTTGCAAAGTATATGTATGTGCTGATTTGAAAGATATTTTTACAATGCATGTGTTTTATTTGAGCTTGATTGATATAAGAACACAGCGAATAAAATGTATTTCCCTCCTCTTTCTTTCTTCTTTACTGGCCTTTCTTTCCCCTTTTTTATTCCTTAAAACCACATATCCTTTCCTTCTTACTCACTTTTCTCCACATTTATCATTGCATCCGTCTTTCTCTACTTTGCCTTCTATCTTTCTCCTGTTAACATCCCCCCTTGCCCCCACCCAGACTGCGCAGCGTGAAGATGGAGCAGAGAAAACTCAATGATCAGGCCAACACCTTGGTGGACCTTGCAAAGGTAAGGCTTCTTCACTTTTACAAAACAAAACTTTCTATTCTAAGCTGCTAAAATCTTAACGCAAAGCTGATTTGTACAGAACTATATATCAAAAAAGGCTTATTTACAGCCTTTCTGAACCATAATTTTTTTTTTTTTTTTATCTAAATTTCATATTCAGAAATATGCAAAGTTACAGAAAAGACTGTAAGACATCAGAAACTATAGAAAATGTGAAAAGGTGCATAGATGTCAAAGAGAATTGTAAAGAACATAAGTGAAGAAATGTACACATGTGAGTAGAAGTAGGATCAAGTTAGCCTGGTAAAAACTGACTCCTTGCTTTGCACAGTAAATGTGAACTCTTGGCTGCTTATAAACAATTGCTTGCTGGAAGCATGGACTCTGTTGAAGTTTTAAATAATTGGATCTGATTTTACTCAGTTGCTAACATTTGGCCATGACATATGTAATACGCCAACTTGAATGTGAAGGAAGCTGCGCTATGAAGCTTACCAGAAATTGCATGCACCGTAAACAACCAACCTCCACTGTCAGCAATAAAATTACTTTAACATTCCTTTTGGCCTGACTTGCTCTCACTAATTGATCAATATTTTGGAAACCCTATAAAAGCAGAGAACAATTCATAAACAGCACAAAAACTCAATGTCATTGTTCACAACTCCTTCTTTTCACTGATCGATCCGGATGAAAAAAGTCCAACAGTTGACATGCAGTCACATGGTTTCAGGACGTTCGTATTCACACACACCTTTCATACAATGGTGCAGATCGCCAGGGAGACGCCCGTCCTGTTTCAGCATACTTCATGCCACAAACCTCCTGGGTTCCCCCATCTTCATACTCCCTCCATTTTATAATAAAACGTCATAAAGCTTGCGCCACAGTCTTCCCTACGCAGCCTACTCTGTGAACAACAATGTTACAATTTCCATGCAGGAATTATTAACAATTTGCCAATCTTATTTTCATCATAGTTATTTAGTGAACAATAGTACAGTTCCTCACTGTATCAGATAAAAGTTCCTCAAAAGTATCCATGTCTGAAGAGAAACACCAGCATTGATGTCTGAGTATATTTCTGTATGAAATATGCTCCGACATATTTTAATCAATCACACAGAGCTTTGTCGACATTGTTGCACCAGGTTCTGGTGTTGAGTTCAGCCTCTGTGCAAACAAAATGAGGCGATTTTCATCACATGTTTGCAGTAATGAGAGCTGATTTTGGCACTTCAGATGAAGTATGTTGGGCCTTTAGCATTTTGTAGGCACTCAGCCAAAGTCCTGGCTTGAATATGACTGAGAATCTGTGGAGGAGATTAAAAATTAGGGTGATGGCATGGAGATAGTCCAACCTCAAACACTTGCTTGTCTCCTTTCCTATGAGAAATCAACTTCCTGGTTAAATGAAAAAGAATTTTTTACATCTAAGTCTGCCAGGTATAGTGATAATTTGGAGATTAACTGTATTCTGTTCTGCACTTAGGAGAGCTGGCAGGCTAATAGCTGTAGCCGTGATACATTTAACTTCTTGCAGTACAGAAATATTGAACTGCCAGAGCAAAGAAATAAATTCAAGAGTTGTATCTTGGTATAACGAGACAAAAGTCATTTTAACCAGATATTAGAGCCATTATAATTACTTTAACTGCATTATAATAAGTTTTAAATCTCATCAAAATTAAAATATGTTCTTGTTTAAGCGAGAGGTCATAACTATAGAGCGTAATGTTTGAATGTAATCTAGAGGAAATGAAAGGAGAAGGTAGTCAGCAGGAACTAATTTATTACTTTTTAAGAATCTGTCAGAGGAACATATCTTTATATCTCACTAAACAAGAAAATGTTCTTATTTTAGTGAGTTTAGGGTCTTGTTAAAATGAGAGTTTCTCATATTAACAGGATTAATATTCTCAATTTGTTTCTTGTCTGGCAGGTAAATGTGTCTATAGAGAGGCTAATGGAAGACAATTCAAAAGAGACAATAAAACAAAACAGTTTTATTTATTGATTTCACCTAATAGCATCATCCAAATCAGTAATTATATGTCATAATATGATACATTATTATCTCTTTATAACATTTTCATAAATTAAAATATTACAGCAAAAGTCACTATATCTGAAGTTTTATATTTAGCTCCTAGCTTAATATTTAGTGTAGAGCTCTCACCTGGAATTTCAAACTAACTAGAAAGTTAGTTTTTCTAGTTTTCTGCCTTTTTCAGTTTTCCCTGTAAAAGAATACATTCAAATTTTTACATCTATGTGAATCACGTTTTGTTCATTTCTAATATCTGCATCTAGCTAATGTCAAGTTTACAGCTGTATCATTATTTAAGATTGATCCACTGGAAATGCTCTGGAGGCATATTGACTCTGACATTAAATGTCATTTGGAAGTTAATTAAAATTAAATTTCCAACCAGGGCATTTTATGTATAGGAGATCCCAACATTTTAAGTCTTAATTAAAGAACAATTTGCAGATGATTTTGCTAAAACAACTCACCCTGTTCTATAACACGTACAACTAAAATATTGCATGTGTTATTTTGCTAGATAAATAGTTTCAAGAGAAATATTTGGTCTTATGTTAAATTTTAGTTAGCATATTTAGTTTGAGGCTAAATTAAATATACAATTTGTAAAATAATGAAGGATTTGAATAACATGGTAGAAAATATGATTCTCTTTTTTTCTCTTATGAGAAGCCAATAAACATAAATTATTGCTGTTAATTTTTGAATGTGTAACTTTACAAACCTTCACCACAAGAGAAACAAGCAAGCAGCAGCTCAGCAGCTTCAGGTTTGTTTGTTTGAAGTATTCGAAACTTGAAATATTTGGCTAGTATATTAAAGGGATACTTTGTTGTTTTATTATCTTTTGAGAGATGCGTGTCTGATTTCCTGTTGGAAACAAACTTTCTGGTTGTAAGTTCCTACCTCTGAATCTGCCAGAGGTAGGAATCATTTTAGCCTTGACTGTATTTACACCTTGAAGTTTAAAAATGTAATTAAGCTCAAAAACACACAAACATTCACCTAGATTTTTATGATGCACATAACAACTGTAACAGAAAATTCTTTTGACATTTCAACTGCTGCAGATGCACATTCTGTAACATTGGCCCCTGCTGCTAGCTCTGCAGAACAATAAGTGCCTTTATAATGGAAACCCTTTTAATTACATAAATGGAGCTTCTCAATCAAATGCATAATGTATTAAAAGCCTTCTCTGGCTATAAATGTACTGGAGAGGCTGGTTGTTAAATGTATGAGATGATATAATCTATGCTGACATGCTGAAACTGCGTGGCTCCAGTTCTTTTTGCTTCCTGATACTTTTCTATTTACTGAGTAATGAACTTTGCTGACTGTTGGATTTTATGATGAACATGAAGCTTTTTTTCATGCTTCAGTTTTTAATATTAGTTCATGTCCAATGGTTTTCCGGATTTTGAATTGTGAACCAATTCTTTCTCCTTCTTCCTTTTGCCCTGAAACACATTTCCTCTGTCTCCCTGGTTAGACCCAGAATGTGATGTATGACCTGGTGTCGGAGCTGCAGGAGCGCAGCGAGGAGCTGGACAAGCGGATCGGGACACTGGAGGACAAGCTGGACTCGGTGGCGGGCAGCTTGCAGGCACTGCCCTGCCTCATCTCCCAAGCCATAACCCAGCAGCAGCAGGACTTCCTGGACGGCTTTGTTCACCGCTTCCGGCCTGCCTCGCTAGCATCGGAGCGCTCTGAACGCTCAGACAGATCTTGGACTTCCACCACCCGTAGGCGGCGCTCTCCCTCCACAGCACCACACACGTCTTCTGACAGTGGATAACCTTGAGGAACCCTGTATTAGTCCGCCCTATCAGACAGCACCTTTTTTCCAAACACCCTCCCTCACCACATCCTGGCCTATCCAAAGCCATCCCCGTATCCACTGCGAGTCCATGTCTGGACTAATAATTGACCATATCTTGACCCCGTGACCTGATTCTCACCTCTATTCTCTCTCTTCCTCTTCCTCTGTCTCTTTCTCACTCTTTCTCTTTCTCCCTCTCAGTCTCTTTCTCTCTCTCTTGCCCAGTCTCTGCCTTTTTTCCATTCTCCCACGTCAACTGAAAAAAAAAGAAAAAAAAAAAAAAAGAATCCAAAACCTCTAAAATCCAGTTTTTCTGTGACTGAGCCTGTCAGCACACAGAATTCTGGATTAGAGTTACTCCAAAAGAACAAGAAAAGGCAAACAAATAATGGGGAAAACACAAAATGCATCCAAAAATGTCAAAGAGAAAAAAAAAAAGATTAAAAAATGACAGAGATAATGTAGAGGTATGGTTTATGTTTTAGCCATTGTATGGCTGTTCCTGTTAGCTTTTTTGTAAAAGCCCTTGTATAGTTAAAAAAATGACTGAGTTCAGGGTCGATGGAGTGAGAGCTGGCTATCACACCGGAGAGTCCTTAACCACACGGGGTGGAGGGGATATTGGTCTGTGGAGCAGAGGTCCTCGGATCACCTGCTGGCCCTCTGGGGCCATGAAGGACATCTGTCCACCCATCTGTCCGTTTCTCTGTTTGTCCAAGGAGAGGATCCAGATAAACCATTTGATTTCCTTCACAAAAAGACAGGCGTCATGGATTCTTTTTCACAGCTTAGGGTGAAAGCTTTAGGAGAAACCACGAAAGCTCTGACTCCAGGTCAGTGTCTGGAAATGCACTTCAAGAGGAGGAGAAATGGTCGCATGAAAAGAGGATGGACATGGCATTACTCCAAGGTAGGGGAAATGTACTCGTTTGCCAACTTCAAGGTATCAGCTTCCTTGTTCTTACCAAGGAAGAAAAAAAAAAGAGAGCAACTATCTTTTTTAGTTACATATTGACATGTGATTTTTCAGTGCCTGAATGTATAAATAGTAGAGGGTTATTTAATTACTAATTTCAAAGCTTTTTTACAATGTTAACAGTCTGAATACAGCATTGCATTCCTTTTTCAGATACATTCCTCTCCAAAAATGTAAAGAAACTGTCTTAATGTAATGCATATCATTGCCTCCATTACACCGCAACTCCAAACATCTTTATTTGATTCCTGTTTCTACTAACAGAAACAAATGAAAAGTTCAGAGATGAACATAGAGAATATTTGTTACTATTTGTGACTTCCGGCTCAGTGCTGTACACCACAATGAAACATGATGTATTCTACCTTTCTCACCAGTTAATTAGAGCTTCCTGTGGTCTTGGGAAATTGGCATGGCTTGAATGGCGCTGTTATACAGCCACACATCAGTGGAGGAACTGAGAAACCTACCTGGCTCCTTTGCATGGTTTTGTTGCAAAATAACGAGAGATCACAATCTTCCTGGCTTGATTATTTTACAATGGTTTTTGATTTTATTATCATACTTCTGTTTGTTTGTTTGTTTGTTTCTATCCTTTTTTAAATACATTTTTACTTTTTTAACTAGGATATTTAGCATTTTAGATTTGCCAATCTTAGAGAGTTGCGGTAATGTTAATTCTGTAATGCATTCCCTGTTTAAAATATGAGGTGAGGGTTAAAAAGTCACTATTACAAAAAATATTGAAAGGATCCAAATAAAAGTGTTGAAGAAACTTAGAACAGTGAGCCGATCTGTCTTTAAATGGGAAACACTTCCGTTCCACCCAGCTTTCTTGCTGACTGTTTGACTGTTATCACTCCTATGTCTGAGCTATAAATATGAAATAAAATTTATATTAGATAAATTGGTTGGATTATGAAAACTAGGCCACTAAATGCCAGTTTTGCAACATACAACAAAAAAAGTTTACTTATTTCTTTTCACAGAATTTGAAAAACAACAGTGAATTTATGTGCTATTTTTCTCTACTGTGAAACTATTCCTACATGATGGTTCATCTTCCAGATCTAGATAGGAGGAAGGCCCAATAAAATGATAAAACTGAGAGCTCCAGTGAACCTGTGGTGTATATGATGCATAATTGTATATATAAACTGTGGCTTCTGGAAAACAGGGACATCCCACGGAGCAAAAGCTGTCGCTTTGGTGTCCAGATGAGGCAAAGCTCCACCAAACGTTAAAGGGTTCATCTGGATTTTTTGAAGAGCAGTTCTGCAAATGTATTATTATTAATAAAAGTTCCATTTTCTGCAGTCGAAAGGTGTTAATCACTGAGAGCTTACTGTAAAAGTAAAGATATCCTTGGAGTCCAGATCATCCCCATCATGTTTTAGTGGACTTTAACAAGTTTTAGCAAACTTGAGCAACTAAAACTCATGTTTGTCTTTAAAGTCTGGAGTTGATTGCCATGGAGGTGAGTCTATGGCAGGCCATTTTAACATAAAATCTGTTTAATCTATCTATAATTATGGCAGGCCATTTTAACATAAAATCTGTTTAATCTATCTATAATTATGTTCCAGGGATCTAAGAGTGAGCTTTGACTAGAGACAGATACATTTCGACTCTCCTGAATGATAATTTAAGATATTTGTATTTCTGTTATGACTAAAAAGAAGAATTCAAGACGTCTTCAGTTACATTTCGATGGATCATTATACCTTTCAAGATATCTCAAGTGATGTTGCCAGATTCGTCATCATCCATAACACGTACATCCATAATTACAATTCAAGAAGATTGTAATTAAAGTTACTGGACAAGATAACTATTTTGCCTAGTAGAAATATAGAGAAATTTTAATTTACTAATATGTCTAGCCATAAACCTACCTCAGATATCTCTTGTGAAGTTGATTTTATATTAAAACAGCCTGCCAAAGAGAATAATTTTCAGTCTTTTCAGTGAAGAAGAGCACCTGTTGGCCATTGTGTAAATTAGACTCAAAACTGCCCCCTATAAATATAGGAGGCAGTACCATCAACATGGTACTTTCAGCCTCATCAATGGATATTTACTGCTTATTGATGTCTTCTTATTGTTGGGATCTGCCTCTCCTGATAGTAAGTCACTGAGTCTCACTGATAAGAACTTTGCAGAACTTCTCTTCAAATAAATCTAAGTTGATTCTGACTCTATCTTGAAGTTTTAGTGGAACCTTTGTTGTTTTTGTCCAAGACTGGGCCGTAATCAATTATTTTTCTTTTATTAACAGAACATCACTTTTCATCCTACCTTTATGTGCTTCTTTGTGTTAATCTATTGCATATTCTTCCAAAGGAATGTTGCCATGCTCATGTCTTAAATTGTGAAAAACTTCATGCAGTATGAATGCCTTTGAAAGGCATCGTCTCTTACAAAATTAAAATTTCCAACAAACCCAATACCTGTAAAACTTTAAGCACATAATATAATGCATAATTTCAATACACAATGTATTTAATTTTCAAACTGAACACCTTCTATTATTTTGAATTTGGAAAATGTTTTTAGTTCAAAGTTGAAGAAATATTGATAAAACATGCTTGCATTTTCACACTATCCTGACAGATAAATACAACAGCATTTTAGCTTAAGTGTCAGGGAAATAATGACTTGAACAACATGTCTTATTGATATCATGTGGAGAAAAGTTTGCTTATTTAAAAAAAAAAGCATAGCTGACTCTGCCTTGATAACAAGATAGCTCCTTTTCAAACAATTATTGATTTCTTAATTATTAATTGTTTGTCCTTTTCAAACAATTATTAAATGAACTCACCTCTTAAATATATGTAATTCCTATGACAAAGACTTTTATTAAATTGTTTGAAAAGGAGAGAAAAAGTAATACAGTTACTGATGAAGATTTGTAGTTTCAGAAGATTTTGTGATGCCAACTTATTCTCACCATTCTCCACTAAATTTATTCTTCTCTTAGATGTCCAAAATTCACTTTAGATGTCTATTAAAGTTTTAGTCCAATTATAGCCAAAACATCTGTCAAGAATTTAGGAGCAGTTTAGATTAATTCCATTTCACCATCATATTCCAGATTGCTAAGATAACAGAGGCATGAGGGAAACCCAAAACTCTCCTTAATCATTGGCTGACTTATGTCAGAATGTATGTAAATATTCCCTCTGGTTCTTCTTCCATTGGGAATGCTCAGCAGACCTTCAAAATGAGGCTGCTAGGAGGTATCTCTTCCAAAACACTTCAGTCTCTTCAAGCTCTTTCAGTGTAGAGGAGCAGCAGCTCCATTTACATCGGTCTCCAAATGATGAAGCTTCTCTCAGTGCCTCTGAGCTTAAGAAGCTTCAGTTTTGTCTCTTTCTGTTGGCTTCTTCAGATCAACACCTTCAACTGGCTTCAGAGTCTGAGGCCAAGGAAAAAGTTGGACTTCTCCCTCTGAGTTGGGGTGTAAGTCTTTGCCTGTTCCGATAGTCTGGTAGACTCTTTGGTTGGGGACCAAAGGTGCAACATTTGTTACATTTCCAACTGCTGTGTTTCTCTTTCAGATTTTGTCATTCCAAATAAATCCTTTGAGCAACCTGACTCTGAGAGAAACTTCCTTCTTTGTAGAATGTAAACAAAAATGGAATGGGATCAGAGTTTAGTGGTTGTAGGATTTTTCTTTTTTGTCTTTGGCTAAAGACCTCAAACCATTTCTCCCTCAAATCTAGACTCACACTCTTGTTTTGGTCGTATTTGCCCAGAATGCCCTGCCCTATAGTCTGCTTCCTGCTTTTGGAGCGGTCAGAGAGGTCACTTCAACTGAACTGAGACCCAGGTTTGCAGATGGACCAGAGTTCACTTTTTTTGGTCCATATCAGAGTTTGATAGCACATTTATATCTTCCCAAACAAACACCACTTCCTAGGCAAATGAACTAGAGTTTGATATAAAAAAAAAAAAACAGACTACATGGGGCTGGTGTGATTGCACCCTAAGTTTCTTGGGGTCTTGATCACAAATGATGGTAGGACGGAATGGGAGATGAACAGATGGATTAGAGCTTCATCTGCGGAAAGAGCCTAGTTTAAAAAGCAAAGCTTGGCTTTACTGTTCTCCCTTAGAGAAAAGGTGAGGAGTTCTATTATTCTGAGTTGTTGAATGTAGAGCTGCTGCTTTTCTACTTCTGATGGTGGTCAGTGTACATGGTCCTAAAATCTGATGAGGATGCCTCCTGGTTGCTTCCCTATGGGTTCTTTGCACGTACAGCGTTAACGTCACATCCGCATGAGCAAATGCAGCTTTCTTGAATCCACTTTGAGTTTCCATGACAGCTAGAACAGACAAAGTCGTATTTCAGATGCAAATAAAGCAATACTATGAACATTATTGTCTTCCTACTATAATGGGCTTTTAAGTTTTCATGGATATTGAATCGATCCTGAATTAAGAAGATGGTGAGTTTTAAATATTCGTTGGTACCAGTTAAAGCTAACGCCACACAGCAAAGTTTGCAGCCTTCAGTTCACTTCGGATCAGCTTCTTCAGCATAAAGAAGAAGGTAAATAAAGGAGCCATCCCTGTGTTATTTCCATGGAATCACTTCTGTAATTAGCCTGAAAGAGCAAGTGTATGGGAATGAGTGAGCAGATCAGAACCAGACAGCCGAGCAACTGATCCGCCTGTAAACACTGCAGTAAACACCATCTTATTTGAGCTCTTCACAAGAAGCATGCAAAGGTAATAAAACAAAATCACACATAGACCTTAAGGAACACAGTCATAGTTTTCTAAAAGCAACTTGAACTGTCAGCTGAACTCGAACTCTGATATCAATGCTGCCCTACTTTTAAGCTATGGGGCTTGTTGTGCTTCCTTATGATTCGGAAGCAAAATGCCCAAAACGTAATCTCCCCCGTTACTTGGTCTCTGTTTGACACTAACGACAATAAACACACATAATACACTTGAAAATAAGTACAAAATAAGGTAACAACATTGTCCATTAGAATGGATTAAAATGTTTAGGTACTTAAATAGCACATTTTTATGATAAAAATGTCTGAGAATATTGCCTACTAGCATAACCTAAAGTTAATATTAGCCGCAAAGTTTAAAGAAAGTAGAACTCACCTTCGTATCTGTGAATGTATGACATAGCGTACATCTTAAAACCTTTCTTCAGCTTACTTGTTAGACCTTCGGATCAATGTGCATCATTTATTGTTACCTTGGGCGAGCCCTGCAAGCACCTTGTATAAAATACCATATTCTATAGACCGGAAACGATCGAGCCGCTTTTCCCCGAACGTGGAAGCTGACGTGCAAAGAGCCCATTAAGCTTTTCCAGGCATTTTCCACTGGAAGAAGACCTTAAGGAAGACTGGAAACTTGCTGGTGGGACTAAGTATCCCATCTGGCCAAGGAACACCATGGAATCTCCATAAGGTGTCGTTGAGGAGAGGAGATGTCTGGAGGAGATCGCCTCCTGCGGTCTGATCTCACAGCATTTTTATGGCTATTTCTGTTTGATCAGTCAACCTTATTGAGTTAAAACATTTAGAAGAACATTTCACTCTTTTAGTTCACTTCTCATATTCATATTTAGCTCAAACAGGAATCTTAAAAATCCTTTGAACATCCGACTACTGTACTGACACTCCAACCGATTTACACATCAAAAGGCATCTTCAAGTAGATTTTTTTTTTCACTTTTCATTGTCGATCATATTCATATATTGACAATAAAAAGAACATTGTTTTGATTTTAGTTTTTTTTTTTTTGTCTTCTTGGTGGGGAGTTCTGTCTTTACCATAATAGACTAAAGAAACGTCCCTATTACTGCAAGCAAAGCCCCTGGTGTGTGGGGGTGAGGAGGGCATCAGTCATATTTTTATCCATAAAAAGCTCAGTAGAGTGTAATTTGTAATTTGTACATCTGGCAATCAACTGATGATTTTCTAAAACTCAATCTAAAGCAAGTCTCTATTTAATATAATGCACATTGTTTATGCCACCCTTGAATGTAAAAATGACTTACTGTGGTCACATGCAATGTTACAACAACTCTCTAATTAGGCTGCTAAGCTAACTAGTAGAAGCTGGGGATAGGTTAACTGTACAGACCTGTCACTTGGTAACTCTCAGTGGGAAAGCAAATATATGGACCAGTTCTTTAAGCATTAATGGCTGCAGATGTCATCCTTTTAATGGCCAAAATAATGGCTGATGCTAGCATACCAGCATCTTGTTTGAACAAAAATTGATGGTAACATTAAAAAAACGACTTTGTTTACCAATGAATCTCCCACCATTTGTTAAATGATTCCAAGTCAAATCAAGTGAAACAGTGAAAACGGCAAATCTCCTTCAGCCTTGACTGACCAGAGAGCACTTCATTTTGAGTCAAACTTGAGTTTTTTGAGTGGAACTTAATCAAGCAAGACTGTCTGGGTTTTTTCCCTTTCAACTTGAGTTAATGAACAATGACACTTTACTGTTGCCTCTTTCTGTACATCACTTATCTTTATCCCAATGCTGAAAATATTGAGCAGAGCATTGATTGAAGGTGAATAATGGAAGGATATCTGTCATGAAGGGGGGACTCAGATTTCTACAATCCTATAGAATCATGACTTGTGTTTTACAGATATATAAGTACTGTAAGACGGATGGATTGTAAACCCTGGAGAAAAGGAAAAGTTGAGTGGACCCATTGAACATTTACTGACAGATATTATTTTTGGCTCAAATTAGCAATTTAGAGTGAAAATGGGTGTTCTGCAAATTTGACATCATTGTAGATGTTAACAGCTGAACAGGTAAAAGAGGAAGTGTCTGAGGAAAAGTAGTTGGGTCCAATTAATGCACTGAAAAAGGCTAACCATGTAAATCCACTTACTAACAAATACGGTTCAGCACCAAAGTAAAGCCAGAAGGAATGTTCTGATATGACACAATGGTAACACTTTATTTGAAGGGGTGTGCATAAGACTGACATAGCATCTGTCATGAACATGAAGGAGTCCTCATCAATATTTATGATTGTTGTCAAGAATTGTCATTTGGTAAATAATGACAATTTTAATGCACTTTTAACGCCACTTTTAGTTCAGCTTAGCATTAAAAGTGTCATTATTTACCAAATGACAATTCATGACAACATTCATGAAGACTCCTCCATGTTCATGACAGTTGTTATAACATGTCTATGACAGTGTGATTTCAGTCTTATGCACACCCTTTAAAATAAAGTGTTACCGGCAAAACTTGGTACAGAAGCGACCACTGATAGGAATGGATATGGACTGCTTTGCAAAAAGATGGTGGGTC
The DNA here is from genome assembly GCF_019740435.1 of Gambusia affinis. Taxonomy (NCBI): domain Eukaryota; kingdom Metazoa; phylum Chordata; class Actinopteri; order Cyprinodontiformes; family Poeciliidae; genus Gambusia; species Gambusia affinis. The sequence continues at coordinate 2,056,048 of NC_057879.1, forward strand.
TAGAGCTAGTATCAGAACTAAAGTGATATCTTATGGACAGAAATGAATAATGCTGAATGATATATGTTGCATGCTGGGTTTGAACTAGGCGAGGTGGTAATATCAGCCGCTCAACATATATCTTGTCTTTCCACATGGTTTTGCAAAGAGTAATGACTGATTTGGGTCCCATTTGAAGTGATGTCCAAAACAGAATGTTCCTTCTGGATACTAAACACGGTAGCTCTACCATGTAAATGTTTTTGAATGATTTAAAATGAAGACCAACAAGATAATATTTGTTTCATTTTAAGTTTGGAAGCTAGGAGGAAACATCCTCTTATGAAATACTTCATTTTGTTCTTACACACAAAAATGAATACCTGCGGAAACACCAGTGCCAATTTGTCACTTCTCAAGAAGGAAGTTATAACTTTTTTTCAAATGAAAGGAATTTGTGATGTTATTCTTACAACTGTAGATGAGTGAAGGTGAAAGCATGGCAGACTCTTTCATTATCCTGACCAGTTGCAGACGGGGCATCAGTACATACCTCAGCTGAATAATAACACATCCCAGCAGCAGTAAAACTGTAACCCAGTCATTGTTCTGTGTACACTGCCACATGATGCATAATGTACATTGTAGCACTGGAATAAATCAACTCTTTTCTGGATGGCAAACGGAATAGCCACGTTTCCAGTATATTCTTCACTGTTTTGTTTTGTTTTGTTTTTTGTTTTTTTTGCAGGTGAACTTTTGTCTCAGTAAGAAGAAATTCAACCCATTAAAACCATTTTCAGTAATGACTATAACCCTGTTTTCTTTGCTGCTAAACATGAGCCTTTTCTTTAAAACAATCATTTCAGCATTATTTCACATTCCCCTTCCCGTGAGGACGGGAAGTTCAGCAGCCTAACACCAACTGTCACACTCGAAAGGATTGCTGGCAAAATGTGTTGACAGTACAGACATCACAGGTTTTTTTTTCCTCCTGTGAAACTGTGAAGCAATCCTAAAACATGATTACAGGAAAACGTATTGATAAAGATGTAAACAGTGCTCAGAAGGGCGCGCAGCTGTCGGGGCGCTGTTCCAGGGTGAACTGTGAACTGCAGACAACACCCACATTCACACACAGTGCCATTAGTGCTCAAATAACAAGTTACTATTCGTGTCCACATGCACAAACAAGGCTCAGCCTGGTTAATTACAGTCAATTCAGCAGGGATTTGGCAGCGGACCGATATCCCGCAAGAGTGGCAGAGTCATTCACCCTACAGTTGTTGCTACACAACCCCATGCAGACACATGCAGCAGGAGAAAAACAAGGAACAGCTCCGGGATGGTAAAGATCATGTGTGACTTTGAATGTGAACCACATTAAAATCTTGCATCCCAGTGCAAATAAAAACACATCAGTCTGGATACAGCAGATGCTTTACCTCAGGAGGTAAACCTTCAGCTGTTTTCTTTTGTAACAACAACAAAAATGATGTTAATTTGAAAAGCAAAATGAAAGTTTTATATTTTTACTTTTTACCAACAAATATGCTTACAATTTAAAACACATCTGGGTAATGCACTGTAGATTTCCAGTGCAGGATTTCACACAATACAAACAATTTTAAAAAATGCACTGTTTTACTGCCGTTATTTTGAAAAATAAAAAGTGAATTCTTCTTTGTGTGCATTTGAGTCAATGACATCATCAGAGGAAGAACAGCTGAGCATTAATAAACTACATGAGAGAAAGAATTGAGGGATTTAGTTATAAATTCAGGATCATTCAGTCTGCATTCAGGCTGCAGGAGGTTCACTCTCATGTGTTTGGTTCAGAGTCTGATCCCAGGGACAATGAGCTGCTACAAATCTGTTGATATTCCTGCTTAAAATCTCCTATCAGATTGGCTTCTGTCCATATTTACGACTCGCATTACAAGTAAATGCTTGATTTTCATTTATCATTTTAAAAAATTAAATGATGTCTAATGCAGTTGGATTGTATGTCGTCGGAACTCATAACATCTCTGCATGATGCTCTGCAATAGTGAAATCTCACTGTTGCAGTCTGCCTTCACAGAGACTTTTCATGGTTTGTTTTTGCCAGTTTCCCTGGCGACAAAGATACATACAACTCATGATTATTCTGACAATTTATTGATTAATTGGATTTTTTTTTTTTTATCTGCAGATGTTTCATTTAACCACTTAAGCCTCTATTGTTCAATATTAAAAATAGACTGAAAGATGCAAAGAATTCAGTTCAGTTGAACATTTTATTGCCTGAAATGCAACAACATTCCTTTAGTGAACGCGTAATTATTTGTAGCAAACGATGCATCTGCAGCAAAGAAATATTTGTATCAACATTTGAAAAGCTTATGCTTGACTTAACATCAATACAGTTGAAATGTTGACCAATTTTAGGATTAACCAATTAATAACTGGATACCAAAAGAAACTTCACAGAAGACTTTTACACTGGATTTGAACCAGTGTAAAAGTGGTTCAAATCACCACTTTGAACCAAAACTATGATAGTCTGGGAGTTTTGGGTGGAACAGATTTAAAGATAAAGAGTTCCATCCATCCATCCATTTTCTTTACACCCTTCTTCCCTAAATGGGGTCGGGAGGGTTGCTGGTGCCTATCTCCAGCTGCGTCCCGGGCGAGAGGCGGGGTTCACCCTGGACAGGTCGCCAGTCTGTCGCAGGGCAACACAAAAACATACAAGACAAACAACCATTCACACAATAAATGAAAATTTAGAGAAACCAATTAACCTGACAGTCATGTTTTTGGACTGTGGGAGGAAGCCGGAGAACCCGGAGAAAACCCACGCATACACAGGGAGAACATGCAAACTCCATGCAGAAAGATCCCCGGCCGGGAATCGAACCCAGGACCTTCTTGCTGCAAGGCAACAGCTCTACCAACTGCGCCACTGTGCAGCAAGATAAAGGGTTATTTAAAAAAAAATTAATTGCAACATTTAAGATTTGTACAATTTTGGCTTAATTACTGCTTTGATAATGTTTTTTTTGTCAGCAAATGCATGTAACAATTAATCAATTACTAAATTACAATCATTTTACAAATCAGTTTCTCCAATTAATTGTTTTAGCTCTATATAGATGTAATGTTCTCCTGCATCAGCTCACAATGCAAAAAAATAAATAAATGAATACATTTGAAACATATAAGCAATTAACAAAAGAACCAGAAAAACACAAATGGATGTCTTTAGAAGAATTCAAGTCAGCTGCCTTATGCCACAGACAAATCCTGTGTGGAAGCCCAGTTTGGGAGGATAAATTTAATCTTGAATAAGTTAACTACAGCAAAACAGAACAGAACATGTTCCCTCAGTGCCACACTATGTCTACAATGAACTGCATTTATTTGATAGAAAATAAAGAAAACTCTGGATGGTAGCTTCAAACATCTAAACACTCAGTGAAAAAAACACAAAGGAAAGCAGCAGCCTGAATGCTAAAGAACAACACGGGAAGGAGCCAGTGTGTGAGGAAGCTGAGGTTAATCTCACTGTGAAAAGATCCTTTGGGAACAGCTTGTGGCAGGCAGGAGGGAAGTTTTTATTAATTTATTAAATTTATCACAGGCCACACTTCTCTGTCTGCATGACCAAAGAGGGAGCAGCAGACGTGGAAGAACTTTTCATTCCACCAAAGGTCTTTTCACTATAATTTCTTTAAGCACCCAACATTTTTGAATTCTTTCTGTGTTTGTGAATGAAAAATATTTACAATTTGGTCTGTTACCCTTCCCTTGCTCTGAGAGATCTGAGGCAGAATAAACCGATACAAATGTTCCAGTTTGTTGAAAGCTGCCACAGTTCCCTGCTTCATTTACCTGTAAAGGCAGCAGAGCGTCGGCCCATCTAAACATCCGGGTTGCAGATTCTTCTCTTCAATCACATTCCACGGCAACCCAGAGTCAGGATGTGCGTAGGTGTCCTGTACAGGTAGAGTCCTATAATTCTTGTCAGGTTGTCGTTCACATGACAGAATCATTTCAGCCAAGGCCAGAAAGTTAAGATCTATGATCCCATCTTACACTTTATGCAGGATCGGATTCAAAAACCTGACTAACTTTAGCCACATAAACAGCCATGGATGTTTGCACTGACAGCTTCCATCGCTCAGCAGAGCTCCATATGCCAGTGCTTGACGATCCGCCACAAGCACAGAACGGGACTAAGACGAGCTGTAAAGGGACAGGAGACAGTGACCTTTCACAGTCAGTACCAGTTAGCAAGCTGCTCTTAAATGTCAGAAATGACTGCAGATTTTTATGAAGTATGTCACAAGTTAACAGGGCAAATTCTTATTCACCCACCTGCACACAAATACAACCCCCAACCCTCCACACACACACACCCATGCACACACATTACTTCTTCCTTTCTTCACAAGGACATTGCATTGTTTTCCATTTATATTACATTAATTTCTATAGCCTAACCCTGAGCACCCTAAATTTATTTATTTCATATTCATTTAGAAACAACAAGACTAATGTTTTAAGGAAGAATTCAGAAATCAATATTTGGTGGAATAACCATGAAGTTTTCAGTGTGGTTCGGTGCAGTGGACTCTCAATGTTTTTCTAAAGCTTTATGTGAACTATGAATCTTACGCTATAATACAGAGTTCCTAGTACTTGCAGGACAGATGCCTCTGCTGGCAGAAGAGCACATGGGGTGAGCGAGCCCAGGGCCAAGGCTACTGGTAGGACTCACTTGAGAGAGAGTGAGTTTTATTATATGTCTTGGTTGCATTATATCGACAAAGCGTACTGTAGTCGTTCTGAATGTGTGTTTTCCAGAGGGGCAGTGAGGAGTGGACTGCAGATGTCCTTGCCTCAAGCTTGATGAAAACCCATGCTGTTTTTGGAAGGATCGCTGGCACAGAGCAGATACACATGCAGTAAGAGTCTCTGGGTCAGTCACGTGTTCAAGGGTGAGACACAATGTTGAAGTGAAGATATGTAACTTAACCGGGGTGGGGGGGGGGGGGGTGAGAAGTTTCTTTACCTTCAACTGCTGCTGTTTGCTCTTTCAAAACACTAAACCAAATTAAAAACCCCAAATACTCAATAAACTCTCTTTGCTGCATTTATTTGTCATCTTATGTAACCATGCACGGCCAAAGGGCGACGGATTAAAAACTATGAAACCGTAAACACGGGAAAGAAGCACAGCAAATTGGAAAGAGACAGTGAGCGCGTGATGGGGGAAGAGAAGCTGTAACACGCAGAGGTTTGCTGCCCTCTAGTGGCACACAACCAGCTCTCTGTGCAGCACAATATGACAGCTGAGATGGGGATGAATTATTCATAAATAAAAGAATGATAAAGCAGTATTTTAGATGGGATGTGACTGATAATATGCAGATTGTATAAACTATTGTCTCCAGGGAAAAGACTAATTTTCTGCAGAAGCTGATAATTCAAAGTGATACTTTTAATACTAATAAACCTCCTGGGCTTTCATATGTACCCAGTAGGCCATGAAGCAGGTAGACAATTAGTTTTATCCTCTTTTTCTAATCATAAAATCAGCATCAATGTGATTTCCAGGAAGTATGGAAGGCATTAATGCATATTTTCCTCCAGGGAACACCAGTTTCCTTCCCTGCTGCTACCTGTCTTCCTCTCCCACAGATTAACCACATAGTGCCAGTCGGCAGCTGCACAGCCGCAGTCAGGGCTTAATGATTAAGCATTTACTCCCCTCACAGCTCCCCACGCACTCTGGCTCGTTGCCTTGTTTGAAACCTGTAGTGAGTCAACTGAGAGACTGGGCCTGGTGGACACCGCTGCCATTTTACTGCTTTTATCAACTATCCAGTTCCTCTGACAGCAGCTACTTAACCCTCTGTATGGCCACAGAGCTGCAGCCAAACAGAGAAGGTAAGGATTTCTCTTTTAAATGTTTTTGCTGTGTTGCTGTGAGTCATGACTAGTCTAGGCTACACTGGAGGCCCGCTAGGCTCCTTCTCTGATTTGTCACATAGTAGCAGAGAAGAGGACGCATTTGAAATGTTTGTTTGTTTCTTTTTTTTTCTTTTTTTTTTTTTTGTCTGTAGGAGTGGATTTAAAGTAATTCTGAACGGTTTTGAGCCAAGCAATACAGACTAATGCCATTGACATTTTTCAACGTTCGGCAGCAACGATTGGTACTTACTCCTGCTGCTGAAACAGGAAAAGCAGTCGTACTGACTTTTTATTGTTACACTGTAACATGATGAAAAGTTCAAGATACACAACCGAAAGACACCAAAGTCTATAACTGTAACTATAGCTACGTTTTAATCACAAAATCGTACAATTTGAAATTATGAACATAAATTTCCTCAATAGAAACACAACAATTAAAAAAACAATCTTGTTTTTTGATTAAAAAGTTTTTGAGCTACGATGAGACGATTTCCTGGCTGCATCAAAACATTTTGCCTCTTGAATCATGTGATCAACAGCCAGTGACGAAGAAGACGACAGGAAGCAATAGGAGGATGATGATTTGTTTTTGTTTTTTCTAACAATGTGCAGATGTCTTCACTAGAGCGCTCAGCGCATCACACAGTTCATAAACAGTTGTGTCCAACTTGTTAAATCTGTAGCTTTTCTGTAAAATCACCAACTATAATTTTCCCAAAACGCCTCATACGTAGCCGCTCCCAAGTAGGTAGCTTGTTGCTCCAACACCTGAATAAGATGTCAACATGTGACTTCAGACTCTGTGCACAAAATGGAAAACAGTTCAAAGGGAATGATTACTGGAACATTTTTCAGAGCCTCAAGTTCAGTTAAAGGGGCAGTATGATGCAAAATAAAAATGTTTGACCTTTACATCATGTTATAATGTTATTCCATTATATACCTGCAGTGTTTCCTTGATTCTTTCATGCATGTTTGAGAAATTCTTTAATCTCCATGGCAACCATGCAGCTATGCAAAACACCTGGATGTACCTAGCAACGCCTTCAAAGATGAAAATCCTCCTCAGAGCTTCTGCCTCACAGAGCAGTCCCCCCAATGATGCCCTCACTCAGCTCCTTCAGACTAGCCAGGAGCAATTAGCAACTATGGTACTGCTGAGCTCTTTATAGAAGAGCTACTGCTCAGAGGACAAGCAAAGTTGTGTTGACTTCCTGAAGACAGAGTGTTTCTTAAAGCGACAGAGGCTCAATTTCAAGGCATTAAATTACAATGTCAAGTTTCCTCTAAGTTTTATTTGATATTTACAGCATTTTTATAACAACTGAAGTTACCATAGTTACCTGATAGTGCTACTAAGTGGCTGGAAAACACAATACCTCCCCTTTAAGTGAAAAACAATATTAAACCAGCAGACAATGGAAGTGGTGCTAATTTTAGAAGCACATATTAATAACCCTCATATGTTTTCTATTCTTGCCTCATAAAGCTTTTAAATGTTTCCACAGCATGAGAAACTGGAGCACAAAATTCAGCAGACAAAAACATGGAGGTGAAGATGGGTCTTCTTCTCACAACAAGACCCCCACCAGTCCAGCAGTGCCTATGTGGGTCACTCACACACCTCCGCCTAACCATGTGACGGACGACAGTGATGAAGACAGCATTTCCATGAGCCGCACATCCAGCTCTCCATTTGATGCTGAAAACAACAAAAAGAGCATGAAGGCCAAACTTAGATCCATCATTCCTAAATCGTTGGGTGGGATCATAAATAAGCGTGCAGGAGAGAGTGATTCTGAAACCACCAGAACTGGAATCCAGATTCTTCCCAACGGGACCAGGGTGAGCCCCCCGGTAAGTCCCTCTCTGGAGCGCAGGAACTGGGATGAGTCGTCAGGGAACTCCACCAAAGATTCAAAGAAGTCTTTGATCAGACCAACCACCCCAGAGTGTTTCTGTCAGAGCCTACAGGAAGAGTCTCTGCTGACCAGCATCCACCCTGCAGAGTACTACGCCGCCAAGGTGGAGGTCTATCAGCAGAAGTACTCCTATTTGAAATCATGGCCTGGTTTGCTCAGGCTGTTGGCTGGGCTCCAGCTCCTGTTTGGCGGCATGGTGTCTGCATGCGCTGTTGCCTACATACAAAAGGACAGTGAGTGGTTCAACACCTATGGGCTCTACAGTGGAATAAACAACAATGGGCTTGGACTGTCTGGCTACAGCTACACAGGGCCTATGACTGCCTTCGTTTTATCTGTAGCTGGAATCTCCTGGATGATTACTCTGAGTTTGCTAGTGACAGGAATGACCATGTATTATCGAACCATCCTCCTGGACTCCTCCTGGTGGCCCCTGACAGAGGCCTTCATCAACCTGGCCCTGTTCCTGCTTTACATGGCCGCAGGGATCGTATACATCAATGACTTGAATCGAGGGGGGCTGTGCCACATGACGATCGGGGTTAACCCCATCATGGCCAATCTGTGTCGAGTTGACGGAGGCCAGATGGCGGGAACGGCATTCATCTTTATCAATATGATCTTGTACTTGGGAAGCTTCCTGGTTTGTCTGAAGATGTGGAGGCATGAGGCTGTTCGGAAGGTCAGGCACAACGCTGACCAAAAGGTAAACCTGCAGAAGCTGATTCTTGGCAGCCTTACTTGCATGTAGGTACGGGATGGATGGAGGACTACTTGCATCACTTTCCCACAAAAAATTATCATCTGTTCATGATTACTAGAAATAGAGTTTTTATGACAAATAATATGCAGTTCATGAACATCAATGATTAGATAGATAGATAGATAGATAGATAGATAGATAGATAGATAGATAGATAGATAGATAGATAGATAGATAGATAGATAGATAGATAGATAGATAGATAGATAGATAGATAGATAGATAGATAGATAGATAGATAGATAGATAGATAGATAGATAGATAGATAGATAGATAGATAGATAGATAGATAGATAGATAGATAGATAGATAGATAGATAGATAGATAGATAGATAGATAGATAGATAGATAGATAGATAGATAGATAGATAGATAGATAGATAGATAGATAGATAGATAGATAGATAGATAGATAGATAGATAGATAGATAGATAGATAGATAGATAGATAGATAGATAGATAGATAGATAGATAGATAGATAGATAGATAGATCTTTATTTATGGGCAATTAATTTTACAGCAAGTTATAATAAAAACAAAACAAAAATTCAACATCACAACAATTAATATTTAGCTTGAAGGTGTGGCACTAAATTCCCCTGCTTTGACAAATGGAGGTAAAAGCACTAAACTTGCCAACCAAATACATATAGGTTCCAATAAGACTGAAAAGGTGAATAAATATACCAGTAAACACATAGAACTTAAAAAAATGTAAAATTCCTCAGTAAGGGACACACCTAACTAAGTTAAAGTTACCATTTAACTTAGTGGCTAAAAATACAAACTGTTTCCATCAACTGTAGCACTATGAGACACTAAATGTGTCAAATAAGAGCAAATCTTGGAATTTACATCTTTCTCCTTAGCTATTTCCATCTTCCAACAGGTTTCTTTTGTTAATTTTGTGCTATTGTGGAAATTATTTGTATTGCAATTTATATTAGATCATTTAATTTGCTGGTTTGTGTTTCAGGATAATGAACAGTTTTTTCCTGTTTTTCTTTTTGCCGCAGGGTGAGTTTAACCAGTCCATTTCCCTAAACACACAAAGAACGAAGCAGATATCGTTTAAGGATGAGCCTGATAAACCTTTGAATAAAGACAGTAACTGCCAACCTGAACTGCCCCCTAATGTCCGTAAATCAAGTATCAGCCCAAACAGAGTTGCTGTGTCCAATCATTCACCCAAAGTACATGTTATCGCAGATTACATAATGTAAGTTCAGAGCTGAACAATTGACAGCAATCACATTTACATCATAAAGGCAGAATGAATTTGCACTCATCATGTTCCGTCTTGTTTCTTTGCAGTAAGTATCCAGAGATCAGATCTGAAGAGGAACGTGAAAAGTACAAGGCCGTTTTCAATGACCAGTACCTGGAGTACAAGGACCTTCACAGAAACATCATTACAACCCTCAATAAGTTCAGAGAGCTGGATACTATGGTGAATCAACTTCCCAGAAAAGGGAAGAGCTTAGAGGTAAGACTGATGGTTTCCATCCTATGCTTAATGATTTTCAGGGTAAATCATGTTTAGGCCTATTTAAACCAGGTGTCCGATTTGGATTGTCAAGCTAATCTATTTCTATATTCTTAACAGGATCAACAGAGGATTCAAAATATTTTAAAAACATATCAAGATAAAAAAAACGTAAGTGGAAGAGACTGCATCAAAACATTTCAAAATATGAACTTGCTTATCTTTATTGATTCCACTAAAAAACAGATTTAACTCTTGTGATGCTCAGCTTGTATGGATGAGAATGTACGATTCCCCAATACTCCTGTAAAATGAGAACTCCCGTAAAAAAAACAAACTCTTCACAGATGTCAAATTATATGAAGTTTAATTTGAATTCATTGACAGAATAAATCAGACAGTATTGGTGGAGTGGAATGAGAAATGAGAGAACGGGTACATTTTACAGAATAAACAGCAAAATGTGATGCATGTGTTTTTACAGGATCCTGCTTTTCTGGAGAAGAAGGAACGCTGTGACTACCTAAAAGCTAAATTACGGCACATTAAAAACAGAATCCTACTTTATGACCAGGAGACCGGAGCCAATCATCAGACATGACTGGGACTACCAAATGTTGTCATTTAATATGTTGTTTGCCGTCTTTTTGTTGTGTACACTAGATATGTTATGCAAAAGGCTTTTCACTCCAAACAACATGATCTTTCCCCTTATGAACACCTTCAGATCTCCAGTTCATGTGGCCTAGGAGATACTAAGAGCTGAGGTACATCAATGTAAACAGTTTTTTTAAATATATTTACATTATTTCATTTTCAACAGATTTGTATGTTTCCAATGTTGTCTTTGTTGTTGTTGCTTTGTTTTATTTGTAGGCTGGGTCAGCTTCTTTCCATTCTGGAAGATTTGTATATTTTCCTAAGCAAAGTATCAGTCTTTAAACCTGCCACCAAATCAAATGGACTAACATAGAGTACCACAGTTAAGCTGAAAACCAGATACTTCTTGGCATTGAGCCCGCTGAAACGTAATGAAGAAATATTCATTACATTTCTTCAGATGAGATCTATTTACCATCAACTTCTCATTAAGCCCATATTTCTGTATTAAATGTTTTTTTATTGGTCTGATGTAATATTCTAATTTTAAATATAACTTTTTTTCATTACTTGTAAGTGGCAATCATCGTAATTAACAGAAATAAAGACTTGAAAACATCAATGTTTTGTGGAATGAATCCATATAATGTGTTTCATTTAGACTATTACTGAAAGCCTCATTTATTTCAGGAACTTTATCACTATTTTATAGATTGGGTAAAATAGCGAAAATAATCTGCCTGATAAATTATTTATTTTTATTTTTTTGATACTTTTTAAGCTTAAGAATTGAAAGTGAAGCAACATGATCTGTATTGAAGCCTGGTGAGAGGTGGAGTTATTCTCAGTCTGCAGTGGTTGGATCCAGACAAAAGAAGTTCATAGGTCACTAAGACTCACTGATGCACTTTTGAAAACAAAGTTTGGTCCATGTTATCTAATCCAGTAATAAACAGTAACAACTGGTTCCAGTTCTTTATAGCACATAACCATTTTTTTCAGACACTGATGGTGGTGAGCTACAGGACAGTAGCCACAGCTGCCCTGGGAGACTGACAGAGGCGAGGGTGCCATGCTTCTGGCACCACCAGCGCCAGACGAGGCAGGTGAAGTGTCATGAGCAAGACACTTCACCCGCCTCATAAACCTTATGAACTACAACTGAGACAGATGGAGCGAGGGTTTGAACCAGTAAATCACTGGATACAGGATGAAGTCCTGCCACTTGAGGCGCTGTCACTGCACTTTTACTCTTTGTTTATGCTATCTTGTGTCTTTAGATTAGTGTTTGCAGTTTATGTTAGCTTTAGGATTTTTGCTTCATCTGTGGTTCCCTGTGTCTCATCTTTGCTTTTTCTCCTTTCCTTAGTTTACCAATATACTTCCCTCCCCAGTTGTTTCACATCTCCAAATTTGGTTCCGCCTGCTCTCTTCCCCTGCTGCCTCTACTTACCTCTGATTAGTCCCTCTGTTTCCTACGCCTCTCTCTCCTCTCCCTCAGTGCATGTAAGCTTTCTTGTTAACATTCTTCTGCACTGGCTTCTTTGTTATTCTCTGTGACTTCCAGTTCCTCAGCATTCTGTGTTGTAAGTTTCCATTTGTCATCTCTTCATTAAAAGCCTTTTTTTTATCTGCAAGCTCTTGACTCACCAACCTAACTCATGATGGTAAGCCCCTCCCCCTTTTTCCTCTAAATGATTACATCTATAGCACAGGTGTCAAACTCCAGTCCTCAAGGGCCGCTGTCCTGCAGTTTTTAGATGTGCCACAGGTACAAAACACTGGAATGAAATGGCTTAATCACCTCCTCCTTGTGTAGATCAGTTCTCCAGTGTATTTTAAATGACCTAATTATTCTATTCAGGTGTGGTGCAGCAGAGGCACATCTAAAAGTTGGAGGACACCGGCCCTTGAGGACTGGAGTTTGACACCCCTGATCTAGAGGAAGCTCCAACTATGAAGTTGGAGTTTCCAGAGACCCCAAGACATGCCCCTGAAATGAAGTTCTTACTCTCTCCCTGCGTTAGTGTAACCGGATCGTTTTTGAGTTATGCTTGTTTTAAGGGAAGAATTTGACCTGTTATAGTTTGTCTTTGGAAATGGATGGTTTCTCTGTTTATTCTAGCAAGAACAATAAACAAAAAACAACCACATTATGGACTGCCTGCTCCAAGTCATATGCAAAGCAAAAGTATATAACAAAACTAAAGACGATTCTTGTTGCCTTAGTCAGAAAGTCACATTACAGTTACATAAGTAAAAAAAAACCTTATGAAGTAATTTATCTGAGGACTGAGCTGATAAGGTCTACACAGGGACAGCCCAAGGCATAAGTAAGTAAAGCAGCTGCATAGGGACCTCCGCACCACCAGGAGTTGCCTAAGAACACTAAGCTACTGTGACGAAACATGTATATATATTAAAAATAACATTGAATGTTGCAAACTAAATGTTATTACATATGTAGAAACTATTTCTATATTGTTTTTTATAGTAGTTTGACTAGTAATGGTTAATCTTTTCATGTTGATGATTGTTGTCACAGTTGGGGTATTAACCTGTCAACTTGTTTACTGCAAATTTAGTGTTAAAATTGTTAAAATAATGTGGTACATCTAAATAACATTCTGCATTTCAAAATTCTAATATCTGTTTTAGTTTGTTATTTATGGAAGAGGATTAGGGCCAGAAAAAAAAAAAAAAAAAAAAAAAAGAATTCTGATTTAAGATAAGGTAAGATTTATTTGTCATTGTCAAGATTACAACGAGATTGAGACCGTGCTTGACTCGAGTTAAAGTGCAGGTTATATACACATACACAACACACAATATAAATATATATATATACATAAAAAAGATGGAGAAACAAACAGCACAAAACGAGAAATAAATATACATCAGAAGATGGTTGCAGCACTGGAGGTGTTGCAGAGTATACAGAATTTACATTTTTAACAGAGTGGTGTCAAGAGCAGAAGTTCTTATGCCTTTGAATTTAGTGCCATGATTGCCATCGGGTAGAAACTGTTTTTTAGGCGATTTGTCCTGGTTTTTATTGCTCTGTATCTCTTGCCTGATGGCAGCAGCTGGAAGAGACCATGGCCAGGGTGTGAAGAGTCATTTAAAATGTCCATAACTTTTTTTCAGAATTCTGACTTTAATCTCAGAATTGTTTTTTTTGTTTGTTTTTTCCAGTGGCCCTAATCCTCTTCCATAGTTATTCCTGTAAGGTTAAAATCATTTACCCATAAGAACTCTGGTATGATGTGTGCTTACTACAAATGATGCTAATGACACCAGGTGTGTTACGCATATAGAGTAACTTTAGAAATAATAAAGTTTCTGGTGCTGTCAAATCTGCTTAGGGCCCCAAAAAGGCTTGGGCCGGCAATTGGTTATACTGACAGTGAATAGGAGCCTAAGAGAGAGCCTGAGAGAGCCGGTGGGCTGGGGGTGAACTCCGTCCCTGCTCAGACACACGGCGACTCCGGGGAGGAGACCTGTCTGAGTCCGGCCCCACAGGTGTCTGTTTACAGGGACCGACGTGAGTTGAAGGCGTGTTTGCAGTTTACCGCCGTCAGAGCGGACACTGATTAGAACCGGAGCGCTGCAACAGAACCTATGACCCGGCTGGGTGAGTGCCATGTTTCACTCTCTATCGAACACTTTTTAAAGTTTTGCAATTGTGAACTTAGAGTATCACAAAGTTCTGCTAAAAAATGTTAATATTTCTTCCGAGTAGGAAGAAATATTGTCTTTAAGTATAAAATAGATAAAGTTCCAGGAAGCAGGAGAAGTGAAACATTAGACTGTCAAACTAACATGTTTTCATGTCAAGTCCAGTTGAGACGTGCAGTTTCTAGAAGTAAGATACACTATTGACCAGCAATTTCAGAAAGTTCTGACCCAGCTGGCTAATCTTATATCAGAGCTTCGCCTCTCGTGGTTGGCTGGCTCCCAGCGGGGCCCTACAGGTGTCATACAGTGAAGAAGCAGCAAAGGGGGCCACACATGGCCCGGTTCTGCCCCTGCCTTTGGTAAACAACACGCATGGTTGCCCTGGCTCTGCCTCCTCTCTGCTGCCTGTCTGAATAATTGAAGCCTGCTGGGTTGAGTTCTTCTGTGGAGACAAGGCGCGGGTCATCAATACTGAAGAGAGTGTGGAGGTGGTTCAGGAGCAGGGAGGTGCATTATGAAGCATTTACATCCTACCTAAATCACTTTGATGATGCTTCTATACAGCTCTGGAGAAAATGAAGAACCCTATTCATGGTTATTCCACCAAATATTAATGTTTGAACTCTTCCAGAGTTGAAACGTTAGTATTGTTGTTTCTAAATAAATGTGAATTCTTTGCATTACTTGAGGCCTGAAAGCGCTGCATCTTTTTCGTTATTTTGACCATTTCTCATTTTCTGCAACTAAATACTAAATTTTTGCTTAGAATTTCAGAGATATGTTGTCAGTAGTTCATAGAATAAATGAACAATGCTCTTTTTACTCAATGTTGTTTTACGTTTTCATATACCTATGAAAAATAACACATTTCTCTGATCTGTAATTTCACATAATCTCAAAACGACACTTATTCCTCTAACTTCACAATTACAGACTGTAATTGTGTCTGTGGTCACAAATGTGACAAAATATGAAAAAGTTCATAGCATATGAATACAATTACAATACACCAAAGGTTTTCATTTGCTGATTAGTTTTGACCATAATTTCCTTACTGTTACAGGAATATTCTCAGAAACATGTATGGGCCCCGGTACTATGACAGCCCTCCTGTGTACAGTCCTCCGTACAGCACCACCTCCCACAGTCTCTACCCCCCAAGAAGCGTCCATTCCCCTCAGAGCCAGTATGTCTCCGACGCCCACCAGCCTCCTCCTGATTCCTACTACATGGAGGGGCAGCCGCAGCACTTCTACAGGTGGTTCTCTCCTCCGGGTTTTGTTAAAACCTTCCAAGGAACCACAGCCCTCATGTGCTTCATTATCTTTGCCTGCGTGGCTTCAACTCTGGTGTGGGACATGAATGGGTTTGGGTATGGTGGATACGGTGTTGGGGACACAGTCTCTGTGGGCGGAGCCGGCCCGGGTTACTATGGAGGCAGCTACGGCTATGGTGGCTCCTATATGACACCGCAGTCAGCCAAGGCAGCGATGATTTCCATGGTTGCCATCAACTTCATGGTTTCACTGAGTTTCCTTGTGGGAAGTTTTTCCAGGTCCCGGATGATGCGAGGGTGCAGGTTCTACCTCACCATTTTCATCTGCGACATCATCCTGGCTGTTCTTCAGGTGGGTTCTCAAACACAACACATGATGTCATAACGAGACACTGGGTATTTTCTAGGATTACATGTTGTCTATCTTCCAATAAGAAGACTCACTCAGGCCACTATTTTGAAAGTTTGGCTCTCATATGTTATCTCAGTGTTATTGGGGTGAAGGGTGAGGTAAGGGATTCTCTTCACATAGAACTCATACATTTTTGGAGCTTTGTAGGAAAAAAAAAACAGTCAGATTCATCTCTTTCAAAATTAATCAGTTTCATAATTGTTGATTAACACAGCTTCAAGCTGGATGAATACATTTTCCAACATTGCCCCCAGAAAGTAGTGACAGACTGAAACTTTAGGGTTCAGATAACTTCATTTGTAGTAACACAGGGCGTCTCTGGTTTAGTGATTCTCTGGTTTAGTGATTTCTGGCTCTGCCTGTTTTATGAAGTTGAGGGACTGGTTAAAACTGGTGTGACTAAATGAGCCTCTTTTGGCTTCCAGGGCATCATCAATATCATCTTTGTGATCGGGGTGAACCCCATGTCTCAGAGCTCACAGAGCATGCTGTATAACCCCATGCTGAGGATGTGTCAGAACATCCAGGGGGCCCCGAGTTTGAGCGGCAGCGTGGGGGCCGGTTTCCCTGGAGGCTTTCCACTGTACAATCAATACCTTTACCACTATTGTTTCATGGACCCTGAGGAGGTCAGACCAGTAATTTTACTCCATTTTGTTCTTTAGTAGTTTTTTTGTTTTTCAAACCAGTTTGATTTGATTGGATAAATCTTAATGTCTAGCTTCTCCTTTGCTCAGGCAGTGGGGCTTGTTCTGGGCCTGCTGGTGGTTGTAGCTCTGTCTATTTCTGCTTACTATGCCTACAAGACCCGCAGCAAGATTTGGCGCCATGGAAAATCAAACATCTTGTGGGATGAGCCGATGGTCAGGCTGTCAGACGGGCATGACGTTCTGGACTGGGTGAGTGTGTCTGTCTCTCCTTACAGATTTTTATAGACACCTTGCAATGTGATGTCACCTATGGAAGATTCCCCCCGCCCCAAATACCCCCAGCTCCCAGCTGCAGGGCAAAAAATTGCTCCATGACGATGACTTCCGTTAGTTTTAGCTAATGTGCTGAACCTTATATGTATTTATAAAAGAAAAAGGGATGCAGTGCTTTGCTACTTATTGTCAACACAATGACAAATAACAAGGTCCAAGAGTATCACATTTCACAGGTCAGTAACAAGTTTTAATAAACAAGAATAGCGAGGGAGACGGAGGATGGTCAGTTATGCTAGCTTGACTTTGACAACCTTAACTTCTAGATGTGCGGCAGAATTCAGATAACAAAAGAAATAAGGTTACCAATACACAAAATCTTTAACAGATCACGAACAGAGCAGGTGTTTAAATTAGCTGACAAGCCACTGCTATGTTCAGATCATCACTTATTATTAATCACAAAATAAACATCAGGCCTAAAAACTTAATACTGAAATGGACTGAACGTTTGTGTGGAAAATATCTGCATTTTTTATTTGGTAGAGCTGTTATCAGCCAGTCACTATGGCAACAGGTATGTGACTAGTGTAAAGCTGACACAGATAGATGAGTGAGTATGAGTGGTCTTGAGTTACTCTTCAACAATTTTTCTTTATTGCTATTCCTTTTCTGTGGCACTAAATTAATAATACCTGCTCTCAGTGCTGTTCCATCTCAGCCTTCCACAAACAGACATAGACATGAAGTGAATAAATTGATTTTCAATCATTGTTTTGCACCAAAGAGTTAAGAATGAGGGTGTATATATAAAAATGTGTATATATTTGAAATTTTAAATTGAATGCATTGTGACTGTATACAAAGTAGACTATCAATTTTTGCAATAAGCATATTGCAAAAATCAATACCTTCTGACTTATAAACTTATTGCGAGGCAACTCAAAAGTATTGTGAAGGAACACAAAAGAAAAGAAATTTCCCATGTCCCTAGAGGGCTCTGTAATTGACAACTAAGAGTAGGCATCCTGGAACAAAAAAACACAGAAGTAGTCCATCAGTCAGTAGCCATTAGAGATTCAGATAGCAACCTCTTTGCCATTTACCAACTCTGGCACATGGTTATATTTGTTGTGACTGTCATCTCACTGTGAACAACATGGGTGCCCACTCTTCATTGACTGAACCTTCAAACAAGCATCTTTAGTGGTGCAACTGACAGACACTGTAACTTTGTATTTGTTTTGTTTGTTTTTTGGTTGAATGCTTGTACAGTCATGTTACCCTAGTCATCAACCCACACAGTCCATACCAAAAAACTGTCTTTATATCCTGCTGTAACCTGAATACTAATGCTGACCATGTGTTTATATGTAGTGGTCACTGAGTTTCAGCAACAATTCAGTGACTCAATAGTCACTCCCTAGTTTCACTCTGACTGATCATTAACCAGGACTGCGATAACAGCTGCACTGTACTCATTTTAGAATAGTGTTTATGATAGGAAACAGGTCAGAAAACTTTTATAAAGGAACTGACTGCATGGTTATTGTAGCAAGTTCAAGATTCGTCTTTCTGGAGTTCATGATCTGTCATATGAACATTTCCTGCATAAGGTTGGACTCTGTGGGATCAGGACTTGGAGGATTGCTTAGTGTGCTGATGCAGCCAACACACAGAGGCACCGACGGTGTGATTGGTGTGTGCCCGGCTTTATGCCCTGTTCAATGCATCAGCTATAAACTCCTCTTTCAGGAACAACTGCGCCCCGCCTGTAAAGTGCGGGGCGCAACCATGCACACACTCTCACATATAGGGAGAATTTAGAGAGAGCTTCAGGATACTGTTGAGAATAAATAATTCTGTGTTTTTCCTTCTACCTCTTTTAGCTAGTTGCAAAGCTAAAGCTAAAGGAACTGACATGGTAGGGAACGCCCTTTTTAGAGCGTAGCTTAGATAGAAGCTAACAAAGGAATTACCAAGTGTTTTTGGGTGCCATTTTGTCTGCTAGATTTAGCTATGTCAGATGGACCAGCAGTATTTTGGTATTAATAAATGGAATTCATGAATTAAACTCACTGACTCTTCAGCCTCATTCATCAAGAACTTAGCATAGAGAAGGATAATTCTCCATAATACCTTCAGGTTTGTAAGGCAGAGAGCAAACATCTGTCTTATGACTGGAAACCTGCAGGCCTGATCAAAGGGATCTCAACAAAATAGCGTCTGTTTGTGAGCTACACTTTACTCTTTCTGATGATGGTACTCCACTGTATCTATGATAGCAGGGAAGAATTTATCATAGTACCGTTGTGCTGTGACACCATAGCGTCTCTGAACTGACTGGTACAATGCGAAGGAGCATACTGAATCAGCTCATCCAGCCAGGTCTCTGCGTACATCCTGCTCATCATGTCGAGGGTCTCTCCATTGAGATGCAGGCCCTGTTCTGGGGTTTTCTTGTATCGCAGTGAAGACGCTTGCCTTGCAGGGAAGCATATATAATGTATGGCTCATGTATAATGTATAGAAAGGGTTGAGTTGCATCTGTGTTGCTGTGTGAATTCCCACAGAGTGAGGTGGCACTAAATGATTCAACTTGTGAAGGTTCCTCATCAGATCAGTTCCTGAGTAAAATCTGATTTTTTTTAAAAATTTTTTCACATGCTACATTTTTGTTTCAAATAAGCAGAAAAAGGTTTAGACACACAGGATGGGGAAAAATAAGGAAAGTAATTTCGAAAACCCATATGTTGCTATTTAAATCTAAGACACAATTTACTGAAATACAGTTCATTCTCTCATTTTCTTATACAGTAGTTGGCAGTCTGAGAAGCAGAAAGTGAACTAAATTTGTCCCTCCAGTGGATCAGCTTCCTTGGATTATTTTCCCCACACTGAGCACGATCCTGTGACGCCACATTCATCAGATCGGTTTCAACAAGCGCCTTTCCTCCCACATCAGCCCTAACCCTGTTTGACTACACAGCTATACTGAAATGGGTCAAACACAAGAAGTCTTTAATATTGCATTCCGCTGTAAGAGTGGAGATCACATCAGGCAGACGGTTCTTCTGGTCTTTGAAGTTGATATTTTTGTCTCTGTGTTAAATGACATTGTACCCAAAACATTTTTTTAATTACTTCCTGTAGTTTCAGTTTTACTGTGCCACACTGTAATTTTTTTTTTCTTGTGAGTGCAAAATTTTTCTTTGTACATTTCTGATGATACGGAGATGCACCCACATTCCCTCTAATAACACACATTTCTTGTCAGGCGCAGTGAGGAGATTTGTTTTTGTGTTTTCTTCCAGAGAATTAGCTCGGCTGCTTGTTGAGGGGATTTAAGGTGAGACTCAGGGGAAGCTGGAGGGAAGGAAGACGCATGTCAGAGCTGTCATACAGTCTTATACTGGGGCTGAGGCTGGGTGTGTGTGTGTGTGTCTGTTATTATATTTGGTACATTGTAAGGACAATTTTTTTTAACACATTATGTTATTGGAACCATCCCAGAGCATTCTGAGCACATGCTTCAACTGCATCAGATGACTATTATTAATGCAAAAGATACATATTGTTTCTGTTAAACAAGATCATAAATGACTTTGGGAGCAGAAGACCAGTAGCCAACAGCATTGCTAAATCATAAATATTACACTATATTAAAACATTTAGTGGAAAGAAAAAAAACATAATTCCAAAATTGTGGGGTATTTTTTACACAGTTTTTCAGGGAATGCAGCTAGTTAAATCAACAGCTGGCGTCTTATTCACTGTTTCCACCAGTAGTAATATCTGGCTGTTGATAATGTGACTCGTGTGAGGCAAAAATTGCAGTTATACGAAATACCTGCATTCTGATACATCTGAAAAAACTCACCTCATCCGGCATAAAAAGTTTTTATAGGAAAACCTTTCAAGATTGGTATGGTTCCATTAAGCCAATTTATTTTCGGAATTTCAAATTGCGCAGTTCTCTGGTTAATGGAAACTCAGCTACAGGCAGTGTGAGAGTTTACCACTGGGTCAGGAAGGGAAGGTTTATATCCTAAATCTTTCCCAAAAAGATGCAAGGGTATGGTTTTGGTGCCTTTAATGTAAAGGTTGACACCACTCTGTACCCTGAAGCCTCTCAAGAAGTTCCTGCCGAGCCACAGAGCAGGAACTAAACGGATCAGCGGGAATATTGAGGTGAAGACGCATTAAAGGGCAGAACGATGTATTTCATTAGAGGTTAAAAAGAGACTAAAAAGAGGAGAGTTTTAAGAAAGGTTATTATCACCAAATAATCCACTCTCTTAAACAACTCTGTGCACTGCAGGCTTTCTGTGTGCATTCATGCAGAAGTGAGGAGCAGAACTGCCTCTGCTCTGTGTTTGAATTAATAAAGGGAGCAGAGGAGGCTCAGAGCAATCTGTGTGCTGCTTTAGTGAACAGTTTCATCAGCTTCATGCATCACTTGAAGGCATTCTTGCGGGTTTTTTAATATTCGTATCGGTCAAAGTGACCCTTAGATAAAATAAACAGAGACAGGCCTCGCTTCATTAAAGTAGGAGCAGCTTCGGTAAAGTAGATGACAGAATCCAACAGGAAGAATAGTTGTTGAAGTGTGTGAGCGGTGCAGCATCACAGTGTGTGTGAATGAGTGTTATATATATGTTCTGGTCCTACTGTAAGCATAAAATATTCTCTAACCGCCAGGTATTTGTGATTTATCTATGAGATAATAATGAATCCTTTTTCACTTTTAATGTGACATTCTGCACATCCAGTTCAAGTTGACTGAAAACAAAGAAATCTAAAGAAAAGAAAAAAATAAAACAGCTGGAATAAATTGATTCCAGCTGTTTCAAGTCACAAAACAAGACTTTTCAATCTTGTTTTGTGTGTGGCAGCCATATTGGAACAGAGGAAGTTCAGACAGATTTTTGTTTTTTTTCTGAATGGAGGTCAAACTTTCTGACTTCATGGGTTGAACTCTGCAGCATTGAACCCAAATGAGGCTTTCATAATGTTGCTCATGGAGATGATACCAGGTTTATGCAGAACAAAACTTTAAAGGATCTAAAATATGAGTCATATTTCTGTTTGCTAGATTTCATAGTTTGGATGTGTTCAGTAATAGTTTGTATAGTTATATGACTTGTAACACAACATAATTGCCCTTTGAGCGTAAATCAGTATTTTAAATGTGGAATTTTTACCAGGTGACTGACATTATATTTTTATTCACTGAAGATTCCGAATATGATCCGACACTCTGCTTCGTCGCCTCCAACTCTTTGATCTCAATAAAATGTGCAGTCTGTGTATATTGTTGCCAGGTGAATCACATCGGGGAGGTGCGCAGCACCCAGCAGGCGCCCACCGTTGTGGTGTCAGAGCGTGCAGCACCCAACCTGAGGGCAGAGAACAGCGGCAGCCACATCGAACGGCACAAGGAAGCTGATGCTTGTCTAATCTCCAGGTCATGCCTCTCAAAGAGCTCTGACCTCTGGGCGGGGACGCCCTCTGCACACCCACAGACAGTACAGAAAAATATGTACACAAACATCAACTTTTAGAATGTTTTTTTTATTCCCTATTCAATGATTACTATATTTATCTAGCTTAAATGCTGCCTCACATTTCGGATTTTACTGGTCATGAGTTTTATTATCAGATAATATATTATAACCTTATTACCAGAAAATACAATTCTTCATCACAATCCCCTCTTTTGACTGATCATAAGAAAATGTGTAATATTTCATATTGATCACATCAAAATGTATTTTATTTCCTCAGTTCTTACGGTTCTTTGCAGCAGGCTGCTGAACGGTTCCTCTGGTCTTTTTCTTATCAAAAACGTTTTGATTTCTTGCTTCATTACGCCAGCTGGAGGAGCACAGCAGCTTGACGAATCAGAAAATCAGCATCAGAAATAATATTTAGTAACATTTTATCTGAAGAGGTGTGCATAAGACTGATATGACACTGTCATCAAATAATAATACTGAACGTGAAGGATTCTTCATGAATGTTTGTGACTTGTTTTTAAGTGACACTTTTAAAAAAACCAGTGATCTAGGTTCTGAAATATTCTTAAAGTCTATGTGAAAATGTTTCTCTTATTGCTGGTTTTGTGTTTCTTGTTCAGTTCCTGCACAGAGAACAGCGCCAGGCCCGACACTGAGCCTGTGTACCAAAACACCAGAGCCACGGTTTGTTCCAGCAGCTCCTACGAGACTGACAGCATGAGGAAGCCTCCTCTTCATCACACAAAGAAGAGGGAGCCTGCCCTTCATCACGCCAACAAGCGGCCGCAGAAACAACTCACAGAACCCACGCTTGCTGCTCAGCTGGCGGCCGAGTCCCAGTACGAAACTGGTTACACCTCAGGGGACACTGGTAATGAGCTGGACTGGGACCAGAGAGATTTCCTGTACAGGTGAGTCAGGTCTCTGTTGCCGTCTCCACGGCAACAAACTTCATCTGATACATCAGATAGAGAATGACAGAAACCTGCATCGTTCAAAAATATAGCAATACAGATTGTGATGACTGTAATCTTTATGTCAAGCTAACTGACTGTTGAAGTGATTTCTGTTTCACGCCTGAGATGCTGATGATCATGCGGTTCAGTGACAGTAAAACGGCAGTAATCAGCTGCTGTGTGCCACCAGGCTGTACCCGGCCATAACCACAGACGAGCAGCGCCGCCAGTACAAGAGAGAGTTTGACTCGCATCTGGCCCTCTACAAGAGGCTCTGCTCTGAGATGGACCACATCAGTGACCAGGTGCACAAACTGAGCCGAGAGCTGGACACGCTGGACGAAGGCTCCGGGAGGTACCAGGTAACCAAAGAGAGGACCGCTAGCCAGGAGAAAAGCCTCAGCTACTTCAATATGCTTTAATTTTGCTCTTCCAGTCATATTAACAGTGCCTTGCACTGTATTCACGCCCCCTTGATCTTCTTAACATCTTTTCACCAGGCTAACATAAACTTTTTATTAGGGTTTTTTTTTGTTTGTTTGTTTTTGCTACAGCAGGAGAGTCCAAGCGTTTTAGTTACATGGACCAAAACTGTCAAGTTAAAGCTGCAGGATCTAACTTGTATAAACGTTTTTTAAAATTTATTTAAGCTGCCACTATGTCGTGACATGATGGTAGGAGACAGATATTCTGTGAATCAAATTCTCTGACTTCTCCAAGCGTTAACTAGAAACAGCCAATCAGAGCCCGGAGGTGAGTCTGACGTAGCGAAAGCTTCTCATAAGGCTCACGTGTCTTTGCTGAACATTTTGTGTTCAGTTTTTACTGAACAAGCAAAGGGTATTCAGGAGAATCAGACTGATCCTGCCATCCTTTTCCAAATGTTATACATTAAATTCACTTCAGCTATGTGTTAATTTGGGTTTATTACATAAAATCTCAACAGAAAAAAAAATGCATGAGAAAAAAAGCACAAAAAGGGGGTAGGAATGCTTTTGCAGGGTGCTTTCTTTCTTTTTTTTTTTTGTTGTTGTTCTGTTTAGCACTAGATAAGTCAAGACTCCAATATTTGTTGAATGTTGTGAACATGTGAGTGGAACATTTGTTTGTGACTTGCAGGGTGTAGCAGATGAATACAACCAGCTGAAAGACCTGAAAAAGGTACAGTGACTTCTGACCTCTGTGTCAGAAAATAAGAGCCACGCTCCAGGTCCTTCCAGGTTCTGTTGCTGTTACCTGGGGGATTTTTTGCACAGTAAGAACACGAGCATACAGAGGTGATAACATCAGCAGCATCAGGATGCAATATGTCATGGAGCTCCGGAGCAGGCTGGCGAGGGAAGGATTTTAATAATAACAAAACAACATTTACAGCAAGGCATCAAGGTACAGGCTGAGGAACAGGGTAGGACAGGAAACCAAGGAGCCCGTTGCATAGGAACCAGCTGAGTGTAATCAGGGAAATGCTGAACAGCCGAGGGAGAGCCTGAGCAGCAAACAGAGGGAAGGAGACTGATAAACACAGATGGAGCTGAACGAGACTCAAAGGGATCCACAAGTCAGACGGGGAAACCCCAACATTGTAATATGTAGTGATTGAGTATTATTAGTAATGAGACATGCAATGCAAGATAAGACCAGAATGCAGAAAACATTAGGCAAAAAGCATGTAAACTAAAATAATGCATGTTGATCAACTTAGTCAACCATCAACAGTTTTCAAAAATGTTCAAAGCATTGCTTATGCAAATCACCATACATTCTCAGAGCACTTTTTGTGCAGTCCAAGTTTTAATTCTTGAAGTCTGTTTATGATTTTTTGTTTTAGAGTTCGTTTTTGAAAGTTTGAGTTTTACGTTTGATTGTAATTCAAATGCAAAAAAGCCACAAAAATGTTCTTGAGGTGGGCAGATACACAGTACCTGAATGAAGCTCAGGATCAGACACAAAACAACTAACAGAAAATCTGTAGGTACTACTGATAATATTGGCTGTTTTAACATCTGATTGCTTGTTTTCTTCCAGACGGAAGACTATCAGGCTAAGAAGAGACAAAGCAAAGAACTTCGAAGAAAACTTTTCCACATCAAACATCTGGTGAAAATCTACGATCAAGGCTTCTGTTAAAGAACCTCCTGAGAAACATTGGCCCTTTGGAGTCAGTATTAAGTTGTTGCATTTATATATAAAAACAGAAACTGTTTTGCCGCATGTGAAGTCGAAATGTTCTCTAGCTTATCTGTAAAAAGTGCCAGGATATTTTCTGAGACTGATCTGTTGTTTGGTTATTTTAGGTTTCTTTCAGCCGACAGAACCAAAACATGTCACCAATGAACGAAGGGGGACGAGTGAAAGACTTACCAAATAGTTTGCATGAATACACCTGAGTTGTCACATGTTGCTGTGTTTATTTGGCATTTCCCATTCAGATAAAAATACCACATTTTCTAAAGAAGCTTTGACACGACATCATGTTGGATTCTTTTAATAACAGCCATATACAGAAGATCTGGAGTCTTAGGAAACCCAGAAACAGACAAAAAAAAAAAAAAAAATTCAGTCCTCTGAGCATTTAAACAGGCCCAGCAGCAGATCAGGAAGAAGGGTTACAAATGTTAAATATTTCACCTTCAAATGAAGATTTCAAAAAACACAAAGAAATTTTTTTTAAAAACAAGAGAATGTGCAGTTTACTACAACAGCGTGTTAGGGCAATCATAGGTAGAAAAATAAATAGTACATTTCTGGCAAAAAATTTTAATTATTGATATTAAGCTCAGAAATTTTCTGGGGAAAAGAACCTGTAAATATCATAAATGTCCTTTCTTTTCTAGAAAATTTGAGAGATTTATCTCATAATTTCAGTTTTTTGCCAGAAATGTAACCATTTTTTCTATTCTTACGGCCCTTATACACAATCATAGTTTAGTCCTCCATCACATCATTTGTAACCTGCTTCCTGAACTAATCACATGAGGTAAATCCAATAGGACCAGGCTCTCTGTTTCAACTCAACTCAAACAGTGGGGCGTTTTCTGGGATTTTTTTTTTGGCATCGACTCTCCTCATCCATTAGCTCCATCCCCCCTCCCAGCTCCAGCTCTGTTCTCGTTCTGTTGGCTTCCTTCATGTTTCAGTGGAGGTATTTTCATCTCAGAGGAAAAAAAGCATTTAGGAGGTATGTGTTAAAGGAATACTTTAATGTTGAAATCAAACTTGATTAATAGTGTAAATGAGGGGAAAAAAAACAAAAACAAAAAAAAAACATCTCGACATCAAAGAACCAAAAACATCTGAACATGCAAAGACAAAGTTGGCATCAATATATATAGATATATACATATTTTAATACATTTTCAAGAGATTGCTGCCCCAGGTGTAGTACAGCGCCTTGCAAAAGTATTCACACCCCTTTGTTTCAACAAAGCAAACCATTGGTGATAATCAACAGAAAGTTAGCACATAATTGTAGAGTTCAATGAACGGCATAATTGTTTTTAAAATATAAATCTGAAAAGTGTGTCAAATATGTTTTTCATTCCCTTTACTTTGATACTCCTGAAAAAAAAAATCCATTGCAACCAATGACCTTCAGAAGTGGCCTTATGAGTAAACAGAATTTAATCTGGCCCTGTTAGAGGACCAGCATCACCATGGCGACCAGAGGACCCCAGCAGTAGATCATGGAGGAAAGTGTGGAGAGGTTTAAAGCAGAGATGTAGGAGATCTCACAAATCTCCACAAAAATATGAACAACTAGCATGCAAGATAAAAACAAGTGTCTAGAGAACTCCTCGAGTGGCAGAGTTTTAGCTTCACCTGGTTCAAATTCTCTAAAAAAAAGAAAAAAAATTCTTGTCCAATTATTAATTGGTTAACAAAAAAATAATAATCAGCAGATCAGACATTGAGTGCAGCAGAAAAGCCTGATTTGTTCACGTGTTGAAGGATTTTTAGCTGTAGATGATTCCTTTGCTACAAATTATCAAGTGTTCACTAAAAGAATGCTGTTATTGTATTTTAGGGAATCCAAAGTTTATTTTCTCATTTAAGAAAATGAATTATCGGTTTATTTTCTCCTTCTCATGTATTTCTAATACTGTATAAAGTGGTTAAATGAAAAATCTGGAAAATGTGCCAATTTTTAAGTGATTACTCATATAATAGTTAAAATAATTCATTACTAAAATAATGATTTGTTGCAGTCCTGGAAAATATAAGTTGTAGACTCCACAAGACAGAGAAGTAGGAATAAAGATACTGATAGAGGGAAGCACAAGAAGTCCTGGGTTTGATTCCCACTCTCTGACCATTTACCACAGGTCTTCCCCTTCCATCCACCACGTCTTTCCTGTCAAATGTCTGTATAATCAAGGCCACTAAAGCCAAAAGTGATCCAGGTTGGTCAGGTGGGCGGAGCCAGATGAAACGCAATAAACTGCCATAAACCAAGCTCTTCCTCATTCCCTAGGACAGCAGTGGCTGGAGTCTTAATTTGATCTGCTTCGTTGTGTCTGTACATCATAGAAACTTCCAACAAAAACACACGGCCGTTTGGGGCTGCAACACCACAAATGTGTGTGAATACTGTATAGCAAGGCGCTTCATAAAGGGACATAAAGTGATTCTTCACTGCTAAAAATCAACCTTCTAATTTTTCTTTGTCAATTCAAAGATTCCACGTCGGCCTTATGCATCTCATTCATAAAATGTATCCAAACGAAGCAGAGTAAACTGTACTGAGACATTTAAAAACTAGTCTTTTCAAAAAACAACAGAAAATGACAGGATTTTTTTTTTTTATAGATACAAGACAGAGAGCTCCTGAGCCAGAAGGGGCTCCAGGTTCATCATCCTCGATAACAAGGCAGTTGTCAAAAAGAAGGCGGTTTCTGGTGAACAAATCCTACAGGAAATATCCGACTAAAGCATTCTGATGTCTAATGAGGTATTGGTCTGTTCCCAATGGAGCCGTTTGTAGTTTAGAATTCTTTATCCGCTCCTCTGATGCGTTTACCATGACGACAATCTGAGGATGACGTTAGAAACTTTGGTGATTTTTCTTCGTCTTGTTCAGCCTGGCAGACAAAACTCAGGGAATTCATGAGATAAACCCATTCCAGTCATGATGCGCAGCATGGAGGAAAGAACTGTTTTGTCCTCTATGAGGATCTGTAGCAGGGTGCTGCTGCTCCCTGCGTGAGGCTGAGTTTAGTCAACATGACATGTGGGCTGCGGCGACCATACTGGATCCCAGCGTGCGGAGCTGTGTTCTGGCACCGGAGAGACCGGGTTGGCAACGAGACGGGAAGGGGGGATGGACGGCCAGCTGGCACCGCGCCTCACAAGCATACAGAAGGACGGCGATGAGTCAGGAAGTGGGGTCCGGGCGGGCTCAGGGGCGGAGCTACTGCCCCGGGACGTACGGCCAGCTGATGGAGCTTCCGGAGAGCTGCATGTCACGGATCAGCGTCTCGATGGGGGTCTTCCCCACCAGGCGCATGAAGAAGAGCTGGGAGATGAGGCTGGCGGGGACAGCGCGCAGCGCCGGCAGGCGCAGCAGCAGCCGGCCAAAGCGCTGCGGCTGCGATGGGTACTGCATGCGCTCGTACTCCGTCAGCGCCACCTGAGCCTTCTCCTGCAGTGACTCCACATGGACCGGGTCGGTCAGACCGCAGGCATCTGCATGAGGGAGGGGAAGGGGGGTTATTTAACAGTGTGGGAAGGTTACATTAATGAGTCGTGATGAGCTGAGAAAACACTCCACAGCTGAGCTCAACTTTATCTAAAACATCTTAACTCTTCATGTTGATCTGCTTCTTTAATGTTTCCTGTCACAATAAGCAATACATTAATTAAGCACATGATAAATTCAGACAAGTTCAATCGTTTCCACTGGCATGGCTTACTGCTTTTTTCAGTAAGTCATGCCAGTGGCTGCGACAGACTGGCGACCTGTCCAGGGTGTACCCCGCCTCTCGCCCGGAACGTAGCTGGAGATACGCAGCAGCAACCCTCCCGACCCATCAGGGTGAACAGAAAATGGATGGATGCCAGTGGCCACTTGACAGTCATGCCAGTTTTTTGAAAACTGGATGATAAACGCTTTATTTATTTATTTTTTCTTTCTTCATGATTAATTTTATTTGTTGTTTATTTTGGATATTTAAAATGTCTTCCAGTTCCAGTGTTACATGTTTATTAGAATTTCAAGTTTATTTATCTTTGAGTAGGTGTTTTTCTTTATTATGCCATCTCAAAACAACCATATTATCATTTTCTTGCAATAAATTCTGGGACAATTTATTGGTGAACAAAATGTGCAGCAATGCCGAGGTTCCCCACTATAGATTTTCCCAGTAACTATTGAAGTATATGATAATATAGATTTTTTTGTGACCATTTTCAAGAAATACACAGAGAATGACATAACTCAAGTTTGCCCTCTCATTGACAAATAAACATAAGTTTTATAACAGACCACTTAACACTGGAAGTGGAAGATATTTCAAATATAAAAAATTAAACAACCAAAAAGAATAAATAAAATAGGCCTACAAACACAACCAAAGCCAGAAATAAAATGTATTATGATGCCTGTCAACAACATTTTCCTTAAGAAAAATATCAATCAGAATGGAAAGTGAGATAATTCTAATTTATTGAGAGATTAAAAGTGAAATCATCTGTTTTGACTGATTGAGTTGCTGTTTTTTTGAAACATTTACTCAACTAGTTTTCTGTTTGCTATTTTATATCTTCATTTTATTTTTATTGCTTTAATCTTTGTTTTATGTTATGGTGTTTGGGTAAACTGTGAAGCACTTTGAAGCTGTTTTAATTGTGCTATACAAATAAATTTGACATCGATTAACTGATTAACTGGTTATTGTGACAGGCTGATGGTGGAAAAAAGCACAAAGCTGCACAATGATCACTGCTGCTGTTCAACTGCAGGAAACAAAACAGAACTACCGCAGTTTCATCAACAGGCCAAGAGATGGCGCTATAGCAGGTCAGATCAATAATTAATATCACCAACCATTTCTTTTGTTGCACACCAGTCATCTGTTTTGACACATGATCTTACAGCAGCCAGAGGTTCACAGCAAATAAAAAACGACAAACACATTCTGAAGTTAAAGACCAAACTTCTCTTTTTTTTTTAGGTCAGAATTACTAAGAGTTTCTGTTTGCTAAATGTCACAATACTGAGAGAAATAACATGTTTAAAATTAAAGTGTGCATGCATTCATTCTTATGGCTCTAAAAATAATAAAAAACACCTGGAAAGGTTAACTCATTAAAATAAAGACATCCAGTTTGCTTGATTGAAAAAAAACATGAGTCTTGCAATAAGCAATTAATTATATGATAAATAACAATGAGCTTGATAGATCAATTCTGATTAATATTTTTGATTGAAAAAAATTGCTTACAGAGACATCATAATCTAATTTATGGTTTTGGTTGCAAGTGGTTTTTATTTCCAATTTATTTATTGCTTTTGTCGTGTAAATTATTGGTACAATTTATCATCCAGCAACATTTGTTATTGTGACAGATTTAACAAGGTTTGGGTCACACTGTCTTTGAAAACTCCTGCTGTGTTTAACAATGCAATACAAAGATCAGTATTTGTGGAATTTACTGTGAAGTATATCTAAAATATTTTAAATAAAATTCAGTTTGGAAAGGTAGCTGCTCGACAAGCTATTGGCTAGTGTTAGCAAAGCAGCCAATCTTGTAATGCCATTTATTTTTCTTGGCTGTGATTGGCTGTACCCTCAAGAATTAGATATGAAAGATTGGAGATGTTAGTCTCTGCTGTAGTGCTCAGAGGGTTTCCACTGTGTTTATTCATTCATATTTAGGTATATTGGTTGTTTTAAACCATTGAAATAGCCAGTTCTATGTTTTTAGAGCAGGTCACATTTACAGATTTTAGCTGTTTGTAGGCCCCAATGCCCACAAATACCGGGGTCCATTGTACTCTGAAGAAGTAAAAGTGTGTTTATTAAAAGTTGAATACTTTAGGTTGGACCCCACATTTTTAAAATGACAATAAAAAGTCTCTGACTGCATCCACATCACATGCTGACCCTTTAGCATTGTTTCAACCAGCGTCGCACTGAGAAGTAGCTGGTGTAATGAATTCAGCAGAGGCACAGGTCCCTCAGTTCCCTAATTGCTGATGCCTAGTCTAAAGGAGGTGAGGGAGCACAGAGGAGGAGCTGTGTCCATGCAGCCATTTTGCGCAGCTGAATGGTTGCCACGGAGATTAAAGGATTTCTCAAACATGCATGAAAAAAAAAAATCCAAGCAACACGTATGTATGTTTTTGATGAGGGAATATTCTAACATGATGTAAACCTCAAAATCGGATGCTTTATGGTACTGCCCCTTTAATTCATGTGAACTCAAAACTGCAGTGAGGGAGAACAGTGACCCTGAGGACACGTGTGAACAACAACAATCACCTGGTGAGAAGAGAGCGATGGCCTTGAGGCAGCTGTACTCAGCCGAGTCCACCTGCAGCCTCATCAGCTTCTCCACCTGGTCCTGGAACATCCTCACCTGGTCCATAAAGGACACCACGCGCTCAGCTGACATGGGCGACGAGTGGAAGCCGGCCGCCGCCAGCAGGGGCGCCATGTGCAGTGGCAGGGCCGACTGAGCAGCGTTGAGGATGAAGAGCTCGCTCCAGCTTAGCCTCAGCAGCGCCACCTACGGGTTGGAGGAACGGTCACAGACGCAGCCTGGTTTTGTTCTTCGGTTTAATCTGACTGCAGTTTGTTTTGAAGAGGATTTTCAACCGGCAAGAGTAAAAAAAGAAAAAAAAAAAAACACAGACATGAAGTGCTGACCTGATCCGACACGGGCAGCTCAGGGAAGTAGGGAATGTTCCTGGCCCACTCCACGGTGCTGAAGAGCAGCCGAGCGGCCAGCTCACAGATGTTATCGATGCCCATGGCGTTGTCTGGACCCGCCTGCTGGTTGTACTGGTGTCCGTATCGGCTGTTGGGGTACGGCTCTGCCCGGAGCAGCTGGGATATGAGCTCCGATACCGGCTGTCCCCCTCCTCCGCCCCCATTGTTGTTGTTGTAGAACTCACTCCCGCCGATGCCGCTGGCGCCACCTATGGGTGTGATGGAGGGACTGAGGCTGGGCTGAGGTGGGATTCGCCCGCGTTGAACTGCTGTAGTTTGGTTGGGGGACAAGGGGGTAGAAGGGAAGGAGAGGGGGAAACAGGAAGCAGGATTTTGGGAAGGTTGGAGAACAAACAAAATGTTTGAGAAGTTAAAGTATGTCACTTATCAGCAGAGACGATGCTAAACTGTGAGGTGGATCTGAAGGCAGACGGAAACTTTAATAAGAGCTTGAAGAATATCACTTTTAATACGGTCACAATAAAAAGTTAAACAATCATATGATAAATTAAAATCATATTTTTTGAAGGGCAATTTTGACATCATTAGCTCTTTCATTTGTGATATTTATTTCCATTTTATTTATTGTTTTTGGTTATTATTTATAATGTCCTCCAGTTCTTGTGTTACATGTTCTTTACAACATTAACGTTTACTGATCTTTGAGAACGAACTTGCATTACTGCACCATTATTACTTGAAAATTATAACAATATTATCACTTATTATTATACTAATAACTTCAAGGACAATTTATCATCCAGCAAAATTTCTCATTGTGACCGGCGTAATCACTTTATTCAGAAATCTGAGCAAAAATGTTAAATTCTTACAAGGGCAGTATTGTGTGTTTTTCAGGTCATTTTACAGCACAATCAAGTGACCATGTTACCTTCAGTTGTATCTAACTTCGCAATGTAAAGCGTTGAAATCCTGCTCTTTCTGAAATTGCCTTCAGGAAGTTACCAAAATATGGCTCCTCTATTATCCCTTTAACTACATTTTTACCAGCACTACACAGAGACGTAGCTCCTATAACGAGCTCAACAGATCCACAGTCTTACCAGGTGATTGCTAAATGCTGCTGGCTAGTCTGAAGGAGCTGAGTGGGGGAGTACTGGGGAGAAGGCTGCTCTGTAATGTGGAAGCTCAGGAGCTATATCTATGTCTGGGTCCACCCAGGCGTTCTGCACAGCTGAATGGTTGCCATGGAGATTGAAGGACATCTCAAACATCCATAAAAGAATCAAGCAAACACTTTGATGAGTTAACAACATTATAACATGACATAAAGCTAAAAAAGTGGACTTTACATAACACTGCCCCTTTAACAGACAGATTCTCCCTCTGAGCTCCAAAGCCATCAGTGTCAGAAAAAGAAGGTTCATCGTAACTCGTAGCATTACTGGTGAATCAGAGGGCAGCTGGATTACTGACTGCTACATTCAGGGAAAGGAGTTCGTGTGGCGAGCTTATGCAAGAACCAGCTCATCCCAGAGCGAGCTGCAGAATCCTAAACACGAATGCAGCAGAGAAGCTGACCTCTGACCTTTCTGTGCAGGCGGTGCAACAGAGAGACGTTTTCCACAGGGAGCCGTAATGCGTCTCATTAGCATGCTTTATGATCTGTGATTATGTGGAAAGAAACAACTAAACACTCAAGAGAGGGTGTGCGTGTCTGTGTGCGCGTGAACATGTGCCCGTCTGTGCGTGGGTGTGAACGCGTGTGTGTATGTGTGTACAAAACCACTACAGGAAAAACCAGCACATGATCAGCAGGATAGTTTAGGAAAGACAATTCCTATAGGGAATGTGCAGATCTAAGTTAGTCAAATTTAAGGCTTTTTAAAACCTTTTTAATGCTACCTAGAATTAGCCGAGTAGAGATGCATAAAATATTAATTTTATAGATGGACAGACAGACAGATAATCAAAGTGACATGGTAATGTGTTAGGAAGTATACTCGCAAATAGGAGCGACAAAGATGTACAACTTTAATACATTTTGAGTCTAATCATAATTCCCAGAAGCCAGGCAGCAAAGCTAACCTAATTTTATGCACAAACCTATTTTGGTTGAATACAAATCAATGGAACTTAATACAACATGGAACCTTGAAGAATAGTTTTAAATTAATGTTTTGTTGATAGTGTCTCTTCCTCTTGTTAGTCACGTAGTTTAAATAGAAAAATGGACGTCTGAATGAAAAATTGTTTCTGAATCAAATTGCAATGTGTCTCATTACTAGTGCATAGAGTATAAAAGTGTTTTTGCACAGAATCAACCCCCCTGTATTTGTTTTATTTCATCTTTTTATGAAGAAAATTACCTTTCTGCTTAAATGATAGGCCTTAATAACTTGGAGGTTTGACTGGTTAATTTTTAATCCTGTAGAATGAGCTCAGTTACCTAACACTGACTGTTCATGATCAGTTCTATGTTTTATATTGTTTCTGTAGCTCAACACAGCTACGCAGCCACTAATGCTAAACTCTCTCTCTGAGCCAAATCATCCTGCCCTGTTATTATTAACATGCTGTTCAGTCACATGTAGCTTTCCCCCCCACATGTACAGGAGAAGGAGCTGGATGAGGAACATTTTTCCCCATTTCATTTCTAAAAGCAGCTTGTACACGTGAGGAGGGACTTCTGAGGCTTTATTCCCGTATTAACGCACAATGTTTCCAGTAATCCCAACTTGCCCCACCCTGACTCATCTTTTCCTGCTGATCAGACTGGACAGGAGTTGGGCAGGAATAGCGGGTAGTTACCTTCTTTTCTCATGCCGACACGGAAACATTTCTTCAGACGGCAGTACTGGCACTGGTTTCTGTGGTGCTGGTCGATCTGACACTCCCTGTTGGACCTGAAAACGTAGAAATAAGTCGACATGAAGCCATGCACATCTGGATTTATTAACGATGCATAAAGGAATCGTCGTTTTTACAACTTCCTGCATTGATAATGTTTGCTTTGTTGAAAGATTTGCATATGTACTGTTAGTCAGAATAATGGGAAACAGCTGGTTTCTGAAGTCACCTGGTTTTCACACACATGGGACGCATGCATGAATGTCTGGATTGGACAGTTTATGAAGCCAACAAAATGTTGACCTTGTATCTCCTTATAATGTCCAATATTTTACAGCAGTTTGGGTATTACTGCTGGCACAAATCCATGCTCTATTAAGTCACAAGTGTCAAAATTTCAGTCCAGTGGCCTTCATCGTTCAGAAACAGCTCCGTTTTAACACACTTCAAACAGATAAATAGTACAGGCGCGCTGATCGCAGTTTTCTGCCCAATCGCAATCTCTGAAAAGTCTGACCCGTCGATTTGTAGTTGGATTTGGTATCTGTAGGCAGATACCAATTTTTTTGTGTAAAACGTTGATTAATATAGCAACAAAGTTGCTAAGTTGGCAACATTGGGGGTGACTGTTGGTAACCGTGCATGTTCAGATGAAACCTGGTGAACAATCAGTACTCTCTCATGCAATAGATGATTTTCAGGCTTTTGTGGATGTAGATAAGATCAGGTCAGTTTCACATGCAAATATTGGCCCATCAGCCAACTCCAAAAGGGAAGGAAATCAGGGCCAATTTATCGTTTCCACCTTCAGTTACAGATGACAACATCACCACAGCTGTCATAATCAAAACACTAAATTACATTAGCAGAAGGAGGAATAACATCAAGTAAAATCTGATCATGTCATACATTTTATATTAACGTTTTATCTAATTTCAGTGTTTGTGGTTTTTCTCTGTATAGCAGCCATGCAAGACACCAGATGAACTCCTGAGATAAATCTGCTTTCAGTATGTAAAAATATCTGGCAGAGACTGAACATGGTTCTCCAGCAAGCCGTTCAGAAATCAACCCGAGCCTTATGTACACCATGTTGTGCATAAAATACCACTTGATGACATACTCATACAATAATATTGTTCATCAGTTTCACTAGCGCTTCATCTGGTATAAATTATTTAACATGATACAAGAAGTGTCTAAAGACCCACAAAACTATGTTCATCTTCCTCCTCTGTACCTGTTAGGACAAAAAAAAACTGAATTATCTTGATCTATTGTAAACCTACTGACATGAATAAAAGCTGTATCTACAGCCTGAAACCAATACTTCCTGCTATAGTCATGCATTATTAACAGGTTATAAAAGCAGTTTTTTCCATGTTGCTCTTTATTAGTAGATGGTTGAATCACTCACACATCGAAACCGTTCCATAATCTTCAAGTTGTCAGAGCTGAAACTCTGAGTCAAAAAAGAAAAAAGAAAATCAAACTATCTTGGTCCACTTTCATACACATTACCTGAGATGGATTCAGCTTTGGGGTGTCAGGTGATGAAGTTAATCATTAGATGTGCCCTTAAGGTCAAGACTGCAATGACAGAAGTTCTGCTCTGAACTGGAACATGATGAGCGTTCGCTGCAGAGTTTATACTTTCAGGTGAAAAATAATGAATAGTTAAAGGGCAGCATGTCAAAACTCCCTGCAGCTGAAGGTGACCTTTTCTTTCCCTTTCTCTGGACGTCAAAAAGCAGTGTAGCTAAACGCAGGTTTCCTTCTTTGTCCCATACATTTTTAAGCAAATCCATATATTCTTTATTCAAAATTACTCAGCTACTTTCCACACAATGAGGATAGATAATTGCCTATCTTTGGCAAAACTGTTTGGAGAATGTTGGGTCAGTTGCTATGGAGACAGTATCCATTTTAACAGCTGGACATTCTGACATTGAGAAACTTGCCTGAAAAATGTAAACACTGTTTAACTGTGCAACTATTGACACATTATTTTCTAACAGTCCAGAGCGGGGGGCGTCCAAACGTTTTGCGTCGAGGGCCAAAATCTGCAACTTGAGTTCAAAATGTTTTATTTTCTCCTCAGTTAAAAACGCAAAAACCTTATTGTGATTTATCTTTTTCCTGCACAACAATAAATTAAACATGTAATATTTACCCCTTATGTTTACAATAATTTAACTATTTGGGCTAATTATTAAGGATGCACAGATTCACATTTTTCACTCCAGATACTGATACAGATATCTGAGGGTTAGTATCGGCCGAGATATCGATTTGATACAGAAAAACAGCTGAATGACTTTCTTTTTTTTTTTTTCTTACAGACATAAATGTACTGAATTACAAGTGTGATGCACTGCAGCAGTACAGACACTTAAATCTGTACTGCTGCAGTACATGTTTGATCACTAGCTCTCGGTCAAACATGTAAAAATAACTTTAATTTGTTCAGTCAGTATAATTAGGAGTAGAACTAGCAATGTAAAATACACGATAAAGAAACTCAAACAACAGGGTGACTATATTAGTCAAATATGTAAAAAATAAACTGCACCAAACCTTCTTTCAAATGGTTCAGAAAGTGCAACAAGGAGTTCTAAATATACTATAAAATAAATAATAAAGCATGGTGCTGCCCAGAGCACAAAGAATAGAATTATAGACCTGCCTCTATGGCACTTTGTCACCAATACTCAATATTTAATAATAATAATTATTACAATAATATTTTCTTCAATATCAGGACCGAGACAGATATTAATTGGGACAGATTGGATCAATGCATCTCTACTAATTTTTTTTCTACTTCGTTGGTCTTTATCCATAGTGGATGGGTGTCATCAAGCCTATTTTTGAATAAAAAGTTGCTGGAGGGAATGTTTGTGAGACCACTAACTATAAAATAAAAATCTAAGCAAAAAAATAAAAGAAAAGAAAAGGCTAATAAAAAATGTTTTTTCTATATGTATACTTAACATCTTTTGTTTAGGAAAATGCTAACTTATCATAGGAAAATCTCATTCTAAAGAAATTACAAAAAAAATATCCATGTGCATAATTATCAAATGCTGGGTGGCAAAATTTATATCGTTCTTGAACTGCAGTTGGGGGCCACAGAGGAGATGTGAAAAATATATCTAAATCACTGTACTTAAGGAGAGCTTCAATGGGAAAAACATTGTTCTTCATCAATCAGGCTCCAGGTTTCCTAATGGCTGTCGCCAAACCTTGCTTTTGGTTGTTGGTGTCAGAAACGTGTGTCTGTGCATGCAGTGTTGAGGACTTCACTCCAGAAGTCTCTCTGGACTGGCATCAAACTGGCGCTTCAACACCTTCATGACCCATTCAGGACTTCTCATCAAATTTCGTTTTTATCCAAACATCCATTTTTTGTGTGTGAATCCATATACCTCTGCCGATTACCTGCAGTTCACTCAAACACTGACATCTATCAGCACTCTGTATTGATTTTAAGGAGTTTTATGATCTTTTCTACTGTTTCCCCTGCCAGCCCCTTTGTAGTGTTCATGTTTCTTTCCAAACAACCAGCTGTACCTGCTCATTGGTCCGCAAGTGTTCCCCCTAACTCTAATTCTAATCATGTGCAGGTATTTGTTTTAGAGCGATAATTCACTAGCATTAGCAGCAGGCAGATAACGATTTTTAGTTTTCTTTAAGGCAGAGGTGTCCAAACTGTTTGTCACGCAGGAGTCAAAAGTACTTGTGGGCCAAGGTCACAAAAAAAACTAGTCAAATAAAAATAGCAGACCTTTTCCTTGTAGGAAAGGGATGTTATTCATTGTGGCAAATTCAGCTTTTCAGTAAAAGTTTCTGGATAGACAAGGTTCTACTCATTATAAAAGCTTGGTTATTAAAAGATGAATACTTTGGTCGTACTTAGCATTTTCAATTGTAAAAAAAATTATGTCAAAAATAATTTTACCCTGAAAACATAAAAAGTCTTCATGTGCATCAACCATCTGTGCTGAATGGATCAAATTTGGATAATTCTTTAACTGCAGGTGAGGCCACAAATGGCCCTTGGCCCACAATTTGGACATCTTTGGTCTGACATGTCAGTTCAAAAATTTTAAAAGGACTTTACATTACTGGATAGATTTCACTAACCCATTTCTGATTGTATTAGAATTTAAAAGGGGATCTGAGAAAAAAGTTGGAAATCCTGATCTGTGACTGACAGGATGCATTTAAACTCCATTGACATTAAACTTTACAATGGAGTCATTTTTTAAATTCCATTGTTTTTAAATCAACATTAAGCAATTCCAATTTCTCTACTTGAGCAGAAGAAAAAGACTGAATAATATCAAAAAATGGCATGTCTTAAAGTACGCTTTTCAAAGCTTCTATCAAGGTGTAATAAGTCATTTCTTCGAGTGCCTTTATGTCAATAACAATACAATTCCCATGATGCCTCATGTCACCTGCATGTGTAGCTGAGGTTACGTCTGACGCTCCTCTTGAAGAAGCTCTTGCAGCCCTCGCAGGTGAACACGCCATAGTGTTTTCCGCTGGACTTGTCCCCACACACCACGCAGTCCACCACGCAGGCCTTGTCCTCGTCCCCGGCCTCCATATCGCTGCCCCCCGCTTGCGGAGACCCGTCCTCCTCCTCCCCCCGCAGGTAGCCCTTGTCCCCCAGCCCGTTGGTGCCCCCGTTGGGATCTCCCCAGCCCCCACTCACCATGGCCATCGCTTGGTTACGGAGTCAGCGCGGAAGAAAATGAGGCCAGGCAGCCGAGGTTTCTGGAAGCGGTCATAAAAACCCAGAGTCCGGACGGTGTTCTCCCCTTTCTACCCGGACTAGTTTAACCTCTTCAGCTACCCTCCGTCTTCATTTAGTAGCTAATTCAAGTTAAATATGAGCAGAACTGGGGGAGGAGGGGAAGTCTGCAAGCTAAATAAGCAGTGTTACCAATGTTTTAGTGGTAAAAATCAGGCCGTTTGGTTGTAGAAAAGAGAGTAGCTCAAACCCCGCCCACTCCACTATGACCTGGAAACAGTGTGGAGTCACTGGGGCAACTTTTAGTTTGGCATTCCTTTGGATTTTAACACCTCCGTTGTCCTCCTCCGGTTCGGTGTCTTTGTGTCGTTCCGTCCGACGGGGGACACACTGCAGTCCAAAAACCTTTAACAGGAGACACAGAGTTTAAATAACAGTTCCCAGAGACAGACAGCTTCAGAACAGGCTGAGGACACGCGGGAGGGACGGCTGGCAGTCAAACTGTTGTTCTGTGTCTCTCCGTCTCATCAGTAGTAATGGCTGAAAAAGGACCTCAGCGCGGCTCGCCTGGCTTAGCACATGCCTGGAGAGCATTTGACCGCCCGTCTTAAAGCAGCCCACCCCGCACACACAGACATAATTTTAAATAGAAAATATGCGAGCTTACCTCAGTACAAACGGCTGTCTTTTGGCTTTTCTAGCTGAAGACGAAGAAAGTCGTTTTGTTAAAAAAATATTAGTTAATCGGGTTAGATCCTCCTTCCGATCAGTGAGACTGAGAGCTCGGCTCTAATGTACCGCAGCCATCCACTCTGAAGCACCAGCAGCATTGTGAGGACATTAAACACACGCAAAACGCCACTTTTTCGTCTGATCGCGGGCTTCTGTCTTCTTCTTCTCCCTTCTTGTTGAAGCGACGCCGGTTTGCAGATGCTGCTTCTGCGGCGGATGAAGGCGACGCGGACCGCCCGCGGCTCGTACTCGCATCCAAAACACTCAATCAGATCATGCACACAAGGAAGTGCAGCCTTTCCACTGGTATTGGCTGCTGTCTGAGTCGGCTCGGCTCTGACAGGATCCTGAGGCTACTTCCTCCCTTACACTGAAAAAAATAAAACAATAACAAACGAAAAAACAAAAATCAGGTTGAAGGAGAGATTCTTTCTCAGCTCTAATTCCTGTGGATGCTCTCCAGGCTTCTTGCTCAGTCCTTTGTCAGTGCTTGGCCACCAAGAACTAATGACTTGCGGCCTAGCCTTGTATGCTGTTCTACCTCTGTGTGTATGTGTGTGAAGCCTTAGCTTTCCCAGCTGGTTCAGGGGGAGGAGATGTGTGTTAAGAAATGGGTGCTCCTCTTCCCTCCCCTCCTCTCCTCCTCCTCCTCCTTCTCTCTGGTTCCCAAATCAGATTATGATTTGAAATGCCCAAGAAGCAAAACACTATTTGGATTTCGCTGCATTTTACCTCACTGCTATTTTTCCCCTTCCAACCTATTTGTGTGTTAGAGAGAGATCCAGCAAATAGAGGCACAGGGAGGTTTGCAGTAGTGTATGCAGAGGGGGAGGGGGTAGTCTGCGTGTTGGCGTGCGTGTGTGTATGTGTGTGCTCCCAGGGATTTGACACTGCTATTCAAGCCCTGTGGTTACCATGGTGCTGGCTGCCTTATATGGCCATCAGAGTCAAAGAGCAAAAGAGAGTGGGCTGTGTGGGTCAGCATGCATGCACAAACACACACATACACATACACACACAGAAGAAGAATGTGGAGGGTATCTCTCCTCAGGCAGAAAGCCTGACCCCAAAGGCCTCACAAACTGCCCCAGCAACATCAGAAGACTGCAAAACCCTACAACGAGAAAACACAACCTCCTGCCTGGTGTTTGTGTTCTGTTGGACGTGAATGCTTCGCTCTAATCACAAATCACACAGAACTTTACTTCTCAACTCCCCCCCCCGCCTCCCTGCCCCCCTCCAGCAGAGTGGCTCATCTTCTGCCTACAGACCGCTTCCCTGCCGCTGTGAGAGAAACTAAAGGTTATCACGCCATGGCCGGCTGCGTATCTCTCAAAAGGCCCCTCTGTCTCAGCACTTTGTAAAGCGCGTGGTGATTTGTGTTTGAGGTTAACCCAAGAGGTCAAGCTAACTTTCACACACTCTTCGCCACGCTAAAAGCCCAGGGTCAAATGCAGATAAAGGGGAGGGGAAGACGCACGGCAGCCGGGGATAAGAGCTTTAAGAGATAAGAGATGAATCTTCTTGTAAATGTGCAGCTTACGAGGCTGGAAGAGGAGGACTCATGATGGAGTTAGTACCATGAGCGGTCCGCCATATGCATCTGGTCATTTCAGCTGGTGGTCAGACAGGGATTTTTTTTTTTTAAGGCACCCTCAACTATTGACACTTTTATGGCATTCCTAAATCCAAATCCAGCTTCGTCCCCTGCAGAGCTCAATGCGAAGAGAAGCTTTGTCCAATCTATTGGGCTGCTAATGGGTCATCAGGGGGTTGTCTGTGTGTGTGTTAATTGGAGAAAGTCTGTTTAATTAGGCCTCTGTGCATGCTTTTGTCACTTCTTGTGTTGAAAACGATTAGGGTTGTCAAATAGACAGTAGTTGTGAAAGACAGACTGTGTGTGTAAGAAGAACAAATATTTAGCAAGGCTGTGTGTTAGGCTTTAAGTCTGAAAAAGAAAAACATGTTATCTGATGACTTGTGTATTTCATAGTAGTCTCAAATAATCATCTATCGTGACACTGGCTTTAAAACATGTTGAAGATGACTGAAAATGTTAAAAAGACTCAACAGTTATGAAGTTATTAGAAGGGTTGTGAGGAGAAAGTCTGTTTTCTCTACAAGGATGATAGCAGCATACCTTGAGCTTTTTAAAAATATATATTTTAATTTATACACAAAAATTACAAGAGAGACTTTCTATATACATTAACAACAAAAAACATAACAATAATGATACACTTCTAAAAATCCAAACATACAGATGTTGTCAACAGAAGTGTTTTCACTGATAATAAGTACAAGTTCCTAATATTTATCAAATCCCTTTAGCAGGGTGCCAAACCTTTGCATTTTTAAGCTTTTTCTGATTTAATTTTTTTTCTATACTCAGTTTTTCAAGTACAACAAAGCACTGCTTGTCAGCTTAGTGTTGATAAGTTTCGAACTGCCCATGTGTCAATAATTACCTGATTTGGCGATGCACTGCATGCTCTTTGACAACGGATGATTTTAGATTCTCGTTGATTCGTTCATAATGTTTTGTTTCTGGAAATGTGCTGGTGTAAAAACAATAAATAACCCTACCAACATAGAAGGAGGATCAGGGTTATTTTATTTTAAAATTAGGACAAGAACCACAAACCCTGGCAACATGGTGCATGTAAAATTTCAGAAAATATACTCTAATAAATTCGAATGTTTGAGCCCATTTTTGCTTCTAATTTTACTTGCAAGAGAAGAGATGATGCAATGTGTAGTTATGTGAGTCATTTGGTTGGGACAAAATGGAGGGCAGAAACTTGCAAAGGGCCAACCTGACCTGAGGCACACTGAGGCAGAAACTAATCCTACCTTCACATCATAGCACTGCTGCTGTCACTAGTCACTTTTTAGCTCTACTTTAACCCTTAACTCTTCATGTTCCATGATTCTCATCCTGACCTGGAACACTTACTGTTGAAACCTGAACTTTGCATACACCAAGTAAAAAAATCATCTTTATTTCTCGCTGACTGAAGTTAAATGACACCAAGCTTCTACTTTTACATCAGTTACAATTACCAACGTTATTTCTATTTGCTGAATGCTAATAGAAATGAGAGAAAGAAAATGGATCAGAAATCCAGAAATTATTGGGTGAAGCTTGTGGAAGGAACCCAAAACATTTGACCAAAGTCATACAGTTCAAATGTAATGACATCAGCTACATAGGAACTGTATGTCAAACTCAGATTTTGAGAACATTAATAAATACATTTATGAAAGATTCTTTCTCTCATTATTGTGGCATTTAGCTAATAGAAATAATTTAGGTAATTATTGAAAATAAGAAAAGTTTGGTCTGATTTAGACAGTGAGAAAAAAAGGTGCATGTGTTTTTATCAACTCCTGGTTATTACTATATTACTACAGTCATTTACTGTAAGGATTGCTTTTAAAAGTTTTATGTTGTGAATAATGTGGAGCTGGAAATATGTTCTGCTTTAACATGTCATTTATAGTAGTTTACTGTGTAGTTATTAATTTTTACTAAATGCTTTGTTCCTTAATATTGCAGGAATTTGCACATAAGTTAATTTTGTCTTTTTGATTAAATAGTTTTCACAAACTACATCAGACATTATTACAGTTACTCAGTACTCAGGTTGTCTTCTTACCTAATACTTTTCTACTCCTACTTGAGTATTCTTACTTTCGTAGAAGTAATTTTTGGATGACTGCATTACACTTATACCTGAGTAAAAATATTCAAGTACCAGTAGTATTAAGGCTACTTGTACTTGAGTATGTATATTTTTGCTGTTCTATTCATCTCTGGTTTTTAAAGCCAGGCATGAACTTCACTTACAGCTGATACCAGGTCTT
Organism: Gambusia affinis; assembly: GCF_019740435.1. Taxonomy (NCBI): domain Eukaryota; kingdom Metazoa; phylum Chordata; class Actinopteri; order Cyprinodontiformes; family Poeciliidae; genus Gambusia; species Gambusia affinis. The sequence continues at coordinate 2,100,632 of NC_057879.1, forward strand.
AACAGGCCTTTAGGTAAATTAGCTCAATGACCTGAAATAAGCATTATTAATGCACTTGCATCAACAATTACTTCCACCCCAGTTCAGGTTGAGGCAGATGTTACTGATGTCTCATACTTGTGTTACTCGTTCCAAAACCACAACAGAAAACAACAATAACTGAAAATGCAGAAGTTGTGTTGCTGTTGAGTTGACTTATCACTACTTTACTGATTATTTCTACCTCATATAAAGAAGCAACAAAGTTAGAGATTCTTATGGAAATAAATAAGTCTTACCTAAGGGGAAACACTGAGTCAATCAGTTTTGACAAAACAAGTGGTTCAAAATACTTACATTTGAAAAAGAGCCAGACTCTGAGGTTTTTAATAAGGAGTCTCTAGGCTGGTTTAGAAGCTAAGTAAGTTTTCAGAAAAAAAATAAAGTTTTCCCTCAAGGTCTAATATTAGGCTGCTTTGTTTTCCAGTTTATATAATAAGATTGCAAAGATTTTAAATAACAGTGTAATTTTTTCAGTTAGCTGTACTCTGATGAGTGTCCCATCTCAATCCAATGGAAGTAGAAATGCCAAATACCTTGACCTTATCAATGCCTTTTTTTCACAATATCAGTACAATAGTAACACACATGTTATATTTCTTTTATTCCAGAGAGTTCCAAACATCTTTCACTTAGTGTCTCTCAAGTTGGCTCCACCTTATTAGAGTTCTGAATTGCTTCTGAACTTGGTAGATGAGCTTATCATATATTTTGCAACTTGGCCAAAGAATAATCTTCAAATTTGATAAAGCTTGATGCTTTTTTCACTCTGGGAGACTTTATAGGTCATTTAAACGCAGATTTGTGATGCCTGTAGAATAAGTTATGTCTCATAATGGTTTAATTCAAATTTGATCAGTATAGAGGTTGGAGACTATTGCTCCAACTTCAGTGTGCTCATCAGTCAGTGGGACTGGCTGTGTGTGGTCAGTATGAACTCAGACCAGATAACTCCAGTTGTGCCAAGAAGAGAGAGCAGACATACAGATCCACTCAATACAATAGAATATTACTGAAAATGTCAATTTATTTCAGAAATTTTATAATTAAGTGAAACACATTGTACAGATTAATTACACACAGATGGATGTTTGAAAGTATTTATTTCTGTTAAATATGATGATTTTCCACTTAAAGTCATTGAAATCATGAAATTTAAAATTAGAACATTACATCACACCATTAAAAAATATATATGTTTGAAGTCACAAAAGTAGTCTTTATGAAAGTTTGTTTAATACCTTTATAAAGGTTGTTTACTTTAAATAACATTTTTAATCTAACATACAATACATATATTCTAATATATTGAATATGTCTGTAAATGGTTATGGTAGAGGTGCAAATTGCTAAAGAATTGCCATCCAACTGTCCCTAAAGATTCCTACATTTGAGCATGTATGCTTTGAGGCAGAATAAATTATGCAGATTCTTCCAGCACTGGAAAAAATCCACAATAAATGGATGTGTCTGTGTGTAGCCAAATCTTGTTTTTTAAAATTCACCATCATTTGAGATATTTCTTGAGTCATCAGTTCATCCTTAACTGATGATACATGTATATCAGATATAACTGAAACTTAAAAAACCTAAAAAAGTTATGACAAGCTGCACCGTGTAAAAGCATCTACAGAAATGTTGGTCAAAATGAACAGTCACACAGGAGCAAGACATAAAACAGTGGTGCCTCGCGTGTGCACGCCATCAGTTATTTAACATGTTTTACACTCACTGCTGCTGCTGGGAAACTAAATATAGAAATAGCTGCAACAAAGAAAATGAGTAATAAATAATAAATGAAGAAAAGGAATAAAGGAATATCTATTGGGCATAGATATGGAATTACATTGGGCTTTTAGAAGTGGATGAAAAGAAAATCACTGCTGTAAAAAAACCCATTCCCACCTCTCTCTTGGTTTTAGAAACAGTTGATTTGTGGAAAGTTGGTCATTTACTGGGCATTTACCGGTAGAACTAAAGGCCAAGTTCGGCTTTGCAGCTAAAACTAGTTCCAAAGAATATTTGATCTCTTTAAAAAAATCTCCTGCTGATAAACAAACATAATTAATGTTTCATTTCAAGGCTTTGGTGTTTCATTCTTTTAATCTGCTGCCTGTCTCTGAACTGAAAGCTGCCATCAGATGTTTTTTTTTTTTCCCCATGTTTTCATGTGTGGGCGTAGTGCTGGATACTGTGGCAATAGCTGCTACAAGGACGTTTCTTCATTCTTTCCTTCTTTGCTGGGAGCAACAGAATTTCCAGCTGTTGGTTCAAAGGTCACGGCTTCAGAAACATGTAACATGACAGAAAATTGTCTGATGTTTTCCTATATGTTAATAATTGAAAGTCAATGTATATTTACATGATGCTGTATCCCAAATCAGCATCTCAAATGTGTTTGGGATGCTTCACTGTCCACCACAGCCCACTGTACAGGCAGTCAGTCTGCCCTCCTGCAAGGTGGAGGGTACATTAGCTTGATTTACACACTCAAAAACCAGTTTTGTTATGTGTTTGGTACCAGAGTCCTCCTAGAACATCTATCTGTTTCCAGGTTTTAAATTTGTTTACCTGTATTTCTCCAGCTCAGAAACATTTTCGGTGGTTTGGACATTATTTTACACAGGAGACCCTTATAATTCTCATAACTCCTAGTCATTTTCTCCCCTTCTTCAGAATCCTGGTTTGGTAAGTAATCTCTGCATTCTTCTTTGTGAGGCGTTCATTCACAAACACATCTGTACCTTTAAGTTTTTTGTTTGTTTGTTGTTGTTTTCTTTTAGTTTTGTTTTGTACTCACAAATCAAACAATGATATTTGGTCTTTTGTCTCATTTGTCTGAATTTGTATTTTGCTTTTTCCAGTAATGTGTTACAAGCAGCAATATTTTTACTGTCCAGCAAAATGCCTTTACTGCTGAAGAACTTGATGCGTTGCTGCTCAAGAGAAAGTAATTCCTCTGGTGGTGTCTTCCCCTTTCTACTCTTCTGCTGCTGCCCTTGTGTGTGAGTGTGTGTGTATGTATGTATTTCTGAGGAGCCGTTTTCTAGCTCTTCTATCTTCTCCTTTTCTTTGAAATTGCTTTCAGTTGTCGAATTTCTCGAATAAAATGCATCTGACTTGTTTGTTGCTTCAACACACTGTTCAGTTATTCTGACATGACATTCGATGTTAGCTTGAGTTCTTCCATGCCTTTTGTCAAACTTGGAGCCACTTTTGCTGGTTGTTAGCTGCTGAGAATCCTGGTAGTTCTCCAGGCCTTTGTTGGCTGTTCCAGCACATAACGGTAAAAAGTGATTAAATGTTGAAAAATTACAGAAATTACAAAAACCTCAGCATTTTCTTGGCGGTTTAGTTCATATAGTCAGTAGATTGTCACTAAATTGTAGGTCAGATCTGTGCAGTCCCTCCCAGCCAGTGGCTACCTTAGCTCTCCTGTTATTAGAAAATGTCATTATATTCACTCTGTAAATCTTGAAAAACACTTCAAAGGAATTTGATGGCACACTTTAAATGAAATTTCATCTTATTCAGTGAACCAGCCTCTTTTTATGGCAATTAAATTGATATAGCCCCAAATTTTCAGCACCTTTAGGTTGCCAGGCTTTAAGCTTGCAGAGTGGATCAGTAGACCTCGCCTGTTGGCGGGACTAGGAATGAATTAAGTTAACTTTTCAGCCATTAAAGTTAACCCTTTCCTTGTACAATGTTCTGCCAGCCTCAGCGCCAGGTATCCCCCCACTCCCAGTGAAACCTGATCTCAGCTGCATCAACGTCCGGGAAAAAAAAAAAAAAAAAAAGACTTCTTCACTCACAGTGGTCAAGGAGAGCCTGTGGAGCCCTCTCACAGGCGTGGCATTGTCGTCACGCTCTGATGGATGTCAGATGTTTAGACTTGCAGTGACAGCTTCACCCTGAGACCACGGCGACCTTTGACCCCAGAGGAATGGACAAGCCTGGTAACAAAAACAGAGGCCTTTTGTGCAGGTCAGAGGGAAAACATCTGCTGCGCTGAAGACACAGAGACACGAGAGGAATTGACCCTCCAGGTTTCTCTTCGGTGTTCGGTGGGAACACTTGGAAAGCCACTGTACCTGACAATGTGCGGAGTAAAAAATCCTTTTTCCCACACGCTGCCGCAGCCCAGTCGTTTCTGGGCTCAACAGGAACGTGGATTTAAATTAAAATATGTATAAACACAATGTGAAGGAGTAGAATAACGCTGAATTATGGAAAAAAGGAGTGCATTTAAAAAATGTCCACATATTTTTCTAGTAAATTTTGTTTTCTAATTACAATGCCCCTAATAGGTTGTGGTAGGATGAGTGGTGTGACATGAATCCTGCAGGTTATCTTATCAAACAACCAAATGGGAAATCGGCAAATAAATACATAATTCAAGCAAACTGGGCATCAGATGGCCTCAGTAATCTGTCACAAAGCATGGAGGAAATTTCACTTTGTGTTCTGAATTGAGACTTTGCTGATGTGCAACTGGATGTTTATTCACAGAGGGATAAAATAAGCATTGGACGCGTCTAAGGTTTTTGGCTTTTGTCTTGAAATTCACACCAGATGTTGGTAAAGGGTCTAAGCATCGATACACATAAAGAAATCAACGCAAATTACTCAGTTAATGAATCACGTGAGGTGCTTACACAGGGAATAATACTGAATCCAATTAATCGGGTTTCATACACAGTAGAAAAAGTCGTGTTCGGACTCTTTCCTGTGTGTAGAAACTCATCTTTCTAGTCAAATGATATTCTTTATATTTCAAGATTAAATTCCCATCATGCTTCACTGAAACATTTTACATTTTAGAGCTTCTTTTGTTACCTTAGCTTGCCAAACTTTGCTAAGTCTTGCCAAACTTAGCAAAGTTTGGCAAGACTTTGCAAAGGTTATAGTTGGTTTTAGAAATCATGGGCTTTTCATGTGTTACTTTGCTGATGACAAACTATAATAAACTGTAAAATTTGAACTAAAGCAGCCGATATTGTTTGAAGCGGATACAGAGCCAGAATGCTGTCTGAGGTATTTTCTTGGCTTTTTATTCTAAGGTGTCATTTGTAAAGTTACACAGTCAAAAATTAGCAACAATAATTTGTGTGTGTTTTTTTTTAGTCCATCATAAGAAAAGCAGGAGTTACATTCATTTCTAAATGCACCATTTTCAAACAAGATAATGAATTACCAAGCTAAATATTTAGCTTATACACAAAATATTTAGCTAGCAATCTAAATATTTTAATACAATCTGAATATTTAGTTAACAAACTAAATGCTTAACTCACTAATTAAATATTTAGTTTGGAACTGTGACATTTATAAATCAAACAACGGATAACATGGTGAAAACATGGCTTTGGAAAATGCTCACCCAATTTTTTTCTCTTATGAATAACCCAAATTATTGTTGCTGACATTTCACCGTGTAACTTTACAAACAGCTCTCCATAATTTTATGCTTTTTTCCCCCAGCTTCTTCTGTTTACATTTCATTTATTATTTGTTTGTGTAGACTACCTGGGCTGTGAGTACCATTTCAACTGTCCCATTAAAATAAATATATATACTGGAAAAAAAACCTTCAATGCTTATTTTCCCCGGAGAAGCTGGAAGAGAGACAACAGAAAGCAGACTCTTTCTACAGAGAGCATGAACTGTGCACATCATTTGGCACCAGATTGTTTATTTGTCCTTGTTCCATCTGGCAGAGGACTTCAGCCCGTCTCCTGCTTGTGAGTCCCTCAGTACAGAGACAGCATTCTTCAGGCCTGGACGCCCAGGTGTGATTTGGGAAACCAGATGCTGTGGAGCAAAGCAACAATAAGTCAAACATCACTGGAGGGAAGCCTTGTGGGCTTATCCCACTTGTATTATTGGTAAATTAGTTTAATTATTTATGTTAAAACTACTTGAGGATTGACATATTATAACATATAATAGCCAAAACTTTAAATTGTGAATATTTCAATAGAGTAATTTTGACAAGGAAAACCAATATGTTTTCACATGCTAAGGAAAAACAAATCTGAAGCTGTTGAAGCAAAACTATCACTGGACACTAAAACATGCAGGGGAAACATTCTTTGCAGAAATCATAAATAAAAACACGAACAATACTCCAGCTTTATTTGCAACAGCTGACAGGTTCTCAAACCCTCCTGTGAATGTAGCACCTGAACTCCGCTCCAGCATGGCCTGCAGGAATTTTAACAACTTCAGTGAAGAGAAAAATAAAAAATAAAAAATAGAGGTAAAAAAATAATAGAGGGCTAATCTGCACATCTATACCTAATCCAATATCAATCCTGTCCCCAAACATAACACATGCAGAAAAAAAAACACTTGGAAGAAATTGTAAATCAATTAAGCGGAAGTTCTTGCTGTCATACCGACAACTTTGCTCAAGAAAGTCCTGCCCGTCATTGCATCTGATATAATTAGGTATCCCTCTCATGTTATTGTTGGTTTTGAACTATAATAAATTAAACATTGACAAGTTTATTGGTGTGTATTGATGATTTTAATGATGGCACTAAAAAAAGTGCAATATTTGTTACTGGTTTCTCTACTGACGACTACATGATATTTTTTTTACTTTGTATTTTGGTGTTTTTATGATGTGAAGCACTTTGAACTGCCTTGTTGCTGAAATGTGATTTACAAATAAATGTGATTGATTTATTGATTTATTGAAGCAAGTGCACCAGTGAAGGTGTTTCTTGCTTTTGAAAGGAGAGCCTGGGGTTGTGGGATGTGCACATAAACAGCTAAACAGTCTGCCAGTTGAAGCTGCAGTTGCCATGGCAACCATCAGAGACTCCAGGAAGCGTGGTTCCCAGTCCTCACATTACCAAACTAATGATCAGGAATCCACATAGTAGCTGTTAAGATACACTGTGAATTCTTAGATGAACGTTATAAACTGACTCATTTTAGGGGTGATTCAAAAACGAACAAGAAAAGAAATCCTGGGGCATTCCAGAGTTTTAAAGGATTTAATGTCAGTGGCAAAAACCAAAAAAAAAATATCAAGCTTTTGTTACTCATAACTCAAAGACACTGAGCAGTTAAGCCTCCATGCTTAGTGTCCTTAGGGTCTCATTTTGTGTAAGAAATCAGGACTTGCATACCACAATAAGAAAAATACCTTGATACTCCTTCTGCTACATCAGCAACATTTTAGAAGTGACAGAATTGTTTCTAGATAAGAGCAAAAAGAAAAAAAAACAATGTGACAAAATCTTATCTCCCTAAGTATGGGTACAACCAATAAGTAGAGAAAAAATTAGCACCAGTTTGGTGCTCAGACCTCACAGTGAAGAAGATAACATCACTAATTGATTACTCTGATTCACAGCTCATTGTGTTTGTTCTTTTTTTAAGATAAATAATTAATCCTAAAGATGTGCTGAAACCTTTAAATTTGAAACTATTTCAGGAGATGAACAAATCCAAACTGCAGGAGGACTTCAGATGGTATATGGGATTATTTATTTAAATGAAATGGCTTATTGTAGCTCATCAATGCTACTTTGCATTGCGAATTAAAATAGAAAATTAAGAATGCTATTCTTTACCTTGTCACTTGCTCTACGAGAGGTTGTTGTGAGGCTGCTGCAGCCCTGAAACCCAAAAGCTGATCAACAAACGAATAAAAGCTAAAGACAAAGCATCAAAACATTCTGTGCCGTTGCTGTCTGGGCTTAACTACACCTCAAACTAGAAGACCATAAATTATTGAATGTTTCAAAAAAAATTTCATGCATTTCTTGATCTAGTTCTGTTCAAGTCATCCATGACAAATGTGTAGCCAGTTTCAACAGCTCTACTTAAATAATTCACAGATGCAGACTGGTTATGGGATTCAGTCATCAAATATTGATGACACGAGAAACAGATTCAATTAAATGGCAAAAATCATTCAAAAGTAAAAATTCTGCATACAACTGTTTATCTTGTCAGCTATGTGCTGGAACGTTCTCACCGGGTCAGTCATTCACTAAGATTGTGTAGTCACTTGTGGTTGTAGTACTTTTTATTTCCACCAGGTGGCAGTGTGCTCCATGTCAAAACTCGTCTGATTTGTGGCCAATCTTGGGATCTCCCTCCGCTCAGTACACATCCTCACTAAAAACAAAGCGAAGCTCCAGCCTACTCTAAACTTTGGGAGGTTCTAGAGTTTTGTTCTAGGAACAACATTTTTATTTTTTTTACTTTTTTTTATTTTTATTTTTTTACAAATAATCAGATTTGGAGATGATTTAATTTGTTTAAAAATTACTAAGAAGTCCACATAACACAGAACATTCAACAAAAAACAGGAAAAAAAACAGGAAAACATGAATAGTAGTGACAGTGTTGAAAACATTTGTGTTCAGCTTCTTCTGCTGTCCAGTAGCTTGGAGAAATCTCTCTTCATATCAGTTCATTTCAGCTGCAGGAAGTTGGCAAGATGTCCTTTATCAACATTTTAACAGAATTACATAACTTGGCTTTCTACTCAACATATTGTTGTGAACCTTCCTGCAGTCTTTGGTGAGGCTGTCATAAAAAACCGATAGAGATTTCTCAAAGATTCAACACAAGAAAATATGCTAATCCATAGCAACCTGTAATTATTGATTTTTATGACCCAATATAATTTTTGTTTGTTCCTTCCAACAAATTGTATACGGTACTTATAAAAACCATTGGAAGATATACGATATGAGTAAAGTAGTCCAGTTCTACTTACTGATAAGACTCATATACCTCTGGATTTTCCATCCATTGATCGGGTGAGAGGTGGGGTCACCAAGGACATGTCTCCAGGGCAACACAAAGACTTGATCAGGATGCTTCACTGGTGGAAAGATGATTCTTACTGGACTTACCGGACACACATGCTCATACCACTGAACCTCCATGAACTTCTTTCTGAATGATGATGGCTGCAGGCCTTCTTTTATTTTTTAGCCTTAACCATTGCTGACAGAAAATGACAATGAAACACAGTCTGTCCAATCAGTGGACATTTTATTATGTACAGTACAGTTCAATAAATTGTGAACCCAATGTCAGCAGCTCGATATATGTAAGCATCTAGGCAGCTTCTGTCTTTTTTCTTTTAAGTTCAAAGTGAGGATCAGAATGGGAAAGAAAAGGAAGTTCAGTGACTTTGAAGTTGGCCTGGTTCATGGTGTCAAGAGAGTGGCTCTCTGTTAGCAACCAGTCTGCTACTGAGCACAACTTCATCTCTCATTGTCACCATTATGATATGAAGTTTGCAGACTTTTTCTCAGATTGTAAATACAGTCAAAATGGATCTTTGGAAACTTTTAAGCTCATAGAGCTCACAGCTCATAACTCTGACCTTTTAAAAGCATTTGGCTTTGTGTTGCCATTAAAACTTATGACCGTTACTGTATGTCTGACAGCTACAAAATGACACTCCAGATCAAACTCTTTGAAAAACTGTGCATTAACTGGATCTTGTACTTCTCAATGATCGCTATGGTTTCTAGCTTGTTTTCTCTCTTTGTGCAGGTGGAGAAGCAGACTTCTAGAGCGGTATCTTATAAACTCTTCTCTTATCTCCTTTCTCTTTTAATTTTTTCCCTAGCTTTATCTATTTATTTTCATCTCTGTGTCCATTACATTTGAAATATACTCAAAGGAGAAAAGTGTAAAATAAATAAATAAATTAATTAATTAAAATAAATTAAAACTGAGTGAAACTCTTCATGTTTTCTGGGTACTCAACATTTCAGACTCTGTGGAGTGTCACGCAGCAGACACAAAGCAATCTGGTGCCTGGGAATCTACTTACCAACAAACACAGAAACAGTTGAGCTCTTATTAATAGGCTCGTCTGGCTCCATGACAAAAAAAAACTAAGCATCACAGCGATGGCGGGGACATGTAGTTCAGGGTTGGTAAACAGCCTTATGCTGACAGGAAACCCTCCCGGTAAACACTTCACTTTTCTTTGTGCTCTCATGTCCTCCACTGACAACACAATAGAGCTCTGGTTCCTAATCACCTCCACGCTGTGATTTCCAAACTGTAAACTGTACATTGTGTAAAAAGCAGGACCTAAGTGGGAGCAGATGCTCCACATCTCAGCATGTGGGAGTGATAGAGATTTGGCTTGTTTATGCTGTCTCAAGTGTTTCAATTTCCACAAACAGCTGGATCAAGTTCAACTCTTGTTTCCAGTAAAGGGATCTTAGTCAGAGATCGTTAAAGGCGTGATAAAAATCTGACTACTTAGATGACACTTCGTAGGAAACAGGACTGACATCCCTTTGTTTTCACTCTGTGTCCAGTCTGGTTCCTCGGGAAATATTATTTTTAACTTGGCCTTCCAAGTAAAAACCCTTTAATTGCACTTGTAAATAATCCTGCATTGTTTGATTTTACTGTATGTTCTTGTGTGAAAACACTTTTGGATTCATATTTTTTAAAATTACTTTAGACTTTATGACCTCATCCTATTCTTAAATTTGTCCTTCCTTCTCCAAAACCCTTCAATAAAAGGGTGACTATTATTAGACTATAACAATAGTACAATAGTCTAATAATAGTGTTTCATTAGACTATTACAGATTCATTAAAAAGATGTCAGTGCTGTCAAATTCCACCTTTATATAACAAACATTCACAATCAATAAACTAAAATATTTCATCATTTTGATGAGGTTTGATGGTCAAATTAGAAGTGGAGTTTGGAAAAAAAAACATCCTAAAGCATACCTTTTATTTAGCCCCGCATTTCTGTATGAAAAATGTTTTATTGTTGATTTAATGTATTTACTGGAAGTGTAAAATCATCATAATTAACAGAAGTAAAGGCTTTCAAACATTCAGTGTGTGTTAAATCTATATTGTAGCTCCAAAGTGACAACACTGGCACGGCTTCCTTTAGACAGGCTCTTTATTAAACGCCGTGAAAACTATACAAATAAAACACAAAGATTTAGATACAGATACATTTACAGATGGACATGTGACACGTGCTTTAACAAAAGTTACCTCTTGGCCGCCAGCCACTTCGGAGGTCTTTAACAGATTAATTCTTCGTCGTCCATTCTAAATGAAAATATTAAATAATTAAAACACTACATTTACATTTATTACATTGATGCATTTATTTTGTGCCAATAAATGTCCAAAATATTGCAAACATAACTACAAAATACCTTGACAGCTACAGGAGACACAAGGCTGCTGTACGTAGGTTCCAGACTTCTGCTCTTTCTCTATTTATTCAAGTCTCGCAGTCTCACATATACGCACATCTCGCAATGACCTTCAACAAAAAATAGTTCGACACGAAATAAAATGCAATCATTTTACACAAATCTCAAAACGTGACCCAAACAACTTAAAATGCACTATCCTAACTGTTAGAAATAAACATACATTTTTTTCCAAGAAATAAATTATTCCACTGACACTTACATGTATAATGCGTTTCACTTAGAGATGATGTTCCAGAAATAAATGATTTTTAATAATATTTTAATTAACTGAATGAATCTTTGCAATCAAACCACTGTTTTTTTTTTAAATAACTACCTGTAAGTTATTGATTATAACAACTACTTCCTGTTAAACTGACTTCTTTATATTCTTTAAAATATGTCAAAATTATGGGAAGTTCCACTTCTCCATGTTGTTACAGGCCTGTTTGTTTCTGCTTTTTCTAGATAAAAACAACATGAGCATCGTTATACAGAGGGCCTTTCTTCCTCTCCCCAACATAGATTACAGATATTTTCTGAAGATATATCGGCAATGTTGCGTTTCTGCAGCTTATTTATTCCCATTTCCCATTGGCCTAATGTTGTTTTTATTTTATTATTTTTTTCACCTTAGACTAAGAACGACTACGACCTGGCTCAACTGAAGAGTTTAGTCAACAAGTCCATAGAGATTTTAAAGTACCAGAGCATGAAGATGGTAAGAAAAATACACTGAAAAAAATGACTCTTTGAATGAACAAAAAAAAAATCATGGAAAGGATTTCCACCAGATTACTTTGCTTTATTTCTGCACCATGTAATTCTGTTACTCCTATTTAAAGCAAATGTGTTAGGTCAACTTAATTTATTAATGTTATTCCAATGTAAAGCAATTGTGTTGGCTCAACGTATGTTATTATGGTTATTCTACGGGTGATTCTAAATCATACGTGTTGGCGCAACTTATTTTATTATGGTTATTCTATTAAGTGTTGGCTTAACTTTATTATCGTTATTCCAATTTAAAGCAAATTTGTTTGCTCAATTTAATTTATTAAGGTTGATTCAACTAATTTACTATAGTTGGATCCAATGTAATTTAAAAAAGCCAGCCCAACTAATTTACAATGCTTTGGACCAATTAATGTACTTGACTAAGATTAATGGCAATTTAGTTGAAACCAACTTTTTTTTGTCCCCTCCGAAAAGTTTTTGCAGCGCTAGTGGCTCGTATTTATTTAAGGCAGTAGGCAGACAGGATGAAGACATGCGGCAAAAGTTGCCGGGACTTGAACCAGCAACGTCTGCATCGAGGACTAAGGCCTCCAAACATGTAGTGTGTTAAACCCCTGCGCCACCACAGGACGCCTGAGAAACCAACTTATGTTACAGTGATACCTTCACACTACTTATTAAGTTGATCCAACTCATGAAAATTAAGTTAGTTCAACAAACATGCCTCATGCTGAAAGAAAGCTTTTTAATCATGTGGATATCCTTTCCACATGACTTAATTACGTTAATTCAAAGACAATTTTTTAAAAAAGTCATAGACTTTTTTTACGGTTCTTAAATGCCAATAGTTCCCTTCAGAGAAAAACAAATATCTATAGTTTAATGTGTCACTAAAACTGCTTTGAAGACTTCCCAGGTGCAAACCAGTTATGTCACATGATCTTCCATAATCTCTTGTGATCCCCTGAACTCGCTAGACACTCTTTGGAGGGAAATGAATCTGACTAAATTGAATCATGTTATCTCAACTTGAATACGCATGTTGTTCAAGTTGAGACAAAAATGATTGTCTCGCGTGATATCCCGTGATTTCACTCGTTGTCTTCAGCACAAGATCAGTCTGACTATAATGAATCATGTTATCTCAACATGGTTAAATTTCATAAACGTGAAGTTGTTGAATTTCTTGTTTATCCAACATGATTGTATCACGTTTTTGTTCGAAACATGAAATCATTTAGTTAAAAATACAAGATATTCTTTTGTTAATGTAATAACCCCCTAAGTTCATTGTTTACAGTGTAGCTTTGGCACCATGATTAGTTTCTTCCTCTCCAGCTCAGATCTGCAATGTGAAGAACGCACGGCAGGAAAAGTGGCGACTGCTACAATGAACAAGTTGCTCTGCACTCTAAATGGCGTCGGTGCTTGTTTGCCACAGAGGAAAGTGGATTGACGTCAAAATGTTGACAAGAGACTCAGGTCTTCAAAGACCTTCTGGGGGAGAATTCCAGTAGAACAGCACATGGCTTTGTCCTTCTCTCATGCTGCGCACCGGAAAACACTCATCATGATCCCATAAATATGTTTTTGACAGCTTTATGGAGAGACTCCACATATCCAGTGTGGTGCAGCGTTCAACAGTGGAACATACGGAGTTCAAACCAGAAGTTTACATATACTTCTACTTTGAAGTATATGTAAACTTCAAACCAGAAGTTTTTAGGTGTTTTCTTTTGTCTGAAGTTAAATCAGACCAAACTTGTCTTTTTTCAGGTTAGTTAGAATTACCAAAATCATTTCTATTTGCCAATTGCCACAATAATGAGAGAAAGAATATGAGAGAGATTTATTTGTTTAAGTCATCACATTTTACCTAACTATTCCTTTAAAATATAGGGGACATTGTGGTACCACTTTATGTGAAGGGGTGTTCTTAACACTGACATGACACTGTCATAAATGTGACATAACTCCTGCTATGAACATGAAGAAGTCTTTATGAATGGTTATGACTGTTGTTATGAAGAGTCATTTGATAAATAATTACATTTTTAATGTAAAGTTGCTTTAAAATTTGCATTATAAGTCATATAAAAGGGGCATCTTCTCATTAAAGTGTCATTATTTATCAAATAATTTAGCTGCCATATGCAAACGCTGCATAATGCTGAATTTGAGAAAATTCAACTGAATCTTGCGAGTTATTGTAGTTATTTTGGGAAGGCAGAAATAATTTTTCTTCACACCAAACATCTGTAAAAAAAATTTCTCCCTATTTAATCAGTGGCGATGCAGTGAACAGTTAGCTACAGCAGGTAAGATGTGTTTGACCTTTACACTCAAACTCACTTTAAAAAACTGCCTATTTAACCCAGACGTGTCTTTTTACACTGAGAAAATACAAAGTCTTACTTACCAGTAATGTTGGTTTAGCTTCTAGTATAAATATTTAAATACATTTGAAATGAGACAAAGCTAACTTACAAGTAACCTTTCAGGAAGAAATAGGAGTTTGTTTTAGTTCAATAATTGCTAAATGTTAATGAAAAAGTATCAGTTCCACTGGCAGATTATTTAATTTATAACAAGTACTTTTCTTTTTCAATATTACAAAATTATTGACTTGAAACAATCTTTTGTATCTTAGCTGAAAGGTTACTTGTAAGTTAGTTTCGTCTTTTCTCAAGAGCACTAAGATGTTATCACTAGAAACTGGACAAAAATATGTAGTAAGATTTTATGTTTCTGCATTGTACCATTATGTTCATATTTTATGTACATAGTTTTTTTCACATTACCTTTAAAACCACAAAGAGCAGTGTTCATAACACAACATTATTTTAATATGGAATCGTGTGTGATTGTGTGAATATTTGTGGGTTTAAAGCAGCCAATAGGAGGAGGAGGCTGAAGCAGGCTCCACTTCCCCTGAAGGGAAATGGCTACACAGAGGGGTTTATAAACTCCTGCTCATGTTTGTACCTGATCCACAATCGATTGTTGTGTTTCCAGAGCTGCAGTGAGGAAACAGCTGTCCTACATGTGCTGGGAAATTGGCTTGCTGTGAAATGTGTCTGCTGTGTTAAACCTGCAAGTTGCTGCAGGTTATCTTCCTCCTTAGAGAAAGACTTCAACAGAACTCGACTGACAGCTCTTTGTAATCTCAACTCTTGGACAGCCTTGTATCTTACCGACAGTGATGTATAGCAGCGGCTATTCCCAAGTCAACAAGTTCAGTCCAGAGGCTCAGAAGAAGATGCAGTACCGCTCCAAGGGCAAGAGTTGTGGCTACTACATGCGCATTATCTTCTTCTTCTCGTCTCTCATCCAGTCTCTCATCATAGTCAGCCTTGTGCTGTTTCTGATCTATGGGAACGTGCAGGTCTCTGCCTCTTCGAATCCCGACCAGGACCTGGAGAAGAGGTTCAGCCAAATCTCCATCGAAAACGTCGCCCTGCAGAACCAGAGGAAGAACCTCACCAACCTCCTGAACGCCACCCTGATTGAGAAGGCTAAGAACGACTATGACCTGGCTCACCTGAAGAGCTTAGTGAACAAGTCCATCGACATTTTCAAGTACCAGAGCATGGAGATGGTAAGAAAAATACACTGAAAAAAATAACTCTTTGGATGAACATAAACAAATCATGGAAAGGATTTCCACCTGATTACTTTGCTTAATTTCAGCACCATGTAATTCTGTTACTCCTATTTAAAGCAAATGTGTTAGGTCAACTTAATGCATTAAGGTTATTCTAATGTAAAGCAATTGTGTTGGCTCAACTTAATATATTATGGTTATTCCAATTTAAAGCAAATATGTTGGCTCAATTTAATTTATTAAGGTTCATTTACTATAGTTGGACCCGATGTAATTTAAAAGAGCCAGCCCAACTAATTTGCAATGCTTTGGACCAAATAATTTACTTTACTAAGACTAATGCAAATTTAGTTGAAACCAACTTGTTTTTTTTTCCCCAAAGAGTTTTTGCGGCGCTAGTGGCTCGTAATTTTTTGAGACAGTAGGCAGACAGGAAAGCAAAGGTTGCCGGGACCGGGAGTCAAACCAGCAACGTCCACGACTAAGACCTCCAAACGTGCAGTGTGCTAAACCCCTGCACCACGACAGCACACCCATGAAACCAACTTATGTTACAGTGATACCTTCACACTACTTATTAAGTTGATCCAACTCATGAGAATTAAGTTAGCTCAACAAACATGCTTCATGCTGAAAGAAAGTTATTTAATCATGTGGAAATCCTTTCCATGACTTAATTACATTAATTCAAAGACTTTTTTTAAGTTACATTACATTAAGTGTTTTAAGACAGGACTGGGCGAAAGGGTAGAAAGAATACTCAATAATTAGAAAAGCTCCAACAGAACTGTATTTTCAAAACCCATCCACCTTACTGTATTTTCATGCTGTAGTTTTTACAGCATTTAAGAACTGCACTGTTACAGTAGTGCCCTGCAGAGAAAAACAAATATCTATAGTTTAATATGTAACTAAAACCGCTTTGAATTTTTCCCAGGTGCAAAACAGTTATGTCGCGTGATCTTTCATAATCTACATTTTATTCAAGTCAAGACAAAAACGATTGTCTTGTGTGGTCTCATGTGATATCCTGTGATTTCCCATAATCTCACTCATCGGTTCCAGCAACTATAATGAATCATGTTATTTCAACATGATTAACGTTAAGTTATTGAATTCCTTATTTATCCAACATGATTGTATCACGTTTTTGTTAGAAACATGAAATTATTGTGTTAGAAGTACATTATATTCTTTTGTTAATGTGATAACCTCCTAAGTTCATTTTTTTCAGTGTAGAGAACACATTGTTAACTCAAACATTTTGGTGTGAAAACGCTTTAAAAAAAAACACACAAAAAAAAACAATAATAAGAATAATAAGAATAAGAATAAAAATAAGAATAAGAACTGTTTTTGTTTCTACAAAAACCTGAACATACAGCTGTCTCTGTAGTATTCTTGGTTTTATTTCTGACGGTTGTCTTGGCCAGGGCTCGCTTGTAAGATTTCTGATCTCAGTGGGACTTCTTGGTTAAATAGTAATAATAATAATATTTCATGTATACTTTTAATGCATTTGGCACAAATAGGAATTTTGGGCTGAGGTAGGAAGGCGGTGGGGTTTCCCACATGCCACGTCCAGCCCCAGTTTAAATGCATCTTACTTTCTGTTGTGAGCTGATTCCACATGTAGATTGTTACCCCGTTTGTCAGTCTGACTGCTATAGTTTATTGGTTGATGCATTTATTTTCTTGTCAGCTCCACTGAAAGGTGTTTCTACAATGTGTTTAAATATACACACTGAGGAAACAGAAGGTGTTTCAATCTGCAGCTAGCCTCCCACATCACACAAGTGAAAACAACAGAAAACAACCTCAGACATAAATTAGGTATGGAGGATATGAAGGTATGCTGAATCTGAGTACCACTAGTTGGTTCCTTGCTGGCGCCGTGAGTAGATGTTTCACTAACAGGTGCTACGTTGTATATTTGCACATACTTTCCTACATGGGATCTTCAGCAGAGGAAGTTGGACGTCTCATGTTGAACAAATTCTTGTGTTGAAGATGTTCAACCATCCTCATCACAAGATGATCCTCTGCTCAACATAAGGTGTTGAACTTTTAAGATGTTGTTATGTTGAACATCTTCAACATAAGCCAAAGAACATTCTGTCCTTCCCACCCCACATTGAACTTAAGATGCTTTCATAATGAGCACCTTCAACATAAGACGGAGATCATCCTTTCCTTCCCAACCCACCTCGAACATAAGATGAAGCTCTTCCCACATTAAACACAAAATGTTCAGCACAAGATGTTCAAGAAAATTCTCACAGCATGAAGATGCTGCTACGTTGAACATCTTCAGCACAAGAATTTGTTCAACATAAGACGTCTAACTTCCTCTGCTGAAGATCCCATGTAGGAAAGTATGTGCAAACATACAACGTAGCACCTGTTAGTGAAACATCTACTCACGGCGCCAGCAAGGAACCAACTAGTGGTACTCAGATTCAGCATACCTTCATGATCCACAACATAAGAGCTGATGTTAAATTGTTCACAAAATGAAACTACATTTTGTTTTGTTGTGTTACGAGAGATATTTTTATAATTCACTTCCTAAAAAAATAAAAAGGAATGAACTGTTGACAAAAAAGTTTCTAATTATTGACTAGTTTTTCTTTTCAGTATAATTGATTCAGAAGCAATACCTTCACGTTTATATAATTACATCAATAAACTTTTACTGTGTAAAAAAAACAAACAAAAAAAAACTCTTACAACACTTGGTTTGTGGTAAAAAGAAACCAAGTTTTGCATTGTGTAACAAAAATACATGATAAAAAATGTGTTAAATTGAGTTGAATTGATAAATATCAGAATGTTTCATTGTGCAAATTAGATTTTGGATTTAAAATGCAATTAATTTGCTTTATTTTGGGGCTTTTGTTAGGGCGGGTCATTCTGACCCGTAGGACAAGGGGAGTAAACAGAATGTTGGGATCGCACTGGGGTTAAAGAAAAATGTTCAACTTTGACTGCAACATTTTGAACAAAGGGCTGCAAAATATTTTGGGCTACAACAATCTAAAAAAAAAAAAACAACAACAAAAAGAAAAGCATCTCGACGTCCTGGAGTGACTGATTATATTTCAATGACAAATCTTCACAGACTGAGAGTCTAATGGCTTTTTTCTTACTCTTTACACAGAAAAATTGTGAATTCGAGCTGATGAAATGCAGGATGACATACATGTCAACCCGCACTCTGAGTAAGTATAATAATCATTCAAACTCAAAATGTTTTACTCAAATCTAAAACATAAAAATACTTGTATGTATTTGAAAGAATAGCAATTTATTCACTGCTATTTTGTGTTTAAAGCTGTCCAGCCCCCTGGGGACTGTAACTGTGGGCTGCTGACTGAGCAAATGAAATATGGACTTCAGTCTTTGGATTCCAACTTTACTGCAACATTGAGGTCAATGACTATGGAAAAGGAGCAGATTGCTAAAGAGAGGGACAAGCAGATCCTGGAAGCTATCCGTCTCAGAAGAGAAAAATCCCTTCTGGAAAAAGAGCTGGACCTCTTCAAGCAAAACTCTAAGAACGAGTTTTCCCAGTTGCTGGCTCCCGTCTCAGACGTTTCCAAGGCTTTCCTGGAGAAGATCGAATCTCTGTTCCCTAAGCACATCGCGTTCCAGCTCACCTGCGCAAAACAGAAGGAACACCTGGAGCAGATCCACACCAACTGCACCAGCTTGTCCCGGGACGTGGAGAACAAGCTGCAGCACTACCTGAATGTGGTCGGAGAGCAGGTGTCAGACATGCAGATTGAGAACACCCGCCTAAAGGCAGAGAACTGGAGGCTGTCTGAGGACTATCGTGAGGTCATCCAAAATCGCACGAGCATTATGGAGCAGCACAAACGCAGCAGAGAAGAGCTTCAGCAGAAACACGATCAGGAGAAGGAGAGACTCCTGATGGACAAGATGAAGCTGACCAGCGATAATAATCTCTCTCTTCAGAAACTGAAGTACAAAGACTTAGTTGTGGATGACCTGAAAGGCAAATTAAAGCAACTCAACACGTCATGCATGGCAAGGGTAAGAATCACCACTGAGGAGTGGTTTAGATTCCTTCTGACTTTACATAAAATACTGTGAAGAACATAAATCATTTCAAAATATGATCTCTATAACAGACTATTTTATTGACTACATAACCTTGAGCTGAGATTGATGGAAGTAATTACAAGGAACATTTACACAATTTCCCTTTAGCTATGTTCTATCTCCATCCAACTGTCATGTAAATTTTGAGCAAACGTTTGAAATGTAAAAGAAAAAAACCAGAAAGAAAGAAAGAAGATGTAAATTAAGCTTGTTTCCATTAGCTGGCTTGGAGTAAATCAATCAGGCTACGCAAAGTTATTTCACCAGATGTCGATGCTGCGCATGGCTGTAGTGAACAGAAAGTTAAGTTTAGAAACTATTCTAAACAAGCACAAAAAAAAAATCAAAGTCATTGTTCACAACTTCTCTTTCTGTTCGCTGATTGGCTTGTTAGAAATTCTACTAGAGGAATCCAAGACAATGTAGGAAGACAGTGACCAGGCTGGCTGAGTTTCTTTATTGTAGAATTGTCTTTTGAAATTTACTAAAACAATGACAAAAACACGGTCAGATTCTGGAACTGCTGCCAACCTCAGATCTCGTGCTTTGGTTACGGGGTGATGAGGAAGAGGAGAGAGATCTATGATGAAGCCTCAGCTGAAACCATCCAATCACCCAGGTAAAATGTGGCAAGACCAACAGGCCTAATTCAGGTCAGCGCCATGGATGCAGACACACAAGTGGATGGGTTCATTCACTACGCCAGAACTTATTCTGCAAATGTGTTTCCATCTCCACTTTAGCGCACAAACTCTTTTTTGCAGAAAAGCCAAAAGCCAAACGAGCATGAAAATGGTTTAGCAAAGTAGAGGAAGTTATTTCAAATTTTGCAATCTTTTTCTATTGCAGTACTTTTAAAAAAGTTAATAGAATCATGGCGTCTGTAGACCAGTGAATGATCACAGACATGAAGCAGCTGAAAATGATCCAGCATCAGGTTCAGAGGGGGACAAGTTTAATAATGTTGCGTAACAACAGCTGAAGGCTCCATTTTGGATGAACCTGGGTGTCATTCTTGTTATCCCTGCATTGTTTTGCTGGGAACTCGCATGTTCATTTGCTGCTGTCTTTTTATTTCAGAATGCATTTGGTGGATACCTAGGAGGGGGCCTGGGCTCAACGTCAGGCATACAGAACGTATTCGGGACTGGCTTGTCAGACGGTGGTGGTTCCAGCTATTCCCCTTCCAGTTCTTCCGGTGTAGGTCAAAGCAGAACAGGAACGGCTGGGTCAAGTCCAAGCCACAGTAGTGCTGGGTCAGAACTCAATAGGGGTGGATCCACAGGAGCAGGCTCAGCAAGTTCAACCTTCTCATCCTATGGGTCAAGGTCAAGCCCCGGTAACACTGGGTCAACATTTAATCAGCCAGGATCAGCTGGAGCAGGCTCAATAAGTTCAATCTTCCAGCCACCCAGGTCAAACCCAAGCCTGAGCGTTGGTTCAGGAAATAATAGACCCTCAAGCCCGGGAGTGTTTGGGTCAACTCTTGGCTCAAGCGGGACACAACCAGACAAACCAGCAGAGAGTGGGAAAAGCCTGTCATCCTTTGGGTCGTCAGTTGGGTCTTTGGGATCCAGACTAAACCAAGGTTCAGCTGGGACGAGTTTAAACAATCCAGTTTCAGGGGGGAGAAGCTCACCAGGCTTTGGGTTGGCGTCATCATCTGTGTCGAGTGGGACTGGCAGCTCAGCCGGTAAAACCAGTTCATCACCATCTTTGTCTTGGCTTGATTTTGGTCTTGGGAGCAGCAACTCAGGGCAAAGTAAGACAGGAAGTGTGCCAGGGAAACCATCTACTGGAAGTGGGAATGTTGGAACCGGGCCTGTGTTTGGTGGAGGAAGAACAAGCGGACAGCCGGGTGGTTCAGGTAAGACCAATCCCCCCAAAATGTTATGTTTTAGTTATATCTCTTTATTTTGTGATCCATTTTCAGGAGTATTTTATATGTAAACAGTGTGTTCCTCTGATGGTCTCCATGGCAACAATCTTCAGAGTCATATTTCGGTTTTTAACCCAAACTTCTCGGGTTCTTGAACTGGGTGTAATCAGAAATTCATCCCATTTTTTTTTTCAGTAGTTTTAAACCCAGCTCTGATTTCCTGAGATAGAATCTACATTTAAATAAGGATGTGCTCCCCTCTTTCCATAACCGTATACCTCATATCATTTTAGTCCAAATTAGAAATAATACCATTGGTCCCTTCAAAACCGTTACTATTTGCAATACACAGATGATTTACAACATGTCCTATTCACACTTTAACATCACAATGCTCATCACAACTGTTTATGTTTCATAATTTTTCCTTCTGTGTTTGACCATTAGTCATCAGCAAACACATCCAGGACCTGCAGCGCTTCATCGACCCTCCTGCCCCACAGTGAGTATCAGCATTCTGTCACAAAGGGGGCAAATTAAATTGAAATTTTCATTATTTATTTTAGGGGTTTTGGAGAATATTGTGAGTTTAAAAAAAAAAAAAAAAAAGGATAGGAAAAAAAAAAGACAAATAAAATATACAGTGTAATCTTTAAATAAAAATGAGATGATACAGTGTAACCTGCTTTGTGAAGATGGACCAGGCATGTTAACATGAGAACCTGACCCACTTCCTCCTCACATACACAACAACAACAACCACTAATTCACTTTTTCTCTTTGTGTTTTTC
Source organism: Gambusia affinis (assembly GCF_019740435.1). Classification (NCBI taxonomy): domain Eukaryota; kingdom Metazoa; phylum Chordata; class Actinopteri; order Cyprinodontiformes; family Poeciliidae; genus Gambusia; species Gambusia affinis. Next base: position 2,123,042 of record NC_057879.1, read on the forward strand.
TTTCAGGGAGAAGCAAGATCTATCCAGAATGTTGGGTTAAACTAATGGAAGTACATGTGGAGATTAAGTAAATATTTAGATGGGAAAGGAAGGAATTTACAAGAGATTACACAGGTTTCTCATTATGAGCTCATGTACAATGACTATCAACATTTATTTAATATTTCCCACATTTTTAGTCATGTAATAATCACAAACCTCCATGTATTTTATATTTTGTTGGGACGTCATGTGATAGAGCAACACAAAGTTGAGATTATTTTAGAATGGAAGGAAAATGATGCATGGTTTTTAATTTGTTCTCCAAATAAAACTCTGAAAACATGAATTAATTTAGTATTCTTCCCCTTAGGAGTGACAAACCATCTTTCTCTGCCATTACACACGTACATGTCTTTTTGGGTTTGTCACTGTCAGTTTCTTCACATCTTGTCACTGAAATTACTGGCAGTACCTCTTATTAAAACAGATTCTGTATGGTTGAACATCTGGATACAGTAGACACCTTGGTTTAAATTATAGCAAATGAGCAAAGAATGCTTAATTTTTCTTTCTTTGCTTTTGGAGTTTAGGCGCTTGGGTCCAGTGGCAGACAAGTTAAACAAAAATATGTAGTTGTTTTATTTTCTGTTTTACTTTTATTTTTTTTTTTTTTGCAGATTTTCAACATTATAATGAAAAACCTTTAAGTAAAGGGATGAAACCCTGTCACTTCATCTAGTATCCAGTCAAAGTCCCGATTCGTTGTATAAGAAAACAGCAACAAGCAGTTACATCATAAAACTGTTTGTCTGATATGTAAGCCTTCATCCCATTCTGGAGTCCATTTACTAGTTAAGGCCCTTTTGAAAGCAATTGATTTCAGTTTATTTGAGGTCAACCTAGTGAAGGGGGCAGAATGCATTGCACATCACATTTCTCAGATTTTTATTTGTAAACGATATCATTTTGAAAACCATGTCACATTCCCCTTTATTTCATAGTTATTGTCTAATTTTTGTAGATATCTCGCATAGAACTGTGTTGAAGACCTCAAGACATATGAACACTTTTGCAAGGCACTTTGTTGAATATAAAGAAATAGAATGTACAATACATATTTCACCAGTTATGTCTTCAATATGCATCTACTGAAATTTATTTGAAAGCTGCTTAGCTCTTTTACTGTGAAAATTGTGCCACAGATTATATTCAACATGTCATTCCCAGGATATTGCTTTTGTTTTTGTAAACATATGAAAATAAATAAAATACACTATAAATACACAATAAAATGTGTTGGCAGGGATGTGCACCCAGAGCACCTGTGGACAAAAACTCAGTTTTTTACCAGTGTGCTCTGAACAAAGAAGCTTTTCTGGATTTAAAAGCCTCGTTCACCACTGGCCCACATTTTTGTACTTTTACTAGACAAAATGTCAGCTCGTTTTCTGTTGTTTCCAATTATATTGTTAAAGAAACAAAATCAACCAAGTGTTGAACATAATTAAACTTCTGCTTCAGACCTCATGTGGCTATTAGTTTGAAATATTTATAAATACATCCTGTTAAGGTTGTGTCTTTAACAGCAAACCGGTGGCTGCCCTTTCCCCACTTGAGCACCTGAGCCTCCAGATGTCTGTCTGTCAGAACAAAAGCATGCCTTTGTAAACAAAGCTATTTAAACTATTACCCCATTCAGACCTGGAAATCACTGTTTGTCCCTTTTTGCGTCACCTATTGTGTAGCTAATTGTCTGCAAAGTGACTCCGTGGCCCCTGCTGCCACGGTTATTGGCAGCGAGGTTTAATCTTTCCTTGGTGTTTATGTTTACCTGCCAACCTGTCAGAAGACAGAGGCAGACGGATGAGGGGAACCTTTGCACAGTGTCACGTAGGTGCAGGTTCCAAAAACAGCTCCACAGTTCTTCCCTGTCTAAAGATCTGGTTCCTGTCGCCCAGATGGAGGCACTAAACATCTCAGGTTATTCAGAAATGAAAGGCAGCTGGCGTATATCACATTTTACTAATTAGATATTTGATTGTCATGTTTTGTGTGGTTTTGACATGAAATATGAGGGAGTTCATTGGGGTTCTTTTAAATTATGAGGACATTATTCTATCAATCCTAATTATATATATATATATAGAGAGAGAGAGAGGTAGATAAACAGACAAATACCCTGTTGGTTCACCAAAGCCCATTTCTATTGTTGTCCTTTCATATGAGGACAGCTCTGCCCTGTCCAAAGGATTTCCTTTGTTTAGCAGAAACAGTTTTTTCCACTTTTGGGATGTGCAGCTCGTTGGAAGAGTAGCTGTAAGGAAAATAAAGGTCAACTAGGTGGATGCTTTGGGGAGTCATTTTATTAAAGACTCAGATAAAAGATGCATTCAGATCATTTCCACTGTCACCATGATGCTCTTCTGAGTAAGCATACTTCCTGTTGGCTTATCTCAGGATCCCAGACAGCTCCTCACATGTCAGCATTCCTGTGGATGAACAGCAAGGATTATGAGGAATTATTGTTTTAATCCAGCAGGGAACAATAACAAGTGAAAGAAATACATAAATGCTAACTTATCAGTTTGAGTCAATTCTTTTGTTGTGTTTACAAACTAGTAATGATGCAACCTATGAATTAAGAAAAAATAAGGAAAATATTAGGGCTGAAACAATTCATCGGATTAATCATGAGTTAATTGAGTATTGAAATAATCATCAAGGAATTCAGTAATCGATTTACTGTTAGCTGGAGTAAACAGACAACAGAAAGGTCATTTGCTGAAAGAACAACCCACTGAGAGCAGGAATCAAACTTAAACTGTACAAAAATATGTACATTTTTGCTTTAAACATAAAAAAATAAGTTCAATAAGTTCTACTTAGAGCTCATTAAAAGGCTTACTTTAATTTCATCAAATTCTGTTGGAAAAAAAACAAAAAAACATAATCTCATAATTATGAATAGGTAAACCCAAAACTGATAACCAGGTCAGCCCTACTGCTGTTAAATCATTCAGAAAGAGCTGAGCTGTTCACATGTTGATGCTGGAAGAATTTATTTATTAAAAATTGAAAAAAGGAGGATTTGTAGCTGCAGATGTATTCTTTGGTACAAGTGACCACTAAAGACAAGCATTCACTAAAGATATTTTTAGGCAATCAAATGTTTATTTTCCTATTTAAGAAATGAATTGTATTTGCATATTTTAATGCATTCCATATATTGCAAAGTTGTTAAATGAAGAATCTGCAGAATGTGCCAATATTCTTTATTCAATTAAATTGATTAATCGTCAGTAAATTAATTGAGTACTGAAAAAATTGTTAGTTGCAGCCCCTAGAAAACAGCTTCTGCGTATGATTGTTTTTAGAGTATAGATAATGGCACCAAATGGCCTGAATCACAATTATTCAGTATTAGGAATTAGTTTTTCTTTGTCTTAGGGTTAGGGCGGACTCTTTATGGGGGCAACCAGTGTGGGTTTCTGTAAGAGTAAATCATCTTCTGAAGGATTTGGGGATGTGGAGCCCAAGGCACTGATGAAGAGTTGGGTCCATTGTGCAGCAGTCCGCCTGGCCACCACCCTCCTCTTCCTTTGGCAGGATATTTAACAGATGGTTATGATTACAACCTCCTTCCTAATCTGGGGTTGAAGGACTGCTGCCTCTTTTTCAGAGGCTCCGAATGTTCACATGTTATTTGGACTTCTAATTGCATTTCCTCTCTCCTGGAACTCTTACAATCCAGTCCAATAGATGAGGGTGGAAGATAGTGCTGGAGACCACTAAGGATGGACAAGCTGTGGATGGGTGGGGTTGAGAGTAACCGTGACCTCCACCATGACCTCTACAGACAGCGCTGTTGTCAAAGAGAAAAACAAAGAGCAAATTTAGCTTCAAGAGATGTCTGATTTTCATAGTTTCAGCTTCTTTTAGCCCAAAAGTTGAAACCTCAACTAACATCATGAGGTCATTATAACAAACTTTAGCAACCCCTCCAGATGTTAATAATACAGGAGTTATTCACTGGAGGTTATGCACAGAAAAATATTCTGAATGTTCAACAAATCACAGCATCAGTATAATCAGATTAATCAGGTCCTGGGAATTAAATACATCAATGATTCTGAGTAGGTGTAATCACTTCTATAAATGCAGACACTTGGATTGTTGTGACAATGAGGAAGCACATCAGGAAAGATGTTAGGGAAGCAGCTTTTGAGATGTTTATTAATTGTTAAAACGACATTTTAGGTTTAGCGTTCAAAAATACAAATGATACATTTTTTCATGCCTGGGAAGCATGAACCTCGACTTCCAGATGGAGCAGTACGTCTACAAGAGGAAAAGCGACAGTGTTTATATCATTAACCTTAACCATTAACCTGATACATCTACTCTATTTTACAGAGTTGACGTATCAGCTGCTTCATCCTGAGTTCAAACTGTGAAATATGGACACAAATGTTTTCATTCCCCTTATGAAAAAGTCATGGGTTTGAATTACTTAATTATATATGTATTGAAAAATGTTAAAATGATTGCCCTTGTCCCCAAATTTGACATTTTTTGTTGAGCAGCAGCACAAACAAATGTTATTCAATGACGACCCTTGACTTTGTGAAGCTACAGGCTCGATAAATCTACTCAAAACAAATGATTTTCGTCTATTGAACACAACGTGTGGTTACTTTATTATGTTTGGAGGCACTGGCTGCGAAAGATTCAAGTCAAAAACGAAATAAAACAAAGATGTCACAGCAGTTCTAACTGGAGTCAAAAGAATCATCTAGCAGCACAATGGAGACCTGTTACAGAGTAAACCTGGCAGAGATCTGAAGACCCTGAAAAGAAAACTAGAGAGAAAAGTATCAAAAGGCCACAGAACAACTCCCAAGATGCTAATGAATGAGTTTAGCCAGGTGGGGAATTGGAGCTCTGCAGGAATGAACAGCAAGGCTCCAAAGAAAACAAGAAAAACTTTCCAACCAGACAGAAGTGTGAGGAAAAAAACCATCCATTCTGCAAGCGAGCCCTTTGGTCTGATAAGATAAGCAGGAAAACATTGCTGATGTTCGGAAGATGAAGAGAGAGGCTGTTGTAGCGTCAAATAATAAAAAACAGACTTTAGATACCTATTCACAATGAATCTTCTATTTCACAGATTGTTCTTGAATCCATCCAAAACACGTTTTTTTTTTTTATATAAAACATATATAATTTGTTGTTGGTTATGAAAGCAACATTAAGCATTTGTTTGTGACCCAAAGGAAACCTATAGTAATTTTATTTGAAGTGAGTGTTAAAGAACATGCAAATTGTTTATTTGAAACTAAGGAACAAGATCAATTTAAAAATTCTATTTGTTATATTTGAAGCTAGAAAGAGGTTGTTGCCAATTAATTCACAAGAGCTACTTATCTTAAGATCAAGTGATAGGAATAACACAAGAAAGTTTGATTTCCAAAGTAAAATTATGTGTATTACTTTAAAACTAATGTGCATTTCAGAAGTAAACCAGTGTGGACGAGAAGTTGAAAAAATGCTCTTCGACAAATACATTCAAAACACTTTAAAAGACAAAAATATGAGCTTTTACATACCAGTGTAAACAATTAGAATGATGTTTGCAATTTATATCGAAAAGTAACGCACTATACAGAGCAATAAAAAATATTTTATATTCAAGGAGAATATTGCAATGAAATTTATATAAAAAATTTATATTGGTTTTGTGCGAGAGTTTTTCTTCTGTATCTCCAGAAGAAGAAAAATATACATTAAAAAAATCATTGTCTTGGCGTGCTGTGGTGGTGTAGGGGAGAGCGCCACCCACGCTTTGGAGGCCTTGAGTCCTCAACGTGGCCGTCGTGGGTTCGATTGTTTTCCCCCTTTTCCTGTAAGCCTACTTTCATACAAGGGACCCTATCCCACAAAAGACCCCCTGGAGGGGAGAAAAAATAATAATAATCATTGTCTTTATAGAGACGTGTACTGAAAACCTCTGGTATTTTCCTCATCATAACTCCCACAAAATGATAATGTCCTGTTGGAAAATCATATCTACAGCAGTTTTCTGTACAGATAATAAAATATTATTTGTCAAAGGTCGAGGCTCATTCACCAGTTTGTTGGTATGGAACTATTTTAAATCATCTATTTTACTTTTCCTTCTGATTAGTCTATTGTATGACGTGTCCCTTCTTTGACTTTTATTGTTTTCTTTGTACTTGTTTATCTTTTTATGAAGAATTGAAACTTGTCACACACGTTGACCTCAGACGCACAGTATTGTTTGTGCTTTGATGTATGTCTTTTTCTGAATCAGGGATCAGGGTTTCCAGTACAATCAGATTTATCCAGCACCATAGTTCTCTGGAATGTTGGCTCTCTGGAATGCTTTGACAGATTGCAGTTGCCTCATATATGGTCATTTTATGGAGGTAATTTTACTGGTGTGACGAGTTGCTTGACTTTAGCAGGAATGAAACCAGCGTGTCATAATAATGTGCTTGAGACGCCGTCAAGCTTTCCAGAAAGAATTAAGAAATAAACCACTCAACTCTGCCATCTAGTGGCCATAGGTGTATTTGCTATCACAGGGGCTTTTCTACAACATCATGGAAATAATGTGGATAAATGTTTCATGGTAGATTACGTTCACATTTTAGATGCATGTGACATGTATGGGTATGTGGGGCATCTTTAATATGTACATGTGCCTTTACATGACCAGTTCACAGGATGCAGTGCATGATTAAAGTGCATTAATAGTGCGAATATGTTTATAATTACAGACCATTTGTGCTGTCTTTAAAGGACCAGATATTGAAGAGTCAACTATGCCTATAATGTTCAGATACACTGTAAAAGAAAAAAAAATCAAGCAGAAAAGGTCATGGGTTTGAATTACTGAATTACATATGTACTGAAAAATGTTGAAATGATTGGCCTTGTCCTCAAATCTGATATTTTTTGTTGAGCAGCAGCACAAACAAATGTTATTCATTGACGACTCTTGACTTTGTGAAGGGTCGTTACAGTATTTATTGACCATATTTATTTATATGGTCAAATTCTGGCAACCACAGGCCGGGCAGGGGGACATGCGGCGGGGGTCGAGCCCGCGACGTCCACGTTGGGGACTGGAACCTCCAAGCGTGGGGCGTGCTAACCCCCTGCGCCACCACAGCACCCCCCAGGTGCTGGTATTTTACCGTTTGCTTGTTTTTTTTACAGTGTAACTAAAACATTATTTTATTATCATTTACATTTCTGTTGAGGTCTGCTAAAGTGAAATGAATTCCATTGTGTACAGATGGATGAAAATGCTTTCTGTTCACAATCAACAATTTTTCAGAGGTTTTACTTAACTGAGTCACCAAGCAGCCAATAACAAGAAATGGAGGCCATGGATCTGCCGTTAGGTTGAACATTTTAACACTTAGTTGATTATTTAGCCGTGTTGAAGTTTATGTTGAAAATGGCACACACAAGTTATTTGTGTGTACACAACCTCTGAACATTTCTTAATAAATCAGAAATGCATTAGGTTTTTGAAGCTCTTTTAGATCCACCCCAGCTTTTAATCTGTCCTGCTCCCATTTTTATCTATTCCCAATATTCTTCCCTGCCACATTCTCCTCATTGTTCATTCTCCCATGTGATCCATGAACCATCTGTTCCTTTTTCTCATTTCTGGTAGTACAATCATCTGTCAACCAATCCATGCACAATCTTTTATCTTTTATCTTCTAATCTGTAACTTTTAACTTTTTAACTTTGGATTGGCATTCACAAACATTAAAACATCATTTGAATGTTTGTGAGTGTTTACTTTTGCTTGGTTGTTTAGATGCGCGTTTATTGGTGTTTTATGTAGGCCCTGGAATTATTTAAAGTCCAACCTGCAGCTGGGTCTAGAAATTGTCAATTGATAAGAGGACCAATAGATAGAGCAAATGTTTCTTTGTTTAATGTGTTACACTGTGTAATCCTCTGTCCCTGTTTACACAAACTAGTCTGAAAAACAGAAGCCAAAGGCAACCATTTATCTTTGAGTGTCCCATGCTAGATACAGCCTGAGAAGGTCCTCATGTGTCTCAATAAATGTACAAACCACTGAGTCCAGTTGTGAGCAGCACTACTGGAGGGATTACAGGTGAAATCCCTCATGTTCAGCATTCCGGTGTGAAGAAGTTCCTGCATAAAAATACACATTTAAAATAAGTTGGAAACAACAATATCAACTTCTAAGAGGTCGTAAAAGGCAAAGTGATTAAGTGGGTCTTATGAGAAGTTTTAAAAACAGCTAGTGAAGACGCCTGTTTAATGTGTAGCACAAGGTCATTCTTTGATTTAGGCCTCAACACGGCCAAAGACCACACTGTAAAATGCAATAAGTGGACTTTACTTAAAACAAATAATAATGCAAATCTAGTTTTGAAAATTAAAAAATGTGCACAATGATTCATCATTGGTAGGTAACCAGATAACTTGTGAAATTCTATCTGTTTTTCATACTTTAACAATAAGCAGCTATACAGAAATAATTTTGGTAACTCTAACTGATCTGAAACAAGGGAAGTTTAGAAGATTTAACGTAAGACAGTGAGGGGGAAAATTTATTTTTATTTGGTTTATGTAAACTTTTGTTTTCAGCTTTATATTTAATGTGTGTGGATTATCATACACATTCAGAATATGCGTTTTAAATGAAAAACGGATAATGCAGATATATAGCAAAGCGATATTCAGACTAGATTGATCTGAAGCATAAATACGCCTACCTAGAAGAGATGTCCCATTTTCTGTATGTACCTGTTGCCCGTGCTCGGTGTCCCCGGTCTGTGACGTCACGCAGTCACGACTGGTGAGCAGAACTTGCGGCTACATGACATGTTTATGTTTCTCGTTCTCCTCCCTCTCCTCCCTGACTGCTACACACACCAGGCTGTCATTCCTACAGCCAGCAGCCATGTATTAACAGTAGCCTCCTCCGGGTTCAGACTGTCGTCTTCCTTAACGTAATGGAGCGTTTGGGCACGAACAAGCAGACGACAGCTGACGCCGACTCTGCGGCAGACGGTTGCAGCTGCGCCGCAGACGTCGACAGCAGAGACGGGGCATGGGAGAGGATGGAGACGACGGAGAGGACGATGCCTAGCGAGCACCAGGACAGAACCAGCAACCAGCAGCAGCAAACCGCCGGGGTGTTCGGTGAGTTCCCCACCCTTAAGCTACCTATTTGTGTTTCATGTGATTGAAAATGAAGACTTACAAGCCACCGTGCCCGGGCTTTGTCAGTCATCACTGACGCCGCGACGACTTGGCTGAAGGGTTTTTGGTTTAGCGTGTTTCCCTGTGACGGGCCTGCTGGAACCACAGGTGTATTCAGGAATCATCAGGCATGTCCTGCTGCTGCATTACTGGTTAAACAGTAAAAAAAAAAAAAAAAAAAAAAAAAAAAGGATATGCTGCAGCTCTTTTTTGTCTGGAGAACCGTACAATGAGGATGCATTATGAAATGTTGCTCTGTCCTTATCTGATTAGTTAGATTCACTGAAAAATGCTGCTTGTCTTTTAACCTATATGTTTAACCCCTTTATTTAACGGGTTGTGAATATGACTGTCATGACAACGTCATTAATATGACATAACACCTGTCATGAACATGAGTAAGTCTTCATGGATATTTATGACTGTTGTCATAAAGTGTTATTTGGTTAATCATGACACTTTTAATGCAAAGTTGACGTTATTCAAAATGTCTTTGTTATGACAACTTGTCATTAACCAAGAAATCATGATTTGACATAAATTTGTTATAAGAATATTACTGATTAGACTTTAAAAAATTGTGTAGCTTTATGTTATTAAAGCTAAAGTTTAATCAGTAATCCTTTTATAACAAATTTATGTCAGATCATGATTTCTTGATTTACCACTATATTTGATTTGTAGGGTTCTGTTTGTTTGGTGTGTTTCTTTTCAAACTCAATTGCTGACATAATACATATTGATAGTAAAGTGTATTGACATACAGTTTTAGAATGTATTTCATGTTAATAATTCAACTGAACTCAATTTGGCATACGTATACCACTCAAAATGACCAAACATCATCTTAAAGTGTGTTAGAAACAGGTCAATTTTATATTCTGCCATATTTGGATGGAATGTGATTTTTATTCTCTGTATTTATAAATTTCATTGCAATTTATTCCAATCCATGGTCATGATAGGAATAAACCATGACCATAGATTGGTCAATGGTCATGATTTTTTGCATCGGTGATGGTTTATCGATGCTATGTGCATCGATAAACAAGCCTCAGTTTCTTTGATTGGGAGAACGATGACTGGCCGATATTTACATGTGAAACCGATCTTACCGGTTTTATCTACCTTTGCAATTATTAACTTTCTTTCTATATTTAGTGACTTTTCAGACAAAAAAATGGTAAGGGGCGAAACAAAACTCATGTATGAACTTATCTGGCCTTAGTCACAAGTTCGAGTCCCGGCATGATGTCCTTTTCCACACGTCTTCCCTGTCTCTCACAGCTGTTAAATAAAGGCTACTTCACCCAACAAAATCTTAAAAAAAAAAAATTTGTACTGACCAAAATCAGAAGGCAACAGTCTAATTTACAACATTTGCACTGATCAGACATAAAATTATCAGCATTGTTGGTAACATTATGCTTAGTAACATGCTGGTTTTCCTTTTCCCGTCAAACCAGCGCTGACTTCCTGCGCCATGGACTCCTCATGGAGCCTGGAGCCATGCAGCTGGAGCTGTGATTCGGGGCAGAGCTTTTACGTTCTGGGAGTTGTCAGATAGGGCCTCCATAAATTGAACTTGTTTATGCGTCACACCCCAAAAGATTTTGTAGGATTAAGATCTGGGAAATTTGGAGGCAATCTTCAAACCATCCTGAAGCATTACCACTTAGTGCCAGGGAGTCTGATCTTGTTGAAACAGGCCAGTGCCATCAGGAAATACTAGATCCAAGAACAAGTGTATCTGAGAATGTGTCATCCACATTGACCCAAGGTTTCACAGCAAAACACTGACCAAAGCATCACACTGTTGGGTTGGCTTTCCTTCTTCTCATTGTGCTTCCTAGTGTCAGGTCAGTGACACACACATCCAAACGTTCAGGTGATGCAAAAGAAACTGCCTAACACATCCCACCCACTAACTGGTGCCATGATAAGATAAGAAGGCATAAGGTTCTGATGGATCCATTCTAACAAAGATGGTTCTGTGTCTAATGTATTCATATTTCAGTAGGCAACAGTTCATATTTCATAACATTTATGAGCACTGATGCCACTTAACCCCAAATATTATTCTGATTTGTTTTGAACTTCATAAGCAGTTGTTGTCACAGGTCCCAGACCTATCCATATAGTTGTAAGTTTTTAAATGATAACTAAAGAGTTGTTTAGTAGGGGTGCACTGATTGCTGTTTTTTGACTGATCACCAATATTTAAAAAAACCTGATTTGCCAATTCACCTGTTGGCAGATACCAATTTTCTTTTGCCAAAAAAGTTGTTTAATATTGCAAAAAAAGTTGATAAGATGGCAACAGGACAGGGGGGAAGAGGGTAACTATTGGTTTTGATTGATTTTCAAACCTTTATGGAAGTATCAAATATTGGTGGATAAGCTCGCCTTCACATGCAACTATCAGCCGATCACCAGTCTCCCAAAATAAAGGATGTCAGGGCTGATTTTTGGCTTCCCCCATTAGTAGCATAGCATTTTTTTTCTCTCATTATGCTGTATATTTACTGCTTATTTAAATAAGGTTTTTTGGGGGGGATATTAAAACTGTGACTTCCTTTATTTATTTATGTAAAAGAAAGTTTACCTAACCTTTTTATTTTAAATCTCACAAAGCAAAAATATTTGTTTTTTAAATTAATATAGACATGACTAACACACGGCTGCCTCAGGCTGGGAGGGATACCACAGACTATGAGTAGATGGGTTTGATCATAAAAAATCCAAGCTCACGCAGACACTGACAAACTCACCTTATAATTCAGTGAACAATTAGGAGAGTGGTCAGTCACTGCAGCTACTGCCTCAGCAGGAAGGAGTGTGAGCCACTGAGAGCCAGCAGGCAGCAAAAATGGCATCAGACCACGTTCACACACACACACACACACACACACGTATTTTGGGATTTCAGCTTTTTTTTCTCTTTTTTCTTTTTACATATATTTCTGTGATATACTTCAAACCTGATTAACTATATCACATGGTTCTAAGGTTTCTGTTTGCAAATACATCAAATATGTGTGAAGAGTTCATATTTAGAGTGTTAATCATTCTTTTTCACAACTTCTGTAATTTTCTGTGACCTACATGTGATCAATACATGCCTTTTCATCCATGACAAACAACCCGCAGTTAACTGCACATGCATAGAAGCATTGGGAAACCTGTGCAAGGTTCAGCTGACCGATAAGCTGCAGATTATGTATTGCTTTTCTTCCAACATCCACCTCCATGTCAGAGTAAAATCCACATGAGCAGTACGAGTGTGAGACAAACCAAAAATAACACCACTGATGTTTGTTTTGGTTTTTTTTTTTGGAGTCAGGCTTGAAAAGAGAGTTTGCTTGGGACTGTTTGCACGCCGCTCAGTTTGCAAAGTAGTTTCTCAGTACACAATATTTGCTCAGTCATTCAGCCACAGCAGCAGAGTCATTCTTATCTGGGATATCTTAGAGAAAATTTTAAAAAAGGAAGGAGTTAAAAATATATATATATTCAGAAGAAATAACGTCAGTAGCTATATTTCTATTACAAATATAAGCAAAGTTTTGTCAGCATTTTGCAAATGTCGTAAAACCACGCAATTGTGGTGTTTCAATTCAATATGAAATACAATTAAAATGATGTGTGAATACGTTTGTCCAAGCAATAAGGCATTTAAAAGCATGCAGTGCTGTTATCCTCCAGCTACTTCCTGTTGTTGTCTTCTTTGTGGTTTGTGCCAGCAGTAACATCTAGTTACTCATGTGATGCGAAAAAAGTCTTTCCATTTCAGTTTTGCAAAATAAACCAGTCCTCTCTCATCCTAGCTGAAAAAAACTTTTAAGCAAAAAACAATGAAACACATGAAATGTCAGATTGGTGAATGGAAATGCAGTTAGTGGTGAGTGGCAGAACCAGCCAGTCATCTGTGTTCATGATCATCACAATGATAAATACCACAATCTGTCTGGTACATGTTGTCTTTTATCAGCACACACTCACGGTTTTAATGTGCTTTATCCTTCCCTGTCAGACTCGTGTTTTTCTTTCTTTTTCATAGATAAACTGTTCGGGAAACAACTTCTGCTGGCCAGACATTACATCAACTCTCGCAAGTCTTGGTTAAAGATGGTTCCCACACAAAACTGTGACATCCTGATGACCTTTCCAGGTAGACGCTCTACTCTGACATATCCTCCATGTTTGTCCTGCGGTGAGGAGAGAAGGCACTTGGAGCCAGTCAGAGGTTTACAGTGAAGTGCTTTGGGGGATATTAAAAGCTGTCAATTAACAGCACCTGTTCTTTCTGCTGTTTCCTTTTAATGGAAGGGCCAGTAATGTGAACTTGAAGCATTTCATTAAGCAACCATACACGCAAGCAGTGTGAAGGAGCACATCCTGTTATATGTGTGGTGTTTAAACAGCACACTGTTTACTTATGGGCAGACAAGCAGCTTAAGTCAACATTAATTATTTCTGTTTAACTACACAATTGCCACTGTTGTCTCAGGCACCGTTTTTAAAAGGACAATGTGTAAAATAGTTTCTTGTTTTTATTTTCTATGAAAGATGAGAAAATGATCTAACGCAGCTTGACTGACCTTTAACCTTTAACAAGTACCACCTTTCACCAGTGAGCATATTAGTGCTGTTAAAAATGGCTTTTACTCAACCTTACTGTGTGTGCACTGATTAGAGATTATCTTTCTGGATCAATTGAACAGCATCAAAAATGCTCAAAGTGTTCTGTCCGTGAGAGGATCTGCAGTTTGGAACTCACTTCCTGTTGATTTAAAGTTTGTAACCAGTTTTAATACGTTCAAAACTCAAATTATGTCAAAAACAGAACTGTACCCATTTTTGATGTTTCCTGTTTCACTGTTTGTTTGTAGATGTCGTCAACATTATGCTATTTTAAATGATTATCATTTTAACTGTTAGAGGTACTTTTTAAAAAGCCCATCTAGGGATAAGTGCTGCGAATTTGCAGTTGCTATTGCTCTATGAAGCAAACATGGGACTGCTGCTTTGTTTAGTTTGTCTATGTCGATGTGTGTCTGTCCCTAACAAATAAACTCAAGTAAATAAATAAATTAAAATACTTATATAAAAATAAATCAATTACAGAACGATCCCAAATTTACAGGACTATCAGGTTACAGTTGGAAATGCACATAAAAACCAAAAGGAGTCACATTATGTCTGATTTATTCCTTTGTAAGAGAGATTCTAGCTCATTTGGTTTCTTTTTCACAGGTCTCTGTTCTACTCTTTTTTTTTTGTTTCGTACCTGCCAGAACTTATTGAAATGGGCAAAAATGGGCAAATAATATATATATATATATATATATATATATATATATATATATATATATATATATTATTATATATATATATATATATATATATATATATATATATATATATATATATATATATATATTATTATATATATATATATATATATATATATATATATATATATATATATATCTATATAAAATTATTCAATAATGGTAATATGAACAATAAGAGCATATATAAACGTCTGACTACTTGAAGAATTCTTAACGGTCGGTAATCAAAGCTTCAACACAAATTTTAAACTTTATTGAGCTAAATGTTTACAAAACCACAAATTAAATTAGCACTTTCGTATTTATCCGGAAAAATTCATTTACAGGAAGCCAACTGCTCTAAACATTTTAAAATTAACAAAAAACGCTAAAGGCAATAAATGACAAATTAGCTCTGCTATTAGCGCATTAGCAGATTAGCGGGAGTGGATCCACCACTGAGATTCCACGCATTTGGGCTAAAAACAAAACTATAGCTAAAATGATTCATTGGAATAATTGTCATAAATTAATAATTGAAATAATCGTCAAGTAATTTGGTAAATGATTCATCTTTAACTTGAGTAAACAAACTCAAAAAAGGTCATTTGCTGACAGAAGAATACTCTCAGAACAGTAAATAGGTCAAAACTGTGTAAAAAGATGCATTTTCCAATTAAGATGAAAAATCTCCTTTGTTTTTAAATATTCTTTACCCAGAACTCCTCAAGTGGGATAGTTTTAGTAATAAAACTATCAATAACTGATCACACAAAGGATGTGATTTTTAGTTTTAGATCAGCTGATCAACAACTGCTCTAGTCAAGCATCTCTAGAATAGACACACAAACTTCTACTATACCACGTCTGCTTCTGTTTTTGGACAGTAGATAGTTGAAAACATGCTGATGAACTTCAAATGGATGTATTTCTAATTTCCCCAGATACAATAGATGACCCCTCTCTGCTGTGGCTTCTGAATCAAATTCGTGTTGGAATCCCACAGGTCAGCATCCAGGTCCGGCAACATAAACACACCCTGACCCACGCCTTCTTCATCACAACAACATTTGAAAAGTAAGACTCGACCTCTTTCACAGGTACACGAAACCATAGCCTTTTATTTCAGACAGAAATTAAATCTTGCTGTCCCCCCCCCAACAGCCTACTGCGAGGAGCCGAGCAGATGGGCATATACAAGACTGTGAAGCCACAGTTTGGTGGTGGCATGCGCCGCTTCTCCTATGAAGAGGACAACATATATGAGAACATAGAAAGCGAGCTTTGCTTTTTCACTTCGCAGGTTAGAAGTCTGAGATTCTCGTTTTCTGTGTCATCTGGAATTGTTGGAATGTCCTCAGATCTTTGTGAAAAAATAAACAAATAAACGGATGTACAAATGTACATGTTATTTTATTAAATTCAATAAAACTATGTGTGCCTGTTGTGCTTAGGAACGTCAGAGCATCATTAAGTATTGGCTGGATAACCTGCGTGCCAAACAGGGGGAAATGCTCCACAACATCCACTTCTTGGAGGGGCAGCCAATAAGTGAGATGCTTTTTATCATCTACATTTCCCAGGCTGTTCTGCATCTTCTCATTTCTTTATTCAGGTTTTATCCCTTAATGCAGGGGTTAATGTTCAAAGTGTGGCCTTGGGGCCATGTTTGCAGCAGCTAAGCTAATTTTGTGTGGCTCATGGCTGCAAGCAGTGTATATGTTTTTTATGATGTAAAGCACTTTGAACTGCCTTGTTGCTGAAATGTGCTGTGCAAATAAAATTTGATTGATATATAATTGGGCACCCAGGACAGGCAAATGATCCAAATGAAAACTTTTTCAATTAAAAAAGAAATTTTCTTACAACTGAATTTTTCTAAAAGAGGAAAACATTAGGTACATTACAATGTATTCATCTTTTAATACTCATGTTTTTTCTTTTTGTTTCTTAAATTTTATATTGATATCCAGCAACCTTTACTGTAAAGCAGACATGATTTCACCAAAACATTTAAGCTGTAACATTTAATTGATTTACTAAAGCTTGGCAATATCAAGCAGTTTTCAAAGAAAATCCAAAATCAAAATCACAACATATTCTTGCTGTTGAAAATAGACAATAAGTTGAGTCATTGTATGACAACTGTACAACTTTAATAAGTACAAAACTTATCAGTGATTTATATATCCCTTCCTGTAAAAAATTAAGACTTTTTGTTTCACTAAAATATCCCATTTAGTTTAGTTTATTGCTGAGCAGGTAAAAAAATTATGTTCAAATCTATGTTTTTTCCTTATCATATTTATGTGGCTCTTTTAACTTGGTGATTTTTTACCAGAAGCTATAAAAAAAAAAGGTCAGCAAAAAGATGCAACATTGTTAGACTGCTATAATTTCAGTACCTTTCAAAAGTTTACATACCCCAAAGCTTTTCACATCTTTGTAATCCAAAAACTGATTCATTTCGTTACAATTTTATGTGATAAAAGAACAGACGCATCGAACTGGGAACTCTGGTTTTAGCCGTTGTCTGTACTTTTAGTTCCAGAGCTAATCGCTCGGGGAGTGATCCATCAGATGTTTCCTCTTCATGAGCAAAGAATACTCAACCAGCTGATGACTTCGTGGGTCCAGGCTGTGTGTGAAAGGCAGCCCCTTGGTAAGAAATACTAGAGGAGGACACGCCAGAACAATGGAATGCATCATACTGAATAGATTTCTTGAAATCGTGGTCGACTTCTACAAGCACAAAGATGGAGTTGTTTAAAGCAAGCTGAATATCCTCAGTTATGTCTAATAAATAATTTCCAGATGACATTTGCGACTACTTTGGAGTGAAGATCGGCATGTACTTTGCTTGGCTGGGTTTCTACACCAACTCCATGCTCTACCCTGCAGTCATCGGCTTTCTGTTGTGGATACTAGCAGAAGATGACCAGGTATCCCAAACCTTAAAGAGAGAGCTTTTGTATTTCAATTCATGGTGTAAAACTATGGAACAAGTTAAATGAGAAATTAAAACAAAGTCAAAATTTAATACAATTTAAAAAGAAAAATTAGGTCATTTTAACTTGCTATAGAAATATGGATGAGACATAGCACAAATCTGTATATGTAAACTGATGCTAACGCATATTTATGTGTTGGGGAAATAATAATGATTACTGCATTATTATTTTGTTATACTTACCTTATATTCCGCTTTTATATTTATTTTACTCATTCTATTCATCATATTATATTAAATGCAGTCATTTTGCATTTATTGATTATATTGTTTTTGATTTATAGTTATATTCTTGTCGTTTATTCCACCTTATGTCCCCCTTTGACCTTATACTTCCATAACAATGTTTGGTGACATATTGATGGTTGAAGTGAAACATGTACATTGCAGCCTTTATAGTATGTAGAAAAATTAAGTTCATAAGTTCATTTCCTGTAGCAGATGAGGAGCATCTGCAAAGATAAGGAACCGACGGTTTTAGATGTTTTCTCAGGGTTGAAAACAGCCACCTTACATCTGTGCAAAAAGCGTAGACAAGTGGATAATAACAAGGTCATTTCCTTTATTAACTGGAAGTCCGATCACCTAAACTCTGTATCTTGTGTTTGCATGACCAAAGACTGGACATGCAAAGAACATTTTAGCCAGTTTTACTGTAATACATATACTTCTTTAAAAAGGCAGCACATTGTCAGTTTATGAACAGAAATCCATGTTTTTAGTATTTTTCTCCTGTGTGCTGTAGAGTCATCCTCAGATTTTATATTTTCACAAAGAAAAGTTTCAAAAAGTACACATTGAACAAAGAAGGGGTACATCTTGGGTTGGAATGTAACTTCAAAGCAAAAGTACTAAAGAAAACTGATTGATCCTCCTCACAGCTTTACAATTAAAGTGGTGTAAAGTGACTGACTCAACCTTTTGTCCCCACACAGACCAGCCAGGATATCTGCTGTGTAGTTTTTGCTCTCTTCAACGTCGTCTGGGCAACTTTGTTTCTGGAGCGCTGGAAGCGGCGAGAAGCGGAGCTGGCCTACAGGTGGGGCACCCTGGACACCCCCGCCGAGTCCTTGGAGGAGCCCAGGCCCCAGTTCAGGGTGAGAACTCTTCACAATAAAAGCACAGGCCTCCTGTAATAATGACCCTGAAAGCTTCTCATGTCTTGGTGATGTTTCCTCTGACAGTCTTCTTCCCAACTCAGGGTTAGCCTAAAATAGCAGGAAATGGGATTGGCGGGTCCATGTGTTCTGAGAGCAGCAGAAGGGGCGGGGTCAGTGTGTGTGTGTGTGTGTGTGTGTGTGTGTGTGGTGATGGGGGGGTGTTATTAGGTTGCATGCCCCCACAAAAAGAAGTTGTGATGGATAAAAAGGCACACTGGTCACAGGTGGGCAGAGCCTGGCTACCTCTGTCAGTAGAGCGTGAGACTCTTAATCTCAGGGTGGTGGGTTTGAGCCCCATGTTTGGTTCTTGCTTTTGTCAACTTTCAATTTCTTTTCCACATAAACATGATCTGTTTATCATATTTATAATAAGCACATCATAACTGTTAGATCAGTGTATATTAATTAATTACGAATTAATTCAATTAATTATTGATTAATATTAATTCAATACAAAAGTATTTTATTGATCCCAAAGGGAAATTAAATGTTGGTGTAGAAAGTGATGGCTGTTGGCAGGAAAGAGCTCCTGTACTGGTCTATATAAAAGCAAATTTGAAAAGCCTCTGACTAAAGACAGTCTCATGGTCAGGGTTGTTCATAATGTTTTTTTTTTTTTTTTGTAAAATCCTTCTTTGCATCATCACATCCACATTCTTTCCCAACAATCTCATTTGTAATATGTGCCTGCAGGGTGTGAAGCGGTGCAGTCCCATAACAGGCTGTGAGGAGTTCTACTACCCCGCCTGGAAGAGAGCCGTGTTCAGATGGCTAGTCAGCCTGCCGGTCTGCCTGCTCTGCCTCTGCTTCGTCTTCCTCGCCATGCTCCTCTGTCTTCAGCTGCAGGTCTCTGTTGGACAGCGCTGTCCACCGTGCTAAACAAAAACAGCTAATAGTGACACAGCTCCACAGCCAAGCATAAAGAATCCAATATTACAATAGTATTCAATTTTCAAACAGGCAAAATATACATGTCATATATATATATAGTGTCTAGTGCTAGTTTTATGACACACATAGCGTCATCTAGCCCTTTGAAATCTCAAGATGTAACAGCCACTATAAATAAAATGTATTTGTCACATTTACACATGCATTTCATCAAGAAATGTATGAATATATTGTATTTCCTTCTCCTTTGTTCTTTTTATATTTCCTCACCTCCTCGTTTTAATTTTTCTTTGTCGTTATGCAAATGAGGAGGGCGGTGTCTTAAAACTTCAACTCTTCCCTATTGGTTGGTCATGTATTTCTAGATGAAAATGCATGTGTAAGGAAAAGTAAAAAACAAATTCTATTACTTTCTGCTTTTATTTTTATGTCAGTTTTGGTCCTCCATGGTTTTCATGTCATGACTGATAAATAACAGCTGTGAGACTGTCACTAGTTCTGATTTCATAATAATATTCTTCACTTTGCAGGAAGTGGTGATGGAGATTCAGGAGCTGCCTGGTATCACAAGATTCATTCCTAAGATACTTCTGGCCATCACTGTAACTGTATGTGACGAGGTGTATAAGAAGATTGCCTACTGGCTTAATGACATGGGTAAGAATCATTTTGTCAAATGACAGAAATCTGTTGTAGCTGAGTTCTTTGATAAGAAAGGGAAAGGATGGTGACTGGCTCTCCATTTCTCCAGCAGAAACAGAAGTAGGAAACAGAATCTCTCTAACGCTTCATGTTTATTTGTTCTTCCAGAGAACTACAGATTTCAGAGTGCCTACGAGAACAATTTGATCATCAAGATGGTTTTTGTAAGTTACCCTGTTTTGTTTTGTGGTTTGTTTTTCAGGATAATTTGGTTTTCTATTTCTTCTTAAGTCTTCTTGTTCTTCACAGTTTGAATTCATCAATTCTTACCTCAGTCTTTTCTACATTGGATTCTATCTCAAGGACATGGAGCGACTGAAGGAGGTAAGAACTTTGAAGAAAATTAGAAATTTGAAATCGGTAGTACAAAATGAAAAAAAAGAATTCAGTAGTTGCTATTTGTTTTGGAATATCAGTCAGTTTTGAGCTTTGGCAAAAACTTTTCCAGCCCTGTAGACTCATTCAATTCAATTCAGTTTATTTATATGGCGCCAGTTCACAACACATGTCCTCTCCAGGCACTTTACAATATTAAAATTAAAATTACAATTAAAATCAGACTGCAACTTCCATCAGTGTCAAAACCCTCTGACTTCAACAGAACTGTTGCTGAGCATGTCTTTCTTCTCAGCTTTTTCAATGCTTTTGTTTTGGAAATATGATGACAATTCTGGAATTTTTACCTTAAAAATGTGTATGAATTCTGGTGGTAATATTAAATAACATATTAACAAAAACAGAATCTTATGACTTGATAATCATTATAATGTTGATTTTAACATAAGTTTATGTCAGTTGATATGTCTACTTTAACTGAATACACACATATATACTCTTACTTTTCAGAGTAAGAGTACTTACTCTGAAGAGTAAGTATATACTCAATGTGCACACATCTATCCATGTATCCATAACCTGTATCACACATAACAATACACATAAAACATAAATTCCATTTAATGTCTGAGAAGGTGTAGGAAGAAGTAACAATGTATTTAATCGTACCCCTTCTCCAATACTCCATAATAACAAACATATACATGCGCATATAAAAAAATATATGTTGTATGTAAAGTCTCTGTTTTCCTTTCAGATGCTTGCTACTCTGTTGATTTTCCGCCAGTTCCTGCAAAACATCAAAGAAGTCCTTCAGCCATATCTCTACGAGCAAAGCAAGCTCGGTGTCTTCACCCCAAAGATCTTATGGGAGCTCCTACAAGTCATCATTCTCAAGTATGGGCGCTTGGCTCTTGGGAAGGCACAAGCCTCAATGACGTCCTACTCCTTCTTGAGTCCCAGAGGAATCTCAAACAGTGACGCTGCGAACTGTGTCCAGGAACCAAGGAGAAGAGGAGATCTGAAAGCTGGCTTCAGGCTCTCAGAGGAAGAGTGGGACATGAACGACAGCATTATGAAGCATCGGAAAGTCAGCTTCACTGAGAAAGTGGACTACAAGAATGTCAAGATGGAGACCCAGGCTATGGAGGACAGTTTCCTGGAAGACAGTCCGACTATGGTGGAAGACGGGATGGATCCATCCAGTATTTTTGACAGTTGCGATGAGGACAGTGACTGTGAATCGCTGTCTCAGGTAATGTGGTCAGCAATGTTTCTGTCTACTGGTCAGGGTTTATCAACGTCTTAAGGGCCCAGCATTGTTGGGCCAAAGTCGACAATGCCCAACTAAGGTGTTTGCTTTCACAAACACCCTTCAAGGTCCACAAGACATACTGATCTGAGCTCCTGTGAAGCCCCTCCTACTGCAGTATATGTCATGGTGTTTCGTCATATGTGTGGTTTACAACAGTGTTGTAAACTCAGCAGTCATGGCAGAGAGGAACCACTGTACTCCAAGTTCGATAGAATGAGAAGGAGGCTGGAGAAGTTCAGTGTTCACTGAACGTACTACCTCATGAGCTTAGTCAACCCCTCCTCAAACTACCCATCTTACATCTACCCATCTTCAGCCAGAGGGCTGAAAAAACTGTTTTTGGATGTTGTGTATTTGGGGCAAACACACCCACAAATTCTGACCAATCTTCATAGGTTTACATGAAGCAGGGAGCATATGTT
Organism: Gambusia affinis; assembly: GCF_019740435.1. Taxonomy (NCBI): domain Eukaryota; kingdom Metazoa; phylum Chordata; class Actinopteri; order Cyprinodontiformes; family Poeciliidae; genus Gambusia; species Gambusia affinis. The sequence continues at coordinate 2,145,478 of NC_057879.1, forward strand.
CTTTGGGGGAAGAAGGGGTGGACGATTTTGTTACCCAACTGCAACAATGAGAACCAATTTCAACACGTTGGCTTGACCATGCTAGACCCTTACAAAATTATGTGAATAAATACACATTAAAGATGTCTCAGTTGCACAGAAGTATTATTTTTAATATTTTTCCTTCAGCAGGAGACCAAGGAGAACATTAGTGTGTCCTCTTCAAAAGAGTCCGACTCCGTCTGCCAGAGAAGGAATGTAGGCGAGCGGAAAGATGACAAGAAATCTTGGATGGATCCACCAGAGGAACCCAAAACCGTTGCTTTGACTCAGGCTGAGATAGAGAGTTGTATGCAGACTTATGAGGTAGCATTCCGGATACATGTTTCTCCAAAATTATGCCTACTCACAGTTATGTGAACACATTAAAAAAATGTGACTAATCTTTTTGTGCTGGGACATTTGATGTGAAAAGGGAACACTTCAGGACTACCAGGAGATGTTCATTCAGTTCGGCTACGTGGTGCTCTTCTCCTCGGCCTTTCCCCTGGCGGCCATGTGCGCTCTTATCAACAACATTATTGAGATACGAAGTGATGCCCTGAAGCTGTGCACCGGCCTCCAGAGACCGTTCGGACAGAGAGTGGAGAACATCGGACAGTGGCAGGTTGGTTACTTCCAGCTTGGAATTGTCAATAATGCCTTTTGGGCTCCCACTTCAACACCCTGTAAATTTGTCTGCTTGTTCTCAACAACAGACTGCAATGGAGGCCATGGGCTTGATAGCCATTATAGTTAACTGTTACCTGATTGGTCAGTGTGGCCAGCTTCAGCGTCTGTTCCCCTGGTTGAGCCCTGAGATGACCATCATCTCCATTGTCTTGCTTGAGGTATTTCCTGCATACTCATTAAATCTGAAGATGTTCTGACTAGTGTAGGCTTTATGGTGTGTGTAAGACTTATTTATCCATCAAAACACAGAATGTGAAAATGAATGTCTTGTACTCTGATGTGTTGTGTTCAGTTTGTCCCTTTGTGGTCTTGTGGGTTTTCAGCACTTTGCAATCCTCCTAAAGTACGTCATCCATGTCGCCATCCCTGATATCCCTGGCTGGGTAGCAGACGAGATGGCCAAGCTAGAGTACCGACGAAGGGAAGCTTTCAAGGTATATCGCTACATCATAGCTTGAAAGACCTTCTGCCAACATCAGACCTGCTGTTGGCTGCCGATTGGCCAGTTTGTGTTGTATTGTTGTATATCTGTGTGTACATGTCCCTTGGTTTCTTGCTGTGTGTTAACCTGAAATGCTGTGTGATCCAGTCTGTGTTTGGATAGTAGCAGTGCATGATGTCAGTCAACTCTCTGTACGCTGCTCCTTTTTCAAATATTTTCAGTTTTTTACTTGTCACGCTTCAAAGGACAACAGTGTTAATATCAGAGCAAAATAATCAGAGTTACAATTAAAAAGAAGTTTTATATGTAGTGATGCACAACATATCGCAAATATATTGTCATCACAGTATTATAGAGCCCATTATTCATATCCCAAAAGATTGTTTGGAGTGCAATGATGATTATGATGAGCACTGTTATTGTGATCACAAAATGTATCAATATTATTGCCATCACAGTATTTTCTAATATTGTGCAGCCCTAATTTCATTTATTAAGAAAAAAAGCCTTGTGTGATAGAACCTGCATGACATTATACAGGTTTAACTTCTTTGGACTTCTTCTGATCCAAAGAAAATCAGAAGAAGTTCAAAAACACAAGAGAAGCAGTCATTCTGGAAAGGGTTACAAATCCATTTAAAAAGCTTTACGACTGTGAGAACCGTCATCCATACATAGCGCAAGTGTGGAACAATGGTGAACTTTCCCAAAATGACTACAAAAGTGCATCGACTACTCATTCAGGAGGTCACAAAATCCCAGAACAATGTCTAATGGTCAGCAGGCCTCACCTCAGTTAAGATCAGAGTTAAGGGATTGAACAATGAGACAGACAGACTGGGCCTATAAAATGGCCTAGTGAGAGTTTCAATGTGAGACCTATGGCTGACAAATTAAAGACCAAGGTCTCATTTGCAAAAATAATTTTTTCCTTGACCTCTTAATAGCTCAAAACAAAAGAAAGTGATGGGTTTAATGGCTTACTGACAGCTTTTACAAAAATGTATTTTGGACACACCTTCTCATTGAATTCAATCAGAAAGTATGTCCAAACTTTTGGTCTGTACTGTATATGCTAAATATGAGACAGATAATGTATGAAAAAAAGCAAGCTTCTCTGGCTCCTATTGCTATGTGCAGAAATGCACCACTACCAGTGAGAGTTTGATTACACATCCGCATCTCACCAAACAAACCAGACTTTCTAGAGAAAGCAAATAGAGTTTCATTAAAGTGGACTGAACAGAGGATGTTATCAAACTCTGATGCAGAGCAAAAAAGTGAACTCTGGTCTGTCTACAAACCAGGTCTTGATTTGATTGAGGTTAATTACAGTGTGGTTTGAATACATATGTGAACGCCAAGCGGTCCAAATACCATTCCAAAAGCAGGAAGTGGATTACAACACAAGGCATTCTGGATAAATACAACAACACAAACATGTCCGTCTAGCAGAAATGGAGAAATGACTTTGGGGTCTTTTACCAAGGACAAAAGAAAAATCGTCCAACCACTAAAATCTGACACCACTCCACTTTTGTTCACATTTTGTGAAGAAGGAAGATGCCTTCCGTGTCAGGGTCAGGTGTTTCGTTCAGTGTTTCTTAGGTGAGGGGTTAAACAGGTTTTCCAAAGGACTTGTTTGGTTTGGCTCAATGCTGTGTGTAAGAGAACACAACACATGAAAATGGACCAAACGCTGCCTTCTTGGTCCCCAGTCAAACTGAGTCTGCCAGACTATCGAGTCTGAAAACACCCTTAGTTTACTGTCGGAATGTAGAACACTTTGTGGTTCTGTAGAACGTTTCTTTTCGATCACTTTGTCCTAACTGTTTCTCCTTTCAGAAACATGAGCTGCAGGCACAGCAGCACTTCCAGCAGCAGCTCCGGCGCCGCCGGGAGGAGGAGGAGCTTCACCGTCAGGCCGAGCTGCAGGCAGAAGCTCGTCATGAGAGCGACCATAAGGCGGACATGCAGCACCAGCACCACAACGACAAATCACAGGGCAGCAAGCCTGGCGACAAGCCCAAGAGGCCAAGCTCCCTGCTGGGGAATAATAACGTGATGAAGCTCAAACAGATCATTCCTCTCCAAGGGAAGTTCTCCTCTGGGACATCCCGGTCACCAGCTCAGTCCCCGACGGGAGGCGAAGCAAAGCTGCCTGGGTTTCTGAAGTTCCTAAAGTCACCTGAAGCAAAAAAAGAGCCTGCGGCAGCATCTGGAGGAACGTCAGCAGTGACGTCTTCTGCTCCCCCTGGTGGACAGGAGAAATCACAATCCCCAAACAGAACATTTAGTCCAGGGAAGCTGTTCAATTTTAGCAAATCAGAGGGTACTGTGGTGTGTGCTAATGGCACACAGCAGCCAAACCAGGCTACTAACTCTCAACCTAACACAACCACAGAGGAATTACCCTCAAACGAGTCAGATAAAGGAGAATCAAGACTACAGACTGATTTAGAAAACCCAAAGACCTAACAAATGATCACCCACAGCAACGTCATATTAGGAAGGGAAAAAAAATGTACAAATGATCATGCAAAATGTAGAGGCACTGATGCAACTCCATAAAGCGTGCTGCTGTCTCTGTGTACACTTAATTACCTAACTTCCATGTATAAATTGTACAGTAAGTGTCACTGATTCTATGGGGGTTCAGTAACAGTGCAGCCTGATCTGAGACAATACCAGAGACTGAAATGGTCCAGAACCAAGACAGTAGAAAGGCAGTTTGTAGGTCAAACTTCCAAGTTGGTGTTGGTACTGAATGCATGTTTTCATGTGCATGCGTGACATGTTCACTGTCTTTTCAGTTGCAATGCACATTCAAAGCCATTGGGATTCTTCTGCACTAGGTCAGATATAGTCACTGTGAACATAAAAAAAATCTATTTTTCCAAACTTTGATTTTCTATGAATTTATTTTACTACATAATTTAGTGACTGTAACTATATGAGGCAAATAAATGTCACTTAGTTCAATGTCCATGTGAGAGAAACAGGATAGGAGGAGCTGGTCTTTCTTTATGAGAGACCATGCTAGTGCTGGGTTCTGATGCCTCCAGGCAGTGGGGCTGGGGGCCGGAGGGCAAACTCTGACCTATTGGTTCAGCCACCACTGTTTCAACTTACAGTGAGGATGAAAAGTGAGTACACCTTGTTTGTTCTTGGGTTTGATATATAATAGGACACAATCAAATTTCACACACCGTTTTGAACAAAAAGTAAACCATGATGGAAACCCTGGTGAAAAAACTAAGTGCACCTGTGGTGCCTTCATGGGACCTTTAGAGGGGCTGTAGCAGCAGTTCATTAACTGATTATTATCAAAATCAGCACCACCATGCAATTGTTAGTCATGACAGCTCAGTATTTGTAAAAATTTAAACACAGAGAGAGATATTTCAAGTCTTAATTTCTTCTAGCTTTGATGATTATGCCTCACAGATCCTGGCAACCCAACATTCAGTGTATCAGAATATTTCTTAACAGACATGTCAGGCTTCTGAGAATGATGTTTATTTCTATTCCCTTAATATTTGATTGGGGCTCTTTGTGCATGAATTACTGCATAAATGCAGCGTGGCATGGAGGAGGTCAGCTTGTGACCCAGGTAGCTTTGACAGCGGCCTTCAGGTCCCTCTTGGGTTTTCCACTTGACGGGAAAGATTAGGTATTCTTTACAGGGTTAAAAGTCAAATTCACACATTTTTGAATGGATTCTTCTTGACAATCGTCTCAAAGCTTCAATTATGTTGCTGGCTCACCTTGTTCACACATTTTTCTTCCATTCAACTTTCTATGAATATGCCCCAGATACAGACCTCTGCGAACCAGCAGCTTCCTCAGCAATCACCTCTTGTACCCTCGCCTCCTAGTGGATGGTATCTGTCACTGTCTTATGCTCCAGTCAGAATGTTGTGTTTTACCAACCCAGCCTGAGGTGCTCAGGAAACCTCTGCAGGTGTTTTCAGTCAGTTAGCTGATTAAGGTGTGAACTGTGAGTTTTCAGTGTTTAATATCGCCACAATTTTCTTATATTGTGAGACACTAAATTGAAGGTTGCCGTTATCTTTAGGACATAATCATCAAAAATAGTAGAAGTAGAGGCTTGAAAAATGCCAGTGTGTGATGTAGCTATACACGAGTCACTTTCTGAAAAAAAGTGACAAAAACTATAAAACTTTTGAACAAAATGTTTTAAGTGTAAACTGTAATCATGAGTGGAAAACATTTAGAAAAGAAAAGTTGTCTATCTTCTTATTGACAGCATTACAAAAACACAACTGCTAGACCATAATGCACAATGTAATGTTTCTCAACATTGTTTTACTACAAGGCCTGCTGAATCATGACAGTGTGAATGAAGGTACACAGTTTTGTACATTCAAATGAAATTCAAATTGAAATTATTTTTTTTTAAAAGAACAGATGATTTTTATTGTACCCTGAAACATAAAACCCAAGAGCTGAAACAGGGTGTACTTTCTTTCTGTCATGACAGTAGAGGTAAGTAGGAAGAAGGGCTGTTTTTTTCCTTGAAAGTTTCTCCAAAGCTTTCTGGTTTTTGTCAGTTACTGTGTGTCACCATGTACGTTTATACAAAACGCTGACAGTGCATATATGCAATAAACTCGGACACATTCCAAACTCGTCATGTGAGAGCTGCAACTGTTCTACTGAGAGGTTGAAAGAACTGTCCAAGTCAAATATGCTAAATGTTGGTACTCACCATGCCTGAGCAGGTAAACACTCAGTCCAAACCTCTGAGCAGCAGTCAACGAATAAACAAACACCACAAATAATTCTGACAGAAAGATGCATTTTAATGTTCAGAACATGTTCTTGTTACATTGTGACCGAAATCTGTCTTTAAAATGCAACAGCATAAACAAAGCTAAACAAAGAAGATATTACTTCAAGAAACAAGACACAATACAAAACCATTTGTCGCATTAAAAGAATAAACATAATTTATTGGGATTCTGAAGAGAACCAAAGCAAATCTGTTGACAGGAATCCACATCACTCTGAAACACAGTAGTGAGTGCATCATGTTGTGGGAACAGGGAAGAAGGATGGAGCTAAATATATGAGAATCAGGGAAGAAAACCTGCATTAGACTTGAGACTGAGGAGGAGCTTCGTCTTCTAGCAGGCCCCAAAACATGGAACGGGTTATGAAAATGGCCCAGTCAAAGTCCTGACCAGGATGTTCAGAATTTATGGTAAGACTTGAAAACTGATGTTCACAGATCTGTTCTCCATCTAGTGTGACTGAGTTGGAGCTATTATACAACACAGGCAAAGCTAGCAAACAAAAATTACAAATGCACGTCACACGTTTCAGATTTATTTCAAAAATACTTCTCTATCTCCTTAGATGTCACATTACATTGTGTGCACTATAATGTTTTTCTCTTTAATGAAAAATCCCCAAAAAACTAAAAATTAATTTGTGGTGACAGCGTGCCAAATTTAAAGGAATATGAATATTTTTTCATACTGCTCCAACATGCACACTGCAAATACCCAAACGCTTGTCAGGAAGTAACCATCACAGTCTGAACTTGTTTCTCAAAGCACTGAACTCTTTAAAGAGGACTCTTTCCCACCGGTTTTTGCTCGGCCCAACCCAGCCCGGTTTTCAGGATTCTTCTTTAGTGTGTCTGGCACATCTCTAGCATGGACTCACAGGAAGCCTCGCTATTAGTATGGATACAAGTTAACTTAAACACAGCTGTAGGTATTAACAACATATTGAAGTATTGTTTAAATCTTATAGTTAGAAAATGTACACCATTGGTTGTGAAGCCTCACACCACAGAGCACTTGAAAGCTACAAAATCTACTTCTGGAAACCGATCGGAATCCCTTGATGTGAGCATGAAATCTGCTTCACTAGACGCTGGCTCATATTTCTCCAATGTGGCTTAATATTTAAGGCAATAAATCACTATTTTCTCTGAGGAAACAACTCATTTACTTCAGCATTCAGGTCTTTTAATGCAGAAAGCCCAGAATCGATAAATCATCATAAACTACTGAGAACATTAAAGATGAAACTAGAACGTATTTGAAATGCCTCCTTTCATTACCAATTATGAAAGTGGAAAATACCTGATTGAACACGAACCAGAATGATAGCAATATATGTATATGTGTGAATTATTGCATACATAAGCTCTGCAACAATTAGAACTTCACATGCCGTGTACAAACGAGACAGTTTAGGAGGAGAAGAAGAAGAACAAAACAAGATGGAGGGCAGAGGTAGAAGTATGGTCATGTTAAGACTCCCACTCCACAGCAGAGACATGGAGACTCGGTAAGTAAAGGAGCTGCTGGAGTAAACCTGGAGTCACACTGTGGGGGGCCGCCGGGACAGCTGCGGTCCGAACCCATCAGCACTGTTCACCACACCGCCACGTCTGCAAACGCGCCGCATGTCTGCGTGGATTCTGTTGAAGCAGTCGAGTCTCTGGGAGAACGGAGGACGAGGCGGAGCTCTTTACGAGTCCTCGGTGGGCTCCTCGCTGTCCATTCGCGCCATCTTTTGCGGAGGCGCCACGCTGTCCTCTTCCGTCTGCTCCTGCTCTCGCTTCTTCCCCGAATTCTGGCAAATTTAGAAGAAAATCCAAATCGTTGGCTCACGACATTCAGCATGGGCAGTCAAAGATGAAACAATGATGGCTCAGACGTTTACATGCAAATTTGAAGGTAGTGCTTCACATAGTCTCTTTCCCTGAATGGAAAATTAATATAATGTGCAGCAAAAGAGTTTGAAATGCGTATAGGTCAGGTTGGCATTTATTGTGGTTTTCTTTTACCCAGACAATGTCGGATCTTTCAAATATATACATGTATTCATAAGCTTGTTGCAATAAGCAATTAATCAATTAACCCCATGATATATTTCCATTCTGACAATTATTTTTTGGAGTACAGTTCATTTTATTTATGGTTTCGAGTGTGTGCGTCTTTTAATTTGCGTTTTATTTAATTGTTTTAGTTTATCGTGTTTTATTTTGGATATATAAAATATCTTCCTGTTCTAGCATTAAAATTAAAGGTTATTGGTTTTTGAGGGGGCAAAATTGTATTATTACGCCATTTTCTAGTTGTTTCTGAAACCCTGCAAGTTTCCAGAGTGTCACATCATTCCACTGTTACGTTTACCTTTTTATCCCACTGCTGATGTAGATACCGCAGTAGGATGTTTGTCTTCTCTGTCACAATGACTGAGTGAAATAACACAGACATGAACAGGAAACATTAAAAGATGCACAGAATGTTCTGTTTAGAATAAGTCTTGGAACTTACTCTGATCTGACGGATATTCTCGTGTAGGAAGATACACAGACGGCCGACGGTTCTGAAACACAGGGTTGACAATAAGTTTAAGAAATTAGCAGTAGTCATGTCGACAAAACAGGAACATTTGTTTATCCAAACAGTGAGAATGGAGAACTTACTGATGCTTTACATACAGACTCGGCATGGAACTTGGTGAAGCTGTTTTTGTTGTAGACAGGCAGCCCCTTCAGGAAGTTTCTCTGTCAAAGGTTCAGACAGATAAAGCATAACAGTAACTCCGAGGTGGTAAAAAATAATTCCTGACATTCGTGGTACAAACTACGAATTATTTCACAAGTTCACACTGTTGTTAATGGGCCAGAAGCCCAATAGAAGAAAGGATGTATTCTTCTATAATTTATCTAAACGCCGACATAGAGCAACAGTAAACAAACCTTCTCCATTTTTGTCTTCGCTGGTCCACTGGCTTAGCACGCTGAGTGAAAACGAGCTAGCAACAAAGCTTTGTTGTTGAGCCGTTTCCTAGAAACCGACTTGTTTACCTGTTAGACAGCTTCTCGGGATGACTAACGGTCATAAACTACATCTAATATTACTGTACTACGTCAGCTTTATTATTTAGACGCTTAAAAGTCTATAAGAAAAAAAACACAAACATTTACTAAAGGAGTCTGCGTAGCTCTCAGTTCACAACTCCATCTTTGTTGTTTATCCATTTTAAGGGCGGTGACTCTTTAACCTCCACGTCATCTCATTGGTTTTACTGTGAACGAGCTCTGAAGACCGATACGGTGATTGGCCAGAACGGTGATTACGTAATTTTGCCTTTGAGCCTGTAGGAGTTTCCAGCACTACGTTATGTTATGGCAATGCAAACCATAGACATATTAAAGAACGTATTACTTTTCTGTGTGTTTCTTTATTTTGACAATAATGAATACAGTTAAAAGTTACTATTGCTCTGAAAATACTGCATTTTTTCCATTTTAGGTAATCCAAAGTATCTTGAAATAATACAATACTATGATTCCATAATTGAAACGTAAAACAAATTAAAATGTCGATTTATAAATTTGACGTGTATTTATCAGTTTATTAAATTATCAACACATTCCAAAATACCCTTAGTGAATGCATATCGTTTTTGATATTTATTCTGAAGTCAATAATATTGTCACAATAAGAATAAGTAGAATGACATATTTTAAGTGTTTATTTCTGCTCATTTTGATTCTAATAGCTCACAACTGAGAAAAACAATAAGAAGTCTCTGAATATTACATCAAATGATTGAAAGATGATTATTTTGTTTTTGTCCAATGCAGAAATGTCCCCCTGCTAACAGGGGGGAAAATGATGTATCCCATATGCACAAATTACAGCATCAATGCCATTCAAGCAAAAGTTGAGCAAAAGCTGCTGCTTTGACACCAGTTCTTCTTTCCAGTCAACTTTCTATTATTACAATTGGATAAAACATTGTAAAAAGCCAGCTTTTTTTACTGTGAGCAGCTGTATGTAACTTTGTAAAAAAAAAAAAAGTCATCATCAATGTACTAATGGCAGAGAAACAACTTACCTTTACAGAAAAACGGTTTCGCTGTAAAACATGTAACTATTGTTTGTTACTGCGCAATAGCCAGCCCCGCCCTCTCCTCACAACTCCTCGGGCTGACTACTGAACCAGTTCTCTGTCTAACAGGTCCGGAGAATCTCTAAGACCTGGGTCTTACCCTGAACAAGATCTATAAGAGATAATCTATTTAAACTGGTGGCGAAAGGGATTCGTCTAGCTCTGACTACCTCCTTATCCAGAAGTTATGACCCTTCCCAGTTAAGGAACAATCAACCGAGTAGCCCTCACAGCCGCATAGTTCCAATAACCACTTCTGTTAACGGTAGTTCCCTTTCTAAAATTGTAACGTGCACTTGGTAACGGCTAGATAATTTTTAGTGACTAAGACTAAGATAATCACAGGGTCATTATTTTTCTCTCACCAAAGGAAAGTCTGAAGCCACCACATTACTAGAATCATGAATACTGATTTTACTATAAATAGAAGCACTTTAATTCAAATGACTCAATTAATTTCAATGTCCACAACCTAATCAGAATTTTTAAAATATATGAATTTATTAAGCAAGCTTTAGCAGGGAAAATGACAGGCATACAGAATTTACTTGTGATTACCATACAAAGAAAATCAATATAGTTTAGATCAATTCAACCTTTACCTAACAACCTCCCTACACTGTCATCTATCTATCAAATAAGGCTTTGGGGTGTGGCACAACTCATACCCATCGATGGTATCGGATCTTGGCAACAGGAGTCCTTGTAGTCCTTGGTCAGAGTCTTTGACTTTGAATCATAAATCCTCTTTGGAACCGAAACAAAATGAACTGTCTGCTTCATCCAGCCGAACAGCCCTTAGTCGATCCTGTGACTTTTGTTCAGTTCCCCAAGTCCGTTGTGATGTAATTTTGAAATCGCTGGGTAGAGTGCAGAGTTTGGAAATCTAATTAGGAACCAAGGCAGTGGGTCGGTGGATCTCGCCCTTTGGTCCGGCGTGAGGAGCTCCGTTGTCCTCCTTGTGAGGCGCTTTTCTTGGTTCAGGCGTAGTCCTCTGCTGGTCTTCTTACCACACTTGTGTAGAGTCTCAGCGCCAAGACGAAGAACATCGTATCACCTCGGTCTCACATTTTTATACGTTTCTGCACTTGTGGGCATGTACCCCAGATAGAGAGAGAGAGCAGGGGTGCTGCTTGCGTTTGCCGCCTCTACACTCAGGCCCCAACCGTTGTGGAGATTGCACACCACTCTGGTGACATTCGTGACTTGGGTCATATTGACCCTGTTGCGAGATAACGTGCTTTTGACACCTGCGACTATTGGAAACTTTCTCAAGTGGCAGGCATACTTGTGACCTGGCAGTTGCACAACTAAACCCACTCTCATGTTCTGACATTTGCAGTTTGCACCCACCTCAGCCTTCCTTCTCTTTCTTTGATTCTATACTCTTATCCATATAATTAACTTTAATCAATAAAGTTTGTTTTATATAAAACATCAATTCATTACATTAGATTATTTGATTTTGGTTCATCGTTACAGAAAACATACTAAAATACAGAGATTACACATTAAGCAATCACTATTAATCAACACACAAAGCTGTAGCAGTCTCCTAGGCATTTTTATAGAAAAAGAACATCTGTAAGCACATCCTCATGACTGCGCAACCAGGCCCCAACTCTTAGCTCAGGCCTTCGCCCTGGTTACTGTTGAAGGTTGCGAAATAATGCACCTGTGACACTTGTGACCTGGGTCACTTTGACCCAGGCACGTAGGACACGACTCCTTTTCCGAGAAAAGGAGCAACTGCATCCTCCAAACTCACATCTTCGCACCGAGAGTTGCTAAAGTCGCACCCACACCCCACTTTTGCTCAACAACCTGTTTCCAAATAAGGTGTTGACCATCTCTGCTCTCCTGTTAGTTCCTCTTTCTCCCTTAACCTTTCACCTACAATCTACCTCCAATACATCAGTGATCTTTAATTGCAGTTACACCTTTGACACCATTTCAAGTTCAGAGTAAAAATCACATTTATAACATTTCAAGTTCAGAGTAAAAATCACATTTATAACTTCTTTTACTTCTCTGATTTATCATTCTTTTATAATGTTATGATAACCATAATTTATCAGTTACTCTTATTATAATCTTAATGTGAGTTATTACAAATGTTTTCTGTAAAGAAACCAAGAATAATCCATGATTCTTATTATTTGATATCAAAGTTACAGTTACTTGTTTTACTTGTAAGAGTTCCCACTAATGTAAGTGTAAGTGTAAGTATTATTACAAGTAAACCAATATTAATATAAGTATTTTACTTTGAATCTTATCCAATTACTCACAATATTTAGATTTCTTTCTCTAAAACTTTCATGCTAAGTAATAGTCTGAACTATTTTTATAAATCTGCAGGCTGGAAACTTACTTCCTCTTTTTCCAGGAAACTGCTTTTCCTGTTTCATGACTCTCTCTGTCTTGACTATGATTTCTTATGATTAAATAGAAAAAAGTAGAATTAAAGCAAAGTTTGCAGGAGACAGAAACAACACACACAACCAGATTGATTTTATTGACATTTAAGTCTAATGTTGGGTCTAGATTTTACTTGAGTAATTAATTTTAAAGATAACTTTATTTATTTTTACTGTTAAACTAAAATCTCCAGCATGGGGAAGTGGGATGATCTCGGATTTTCTTGACACTATTGCTTTATGAACTGAATAAAATAAATAAGCCTTTGGGTGGAATTTGTACTCAATGAGATGAATCTGTACTTCCACAAACGGAATGTCAAACAAATTACTAAATACTAAAACTTTACAAAGAAGTGTTCCTCCTGGTGTCTTCTGGCAAATAAACAGAGTTCTAAAAGCTGGAGGGCAGAGCACTGAGAAGGTGTTACACATAACTCCAAACATCATCGGGTTTCACAATAACAAAACTTGTTTTGCAAAATCATTTTATTTTAATACATTTCATCATTTAAACACATTTTACATGTTGTGAACAGGACGTTTTGACCAATTGGTGAAACTCTAAGATAGCAGTTCTTGGTTGTGATCAGAGGTCAGAGCAGTCATTTTGAATGTATAAACCCCAAAACACACTAGCATCACCATTTTATCCAACTACAGACATTTCCAGTGGCATCCTGAGCGTCTCCCAAGATTCCAATTCCTTCAGATCCTCCATCAAGACCTTCAGTGAGAGAGGGATTTCCGTCTCTTCAACATACGGCGCAGGATCACCTCTATGCCGCCCCGCGAGCGCATCCTCTTGGCCCAACCGTGCGTATTTATCCGTTTTATATTGTTCGGCTGGTACTCTGTGCCTCTTTTGCGGGTTCGCACCTGCTGGTGCAGCCAGGGGAGCTGCTGGACCGTGTTCCCGCTCTCCACTTGCGTAGGGAGAGGCCCCAGAAGTCGGAAAACCCGAGGTCTCGCAGCTCCGCCGGACGCAAACCAGCTGCTGAAGAACCTGAGGTGAGACGTGGTATTTGCTGAGACATCCGATGTAGGGACGCTGCTGCAGAAGAAGCACAAGTTAAAGTTTAATGAGCCTGAATATGAAAACAAAATTCAATGTAATGAATTTATCACATCTCATAGGTAAGCTGAGGCCTGTCAAGATAACAAATTTAGCTATAAACCAAAAATTATTGCGATAAACAATAATATTTTCATTTTGAGACCACTTTCAACTAATATGTTGAATTCTCTCTCAATCCCTCCCTTCTGTTGATCCAAAATGCTGAAGCAAGAGTTTTGATGAAAATTAAAAACAGAAATAATATTTCCCCGTTTTAGCTTCCCTTCACTGGTTCCCTTTTAAATCCAGAATAGAATTAAATATTGTCCCTCTCACATCTAAATCCTTTAATAGTTAAGTTTCGTCGTGCATCAGAGACCTGATTGCTCCATCTGTTCCTGGGAATTTGCGGTGTATAAATAAACTGAACTGAATCACTGACACTTCTACATTAAATAAGCCCACTTTAGCAGAGAAAATGGAGCAGTGAAAGCAAACTACAAAACCAAACGGAGGCACTGAAAAGTTGATAGGTCCCTGCCAGCTAGCAGTGACAATGACTTTATTCAGTGTCACTTGGTTGTAGTCTATGACCATGAGTCAGTGTGAAGCTCGCAGAAGCAGCCTCCCACTCCGTGTTAGCATAAATATGGATTTTAGCGAACAGGACCTTCTAGCCGTTAGCATGTGCACTTAGCATGGCGTACAAACACTACGGCCTTCCTCCTCTGTCTGTCATAGCAAACTGACTTACCAACGCAGGTGGGTTAATCCACGCAGTCGGGAAATAGATGACAAAACGGTGTTCATTGTGAGATTCTTTTCAAACGAACAGATTAACTACATGAGAACGCTGAAAGTCAGATAGAATGGTACCTTGCAAGAAGAAGCAAGCTGATTGGCTCAGACTTCGACCAAAGAAAATGCTTCTTGCTGCACGAGGCAGTGGAGTAGAGAGAGTGTGTATGTTTTAAAACAAAGTCGGAGGGTGCGCATGCGCACCATTTTGTCGTCTATCTTGCTGTTGCTATTCGTTCATGGTGCAGATCAATTCTTCTTATGATTAAAATTCGACTCCAGCAAAGTATTTGACACATACATAACTACAGAACCTGCAGGTTTAAGTTACCCAGGTAAATCAAACTGGTTTTGGGTTTGGTGCCAATGTGAAATAATAATCAGTCTGTTTTTGGACATATTCTGGCATAAATTAAATAGATGGCAGCAGCGAGATCATTTAACCATTTCACAATTGTCATGTTAAAACTTCCACTTTCGCCTAACTGTGTCTTAGGCAAAATTACAAAAATGTGGGCACAATCTGAAGGGGCAAATTGGTAGCCTAGTAAAAACTAGCCCCTTGATCTATGCTATTTGCTTGGTACAGAGGGTCTAAAATGATTCTAAAATAGCACAGAACATCAACATCGTTGTTCACAACTTCTCATTATGTTTGCTGATTGACCCAGAAGACATTCTAACTCAAATAAATGGTAGAAAGCCCAGACTGTCTGTGAGGCAAGATTATAATCGAGCAGAATTGTGCAGGAAGACAATGACCAGGATGGCAAAATAGGCTTTTAAATCCAGAAATGTTACCTTGGACCCAAAAAAAAGAAAAAAGAAGCAGGGTGCATAAGGGCACATTTTTTGTCAAGAGGAAAAATGGTCTTACTGTGCACTTCCCTGTTCCCACAGCATAATGCTACCATCACCATGTTGCACTGTGGATGTGTGTGTGTGTGCAGGGTGGTGTTCAGTGTCAGTTTTCTTCATCTTTAGTCTTATCTGACTTGAGCACCTTCTTTGATGATTGCTGCCAGCCCACTCTATGGCTTTGGTCATAGGCCAGATAAGTTTACAACTAATATTGTCCCATCGTGTGAGCTCTTGAGAAAGCCTGTTCACTGCCTCTCTTAATAATGCTCTAACCCAAGTTGCCATTTTAAGTGGACATCCAATTGGTAGAATTGCAGGTGTGCCATATTCCCACAGTAGACGGAGTCGTGTTCTTTCAAATCTTAAAAGCTGGATTTATTGTTTTGTAAGTAACTCTGCTTTGAACTTCTCTGCAGCTTTCTCCCTGACCTGCTTGCTGGGTACTCATTCTCTAAAAAAACCCTCTGGCCCTCATAGAAAAGCCCTCATGTGAAATGCATGCACATATGCATCCATTTCTGTTTACAAACTCAATCCTGGAGGCATTTGGTTGCACTGGATTTGATTTCACGATGTTAGAATTAAGGAGACTCTAGGATAATATACATCACACCTCTGTGATGCAGTAAGTCTTTCATGTACAACATAATGACACGTTTATGGGGGTTTGATAGCAGCTGCAGATTTTAACAGAGACTAACGCATGTCATGTTATGTATGATCATGCATCCCACTACTCAGATGATAAAATGGGACCATCTCAGCAGGTTCTGTCTCTGACTACAAGCATGCTGTTATTAAACCAGCCTTAGCAACAAGAAAAGCAGCCTTCTCCTATTGGCTTCTTCCCAGCGACCAGCTGTCCTCTATTAGCCCTCCCCACTGCCACTCAGCAACGAAAATGCGCGAAGATTGCCCGTGGTGCTGCGGATCCAAGGGCAGCAGGGCTGGGTTGGGTTTGGCCCTCATAACGCAGTGGATGCTGAGGGGAGGAGGAGGTGCTGAAAAACACTGCCGTTCCTTCTCGCTATGGGTATCTTATTTAAATGGCACTGGCACAATTTGATGGAGGCATGCTTTACTTCCACTTCGAGTCCATTTGTGTCGAGTGACGGCCGCCTGATGAGGCTGAAAAGCGCCCACAGTTCTGCAGCATCTCCCGTGTAGACGGCCCTTCAGAGCCGGTTACGCACCAGATCATCAGTAATTCTGCAGGTAAGAAATCTATTTTTTGCGAGGCAGGCTTTCACTTAGCATGTACATCTTTTCATGGTCGGCCGACTGCATCTGTTAATGCGCAAAATTACGCACATCTCAATCATATAAACGCACATTCCGCACAGGACTGCCACATATTGTTGATGCGCAAAAAGAAAAGATGCATAAAATAAATAATAATAATAATAATAATAATAATAATAATAATAATAATAATAATAATAATAATAATAATAATAATAATAATAAATTGTTCTCGCTGTTCTTTCATGTATGTCTAGCCACATTGTTTTCCTGCAGAACAGCCTGTGATGCTGTGGTATGACTCAATGTTTTGAATTCATTGTGATTCCGCTGCGCCACTTCGCATCGCTTAGTAAACAGAAAGTAGGTTAAAATGGTCGTCTCTTGCAAAATAGGCCATGCACGTGCAGCACTCAGCCCACGCACCACCGCAGCGGTGGCTGAACGCGCACAATGCGCCAAATGTGTGTAAGTGTTGCGAAAATGGCGGTACGGTTCGAGGGGCAGCCTGCACTGTTCAGAGGTCCGTTAAAAACTGCAGACACATGCAGATCTGGGTCTGGTTATCGATGAGTAGGTCAGTAGGAGAATCCCTGATTTACATTTCAGCGCAGCTGCTGTGTTTTTCTGCACCATAAGGGAAAATTCAACTGCATGATAGATAGATAGACCTTTCTATCTAGAATTCTGACTGCATATAAGAACACTCTTCTTATCGAAAATGATAGAACTTGTTCAAACTGTTTGGCTTCTTATCTCTGATCCAGCTTTCAGGCACCATCCATAACATCTCACAAGGTTTGATGTTGGACAAATTCCATTAACTTATTATAAACCTGCTTCCAAAACCAAATTGGGTGTGTTTGTGTTTTGGAACTTTACATTATGTCCAATTTACTGCAATCTGATCCAAACTGTCACCATGAAATTATATTGGTTAGGGAGTTCAAGAACTGAGGAACATTCAAAGGTCAAGCAAATACCAGTTTCTTTATCCACAGTGAAGCAAGTTTAGTATAAGCATGAGGGTAGTGACCAAGATTCAAAGAGCCTAAAGTTCTATTCAGCCTGTCTCCCACAGAGTAACACTACCCTGCCCAGGCTTCACTGCAGGGATGGTCCAGCCTGACATGCTGTGCTAGGTTTTTATTTTTTTTATTTTTTATTTTTTTTGAAATCACACATTTTTTACAATGGTCAAGGCCATTTCAGAATTTTAATGTCAGCCTGCTTATCCATTCTAACTTTTTCACTTCTGTTATAATACTGATACTGCAGCTTTGAGTATCGGCCAATATCGATATTGACCCAATATGATATCAGCACAAATCATTCATATTTTCATAACTTGCATTGCAGTGTGGAATGTTAGAAAGGCTTGACCAAGTGGCATTACTCAAGCAGAGAACAATAATCAACAACAATAAGTGTCAGAACAACTGACTCACTAATAATTAACCAGTGGGTCTGCGTGAGGGATAGAAATTCTGGGGCAGACTAAATGCTGTGAGAGTGTTTATATTTGTGATTTTAGATGTAAACTGATATAATCCAATGCTAATTCTTTGGCTGATAGGAAACCAATTTTTGATATAAATATCGGATTCTAAAACCTTTTTTTTAATGAATGTTTGGGATCCTTGTCCTGGTGGAGCACCCTGCTGTCTAAATTTTAACCATCTAACCCAAATTGCCACACTTTGATTAAAAAAAGTTAGTTTAGACCAAGGTTCAAGCCTACCATACACAGGATGATTGCACATCGGTGTGATTGTCAACACTGTGAATCAAATATTATTGCCTGGGTGCTGACCAAGAAACTGGCACCTGGTCAAAATGAAGTACATCAGTAGGAATTAGCATGTGGCTGAGCTACATGTCTTCTGGAGAAAGGTGTTATAGACCATTTAGTCATTTTAGCATAAATACTGTGCAGTTACTAAAAATAGTGCAGTCCTATCCAAAGTAAATAAATGCATAGGTTAATTAGACCCATGGTATTAACAGACTATTTAAAATGAGGATCAATAAAAATGCCAGATATCAGCAGAAATATGATTTAAAATGAATATATTGTGCAAATACCAGCAAGTATATAAACACTTACTGAGTTTGCACAGGGAAGTGGATCCTTTCAGGTTCTTTACCAACCTTTTCCTGTTCTCATTCCCAGATTGTTTTCGTTCAAATGTTAGCAACAAAGACGCTTAATTTGAACTCCCTTCAAGTTCTTTAGATGCATCAAAGAGTCGAATACTACTATTTTACTAGTCTGGACTGGAAACAGAAATAGTTGGAAAACCATTCTCATTCTCTTATGAGACATTTTGCTCGCAGACAAATACATAGTCATGACCCATGACTAGTGTTTGCTATTTATTTTTGGATTCTGGCTGCGTTAAAGAAGGAGTTATAAATAGAAAACGTCATGGTCCAATTGTCAACAGTCAGTCCTGACTGACACTGAAACTCCAAGACAGCAGAAGTATTTTTTTTATGGTTTCTGTTGAATGTGGACGTTGGAATACTGCTTTATCATAGAGGTGAGTGCATTACTTGATCTGATCTTCATTGGCTCAGCATTTTGACTCTTTTGGGATTACCACAGATTAAATTTCATCATGGAGCAGAAGTTGACATTTGGAACCTCCAGTGATAGCTTGTTGAACAGACAATGTTGAAATCAAAAACAATCTGAAATCTGATGTTTTTCCCTACATTAATGATGAGATTTGATTGAAAATTTTAATCGAGTTAATTGGAGGGCCTGTAATAATTGCAATTAATCAAAAACCATACATTGACAAAAATAAGCAACATTTTCAATTCGAAAGTCCTTTTTGCCGCTACCTTATTGAATAAATAGGCATATGAGCTCAACAACAGAGATATTTACTGTTTTAATCTGTTATTTAGGTTTTTCAACCATCAGATTGGAGCAAAGTGCCGTTCTATCCATTCAGTTTTCCAGTTTCTGAAAGTCCTGGCTAAATGCCTGACAGAAGAAGGAGGAACAGTTGATCCTGCTCTCTCTTATCCTTACTGATAGTTATTTTATATAGCCAGCTTTTATAGTTACACTTACAATGTCAAGCTCATAATTGGATCATCATCATCATCATCATCATCATCATCATCATCATCATCATCAAAGTAAGAAAAAAAATTAAAATAAGCATGACATATTATTCACTGAGCCACAAAGAAAGGATGACGCCAATGATTTCACAATCTTGAAGAAAATCTCACTGTACTAAAAGCAGAATTTACTTAAATTGCAATTATATTATTGCATGACACAGATGATATGCATTTGTACATAAAATTCCTGATCACAGCTGCACATGTGGGCACAGCATTATGTACAAACATATGGCTAGCACTACTCCATCTAGGCACTTTGAGTAGTAGCCTAATGTCATCATTGTATGCTGCATAAAGTTTCTGCAGGCTACTTTTTTTGTATCGTCGCCACGGATGGGCAGTGTGTATTGGAGTACAAAAAGCTTTAAAAAGAGCCATTTTCACAGAGGATGAACTTTCTGATCAGAATATTAGCTTGTGCATACATCATATGATACTGCCTATGGATTACTTTATTTTATGACTGTGCACTAGTGCTAAGCTGAACTATAGCTGAATTTGATTTCAATTTCAAAGTGAACTTTAATATATATATATATATATATATATATATATATATATATATATATATATATATATATATATATATATATATATATATATATATATATATATATATATATATATATAATATATTTAATATATACTGCATTTTTACAATAAATGAAGGTAACATAATTACTTGACAAAAGACCACTATATGCCTGGAAAATACTTCCTTTGATTTCCATTCCTGACACTTAGTTGTAGCTTTGCGTATGTGTTGTCTTGTCAAAGCAGAAAGGCACCATGCTGACCAGCATCACTGACGGGATCCTGTGCTGCCTGACTGGGAAGACCACCAGCCTGGTCCTGCCTCTGGAGTCTTCAGAGCCCTCCGATGGGTTCGAGTTTGTGGAGGTGAAACCAGGGAGGGTTCTGCGAGTGCGGCACATCAAACCAGAGCGCCAGCGTGTGGACACGGAAAAACAAGATGCCGGGAAGAACAAGACAACTGCTGACTGTGATGGCAATAGGGATGCCTCTGTTCGGGACTCAATTGATGATGGTGATGCTGGCACCAGCGTCCACTGCAAGAGGAAGATCACAGTCTATCGTAATGGCCAGCTGGTGATTGAGAACCTGGGCGATGTTTTGCATTCTGAGATCCTGCAGTGTCAGGATGGAGATCTGGAGCCCTGCAGCACCGTGGAGGTGGAGCTCGCTGACTACAAAGAGATGCCCTCATCTCCTGACCCCAACCCTGTTCCCCCGGTTCCTTTGCCTTCTGGAGAGCAGAAGCCTGCTCCGCCTCCCCGCCGCCGCCGTCGCAAGCCTAAACGCACCGTGCTGATTGACTCGACACGGGTCATCTCGAGCTGCAAAGGAACGCATTCGGACGTGGCGCTATTTTTTGTGCATGGCGTGGGAGGCTCTCTGGACATTTGGAGCAGCCAGCTGGAGTTCTTCTCCCGTCTGGGCTATGAGGTGATCGCGCCTGACCTGGCTGGGCACGGGGCCAGTAGTGCTCCGCAGATCGCAGCGGCTTACACTTTTTACGCTCTGGCAGAAGACCTTCGGGCCATCTTCAAGAGATATGCTCGGAAAAGGAACATTCTAATAGGCCACTCATATGGGTGAGACTGATTAATAAATCATTGGGTCCAGGAGGAGTCTGTACTTGCAAAATAATTAAAATCAAGGTTTCCCCCAGAAAACTTGCTAACCCTAATGGTAGGGCCGCTCGACAGTCATTCATCAGCCGCCCACCGTTTTTGAGTTAATCTGTTTACAGTTGACAGGAACTTTGATAATATCACTTGATAATTATGTGTTATTGAAAGATTTATATCTGAACACCAACTATAAAGACTTTAAAAAAGCAAACATTAAAAAAAAACTTAAATAGATGCTAAGCCTGCAATGCTAAGCCTGGTGGGGGCACAAGTAAAGCCTGGTGTCCCTCCAGGCTTATAATATACTGGGGGAAACACTGAAAATTATGATGGCGTAAAAGAACCATTTTTGATTAAATAAACATGAGTTAATTTTCACCAAAAGACTCTTTTATTTTGAGAATTATCTCAAAAATTTTCTAGAAAAAACAAGAACATTCCTGAGCCCCAAGAGCTGTGAATTTTTGAAAAAGAAATTGAGGAATTCTGTGATCAACCTCTGTAATTTTCTAGAAAAAAGACTATTTTTTCCAGCAAATCTTCAGCTTGAAACTCAGAAATTTCTATGTTGTCTACTGAAAAATTATTAAACTATTTTCAAGATTTCAGAGGGTTTTTTCAAACAAATATTTGGCTTTTCAAACTGAGAAATGTAATCTATAAATGTTTGGATTTTTTCTAACAAATGTTCAACTTTTCAGGCTCAGAAATTTCTTCTTTTTTTTTTTCTAGAAAACTTTTTTTCTCAAAATTTCTGAGTATAAATGTACTCTTTTTTCTATCTACAATTACCTTTATTACACAGTTGTCCAAAACTGCTTTTTCAGTTGCAATGTGCATTTTACTGCCATTCTTCAATTAGTCTTTATGTCTCTTCCAGAGTATCATTTTGCACATTCCTTGCCCATGAATATCCTGATCTGGTCCATAAGGTAGTGATGATCAATGGAGGGGGCCCTACAGCTCTGGAGCCTAGTCTCTGCTCCATCTTCCAGCTTCCATCATGTGTCCTTCACTGCCTTTCACCTTGCCTGGCCTGGAGCTTTCTGAAGTAAGATCTATGGTTTTGTGTTGTAGAATGACCCATTGAACGAAAAATTAATAAATAAATAAAATAAATAATATCAAGAAATAGTACAAAAAAAAGCAGCCTTTGTCTACTTTTTAATCTTTATAAGATATTCAAATGTGCAGATTTTTGGTAACATTTCTCCAACTTTCAGAGCTGGATTTGCTCGCCAAGGTGCAAAAGAGAAGCAGTTGTTGAAGCAGGGCAACGCATTCAATGTGTCTCCGTTTGTCCTGCGGGCGATGATGAGCGGTCAGTACTGGCCCGAGGGCGATGAGGTCTACCATGCCGAGCTCACTGTGCCCATTCTGCTGGTTCACGGCATGTGTGACAAGTTTGTGCCCATGGAGGAGGACCAGCGCATGGCAGAGGTACAGTAAAGCTACAGGAAACATATGCCTGTTCAGATATGAGGCTTCCACATTATGACACATTATGAGTGGACGTATCTCAGTCTTATGGTATTAGACTATTCACAAAATCACTAATTACAAAAATGTTATTTAAAATAATTTACAAATGTTTACTGCCCATCTCTTAAAAATGTTTCTGTGGACACTCCTGTGTATCTGTAATTTTTATAAAAAATTTTTTGCATAAATATATTAAATATTTCCAGAGTGAGATAAATGTGTAGGAGCCATGTTTAAGCCAGCTGACAGACAGTACACAACAACAAGGGGGGGAGAAGCAGCACTGAATTACTGTACACTTCGGCAATAGACTGTTAGAACTTAACTGCAATTTTTTTTTTTAATTGTTTGGGTAGATTTTAGCTTATATTTCTTTGTTCAAATGTATTAAGTTTTGTAAATAAAATAATTCATAGTTAATTCCAATCCCATTTTGAGTTGTACTTAACTAAATTAGGTAAATTCTAACAAATGTATTTGTACACTACTTAAATCCACCAGTAAATTAAATGAATTAGGCTCTTACTGTAGTGCTACATAAATGGGAATATATCTATGTATTTTATTGATCAAATAAAATTATAGAATATTTCCACAATCTTGAGTGCAAAACCAATAAGATCCATTTGAAATTTCCCAGTCCAGATTAATCTTCACTGCTTATATTAATAAGCAGTGATAAATGTTCATAAAACAGTGTTATGGATGTGAAGGATCCCCCTGTCAGGAGCAGACACCTCTGTTGGGTCGTCTTCTTGAGGAAATTGTCAGGTTTGTCCTCCATGTCAAAATTAAACAAAATGATGAATGGCAATAAAATCCTACGGAGAATAGAAATAGAATGCGGCATAACGGTGGTTATAAAGAAAGTGTGTGCAACAGGTGGTGGCAGGATTGGTGCACATGATTTTAATAATGAATTGCAGAAATGACTTTTAAAACTCCTGGTTAAGGTGAAAGGTAACAAAGAAACATAGAGAAAAGACTGACAGAGAGCAACATTTTCTCTCTGTACCATTCACATTAAACTCAATGTGAGCAGAAAGCTTAAATGCGCTCAGGAGGGAGTGGAACTGGTAGAGGAACTGGAGAAGATAGTTACAGGCAAGTGGATGCAGCTGGAAAAAATAACAGGTATTGGCAAATGAGAAAATGATTAACAACTGGGATGGGAAGCAGAACGGTAGCCTGAGGTGAAGTAAACAGAAGGAAACAGAGTGAAAGAATGAACAGTAAGCAGATAAGTACAAATCTAAGTAAATAAATCCAAAACACAAACAATAAGAGTAACTGAAATAACACAATGAACTAAAATGACATAAGAAAAACAAACAATGAAAAATGGTCTAAACACAAAATAACTGAAGCTAAAGTTTCAAACACTTTTGCATCATAACAGTAAAGCTAAGAATTTGTACTTATAAATAAATAAATAAATAAATAAATAAATAAATAAATAAATAAATAAATAAACAAATAAATAAATAAATAAATAAATAAATAAATAAATATAATATGCCCTGCGACAGACTGGCGACCTCTCCAGGTTGAACCCCGCCTCTCGCCCGGAACGTAGCTGGAGATAGGCAACAGCAACCCTCCCGTCCCCATTAGGGACAAGGGGGAACAGAAAATGGATGGATGGATAATAATAATAATAGTTTGGACACCATAAATCAGGATAACAGTTAACTGAACCAACATATTCAATTAAATTCTGATCAAAATGACAGAATTTGCCCATTATTCATCGTTCAATAAATGCAAACAGACTTACTAACTAATGTTTAATACCTTCAACAAAAACCTTCTTATAGAGAACAGAAATGAGGCTGAATTTGTGTGTCTGATCCATTCCAGTTTTAGATATTGACAGGTTTGCATTCCTTTCAACTCTGCTTCCAGATCCTCTTGTTTGCCTTCCTGAAGGTCATTGAGGAAGGAAGTCACATGGTCATGATGGAGTGTCCTGACACCGTCAACACCCTCCTCCACGAGTTCTTCCTCTGGGAGCCCGACATGTCCAGAAAGGGAGAGGCCAACCACACCGTTTCTGTCTGTGACACTATTAACACGCTGAAGATCAAAAAGCCTGTGGACAAATAACGCTCACAGAAGGCTCCCTCTGTCACATCACCAAGCGGAAAGCCGTTTTTTTGCATCTCTGTGTTAATAAGGCCCCGGGGCTGAGAGCGATTCCGAGGAGGGCCATGTCTTCAGGATGTGGGTGAACGCTTGCGCTCTGAGATAGAGCAGCGAGGAACTTTGGATGAGAGGAAAGGATGTAAACACAGTTTCTTTTCCACTTCTGCACCGGTTTGTGCTCCCCTTGCAAAATGGCTTCCTCGGTGCTCAAATGAACTGCCATTCGTGATCTGTGAAATGTTTGTGAGGAAAAGTGGACAGCTACTCAACACAAAAGATTAAACATCTCTGTAATGATGTCTGGAGTTCCTCATGTGGACTCTGCTTTACCTCTGAGAAGGATTACGTAATGGTTGAATCCATTTCAGGTCGGCTGTAAAAGGGAACTGACTTTAATAGATCTGTTGGAGAGACAGTCTATGGCAAGAATTGGTGGTATTGATGTGTCATAACATCCAATGATAAGCATAATAATACTAATAACCTACTAAAAGAAATCATAATGGGCATCTGTATAAATTAACCGGAAATATAAAATAACAAAGACACAAAAATATTCTTCAGTTCTATAAAATGTGCTGTTTTCCCCGTCTCAGACATAATTAACAGATGCACACTTTATGGCCAACAGAAGTATTTCTGTTTTTCTTTGAGGTCTGACCCACTATTCTTATTTTCTCGTTCATTTTCTATAAGGATTACAAAAACATTATATTGCAGGTTCCAAATGATCCCCATTTATGTGTCAGATCATATGTCCCCAAACTTTATTTGACTTTTGATGAACTCGTAAAGTTAAATCAGCATGCATTTAGAGACTGAAAATTGGAGGACTGATTCAAAAACATATTAATTTGACCTTTAGATCTCCGATCAGAGCCAATCAAGGGAGAATCGACCATTTCTGACCTCTGGTCAGTTCTAGATGTGACCTAATGACTTAAACAACTCAAATGCTATTGCGTCATTCTTGAATATAAACAACAGGAGACAATTAATAATTAGTACACTACATTTTGATTAATTTGATTAATTGATTAATCAAATTAATTGATTAATTTTTATTGTTTTCCTTTTCTGAAACAATGCCAATCTCCAGTACAAGCTGTGGTTGCTTTTTTGACCTGCTATGTTTAAACAGTGATGAGTGCAAAAATAAGACTACTTTGCTCTCCTTGCTCTCTATGCCCTAATCTTTTTTTTCTTCCTTTTACTGTGTGTCAGACTAATCAAAATGTTCCTAAGTGGAAGTTATTCATTCATGGATGTTGTTTGTCTCATAGTGGGACAGGACAGTGCAGGCTAAGCGTTCTCTAACATACTCCCTGACGGTACGTATCTGTTGGTTGGATAGTTTACTGTTTTGTGTCGTGGAGGGTGTAAATAGATGAGAAGAAAAAATGGGCCGCCATGATTAAATTTATATTAATCCCCCAAAGGAGGACATGCTAGAGGTTAAATATGCATTTTGAGAGAATGTGGATGCAACTTACCTTATGTTTTATGCAATTTAAGGAACCAGAGAGGAAATAGACTGAGGACTGATGTCTCTATAACATTCTATACTAGATTCTTTATGGACATTTTTCAAAAACCCCATAAATGCTGCTTGTGTCTCCTTTGGTGTAAAAGGTGAGTAAAATTGTGTGGACTACAGGGTGCACATATACTTCCTATTATGCTAAAACTGTGCTTATACAAATTGTTGTACGTGCTGAATGTTTTTTTTTGTGTGTATGTGGTTAACAAGTTTAATGTTATTGTTTCCTTTATTAATGGAAGTGATAACGCTGTATATGCACTGCCTAAATGTAGATGCATATAACATAATATAACCAATCAAAAACAGTGGGATTCAATGTATGAATGTGCCTTTTATGGCATGAAATAAAACAGATGTTCAGTATCAAGATGGGTTACAGCATGTTTCTTTTTGTTTTGTTTTCTTTGGCAGAGTTGGAAATATCTGACATCCAGCCATATGTAATGAAGGTCCTGAATTGTGCTCCACATTGACAGGAGATATGCAGGGGCGCAACTACATATTTTTTAGGTGGATGCGAACATCTCACCGGCGCCCCCCACCCTCCCAGGACATAAACTTGTAGAAGTGAGCCAAAGAGCCGCTTCTGTTAGCCTGTGTCTAGAACCTCCTATGAGCTGCAGGTCTGAGGCTTTTTGTTAGCATGTTTTCTATTATTCTTATAACTTGATAGGAAGCCTTATCCAAACTGGCAACCCACATTAATAAAATGGTGAAATAATATTGACCACAAAACACTATTTATAAAAGATATCAACATTTTTCCTACACAATCCTAACAAACGTTATTGATGTTCTCTTCACAATATTTATTTACTATTAATCTATTTGTATGATTTGTTCATTAAATTGCCATCTATATTTTTGGTCTCAGGAAATGACTGAGGGATGAAGAGTCTGATGTCTGGTTCTGTAGGTTCTTTAGGTTCTGCGTTTCCTCTCCTGATCCATTCTGTCTGATATCAAACCCACTGGGTGCCACTGAATATCGCCGACACGTTTATTTTAATGCCCCTATTAAACTTCATTGTGATTGTTGTCTTCCCCCTACCATCTCTATTCTTGCCAGAGGTTTTACTTTAAGGACGGTGTAGTATCGGGTGTTCTTGAAGGGCCGCTGCCCAAGCTACCTGTATGGGAGGGGAGAGCGACTGGCAGGAGGGGAGGGACGCCTAATTAGTGCTGTCCCTCTGTTATTGATCATTTCATACACAAACAGCTGTTAAGTACTTAAAATGCTGACTAGAAAAAAAATATCCCCCTCATCGTTTTGCGCCCCATATAGTGCAGCGCCCCTATGCGTTGCATGCACTGCATAGCCACCTTTTGCGCCACTGGAGATATGTATAAATCCTTCAAAATAAATTCATTGTTTGTCATATCCAACCTTTAATATATGCACATAAAATTCCATTAAAAAAGTAATTTCTTAAAATCACCAGGGCACGGATAGGTCAACTTTTTGCCTTCCCGCTGTAACATTTTCCCAAGCCTCAGCCTACAGATGAGGGATTTTTGACCATTCCTAAGCGCACAATCCCTTTAGATCGGGGTGGCCAAATCTAGTCCTAGAGATCTACCATGCTGCAACTTTTAGGTAGGCCTATCTCCCTTCGCCAACACACCTGAATTTAATGGCTCATCAGCATTTTTGAGGTCTGCCAGGCATCCTGCATCTAAAAGTTGCAGAAGGATAAATCTCAAGGACTGGACTTTGGCACCTCTGTTCTGGATCACCAGTGGTCCCCAACCTTTTTATTACCGTGGACCGGCCAAGACATAAGCAATTTAGCTGCGACCCAGGGGGGTCTAAAGCCTTTTTTTGCCCCGATTTTCCGTTTTCGACAATCTTACAACGTCCTGCAGTGTGTGGTGTGTTACGTGGTGGTGTGCTGAATAAGCCTGATATAAAATCGGGCATATTCAACCTTGTCTTAGTCCGATGGACCTTACCAGAGGGGCCGCTTTTCATTGGCTGATGCACATTCTACGTGGTCACGTGGGTGGCCGTCTCACAAACACACGCTTCTCGTTAGCTAAGTACAGCATAATAGCAGTTCTGATACAACTTCTAAACCTTGAAGCCTGTCTGCTACACAGTCTTATGTTAGCTAAACAGATCAATATGCAATGTGTACTGTATCTGACACACACTAAAGATTTTATTTTAGCAGAAAAGGCTTTGGACTAAACTGTTACTCGTGTTAGCCACTCTAGCACCAAGTACAGCTAGCCAATCAACCATCGCTGTGTTCAGGGAAGCGCTGATTAATAATCCAGAAATAAATATCAAGCCTGGAAACTTGATATCGTAACGGAGTGAATGTTTTGTTTTTAACGTAATCTTTGCTCGTCTTGCGGGGGCGCAGGCGGTTGCCACGGTAA
Source organism: Gambusia affinis (assembly GCF_019740435.1). Lineage (NCBI taxonomy): Eukaryota > Metazoa > Chordata > Actinopteri > Cyprinodontiformes > Poeciliidae > Gambusia > Gambusia affinis. Next base: position 2,174,312 of record NC_057879.1, read on the forward strand.
CAGGTGTGCTTAAACCACAAAGAGAGAGAGAGTAAAAAGGTAGAGTGGTTTTGAGTTTATCACCTGTTCGGGTTATTTTACTTTTGTTTACCTTTGCTGTGGCGCATTACAGCCGCTGTAGTTTCTAAAGGTTGGACTAATTACGTCGTTCGTTTGTGACGGTCGCATCGTCATTCATAACAAACATCAAATAGAAAAAATAGATTTCATAAAATTTTAACAAACAAATGGCTTCTTTACCTTAACAGAGCTCTTTGGTTCCTCTTAACAGTCTGTAGCTTCTCATATTGAGGTCATCAAACCAAATTTCAGATCTACCATAACTGACCGACTGACACCTGCTGGCCTCAGGTTTGCAACCAGCTTGTGACTGAGAAACCAGTAACCTCCTCCCAGATGATGACATGAACTTGTTATTTCCTCTGTCCATTCTAGTAGCTGATATATTGTGAAAATCCGGTAGAAATGATGCACTAATGGAGTCATGTTTACATAGAAATAATGCGCTACGAGGCTTTGCTTGTGAGACTTGCGGTCACGTGGGTCGGTTGTGGGCGGAGCTTGGTAAGGTCCATTATCTCAGCCTGTGGGGTTTCCCTGACTGTGAGCGAGAATGCAGCCTGTTGAATGTGACAGGTAGCCAATCAGAAAGCACGGTGACGTAAGAACGGAGGGGAATCCCAGACAGCTGACATGGCGCAACTGAGAGTCCGGTGGACATCAGAGGTGATATGTGGAAATGTTTATGACCAGTGGCGTATCTAGGCCTGTTTTAGAGGTCCTTTAGCACTAAAACTGTATCTCAGCACTCCTAAATAGGATCGCCACTCTTCCCGTAAAATACAGAATCGTCTCATATTTGGCCGTGCGACCTGTATTGAACCGATATATAACTGTCTGACAGAAACGCCTATCATACACACATCAACACTAAGTTTAACAATAATGACCAAAATAAAACACAGGAAATATTAAGGTCAGCTAAATTCTCGTGGCTGGAGCTAAAGGACCCCAGAACGCTACGGACCGACGCTGAACATCACCGTTGCCTGGAGACGGACACTACGCAACCGCGGTGAGCCCGCGTCTTTTTAAAATAGGGGTGGGTACTCGTGGTCCTCGAGGGGCGGTTTCGTGCAACTTTTAGATGTTTCTCTACTTCAACACACCTGAGTCAAATAATGAGGTCATTAGCAGGACTCTGGAGAACCTGACTGTACTTGGGAGGCGATTCAGCTTTTGGATTCAAGTGTGTTGGACCAGGGAGACGTCTAAGAGTTGCAGGACACTGACCCTCGAGGACCAGGAGTGCCCACTCCTGTTTTAAAACGCCCTCTACCCGATTCAATGTCCTTAGAAGCAAAAACGTTTTTAAAAATACAGATGTGAGAGAAAAGACGCGCATTATAAGCTGAACAATTTCAGAGAGGATGGATAATGTGTACATCGAAAGACAAAAAAAAATTGTCTGTCGTGGCGCAGTGTGCTGCTGTATATCAGACAGAATGGATCAGGAGAGGAACTGCAGACCCGTCAGAACCTTAAGAACCAGAAAACAGCGTCTCTTCATCCTCAATCATCTCCTGAGGCTGGCATGGTACAGAACATTTACGGTAGTTATGATTGATTAAGTTTCTTATTGTGATTTTAGCTGACTATTGTGGTTTGATTCTTTGCATAGGATGTTGAGTTTGGATGGTATTTAATAAATAATAGCATTAGCCAAAATAAGTGGCCATTTAAAGAACAAATCATACAAATAGATTAACAGTAAATACATAAATATTTCCTACATTACATTACTTTCTGTATTTTTTTTCCCCAGAAATGTTTATATTTTATGAATAATTGCTCAGTGCTCATTTAATATATTATTTCACTAATATTTTATTAATGTGCTTTACCAATCTGGATAATCTAACTTCCTATCAATGAAGTAAAAAATATAAGCAAAAGTGCACCAGACCCAGACCTGCAGGCCAGGGCCGGTTCTAGACGGGGGCTAAGAGGGATTCTAAAGAAATTATACTAAATAAATGTATTTTTTAAATATTCACTGGTAGATATTTTTTCTTCACAATTTTCTTTTTAAGGTATTATTAAAATACATTAAAATTACCTTTAATAAAAAATAATTTAATGAATTAAAAATTATGGTACTGCTCTTTCAACTGCTGTATGGAGAAAGGATCACACTTTCCATCTACTTAATCAGATATCTGCAACCTGAATCTCTGGAGACACAAGTGGCTCTTTGGGTCACATATGATGAAATATTGCTGTGTTTTTGTTTAATTCTTTTTTAAGTGTCTCCATAAAACACTGCCTGCATGGGCCCCTGTGGTAAATTTGGTCTAGAACCAGCCTCTAAAGAAAACAGTAAAGACCATTATATATGTTTTTTTTAACCAGCTGTAAGGGGGCAAACTTGTATCATCAGCACCTTAATTCAGATGACAATTTGCAATGCAAAATATTATGCTTAGTGATTTTTTTTTTTTTTTTTGCAATGGGCAATGCAGTACTTAATTAATTTAGAATTATTTTTAGATTTTTTAATACAATTGCATACAGCATTGGCTTTATTTATTTGAATAATATTTTATTGTTCAGTACAAAATGTTGTATATGTGCAAAATATTTGTATAAATAATGGGTTAGTCCTTAAGGACCGCTGTCCTGCAGTTTTTAGATGTGCCACAGGTACAAAACACTGGAATGAAATGGCTTAATTACCTCCTCATTGTGTAGATAAGTTCTCCAGAGTCTTGCTGGAGATAGGCACCAGCAACCCTCCTTACCCCACTAAGGGGCAAGGGTGAACAGAAAATGGATGGATGGATAAATTTATTAAAATGTTCTTCAAATGACTGTAAATCCATAGTTTTGAGTAGATTTTATTTTAATTTCTGGGGCAGCAGACCACACTAAGGACTGTGCTACTCCACAGCTGCTTGTGTCTCATTAATGTTAGCAGATGTTGGCAGGTATGGTGTAGTCTAGAGATTCTGTTTCAATCCGAGTTTATACACCTCTGGGACAAATTTTAAGTTTCTCTGATTTTTCTCTTTATAAGTATATGTTTGAGTAAAATGAACATTGTTCTTTTGTTCTGTGAATTACTGACAACATGTCTCTTAATTTTGTTTGTGAATGTATGTAAATAAGCAGTTAGATTTAGAAAACTGCACCAATGAATATCTTCTCATGGGTCTTAGCCCTCCTGTGGGCTAAGCACCCCTAAAAGTCAGATTTTATAATCGCCCCTGACTTATGCTATAAAAAAAAATCTAAATTCTAGTTCAAGAGTTTAAAGTAAAACTTGCAAGTGGGTTCGTTCTTTTCCTAAATAATGGCTAATACAGTTTTTTAAAATATATAATTTGGCTTCTGTTATGACTATGTTGGTGTAATAGATCCTTTAACCAGCAAAAAATGCTCCTCTTTTTGTTTAAAGTGCATCAAATTAACTTATAACTGCATTCGTGAGTAAACTTCTAAATAAATCTGCTGTAAAGCTAAGCCATGAAACTCGCCATCTGATTGGCTGAGCGTGTCCCGTGCGTCTTGTGGTAAACAACTTACGAGATGCGTGTTCTTACGTAGAGGTGGTAATGGAGGACTGTGATGTTCTGTTAGTTAGTTAGCAGGCTATCTTCTCTGTGGTATGCTATTCGTCCTTTTGGATAACTACAATTTATTTGCTCCATAAAGGACAGAGTTCGGTCATATCTAGAGCAAGAGGTATGTATCTACTCGTCGACGTCGCTTGGATACAGAACGTGAACTACTGAATTTACAATGCTAATCCGGTGGATATAGTCTGTTAGCCATAGGAGCTGCTGTGAAGCTAATGGAGTTGCTATTGATCGGGGTGCAGGCCATGCCCTGATATAGATTCAGAATTTGCATGCCAGTTGCAATATTTCGGCTCAGACATTCGTTCAAAAGAATGCTAAAGCTAAGTCTGCCCAAGGTGCATACAAATGTTTCTATGGGATGTAACATCTGATACTTAGCGTAGCCACATCTTATTTCGAGCTTAGTGGGGTTAGAGTTGTTAATACACCCTGCCATTGTTTCCCAGCCTGTTTATTGTTGTTTACAAAGTTAACGCATTGGTTGACATTGCCATATTTCCGGTATCCGCTGAATAAGACTTGCTATCATTTCTAACTTTATATTCTGCTTTGCTACACAGTCGTTGACTGATATAGCTTGTTTCGTTAGCACGGTAGCTAGCCACATTTCGGGGAGATTTAAAGAGACCAGTTCTTAACCAATCAGGAGCGATTATTTCTGTGCGCGGCAGCATCCAGGCTGAATTCATACTAGCTTCAAAGTAACGTGGAACATGAAATGCTGGTATGTCAAATGGCTACATGTTAAGAGCCTAAAAAATAGTTTGTCAGAGAATAATTGGTTAAGGAGAGATGGGTTTATCGACATTTGATCGCCTGTTCAGAATATGTATCCTTTTAAAATGCTTTTCATGGGTTAGAGTTGTTGTATTTTTATTTTTTTTGAAAAGGTAAATATTAAAAATCTGATAATTTTGTACATAAAAAAAATATATTTTTAAGATGTTACGAGAAACTTGTCAGTTGTTTTCAAATAGATTACTCAGTGGGAAAGATATCACTATATTAAATAGACTTTTTTCATAAATAAAAAGAGAATGTCTTGCTTGTCTTTTCATGGCAACAAAATTATATATGACTCAGGTTTTTTATATCCGATTTCTAGTCCTTTGTTTGCTCAGATAAACAATATTAAATAGTAAATCAGATTCCTGTACTAGCGTGGTGCCTTATCATGGGCATCTCCCTTCTGTTAATCATATCAATATTTTAAATCAATCATGTTTTTAGAATAGAGGCTCAAAGGTCAAATGATAAAACTGAGTAACTGTTTGATCAACTGAGCAAGTCTGTTTGATCAACAGAGCAACTCTGTTTGATCATTTGATCATTTCATCTGTTTGGAGCCTCTATTCAGGCTTTGTGGTACTTGCTTTAAGTTTTGCTCTCTTTCTCAACATCCTGAGTTAACCACATGCAAGTCTCAAAATTGTTCTAAGTATTTTAGTTTCCTTTTAAAGAACTTACATCTTCTTGAAAATGTCTATGTTTAAGGCACAATGAAGAGTGTAGTTGTTACTGGGATCATGATCAGAGAAAGATCAGATTTCTGACTGGCCAGTGGAGCTAAAAATCTTCTGATTACAGTCATTAACTGTTTTCTTGCTACATGCAGCCCAGTACCATCAACAGTGTGGAAAACATCTTTTTTTTTCACAGAATTATTTTTTGACCTGCGTCGGACATAAATTCCAGCATTTTGGCATCGACTAGACCAGCTCAGTGATTTATTAGAAAATGTGTTTTTCATCCAATCAGTTAGTCTCAAACAGTGGTGTCAACTCCAGTCCTTCAGGGTTGGTGTCCTGGAACTTCTAACCATTTTTCCCAAGTTATATGTAAAATAATCTAATGTGCAAATACTTTTTTATTATTAATATGAAGAAATTATAGACTTCAACCATGCTCCTATATCTTGCGAAAAAGATACTTCTAAGTAGTAATGAATCAATAACTACGTATGTTGCTATATAATAACTCAATAACAACTTATATCGGCATAGACGTGATTTAAATCACATATCTACCGTATGTGATATTTTATACGTTTTATAATATATGAACTGAACCGCACAGCATTCTGGGAGATGTAGGCAGGCTTTAGCCGCTCAATCTCTCAGGGCCAGCAAAGCTGGGTTGGCAGCATCAACTAATTCAATCGCTCTTTGGTTGCCTAGCAACAACCTGTTGAGTAACTTGTGTAGCAGTTTCAGGTTTTGCCACTGTGCCTCATAATTGCACAACATGCAGTTCAGAGGCAATTAAAAAAATAACAGTGTGAAGTGAAATATTCCCACAGGAACGGCCACCAGTTTGGCAGTATATCGAATATTTTAAATAAAAACCACCAAATCAATAATTATTAATATTGACGGTTATGAAAACATTGTATTGTGATAAGCCCTTCAGCCAATTTGTCCAGTCATACTTGTAAGATATTTCTGTCCCATTTCAGGTGTATTTACGTATTTACACTAGAAACTACACAAAAATACATTAATATTTTCTTTGCGGTGTTTACATTGTATCAAAGTGTCATATCTTCAACGTTGTCCCATGAAAAGATAAAATAGAACATTTACAAAAATATATGAGGTGGAATAACTTTTACAAGACACTTTAAATTGCTACTTGTGCTAAAAGAAAAAAAATGTCTCTCTTCAATATGCAGGAGCCGCACCAGAGATAAAAGATGGCGTCAGAGACACTCTCTCAAAATCATGGTTCCAAAGGGATCATGACGTTTTATCCCACTGCTGAAGAATTCAAGAATTTCACCCGCTATATTGCATATATAGAGTCCAAGGGAGCACACAGAGCAGGATTAGCAAAGGTAACTAATGTCTGATGTTGGGATGTAGATGCCACGGATCAGTTCTATGTTGCTAGCTGAGATAATGCCGCCCCCTGACCCTTCTTTCAGATTGTTCCACCAAAGGAGTGGAAGCCTCGGGGTTCTTATGAGGACATAGATGATTTGGTGATTCCTGCACCCATTCAGCAGGTGGTGACTGGACAGTCGGGCCTTTTCACTCAGTACAACATTCAGAAGAGAGCCATGACTGTTAAAGAATTTCGCAAGATTGCCAACAGTGACAAGTAGGAGTCATGTGCTTGTAACGCTGATTGTTTAAAGAAAAAGAAAAAAAAGTTTGGTCTTAACTGCCCTGAATGCCTTTTGCAGGTTCTGCAGCCCACATTATGATGATTTTGAGGAGCTGGAAAGGAAATACTGGAAGAATTTAACATTTAACCCTCCTCTGTATGGAGCAGATGTTAACGGAAGCCTGTATGACCCTGTGAGTTGATACTCATTAGATGTGGTTGATGTGGTGATCATCAGTACACATTTCTGGTTGTGATGTAGTGTTTATGTGATTGGTCAAGCTGATGTTGGAACATCATTATTTATATTTGCCCATGTGGCTGCTGTAACCTAATCTGGGACTGTATTCTGATAGGATATTGAGGAATGGAATATTTGCCACTTGGGAACCATTTTGGACACTGTGGAGCGTGACAGTGGAATAACTATTGAGGGTGTTAACACCCCCTACTTGTACTTTGGGATGTGGAAGACCACCTTTGCATGGCACACTGAGGACATGGACCTTTACAGCATCAACTACTTGCACTTTGGAGAGCCCAAGTCATGGTAAGTCCTTCCCCAGATTTTCTTTGAAAGTTATAGGAAGTGTGAAGGTGTTTTAAAATTTATTGGGAGTTATTGCACAAGCATGGCAGGGTGATTAAAAAAATACAGCAGCTTAGGTTTAACAGAGATTCATAAGATACTGAAGGCTCCAGCCAATTTGGAGCCCCATTTTGACCATTTTGTCCCTTCCTACTTCCACTTAAACCTTTTGTACTCTTTTTGCTAAGTTACTCCACTTTATTTATCCCTTCAAGTCAACTCTCATGAATTAGAGATGGTCATGAAAATACTGAAAAGTCTTGCATAATTTAATATTATTGTACATTATTTACTGATGACTGTATAACTTGCAGTTAAGAAACTTTGAACAACTATCTGCTGGTAGATGTTTTTATTGAAACCATAAAACCTAATTTTCTCATAATAGAATTAGGGTTGTGCCAATAAATTGGCCCCCGTTTCCTTAATTTTGGAATATAGGCTGATACTTGAATGTCAAACCTCTTTCACTCAATCCATATTTCAGCAAATAAACAAATGAATAAAATTAACGTTATCACAGGTGCTATATTTGGCAACTTTTCAGAATTAAAAATTTGTATAGGCCAAAATTGGAATTGGCAGGTCAGCGATTGGCCATAAAACTTTGTCTGATATGTTGCTAAATATAGCAAGAAAGTTGCTGAGTTGGTAACAGCGAGGAGACTATTGTTAATTTCAAATGTGCAGATATGTACTGTTAGGCTGGTCTATCAGTCAAACCTCTTTCACTCAATCCATATTTCAGCAAATAAACAAATGAATAAAATTAACATTATCACAAATGTTTATGGACAAGTTCAGTTTAGGAGATTTTTCTCTCTTAATTATATCGAGATTCAGTTCTGATTAAAACACTGAAGGCAATAAAACACCAACAACACCTTATTGGATCTTCATCACAAGACATCACGAAGTCCTGAAGCAGCTTACAGTCCATCTTCGTACTAAAAGATCTGTTGAAAAGAATATCATCTGATTAACCAGGCTACTTTAGAGGTTGTTCTTTAATCTGTTTGTTCTTATCCTTTAGGATTTTTTCCTGGTAGTTCCCAAAATTGTGAAGCCTTTTTAAGGCATAAAATGACTCTTATCTCTCCTTCAATACTGAAGAAATACAGCATTCCATTTGAAAAGGTAAGTGTTCGTTTAACATTTTCAATAGTGATTTGTACTTGTGAAACAAGCTAAAGGCTTAATGTGTAGTTGCTAATTAGTGTAATCCTGTTTCTGTAGATCACTCAGGAAGCTGGTGAGTTTATGATTACTTTCCCCTATGCCTATCACGCTGGTTTCAACCACGGTTTCAATTGTGCCGAGTCCACCAACTTTGCTACGGAGAGATGGATTGAGTATGGCAAGCAAGCAGTTTTGGTAAGGACTAGATAAAGCATGTATGCTTTTAATAGTCTATTTAATTGAGTTGTTTTGACCCCTGTCTTGCTTTCTCTTCCTCCCTCAGTGCTCATGCCGTAAAGACATGGTGAAGATTTCAATGGATGTTTTTGTCAGGAAGTTCCAGCCAGACCGCTATGAACAGTGGCTGGCAGGGCGAGATACGGTGCCCATCGACCACTCAAAGCCCACCCCAGAGGCTAGGGAATTTCTGGGCAACTCTTTCAGCAGCAGTGATAGCAGCTTCAACGAGATTGGCTATGAGGATGGAGAAAGGAAAAGGTGTGGTAGTGACAGCTAAAATAATGAGGTGGTGGGGGAAATGTTCTAAATATATGCAAGAGGCAACAATAGAAACAATATTGATCTGTTAAGAGATCTGATTCAAGCTAGACACCAGCATCCACTTTAGCTTCACCACTAATGCCAGCAGTCAAACCCAGCAATTCACTAGAGAGCACTTTTATAATAATGTTTCATGAAATTTTAAAAAAAGAATTGTTTAAATTGGCCCACTTAGAGGTGCAAAACTTTACAAGCAAGCTAAAATAGCCTCAAAATTATTCAGCAAACAATGGAAATTTGAACATATGTTGGTAACCTTTGTCCTGTCTGTTTCTGGTGATTCTTCAGCACACAACGCATAGAGGCCAAGAGACACCGTGTTTGTTTGGAGGTGCCTGACGAGGTTGTCCCCAAAGATGAGGATGATGACGAGGCGTATGGAAAGAGGCCCAGGCTGAGCCTCATCCCTCACCGAGCAGTGACACACGATGGCAGAAGAAATAAAGGTGATAAAATAATCGCAAGGGCTTTCTGTTTGGTCAGCTGGTTTTGTCTTAGTTACTCTGTGGGGAAAGAAAATATATGGCCTTTTCTCATTTTATTTCCAGGGCCGCCAAAGTTGGTTGTCACGCCAACAAAGCTTACGCTCATGGACCCATTTCATAGGAGCATGTCGCAGAGCAACGGTGACGGAGGCCGTCCTCCTCATTACACCAAGACTCGAGCACCTGCAATCTGTTCTCAGACGAGGCCCAGAAATGGGCATCTGTCGGTTTCAGCAGCGCCGATGTGGACAGAAGCCCCCGCTCAACACGTGCGTAAAATGGGCGTGGCCAGTCTGCTCTTCCACAAGACTTTGAGTTCAAAAGACACTCTCCTGGTGCAAAGCTACACGTCAGAAAAGCAGCAGGATCATCACAAGCAGCTCCAAATCCACAGCTACGCTAAGGAGCAGCAGCCTCGTCGCCTTCAGAGCAAAGCTTGCACGCTGACCCAGGTCCAGGCTTTACCCATGGCGCTGGGCCAAGAACTAGCACAGCTTCAGCCTGGAGCCTCAGTTCTTCAGATACAAGAGAAACTTAATGAATCACAAGTACACCAGAACCAAAACAATGGCGAGCCTGAAAAAATACAGTTCATTCAAGACCCAGCTAGAATGGAGAAAGCCAAAGCTGAGGCCAGGTCGCCCCCCCCACAGAGCCGTACACACCTCCATGACCTCAGCAAAGTCAAGATGGAGGCTTCCAGAACCAACAAACAAAAGGTCTGTGTCGCTTGACTTAAAACAATACTTACTGCCAAATGTGAGGGGGAACTATACTGCTTTCTAAAAGTCCTTCCAAATATCTACATATATGTTCACCTCTAACATGTCAGAATAAGCAGAGCAAAGTTATCAGATGCTAAAGGGGCAGTATTACCATTTGAGCTTTACATCATGTTATTGTTATTCCCTCATCAAAAACACACCTGGAGTGTTGTCTTGACTCTTTCATGCATTTTTGAGAAATCCTTTAATGTCCATGGTAATCATTCAGCTGTACAAAATGCCTGGGTGGATCTCGCTCTGGCTTCAAGTTTCCAAGTCACAGAGCAGCCCTTCCCCCCCCTCCGAGACTCCTTTCTCAGCTCCTTCAGAATAGCAAACGCCTGGTGGATCTGTGAATCGTCTGAGTTCATTATAGGAGCTACGTCTCAACGCTGATAAAAACGTTGACGGGTTCGTACTGAGCCATGTTGTGATGACTTCCTGAAAGCGGAGTTTCAGAAAGAGCTGGAGTTTTTAAAGAGACAGAGGCCCAATTTCAAGGCATTTATATACAATGTCAAATTTCTTTTAAGTCATTTTTGACATCTGTAGCATTTTAAAAACTGAAGTTAAAATAGTTACTTGTTTGTGCTATAACATGATTCAGTGTTGCTGGAGAATCATAATACTGCCCCTTTAAGATTGTGACTAGGGCCTTGTTACATATCTAGTATCCAGGCCCTTTTTGTTCTCTGTGCTCTTGCTAACTTTACTTTACTAACTTTACTCTCTGCATAACTCGCCTAACTTGCTTAATGTGGTGCAGTAACAATACCAATTCTACCTTTTCTTTTGGCATTAAACTGACAGTGATTAATACTTACAGTCCTGGTCAAAGGTTTATATACACACAAGGATAACATTGATTTCTGGCCTTTAATGTTAAATTTTAATTTTTGATTCTTTTTTTTTTTTTTTAAGGACAAGCAATTTAATTTTATTTAAAAGATAAAAACTTGGTCCAAAAAAGACCTTGGTCTGGTCTTTTTTAGATTTGTCTAGATTTTCTCTAGACTACAGAGGTTCAAAAATGTTTATGCTTGCAATATTATATGGATGCATCCTCACAAATGTCCCATATCAAATTCCAAAGAAATCACATGTAGCAAGCCATTGCTTGGTTTCTTGGCAGAAACAGCTTTGAGCCCAGTCAGTCGTTTGGGATAATTGTTCTGTTGAACTGTGTCAAGTACATCTGAAGAAAGTGAAAGACATCCTCTTTTGTTATTCCCTCCATCATGTGCAATGTCTCATTAAAACCAGGTCTGGACCAGGAAACCAACAATACAGGATAAAGGCTTTATATTCAGATGGCTACAGAAGCACTTTTTGTCTTAGCAACCTACTGAAGATTAACATGGGTTTATGCAAATAGTTGGATAAATTAGATTAGAAAAAAATCTGTAGGAAATTAAAATTTGTGCACCTAGTTGTTGTTTTTAAGATTTGCTGAGGTTGTTGTCATCACTCCTCCCTGAGAAAAGAACAGTTCAAAAGCTACTTTAATGATATTTATTTCGAATGATAGTAACTGTAATCATTGGGTATCGAATTGTGATTTTAGTCTATTGCTGAACTGAAACATCCTTTGGTGTCTCTGTACTGGTGTGTTTTCATTGCATGACTTTATTATGACACTATTCCTCTCATACTAACTATACTAAAAGTCTTAACTAAGTCGTTCTCATGGAAGAAACAACTTTTATCAACCTTTTTACCCCGAATTTGCTCTCTGCCTTTATTGATCTTCTGGATCCACTGAATCTACTGTTTAAACTACAGAGTTACGAGTGTCCACTACTGGACAGTGGCATTATCGTCCTGAAAGACACCATTCCTGCAGTGCAACACAAGCAGGATGAGGTCCAGGTGATTCCTCACACTTATGTAAGTAGTTCAAGGGAGTGGAGTTTGATGACATGGTTAGGCTGAATTTGATTAGGATTTGATGCACACAAGTACAGAGGTCCCAGTGGGCCCCAATGTTTCAAGAAGATTCAAATCTCCAGATTTTAAGGTGTCCACAGCGGCAGTGTGATGCTTATTTTAAAGATATGTTGTTCCCCTTTTTTCCTCCAGCAGGTATTAGAAGAGCAGTCTTACTGCAAGCTTGAGTCAAAAAAACAGGAGCAGGAAGAAGAGCTTTGTTCACTGCCTCGCCATCACCCTCTTCTGATCAGAGAGATGTGCGGTGATGAAGGTATGAAACTGTAGTTCTCACTGCAAGGTGGCACTTTGACTCAGTTTTTTTTTTTTTTTTTTTTTTTTTTTTAGAGCACAGTTTGGTTTAAAAATCATTGCTTTTCATTATTAAAACATTTCTCCCTCCTGTCTCCAGATCAGGATGTCAGCATAGAGGTCGAACAAGAAGAGAAGGAGGAGTGGGCAAAGCCTCTGACCCAACTGTGGCAGAGTCAGCCTTACAACCCCCAGGCAGAGTGGGACTACAACAAAATTATGGGCCAGCAGCCTCCTTACTGCTCCATCTGTCTGCTGTTCTACACTTACCACCAGGTACCAGCTACAGCACTGCTGCAACTACTATATATGTAAACAATTACTATATATGTGTCTTTTCAGGCATGTTACCAGTGATGTTATCCATACTTTAATCAATTAGATCTTTAGTCATAGATTCTGTGCTTTGTGCTCTGAGTAATTTCATGCTTTATTATTTATTTTCTATTATATTTAGAAATCCTAATTGCATTTCTGGGGTTTCCTCCAAAAAACCTGCTAACCCTGGTGGTCGGGGTTCCAGGCGGTCAACCGTGTTTTTGTATTAAATGTTACTTGACAAACAGACAGGACATTGTTGACTGTACTTCAAACGCACAGCCATAGAGTCTTGATAACCACAAACGAAAATTACAATTAAAATAAATATAAATTTTTTGCACTTTTATTAAATACCAGTTAACTAATCCGCCAGTGGATCTTAAGACATGATGTAATGCTGCCCATGTTAAGAGCCAATGTAACATTGGCTCTTAATAAAAATAAAGTAATGAAATAAAGTTCATTTATTTATACCATAAATGAACTAAGCAGCTGCTTATGCTAAATAAATTCTAATATTTTAAAAGCTGGCAATACCAACAAAAATATTAATATCGCCCATATCAAGCTGTGTAAAGATCAGCGATCGTCCAGAAAACAGTCAGATACTGACAAAGGAAGTCTGGTAGGTCAGTTAATGTAACGTAAGTTTTAAGTAGCTGCACATCAGTTCACTGCGTTTGAAATGCCAAAGGGTTGGGGTGAAATAAACTCTTTCTGTTCTGCTCCCCTTAAAGTCTGAGTCTGGCAACGAGAGCTCCAGCTTGATGCTGGTGAACCGCCCAGGAGGCCGTCAGTGGTCCAGGCCGCTCATCCCTGAAATGTGCTTCAACGCGCATTCGGCCAGAGCAAACGATGGCGTACAGGGTCAGCTGTCCAATCCTCACGTCGCTGAGGATGGAACGAGCCGCCTCATCAGCTGTGCTCAGTGCTGCGTTCGAGTGCATACAAGTAAGACCACCCCTCTGGATAAATAGACTGGAAAACAATCCAGTGTCTGCACAGACACTCAGATATTACTGTAAATTTACTGTAAACTTAAAATAGCTGAGACATAGTCTCATTGTCAGATTTTTTTAAAACTGTTTTTCAGATTTAAGTTTTATTATTGAGTAGAGTGTTTCTATTTGCATATCTTTTAACATCAAAGTGTTTTTAATGAAGAATGTAAAATGCTTGACATGTTGCTTCAGTACACCTCAGGAATGTATGACTTGTTTTTTTTGTGGTCATGCTTAGGTTGCTACGGTGTTTCTGGAGAAGAGGCGGAGTTGGACGGCTGGCTATGTGCTCGCTGTGAGGCGAGTGCCATCACTGAGGTTAGTTTCTTGGCTTCCCTCATGTTTCCATTAGCAGTTAGCTGGTTGGAGGATTTTTTGCTCCTTCAGATATTGTCGTGGAGGACAGTTCTCCGCACTTTAGTCTTCAAAGTGGCTTCCTGACTCTCAGCAGTCCTATATGCTTCATAAGATTGAACGTTGTCTTCCACTAGTGGGCAGTGCTGAGTTGGGAAAGACATTTATTTATAGTATCTTATATCTTTTTCTGCTTTATATTGTTGTTCAGTTAGCCAAATCATTTTATATTTCTTAACTTGGATTAGTTTTTGGTAACTTCTGTCTCCCACCTCCACCCAAGTAATTTTTTTTACATAGTAATTGTTTTTATGTAGAATCTAAAATTGTTATTGCTGATCAGAACCTTTGAAAATGCCTTTGATCTCAGTTTTCCTGTTACTTTCATCGTTCTAGATTAAAATGAGTCATGACCAATTATCTAACCTAGTCGGGCGTTCCTCGAGGTGTAGTTGTGACAGACGATTTATTGTTCCCTCCTTCAGGACTGCTGCCTGTGTTCACTGAGAGGTGGAGCCCTGCAGAGAGCCAACAATGACAAGTAAGTAGTAGAGGCAGGGAAAATATGACTTAATATGTTTTCATTCTTAAGAAACTGTCTTTGACGCAAAATGTAACGCATGGTTAGTGACAGTTTGTACAATCTGATTCTGATTAGAGCCACAAAACAAAAACATAGAGCTTACACCGCACATGTTGAGGAGTTATTATAGAACCATCAATGCTTAATTATTCAGCATGGGGTAAGTGACTGAAAGCTACAGGAAATTAAAACAAAACAACAGTGTCTGACTGTTGTGGATAAAAAAATAAAAAAAAATCATTGATATTTCTTTTACTCTAAAGTATGATTGGTCAATAAAATGATTTGATCAATTTAATAGAATTTTCTGTTTCATTTTTCCACCAACACACACGGTGTGTTTCTGTAATTCAGTGATGTCAGCCTGCCCAGGGCTTCCCATCTTGGTTTACAGAAGTTTTACAGCTTGTATTTGTTCAAATTCAGGTCAACTCCCAGAACAGATGATTGAAATAAAAGCAAGTTTTAGAAAATATTTTCAGTCATTTGTAATCTCTTCTCAAGAAAAGTAAAAGAGAGGAAAATAATTGATTTAAAAATCAGATTTTCTATGAAAAAATCAGAGCTTTAATTTTTTTAGTCACAAGAAATATCAATGATTTTTTAAAAATTTTTATCCACAGCATATTGGAATATTGTAGTTGTTCAGATCCGTTAATTGCATCAAAACTCATATACCAGTAGTTAATGCAGTTTTGAGTATTAAAAGAAAATCTGATAAAGATTGGGATCATGGTTATTGATGTACTAATTTGAATTTTCTTGGGATTAAATTCAAAACAGTCTTAAAATGTACTGCACATATTTTTTTCTGATTTATGTGTTGTAGTATTTAAAGTAACCAGTCAGATCTGGAACAAAAATCTGAAATTTGCATTGAAAAGGACCTGCACCTGAGCAGTGCGTCTCTATTTTAGTTAAAGGTAAGGTGAGAGGGAACATTGAGCCATAGCCTAATACTAATCTTGTCATTTTTTCCCAGAGTCAAACTAGAAATTCTTCTCGATAGGATTTGTATTCTGTCTTTAGTGTCATCATCATGTTTAGCTGCTTTTGCCTTGAAGAAGTTATTTGTTTGATTAATCCAGACTTTATGGTTAATGTTTACTTTTCCTTCAGATGGGTCCATGTTCTGTGTGCCATCACCGTCCTGGAGGCGCGTTTTGTCAACATCACCAACCGCAGCCCCATCGACCTCTCGGCCATCCCGCTGCCTCGCTTCAAGCTGGTAGGAGCCCAGAGGCGCTTTTTTTCTTTGTGTTTGTCCTTGTTTTAAAACGGATGAAGGGAATTTCTGCTGATCTGAAGTTACATCCTGTTTGCTCTCACATCCTGTGGAGTTTGATTAATTTAATTAGGAAAATCTGAATATTAAGCAGACATTTGCATGGGGAAATATAGTTTCCAGATTTGATCAGATATTTAGATTTTTATCAATTAGATATTAGAATAAGAAATAAAGGACTTTCACATTTATTTATATTGAGATGACAACTTGTGTCTTGAGTTTTTCATGATATGAGACATTGAACTACTTGAGTTAATAGTTAATAGTAGTTATTGGGTGGACTGACATCATTCTGAACTGTGAAAACATTGGTGAAAAAAAAAAAAATGGATTTTTTTCCCCCCAAAAAATTAAGTCTTCAAAGACAAAAAATAAAGCTGTTTTTATCATCATTTTTGACGTAGATTTCAAATAAATAGTTCAGCCGGCCCCTATTTTACTGCCAGCTCACAGGCTAGTTTCATTGTTAGTGTTACAATATTTGTGGTTGGAACCATTTCTGATAAAACCCATATAGGTGAAAGTTTGGTACTTACCATGATGTTGCAATTTTCACTTTGTGCAGAGAGTCCCCTTTCAGGCTTGGTGACGTTCTGTCTGCATTATGTCATGTTGTGAGAGTGTTGGTTATGCCACAAGTTGTTAAACACAATGGCTGACCTTCTGTTCATTGATGTAGGTCACATGAATGAAATGAGAAAGGCCCCATGATGTCATGATGGCACTAAAATATCAAAGGGAAATTGGTGTAATTCTGCTTTCTTGCCTCCAGCTTGTGTCCCAGTCTTTCTGCTGCCTTTGATAGTGGACATCCTCCCCTTGTCCTTTTTCCCTCGCAAAGTCATTCTGTTTTTCCCTTTTTCTGACTGCTCTCTGTGCTCCTCCTGGGTTGTGTGAGCAGAAGTGTGCATGCTGCAGGAAGCGGATGAAGAGGGAGGTGAAGGGCTGCTGCGTCCAGTGCTCCCATGGCCGCTGCTCCACAGCGTTCCATCCCTCCTGTGCTCAGGCAGCTGGCATCCTCATGCACCCAGACGACTGGCCGTTCGTCGTCTTCATCACCTGCCACCGGCACAGAGCGCCCGTCCTACCTGAGGTAACCTAGCAGAGCCACAGCTGGGCTGACGGTTAGAGGTCAACTTTAGGCAACAATTATATTATAAGTTTGTTTATTTTTGGTGTTTTTGTTTTTTTTTTTACTTTTTCATACACAAGTCAGAGAAAAGAAAAAAAGATACACCATACTGAAAAACACAACAAAAACAAGAAGATGGTAGTACAGAAATAAACAATATTTAAATTCCTATTAATGGCAAAAACACAGTGTTATGTTTGTGTGCATAAAGGTTCCTTAACCTCTGAGCAATAAGTTCAGCTGGTCTGGTGTATTTACAAATATTTTCTTTTTTTTTTTCACCAATATGTGCTGTTCCTGATTTAAAGAATAAATCTGAACTCCTTTTAGATTGATCTCCCTCCCAGTATTTCCTGTCTAAGAATTTTCCTGCTGTCAGCAGGACGACTGACCTGGATTTTAGGACTGTATTGATACACGTGTCGGTGCCTAAAACATTCAGTACAGCCCTAAAAATGCTAAACATTTACATATTGAAACTGAATTACACAACTTACCCAAAATGAAGCCAAATTCTTATATATTCCAGTTTGGAGCATAAATCTTTTAATAATAAGCATAGAGAAAGGTGGACTGAGCCAAAGCCTTAGAGCAGCGTGTTTTCAACAACTCGCTCTACACTGAGCTTACTTAACTAGACTGTAGAAAAGCAGAGTGTTAAATCTCACTGGTACAAAGAAATGGAGACTAACGTCCAAATCCAGCAGCCTGTATAGCATTCAACCAATCATAACTGCTGCTGTAAGTTATACAACAAGCAGACATGGGACCATACAAGGCAGAGTTTATGTTCAGCTCCTCTCCACCAGCAGCACTGCTGTGTTATATTCAGTTGAATTTTACGTTTTATTAAAATTTTTCCCTTTTAATAAACTTGCTAAATAAGAATAGTAAAGAAGGCTGGACTGTGGAGATTAGCATACAAAAAAAAATCCTCATAAAACGAAAAAACAAAACAATCCTGATCATCCTCTTCATGAGACTGTTGTAGAGGAACCGTTTCTTCAGTCAGATGCTTCTTCAGATCACTGTCATACAGTCAGCCAACAAACCCGTCCTCAGTGCTGTAGTGGTGCTCCAGGAAGCTACATCTGTGCACGTTCTAGAACCCGTTCGTTACCCAAGCTGGGTCTGTCTAGAAGCAGAGAAACGTGGAGCATTTCTCTCCAAGTCCTAATCCATTAGTGGAGCGTCACCTTCATACCTCTGGCTCGTTGTTTGATTCACTGCCGCTCTAGTTGATGTAACACTCAGTTTCTGTTCCGTAGCGCAACAAGGCCTCTCTGAGAGATCTGTCAGTGGGCCACAAGGTGATCTGTAAGCACAAGAACTGCCGCTACTACTACAGTGAGGTGGTGGAGCTGACCACCGCCACCTTCTACGAGGTGGTGTTTGACGACGGCTCGTACAGCGACAATCTCTTCCCAGAGGACATCGAGGTCAGTACTGGTACAGTCCAATCAACAAGCCCTGACGGTTATCCATTCCCTCGATTCCATTCAAAAGGAAGGGCTGTGATGATGTTTTTATTTTTAATTCTTTATCTTTTCACTCAGCAATACAGAGTTACAACTTAAAGAGCAGAAATATGATCTGATCATTTGCAGTACTTTTTTCTTCTTATTGATATGAATAAAGTAAATTGCTTTAAGAACAGTATGGAAGAGAAAGAAGAAACGCAACACAAAAAAACCACCAATATATGTATTTTTTATTTATTTGTTTAGAGAAAAACAAAACAGGACACACACAAATAGGCTGATTAATACAACACCTCTAAAAAATCCCGGAGCAGAGTAATGCATTTTATTCACAATAGAAGAAAACCCCACATTCTCTGATAATTGCATAACAATAAAAAGGTAGAATTTTCAATCCAGACTAGGAGACTGTTCTTAGTTTTGGCTCCATTTGTTTTACTGATCTGTTCAGGAAACCTTCATATCTTCTACATTCTTTGTTCCTGTGTCTCATTTTCTTCTTGATAAGACTCCATTTATTCTGCATGACATTTCCATGTCGCATCACACCGGGGTCATGAATGTCCTGAGAGGATCGTGGCAGAACCTATTTTTAAACTGTTAAATACTGTATCTTTGTCTGCATTTTATTTGCATTTAAGATTAAATCACATTTCAGATTGATGTAATTTGGTCTTATATGAAATAAAAACTGAATTTATTCGACTGAACATGATAAGCACACAACTGTCATTGTGGACTTCTGTTTGTGGCCCTCAGAGGCCTGGAGGGCCACAGAAATGGATATGGTGGGCCAGATTTGGCCTGCAGGCCCTGAGTTTGACACAGGGGTCATGTGAGGTCAGTCGGTCACAGTAACACTTCAGCTTTACACAATCTGCTCCGCACTTCCTTTTAACGTGTCTTGACACAATTAGCTTCCTTAGCAACGGCCTTCTGCAGCTCAACCTCCCTGTGACTGAAGCCTCAACATGACTGGAGGACATAACATGAATATTTCTGCATGGAACATAACTATTGTTGATATTTTTAGTAATATTTTAGGTTTTCATTAGCTGGCACTCTGATAATCTAAATTAGAGGAATTGAGACAAAGTTCACACAGCAGGCAAATGCGACCCAAACTATTTTTTTTTTTTTTTTTATCCAAATGAAACCCAGATTCACTGTTTGACTACAGTCTGAACAGCCCCCTTCCAATCTGTTCACCCCAAAACATCCGGTTTGAGCCACTTCC